>NW_023425344.1:19047500-20247500 GCF_014108415.1 Molossus molossus
AGAGAGAGAGGTAGAAACATCAATGCATGGCCTCTACTGGGGACTAAGCCCACAACCCGGACACGTGTCCTGACCTGAATGGAACCTGTGACCTCCTGGTGCATGGGGCAACGCTCAACCAATTGAGCCACACCAGCTGGACAGCAGAAGAGATTATGTTTATGTTATTTATAAAAGCAGGATGAAGTATCCTGGATTTAAAATCTGGTGTTGATAGCTTTATCATTATGAATGTTGATAAATTATTTGACTTCTTTGAGACTCAATTTCCACATTTGTAATATCATGCTACTAATATGTACCTTAAAGTTTTATTGTTATAATATAGTAAGCTCCTTAAAAAAATGCTTGGTGAAACAATGAATTTTTGAAAATTGTATGTAGACTCCTTGGCACCCAGACTTCGGAAAAAGCTATTTTTAATAACTTATCTTTCCTGCCGGGACAAATGTAAATGCTTAGAACACATCTTGACCTGTTGCACTACTATAAATTGTGTTTTGTGGAGGAAAAATTCTTACGGTAATTTCATTTAGTTTTCTGTGCTGAAAGATATCTTACCATTGGAACTGTGTGCTTATGAAGAGGCAAGCCTATGATACTGAGCCTAAAACACTGCAGCTCCGAGGACTCAAACCGCTTTTCTTTTCTTTTTTTTTTTTTTAATTCTCACCCGAGGATATTTTTTCATTTTTTGTACAGATAGAGTGGGAGGGAGGGAGAGGAAGGGAGAGACAGACAGAAACATCGACGTGAAGGGACACATCGAGTGGCTGCCACCCGCACGACCAACCAGGGCCGGGGACAAACTGCAACCGAAGTACGTGCCCTTAGCAGGAACCGAACCCGGGTCTCTCCAGACCGCAGGCCGATGCTCTAACCGCTGAGCCAAACTGGCCAGGGCTCAAACCGCTTTTCTAGTTTGCTTTGCTGTTTTGTCTGACTGCTTAAGTGATACCAAAAGACCTTCCTCCCATAACCTCTGTTGTAGAGGGGCGTGGACTATCTCAGAGCCTGTGAACGGTAGGCCAGCATATGGCACCCACAAATGCTGTCATTCCAAGAGTCTGGGCAGTGAGCTGCTTTCTGTACTGTGTGTCTGTGCTCCGAATACTGTGGTGCCTTTTGCAACTTTTCCTTTTCCTTAGAGGCTGAGTGTTCTGATGTTTAAGGAATGGCATTCTGGGTCTAGCGCCACACAGCTCTGTGTCTAATATAATGTGCAGTTTAATTTCTCGTTCTCCGTTGTCCTTATGCTTGCAGGCAGCTGTGCTTCCAAGACTCCATTCAGGTCGTTCAACAGAAGACTCCTTGAGGAATCAAATATTTCATGCCGATTTCTACTGAAGTTGCAGTTCCGACGAGATACCAAAACATAAGCCATAGCTTCATTTAGGGATTCGCGTATTCTCAGAGCCTTTAAATTGGCCATTATCAAGGTCACTCAGGGTGAACTTTATCTTGCTGCATCCGAGCCTCCCTTGCCTCACAGTCACCTTGGAATAGCACTGAGGAAAATCTGAGCATCTCTACATACAGCATTTGATCAGATTTATTCCCAAATGCAAGTTTACAATTATTTTACTTCTACTAAAATGTAAAATCCTTAAATTTTAAAAAAAAGTGTAAATATTCATTTGTTGCTGTGTTACCTCTTAAATTGATAACATTGTTCTTTGAGTCATGTTATTAACTGCTTTTGCACCTGTGTTCAGAGTAGTGAAACTGTGTGTATAGCTTTATTAATCCTAGTTTTGCTTTTGTCTGGTTCCTCCCCCCCGGGATAACCTCAAACTTTGA
Source organism: Molossus molossus (assembly GCF_014108415.1). Classification (NCBI taxonomy): domain Eukaryota; kingdom Metazoa; phylum Chordata; class Mammalia; order Chiroptera; family Molossidae; genus Molossus; species Molossus molossus. Next base: position 19,049,301 of record NW_023425344.1, read on the forward strand.
TTAGTCATTGAAAAATCAATATCTTATAAAGGGAAAATTGCTTTTACATCTTACTTTACAGTGTTTTGCTACACCGAGTGTTATTGCTTTAAATGAAGAAATGTTAACTGTTTAAATTACAGGTAAACCTTATAACATGGCTTGTGCTTCTTTGGTTTGCTTATTTTTAATGACACATGATTTTAAGAGGTTGGCTCTCCGAAACTTTTAAATTTCCAATTAAAGATTACGATCTGGCAGGTTTGGCTCAGCGGTAGAGTGTTGGCCGGAGGACCAATGAGTCCCGGGTTCAATTCCAGCCAAGGACACATACTTGAGTGGCTGTTCATCCCCAGCCCTGATTGGGGTCGTGTGGGAGGCAACCAGTCAATGTGTCCCTCTCACGTCAATGTTTCTCTCTCTCTCTCCTTTTCTCTCCCTCTCTCTCTACCAGAAGATAAACAGAAAAATATCCTTGGGTGAGGATAAAAAAAAAAATACTTCACGATTAAAACACTGGCCTGCCATCCATTTGTACAGATTATGTGTATTTACTTTATTTACATCTTCATTCTTAATAGGAGCTTAAGTCAGAGACTTAAATCCTTTTTTTCCTTTGTAGCACTTATCCCTGAGGAACATGGATTTTCTTGTCCTTCTCTATGCAAATGATGTTTCTAGGACTAGTCTTGAGTTGAAGTGTAGTTGTTTAGGGTCAGTGCATGGGATTTTGTTAGAGGTGAAAATGCCCTTCTCGTGTTATACTCTTTTGGAAGACAGTGGAGCCTTCTTATACTTTGGGTCCCTTTGAGTGCAGAATGGTCACTGATTAACAGGATGCTGGACCTGGGCCAAGGGCCCATTCATTCTTGAGAGTACCACCATTTTGGGCTCTAGGATGGTGTTAAAACACAGAATTGCCAACATTGGGGGGAAAGCAGGCAGAATATAACATAATGAGGTGCATCGATAAAAGCAACATTGAGAATGTAAAAATTAGCCAAGTAAAGAAAGTAACTTCTGTAAAGTAAAAAAAAAAACCAAGAAAATATCCCATTTCCCACAAACCAGACATATTTGACAGCTTTCAGGAGCAAGTCCTGCTTCTAGAGTAAAGGCATGAAGGAACTGCTGATTGTTTTTTTTTTTTTTTTCCCCTGTGAAACAATTTATAATTATTCTGCTAAATGGTGCAATTATGTGATTACATGTAAGCATTGTTAGGTGTTTTTCCTGTGTGAGTGTGAGTCCAAGCGCTACTGAGAAAAGCTGAGCTGAGCATTTGGAGCGGGATGTAGGTTTGGAACCAGGCTTCCACATCTAGCAGCTGTGTGGATTTGAGCCTCTCCAGAGCGAACTTTCTTTACTGTGTTACTGAGAAGACTTAAAAAAAGGACAGATTCATCTTAGAAACCTGGCATTGAGTTAGAATTAGATGGATATTAATTGTCCTCTTTACTCCTCCTCTTCTCTATCAGAAAGAAAGAACGCATTTGATTTACTCAGAGTGGAGGCTAATGGAGAACCTGAATTACCACTTGGAGGAGCTCCAGGCTGATGGCTTGTGTGACTCCAGCCAGAAGCAGCTGATCCACAGAAAGGGGCTCAAGCTCAGCAGAAACTGGCTGCTCTGAAAAGCAAAGAAATCGTGGTCATTCCAGACATAGCAATGTTTAGAAGCTTAATGATTTGCAAAACAGTATCAACATGGGATTTAAATGTACTAAAACTGATCACTTAGAACAGATGAGGGAGAGGAAACAAAATGAATTTAACAGCAGTCAAGAGATAAAGACAGAACCATGTGATCATTAATATTTAAAGGATTTTCTCTTCTCTCTATTTACTACTTAATAGGATGTAATTTATTTACGTCTGAAAGAGTGAATGTGTTTTAGTGCTTTGGGAGTCTCATATTTGGTTGTTTGTCTTAAAATAAGCTTTATGTGATGGTTATCTCGGCTTTCTGGAAATGTTATGAATTTTCTAGGATTTTCTAATAAGCACTCCATGGATTAAAGATAAGAACATGGTACAAAATGCGAATTAGACAAAATAATATCAAAAAGTAAAAAGCAATTTTCTAACAGTATTGGTGATAATGTTATACTTTTCAATACTAGTAACTGTGCTGTAGAGTATTGTGATTAGTACACTTTGCAGGAGAAGTGGGATTTGGGATATTCAAACATGAACAAATATCTGTATGTCAAATGTTTGAGCGCTAGGCTTGGGGATGTGGCAGAAACAGGAACAACTATGAGAGGCAACATGATGTAATGGAGGAAAAATGAATGTGGAATCCCTGGACCATTGTTTAAATCCTAACTCTGCTGCTTATGCATGCAACCTCTCAGAGGTATGCCATTTTTATACTGTAAAAATGTATAAAAATACATACTTCAGCTGATGGCTTCCAACCATGACAGAGTGACTGGTGTCAGACTTGCATGCGAACTAAACAAATAGAACTGTTTGTGTGTGTTCGGTGATGGGGGCACAGGATGGTGACCCTTAGGCGAAGGAAAGCACGTGAATTCTACCCCATGTTATTTCTCGGTGCAGTTTCTGGAATATCAAATCAAAGATGCCAGCCATAAAAATGCACACAGACCCAGTATTGGTGAGGCTGGGCAGCGAGTGAAGCTCTCACAAATTGCCGGTGAGTGTGTAAAATTGTAAAACCATTTTGGGAAACAGTTTGGTGGTTTCTTATACAACCATAGACACTCCTGGGTAAATATCTCAAAGAAGTAAACACATGTCAACAACAAACACTTGAGCAGGAATTTCTCTAGCAGATTTATTTGTACTAGGTCCCAACAGAAAACAACCTATTGTTTTATATTAATACAATAGAAAGAACAAAATATTTCATTACTGATACCCCCAAGAAGGTGGATGAATTTCAAAAACATAATGCTGAGTGAAGGAAGCCAGACATTCAACAAAGCACATATGGGATCATTCCACTTATATTAATTTAATTCAGGAATAGACAAAACTATGTTGTAGAAATCAGAACAATAGTTACTTATGCGGGGTGAAATAACTGTAGGGTAACATGATGAAATTTTTTGGGATGTTGAAATTTTATTTTATTTATTTATTTTTTAGGGTAGCATTTAAATTATTTATTTTTATACATGATTTTTTATTACAGATGTCCCTCCTTTTCTGCCATTGATCCCCTCCACCCCACTCCTACCAACCCCCATGCCTTCATGGCACTATTGTCTGTATTCCTTGGTTATGCATATATGCATATAAGTTCATTGGTTTATATACTTTGATGGACTATTGATTATACCTGAGTATATGCCCAAACTCATCCAATTGTACACTGATGATTTGAGCATATCAGATCATGTAAATTTTACCTCAATGAAAAATAAATTTCTCACCAAGTTTTAGAATTAAGCAATATGTATGTGCTTGTATAAAAATGTATATATGCATACATGTGCATATATATAAAGAGAGAAGCATATGGCATTCAGTGAAAATTAAATGGTTTTCTTTTATATTTTCTTTTAATTCAAAAGTTATTTACATAATAGCCAATCATAAGGAACACAGAGGACTGAGGGAGTATCTCATTCCATCTCTATCATTAACAACACGTGATGAATGAAATTCCTCTAATGCCATCACATTTACTTTAGTGATAATATATTTTATGATCATTAATAGTTTAAAAATGACAATATATGAGATATAGCCTTAGGTAGCCAACATTAGACATATCAGTGAATTACGGCACTCAAAATATATATAAGATAGTTTTGCCAAGTTGTAATATAATATTGAGTAAACTAAAAATACAGAATTCTGTATATATAATATTATACCAGCAGTATGAATGTTTGAATGTGTAATTTTGTCAGTGTGTGTGTGTGTGTAAGTATGGTCAGAAGAAATGGAGAAAATATTATATCATTCTCTGTGGTTGGTGGAATTATAAATGAATTTAATTTTCTTTTTCACACTTTTTGGTATCTTCTAATATTTCGTAAAAAGCAAACATTATTTTTGTTATAAGAAATACAGTATGGAACAATTTTTCAAGTTTTACAGCACTGCCCAAATTAAAAGCTTTGTTATATGCATGAACTTATTTAATTTTTACAACTGTTTGTTGTGGGTAGGGTAAGCACAATTATTCTCATTCTGCAAATGAGAAATTGTATAGCTGGAGCTCAGAAAAGTGAAGAGAGTAAAACAAGTTCAAATCATCTAATAAGTGGCAGGGCAGGGAGTAAAACATGTGTGTTGCAATTTCTGATTTTTGTTTAGTTTTGTTTTTACTCTATTTTGTTGTTTCTACTCATCAAGGAGGCAGCTCTAGTAAGGTGTGTTCGTCTTGAGGCCTTCCTGAGAGGATTTAATAGAGCCTTCGTTGAATATTATAGTGACCAAAAAAAAAAAAAAAAAAGGAGAGAGGGCTACAGTTCAAAAGAAAAGAAGCTGATTTGTGAAGGTGAATTTTCCATGCATGGGATATAGTTTGAGGAGTTATCGCTGAAATTAAAAAACAAAAACAAAAACAAAAAACTTCTCTGCGTACAAAGATGGGGGGAAAAAAGAAACTGTTAACAGATTTTATTTTCTACTTCTTGGCTGTACCCTCTTCTTTGTTTCTGGCAGGGCTCTGCAGTGTCTGAGATTAATGACACATTGTCATTTCTCCAAAATTTTATTTCATACTTCCCAAGCATACTGGCTGCCAGGTGTTTTTGGGAAGCCATGGGAAATACAAAGCTGCAATTAGTAGCTATCTTAAAATTCAATTTTGCCAGAACATAGTGTTCACTAATAGAACTCAGAAGAACAATTTCATCTTTGCTCAATGTATTCTTCTGACAAAGAATCCCTATTGTCCCAGAATTCAAATATCTCAAGAGAGTTGTCTTTTAAAACCAGCTTTTCTCCAAACTTTCTGTCTTGGCATTCTAGCTCTTATTGAAACCACTGTATTTTGTTATATTCTTGGAATCCAGAGTAAACTTACTGATAGTCAATCCATAATTTATATTAATTGACTTTATTCTGAATTGAAGCTCTTTCTGGGTACTTACACAAATTATCTATTTGTTAACTAGTTCCTAGTCAGTCTTCTTGAGATCCGTAGTCCTCCGCCCCCTGCAATATACATAACAGTTTTAAACAAATGAAAATATGTGATATGTTTTTGGAAAGGTAGACGGCATCATAAAGAAGGCAATTCCCTTACAATTGTTTTGTAAATTTAAGGTGATTTCAATAAACTTACTAATAGGATGTTTTATTCCTCAAGCCATAGAAATTGATTATGAAGCCCTTATGAAAAAACACACACAAAAAAATAGACATAGGAAGGAATCTGAAATGGAAGGGCATTCGGATGGAGGAGTAGCCCTACCAAATATTAACATATATTATAAAGGCTACATAACTAGAAGCGTGTGGCATATGGATATGAATGGTTCAAAAGACTAATGGAATTCTATAAAATATTTAGAAAGAGATTCAAGTATATTTGGAAATTAATATTTGATGCAGAGAAAGGTAATTTAAAAAAAAGAAATGGTGTTGGGCCTTGGTTGGTTTTGCTCAGTGGTTAGAGCATCAGCCCACAGACCAGAGAGTCCCGGGTTTGGTTCCTGCTAAGGGCATGTACCTTGGTTACAGTTTGTCCTGGCCCCTGTTGGGGTCGTGTGGGTGGCAACCAGTCGATGTGTCTCATCAATGTTTCTCTCTCTTCCTCCTTCTCTCCCTCCTGCTCTATCTGAAGATAAAATACAAAAATGTCCTCTGGTGAGGATAAAAAAAAAAAGAAAAACAAATGATATTGAAATGACTGGATCACTACTTGAAAAACGTAAAACTAGATTTATACCTCACATAATGTGTACTAGGACAAATATCAAATGGATCAAATGTCTCAGTGTAAAAAAACAACAACCATTTACATTGTAGAAAATATTCTTGGTAAACTACTTTATAATTTGGGAATGCAAAAATCCTAATTTTTAAAATTTAAAACAATATAAACAATGATCTATTTTAAAAGATAAAATATTTTTTATGGGTTAAGAAAGAGAATGAGAGCAAAGGTAAGAGATTTACAAAAGGAATGATATTTGCAACTTATATTACAAGCAAAGGGCTAATCTTTCAGATACATAAATAGATACTGAAATACCTGTTGTCTCTTCATTCCATCTCTGTAGTTTAGATAACTTTGCCAAGTGGATGCATCATAAACCATCACAGGGTCCAAAATGTTTATAAGTCAAGACATTAGTAATCACTATTTCATGTCAATATCATAATGTCTCACTGAGGTTGTCCTGGTTTATGAGAGCTTTGCATCAACCCCGACAATCCAAGGGTATGGAAGATTCTCCCTGCCTAGGGTCCTACGAAACAATTGCAAAGAGGCACTGAAATCATTAAAGAGTGGAAATAAATGAAGAGCTAATTTTTAGGTCTCAAGTTATATTGCAAGGTGTTAAGACCACACTGGTCATTCTAAATTAGATGGATACTTTTACTGCTAACCTGACCCATTAAAAGTCACGCATAGAGTCAAGGTTTTTCACAGTTTGGTGACAAAGAACATTTAATTCTTGGTGTTTCTTCCGACATTGCTACCACAATGACAACTAATGTCAATTAAAATCTGACAGTACATTTGAATGCCACATACATGCTTTTAATATTAAATTTCCAGAATGCCTTGGCCTTTGAGTTTTGTACTAAACCTGCACTGGTTTTCTGAAATGTAAGCATTGCTGGCCTACCCAAGATAACTTGCAGGCATTTGGTGAATTAAAGAGAAACTCAATGATTGCATGTGACGATGGTTTCCTTTAACACCTGATGGTTTAAGGAAGATTGAACAGAATGAAATTACCTTCCTTGCTCAGTAACTTAGAACATTCTCTTTGCTCAGTGACACAAATCCTGGAGCAATTTGGTTATAAGAATTACCCAAGTGAGAGAAAAGTTGAAAATCCAAGTCAGTGTAAAATGGGTTAGATTTTGTGGCTCCTCTGCCTTGTAGAAAGAAGCAAGAGAGATTCTAAAGTGTCATTATTTAGACTCTGACTTTCAGAGGAATTCTTATATTAGCAAACTCCTACTCACCCAGCTTTTAGCTGGAAATGTCATTATTTTCAAAGGAAGACGTAGTATTGCATGCTTATCCTTTATCAGCTGTGATCTTGAGGGCGACTATGCATTCTATTACATAGCCAGAATCCATGCCTGAAAAGCACTTAGGATGCTTAGAGTCCATGGGATTACAAACCTTCAAGCACATATGTTTTCTTTGTAGAAAGGCGATTTTTTCTTTAACACTATGTGGGAAATGTAAGCTAGGCTTCCAGGTTCATGGTGCAAAATTTAAAGCTAAGTTAATAGTTTTTATTTTTGAGTGAGAATGAAGTAAAACATGCTGAGACTCTTGGAAGTGGTTGATATTAAAATCTGAATAATGTTAGATCAAGGGCAGGTCCATTTTATCTTTTTAATGTTGGTTTAGTTATAAATAACTTTATAACTTCATTTGTACAAAAAGATTTTAAGTTATCACCATGTTATTCTTTTCATATAAAGTAGTATCTTTTTATGTATGTTGTTTATATATTGACTATCATTCTTACCCCAAGTCTGAGACTTCAAGATCATTTAAACACAATGTATCTTCATCTGAATTGTGGAATAAACTCATTTGACTTTTTCATTCATTATTACCTCCAGGAAGACTAATAGCCATTTGAACAATGAGAGTGATGCTTTTCATGGAAGACAATTGGCCATACACATTACACATAGAGAGAGCTAAAAATTATTTTCATTTATTAATGGTGTGTGTATTGAATGCCTCTTGTTCCCAAGCATACACTAGGTTGCTGCACTGCCCACGATGGGAACCAATCAGGTGATTGTCAAGCACCTGAAATGTGCTAGTGCGACTAAAAAAATAATTTTTAATTTTTTAACTTTAATTAATCAGAATAAAAATACTTAATTCAGTGCACAATTTTAATTGATCATATATTAAAAGGTCAATGTTTCAGTTATATTAGTTTAAATACAATATATTAAAATAAGTTTCACCTGGTTCTTTTGACACTTTTCATATGGCCACTAGAATATTAAATGTCTATGACTCATTATATTTCTTCTGGACAGTGCTATTCTAGAGCTTCTGTGGTGAATGAAGCATCATGGTCCTCAGCATCATGACACTTTAGCTCATGATTTATTATGAAATTTAGATGTGGAAGACTCCTCTTGGTCACTAAGTTTAGAGATGAAAATGGCAGTAAAAATGAATAGTTAACAAAATCAATTCAGAGTAAAAAATAAATAAAGAATGTTTGGATATTTATGCACTAAGAATATCCTTTAAGAACTTAGGGGATCTTAAGTGTCTAGATGAATGCAGTTTTTCTCTCTTATGAGGTTCTATTGTAACTCATTTTATTGTGGCATATTAGTCAGCTTCTGATTCTGGACAGATAGCCCATTACTTTATAGAAGATTTTAAACATTATAAAAATTATTTATTTTATATTATATATAGTATCTGTGAGATATTATAATAAGTATTACTTATTCTATTTTACCAAAGAAGAAAGATAGGTTTTGAGTGATTATTCAACTTTTAAGAATTTATACGAACATGGTGAACATGGTGAACAGAGCAAGGATACAAACTCATATTCCTCATTTCGAACTTTGTACTCTCTCTTCTACCAAGAGTCAGGGCCCTTCAATTTGGAGAACAGACTTTTTCAAAGCTATTTTCCAAAAATACTACTCTACTTTTAAAGCTGTGGTCCAGCACACTCATGAAACATATGAAATGATTTTGTCTTTAAATCTCCAAAAGAAATTTCCCTTCTTCTATTCTGGGATTGTTGGTAATTATAACAAGTTAGCCAGAGTCATTCAGTCTTCTCATAATAGGAGTTTTCTCATCTTTGTTTCTCTTACTTAAGGCCCTGCTACAAGCCACAGTAAGGGCAGAAGAGGTACTCTTAGGTTTGGATATTACAAGAAAAAAATGAATAGAAATAGGTTTCCCAATATAATCTGACATGGTCATGAGGAAAAGACATCTATACCAAGGGACTAAGTCACAATTTTAAGTATGATTTTGGTGTAGAAGCATATGGTTTCACGAAAGACAACTCCGTAATCCCAGATGAACAAAAAATTTAATTACCCAAGACTAAGTAATTTAATAATGACTAATATTCTAATTTTTAAGTGAACATCTAATTTTTTTTCTACTTTAACCTCTCATACTCAATTTAAAAATCTATATTTGTATAAACTGGAATTAAACTCCTTAGAATAGAGAAAATTATTTTTAGAAAAGATCTTAATAAAAACTAAAAGCCAATAAATTAGGGAGACATAAAATACTATTTTGGAAAAGAAAATACTGTCATATATTTATTAGTCTAACAAAATATTCAAAACAATAGTTATTATATAAATTGCCTGTATTAGGCACCTTTATTTTTTATGGCCATATTGTTATTTTTGGAGATTCAACAAAAAGCTATACTTCTTCTCACTGGGACATAGTTGAATAAATCAGTTTTGCAAACCAGACCATGCCACAAATCTTGTTTAAGTATGACAAATCATATATTAGGGAACAGGTACTGTTCTTCCCACATAATCAAATAGAGCAAAACATAAAATTAATGATATTGAATTGGAAAATATTTGTTGAAAGTAATCAACAAATGCATATCTGCATTAGGGAAGGAGACTTATACAGGTCTCAATTATAGCTAAGCATCGAGAAACAAAGCCTCTTCCACTGTGAGTTACACTGATGATAGATAGCACCCTGACTCCATCTATGCACCAAAGTAAATGAACCAGTGAATAATTCTTGTAATTGGATGAGTCCCTAACAAAAACATTATTCCTGATTTTGAGGCATTAATTTGGATTTTACAGCACAAACTTTGTAAAACCATTTTCTCTGTTAAATGCTTTTGTCTCTTGAGGCTTCTTATTTATTTATTTATTTATTTATTTATTTATTTATTTATTTATTTATTATTTTTGTTAAAGATGTTTCTCTTTTTTCCCTCATTCACACCCTCCTCCCCCTCCCTCCCCACCCTGTCCTTAGTTTTGTTGTCCATGTCCATTGGTCATGCATACATGCATATAAGTTCTGTGGTTTATCACCCCCCCTTCACCCCCTCCTCCGGGGATTGTCATTCTGCACCCTACTTCCACTTCTCTGGGATGACGCTGTTACTCAGACTGTTATGTTCATTATATTCCACAAATAAGTGAGATCATATGAAACTTGTCTTTCTCTGTTTGCCTTGTTTTGCATAGGATAATACTTTCCAGGTTTCTCCATGTCCTCTCAAAAGATAAGAGCTCTTTCTTTCTTACAGCTGCATAGTATTCCATTGTGTATATGTACCACAGCTTTTTTATCCATTCATCTACTGATGGACATTTGGGCTGTTTCTAGATCTTAGCTATTGTAAATAGTGCTGCTATGAAGATGGGGGTACATATTCTTTCTGACTGGTGTTTCAGATTTCTTAGGGTATATTCCTAGAAGTGGGATCGCTGGGTCAAATACCAATTCAATTTTTAATTTTTTGAGGAAACACCATATTGTTTTCCATAGGGGCTATACCAGTCTGCATTCCCACCAGCAATGTACTAGAGTCCCCTTTGCTTTACACCCTCGCTAACACTTGTTGTTTGATGATTTGTTGATGGCGGCCATTCTGACATGTGTGAGGTGATACCTCATTGTTGTTTTCATTTGCATCTCTCTGATGATTAGTGATGTTGAGCATTTCTTCATATGTCTCTTACCATTTCTATGTCCTGTTTGGAGAGGTATCTATTTAGTTCCTCTGCCCATTTTTTAATTGGATTTTTGTCTTCCTTTTGTTGAGCTGTATGAGCACTCTATGTATTTTGGAAATTAACCCCTTATCTGATGTATCATTGGCAGTTTTGCTCTCCCATAGAGTGGGTTGCCTTTCCATTTTGGTGGTTGTTTCTTTTGCTGTTCAGAAGCTTTTGAGTTTGATGTAGTTCCATGTGTTCATTTTCTCCTTTGTTTCTGTGGCCTTAGGTGATGCATCAGTGAAAATTCTGCTGCGTATGATGTCTGAAATTTTGTTGCCTACAGTTTCTTCTAGGAATTTTATGAATTCATGAGTCACATTTAAGTCTTTTATCCATTTTGAGTTTATTCTTGTGTATGATGTAAGTTGAGGGTCTAGTTTCATTTTTTTGCATGTAGCTGTCTAATTTTCCCCATGCCATTTATTAAAGAGGCTGTATTTTTACTCCATTGTATGCTCTTGCCACCTTTGTCAAATATTAATTGAGCATAATGTTTGGGGTCATTTCTGGGTTCTCTGTTCTATTCCATCGATCTATGTGCCTGTTCTTGTGCCAGAACCAGGCTGTTTTGATTACAGTAGTTTTGTAGTATAACCTGATATCCAGTATTGTGATCCCACCTACTTTGTCCTTTTTCAAGATTGCTGTGGCTATTCGAGGTTTTTGTTGCTTCCATATGATCTTTTGAAGTATTTGTTTTAGTTCTTTGAAATGTGTCATTGGTATTTTGATGGGGATTGCATTGAATCTATAGATTGCTTTGGGTAGTATGGACATTTTAATGATGTTAATTCTTTCAATTCATGAACAAGGTATATGCTTTCACTTTTTTATATCTTCCTCTATTTCTTTTTTCAATGTCCCATAGTTTTCTGTGAATAGGTACTTTATTTCTTTGGTTAAGTTTTTTCCTAGGTATCTTAATTTTTTGGCTGCGATGGTAAATGAGATAGTTTTTTTAGTTTCTATTTCTGTGAGTTCATCATTGGTGTATAAAACTGCTGTCAATTTCTTGACGTTAATTTTGTATCCTGCTACTTTGCCAAATTCATTTATTAAGCCGAGTAAATTTTTGATGGAATCTTTGGGATTTTCTACGTATAGTATCATGTCATATGTAAATAATGACAGTTTCATTTCCTCCTTTCCAATTTGGGTCTCTTTTCTTTTTTCTTCCTGTCTGATTGCTGTGGCTAAGACTTCTAGTACTATGTTAAATAAGAGTGGCAAAAGCGAGCATGCTTGTCTTGTTCCTGTTCTTAAGTGAAATGCTTTTAGTTCTTGTCCATTAAGTATGATGTTGGCTGTAGGTCTTTTATATATGGCCTTTATTATGTTGAGATATGATACCTCTATTCCCCGATTGCTGAGCATTTTTATCAGAAATGGGTGCTGGATTTTGCCAATGATTTTTCAGCATCTATTGATGTGATCATATGATTTTTATCTTTCATTTTGTTTATGTGGTGTATCACATTTATTGATTTGCGAATATTGTACCAGCCTTGCATCCCTGGGATGAATCCCACTTGGTCATGGGGAATAATTTTTTTGATGTATTGCTGGATTCAATTTGCTAGTATTTTGTTCAGGATTTTGGCATCTATGTTCATCAGGGATATTGGCCTGTAGTTTTCTTTCTTCATAGTGTCTTTTTCTGGTTTTGGAATTAGAATTATGCTGCCCTCATATAAATGAGTTTAGAAGTCTTCCTTCTTCTTGAATTTTTTGAAATAGTTTGAGGAGAATGAGTGTTAGTTCTTCTTTGAATATTTGGTAAATCTCCCCCGTGTAGCATTCTGGGCCTGGGCTTTTGTTTGCTGGGAGAGTCTTGAGAACATCTTCAATTTCCTTTGTTGTTATTGGTCTGTTTAAGTTTTCTAAATCTTCCCAGTTCACTTTTGGGAGACTGTGTGTTTCTGGAAATTTGTCCATTTTCCCTTGATTGTCCAATTTGTTGGCATATAATTGTTCATAGTATGTTTTGATGATCCTTTTTATATCTCTACTGTCAGTGTTACTTTTCCTCTTTCATTTCTGATTTTATGTATTTGGGTTCTCTCTGTTTGTTACTTGGTGAGTCTAGCTAAGGGTCCATCAATTTTGTTTATCTTTTCAAAAAACCAGCTCTTTGTCTCATTGATCCTTTGAATTGTTTATTTGGTTTCCATGTCATTTATTTCTGCTCTGATCTTTACTATTTCCTTTCTTCTGCTTGCTCTGCGGTTATCTTTTCATTTGCTTTCTAGTTCTTTACGTTGTGAGGTTAGATAGTCTATTAGAAATTTTTCTTGTTTCTTGAGGTAGGCCTGTAGTGCTATGAACTTCCTTCTCAGAACTGCTTTCACTGCATCCCATAGACTTTGTGTTGCAGTGTGTTCATTTTCATTGGTTTTCAGGAAGTTTTTAATTTCTTCCTTGATTTCCATGGTAACCCATTTATTGTTCAATAACATGCTATTTAGCCTCCATGTTTTCAAATGTGTTTTCATGTTCTTGTTGCAATTGATTTTTAGTTTCATGCCATTGTGATCTGAGAAAATGCTTGATATGACTTCAGTTTTCTTGAACTTGTAGAGACTTAGTTTGTGCCCTAACATGTGGTCTATCTTTGAGAATGTCCCATGTGCACTTGAGAGGAATGTGAATTCTGCAGTTTTGGGGTTTAATTCTCTGTACATATCTATTAAATCCATTTGATCTAGCACTTCATTTAGAGTCTGTGTTTCCTTGTTAATTTTTTGTCTAGGTGATATATCTTGTGATATCAGTAGGGTGTTGACGTCTGCTGCTATGATTGTATTGCTGTTGATTTCTCTTTTGAAGTCCCCAGAAGATATTTAATATATGTTGGTGCTCATATATTGGGTGCATATATGTTAACCAAGGTTATATCTTCCTGTTGGATAGATCCTTTTAATATTATGTAGTGGCCTTCTTTGTCTCTAGTTATGGCCTTCATTTTGAAATATAATTTATCATATATGAGTATTGCTACCCCGGTCTTTTTTCCTTTCTGTTTGATTGAAATATATTTTCCATCCCTTCACTTCCAACCTATGTGAGTCTTTTGTTGTGAGGTAGGTCTCTTGTAAACAATATATATGTGAGTCATGCTTTCTTATCCAGTCAGCTACATCGGCACATTCAAACCATTCACATTTAAGGTGATAATTGATATGTACTTATTTATTGCCATTTTTGTTTAGTGTGCTTCTATTTTTCTTCTTATTTCTTCTACTAATTAAAGCAGTCCTTTTAGCATATCTTGCAGTGCTGGTTTGGTGTTAATATAGTCCCTTAGCCTTTTCTTTTTAGGTCTGGAAAGCTCTTTATTTGACCTTTTATTTTTAATGACAGCCTTGCTGAGTAGAGTAGTCTTGGATTCAGATCCTTGTTATTCATGACCTTGATTATTTCATGCCACTCCCTTCTGGCCTGTGGTGTTTCTGTTGAGAAGTCAGCTGAGAGCCTTATGGGGTTTCCGTTGTAGGTAACCTGTTGCTTCTCTCTTACTGCCTTTAGGATTCTCTCTTTGTCTTTAATTTTTGGCATTTTAATGACTATGTGTCTTGGTGGGGGCCTGTTTGAGTTCTGCTTACTTGGGGCTCTCTGTGCTTCTTGAACTTGAATGCCTTCTTCCTTCTCTAAATTATGGAAGCTTTCTGTCACTATTTCTTCAAATATATTTTCTCTAATCCTTGCTCATTTTCTTCTTCTTTGGGTACTCCTGTGATGCAAATATTATTATATTTCCAGTTGTCCCACAGTTCTCTTAAGCTGTCTTCCTGTTTTTTTAATTGTTTTTTCCTTTTGGTTTTCTGATTGGTTGATTTTTTTCTACACTGTCTGATAATTCACTGATCTGGTCCTCAGCTTCCTCTAATCTGCTGGTTAGTCCTTCCAATGTGTTCTTAATTTCTGCTGTGTCATTCTTCATTTCCACTTGGTTGGTTTTCAGTGTTTTTATATATTTACTCATGGTGCTGATGTCCTTACTCCTACTATTGAGTTTCCTCAAGATCATGGCTCTGAACTCTACCTCTGGTAACTTGCTTAACTGCATTCCATTGATCTCATCTTCGATAGAGTTCTCTTGTTTTTTCATGTGGGATTTGTCTCTTTGTTTCGCCATTTTGGCTATCTCAATGGGTTTTGGAGCCTGCCAAATTTTCCCTGTGGGTGTTGGTGTTCTGCTGTTTGTGGTCCCCTCTACTGGGTTTGGATGAGCCTGGGTGGGCCCACATTAAACACCATCTTCAAGTCATACTTTCCTGGGTAGATTTGAAAACCCAGGAAATTTTTAGTTATTCTCTAGCTTTTTGCTTGGAGGCTAGTAATATCAGTTACTCGGGGCCTTGGAATGTAGCCCTGGTGTTCTGGGTAGGAGGATTTCTAGAGGGTGGGATAGATGTTGGTTGTTAATGAGCCTCAGTTTGCATTTTTTTCCCTCACCTGGAAAAGGCTAAATCTCTGAGGGAAGGGCTGTTGCTTTTACCCACAGCTCTAGGAAGGAGCAAGCTGGCCACTGTCCTTTGTGGCCGAGATTCAGCCAAAATTTTGAGTGCCTTCTAAATCCCAGGTGTCCCCACAGAGTTTCAGTCCAGTCTGCCCTCCCTCTGCCAGATCCCCAGGTGAGTGGCTGTAGCCAATTCAGTGCTCTGTTCTGGCCCTCAGTGCTGTGGAGCAAGCTTAGTATTTTATCCCCGAGGGCACTGCTCACAGGTTAGACCACTGATGTCCGTGGGCTCCCAGCCTGCCACCCTCTGCAAATCCAACCGGTGTCACTGGTTATATGGTCCTGTCCTCCTGCTTTTCTGTTGCTTTTTTCCAAAGATTTGTCTTTATTTATTTGTAATTCCAGTTTGGTCCTGGGAGATCGTCTGTGTAGCTTCCATTCACCCCACCGCTTTTTTTCCTCCTGTCTCTTGAGGCTTCTTTCTACAACAGATAACTCTGAGAAAAGCAAGGCTTATCAAAGTCCATGAGGTGGGGGCATGTGATGAAACAGAATTACTGCCCTTGTTTGGCAGATTTGTCTCACTGTAGGGGACCGTGGATATTTTAATAACCATATTAAAGAGAAGATAGACATTAAAAATATGACAAAGATAAGGAAAAGGACCTGTTTTTAACTTAATAAAGACTTTTCAATCCAGCGTGGGGAACTCTTATCATCATAATTAAAAACAAGCAGATAAATACAGTTGCATTTTTAAATTATGTCAATTTTTTTCACTAATAGAAAAACTACTTCTCACGGGTCTCCACTTGGGAAACTATAAATAACCATTGAAAAGCAGCCTGCGACGTGACTGTCCAGCATCATCACTATCATGGAGCACAGATCCCGACGTCTTCCCACCATATTGCGGCACTCAACCCTTTCTATTAAACACAGTGAAGTGCAACTAATTCAGCGAGTTACAATCCTTTTCATGTAGTAGATATTAATTAAAGACACAATGCATTTTAAGCTATTTTATGATTATATGTAGTAAATACAGAAATATATTGAATTTTGCCAGGTTTTCAGGTGGTAAAACTTATATTTTATTTTCTGGAGTAGGCAATGAAAGACATCTGGAATGATCACTCTAATTTAGTTCTGTAAGGTGGGAATTTTTAGTATTTTGTCCCTTTAGAAATATCATTGTAGCTCTCTTGACTAGTTAAGACCCCTTATTACTAAGAGATGGTGATTGTTCTGCCTAATATTGTATATCTGTGGCAGGTGAAAGAAGATATGACAAGATATATATTGCTTTTGTACAATGTATACAGCAACAATTTTAATTTCTTTTCAATGGTTTGAGATGGTTTTCTTTTTTATCTTCTTATATTAATCAAATTAGAAGATGTACTCTGTGTAATGTCACATATGTGAGTCAATAAAATTTTTAAGTGAATGTCATATTCTGAAAGGTTTTAATGGAGACCGATGGGAACACTTTTGACAAAAGAATTAGAAGAACTAGAAGAAAACAAAAAAGAGCAATTTCTAGAAATTCATTTTTATAAACAATCATGAATGAGAAACCCAAATAAAAACAATGATTAATAAACTGTCTAATTCTAAAAATGCAAGTTGCTCTAAGACATTTGTGAAATCTAAGCACAGCAAATAATTTTATTCCAGTTCAATGTTATTACTGCTAAATATCCCAATAAGTTGAAAACAAATTAAGAACAACAGTAATACTGCTTATCTTCAGGAAATGCTCCTAGATTTTCCTTGTCAGTCTTAGACTTCATGTAAATTCTATCCTACTTTATAGTCTTTCATTCTATCAATCATTTCAAAATATTTATAGAGTGACTACTACATGCTAGTTCACATATTTTGGGTACTAAGGCAAAGCTAGAAACAAGAGAGAAGAGATCATGTTCTTTCAGAGGAATGAGCAAATACCTAAGACACTTTCAGCTATTGGTAACTGTTATGAAAAATAATTGGCCACTGTATCATTTTTGCTGAGGCTGCTGTAACAAAGTACCATAGACTGAGTGGCTTAAGGGATAGAAAAGTATTGTGTCACAGTTCTGGAGCCTGAAAGTACAAGATCAAGGTATTGACAGCTTTGGTTTCTTCTGAGGCCTGGGAAGGAAGGAATTGTTCAAGGATTCTTCCCCAGCTCCTGCTGGTGCGCTGGCAATCTTCAGTATTCCTTAGCTTGTAGAAGCATCACCCCAATTTCTACCTTTGTTTTTATGCATTCTCTGTGTATGTGTGTCTCTATGTCCAAATTTCCCATTTGTATACACCATTCATATTGGATTAAGGCCCACCCTATTTACTTAATTTTAAATTAATTGCCTCTGTAAATACCATACCTATGTCCAAATGTAGTCATATTCTGAAGTACTGAGGGTTAGGATTTGAACACATCTTTGCTGAAGGCCACAACTTAACACATAACAGTTACGTATTAGAGACTGACCGGTTGGGGATGTTGTAGAGAGGTTGGATCAGATGGCATTGGCCAAAAATGACAAGAGGAAGATGAGAGAAGTTAAGGAGTCAGAGGAGCTCATATCAAGCGCATCGGGCTAGAAGATTTGTAGTCTAGTGGATAAACAGATTATGACTGGAGTATAAGGGCAAAGAAGAGTAATGTATAAGAAGATCAAAGAAATAGGTAGGGCCCTCTGGAAGCCACGAGAAAGAGTTTGGATTTATCCTAAATTTAAGAGTCAGCAGCTAGGAAGTTTCAAAGAGGAGGTGACATGATCAGATAAATATTTTAAAAGATCACTTTGGCTGACATTTTTCTTTTCTCTCTGTGAAGGCCATCTAATCACTTTGGCTCTTTGTAATCTCTCTTTTTCTCAACAGCAAGATCATTTATTGCCATTCTCACTCCATGGATGTATTAGCAGAAGTACAGGAATCAAACACTGTTAGGAGCTGTATCCATCCAGAAGGCTCAACTGTCATCGGTATAAAGATCCTTCTTTCAAAGCACCATGCTAATTGGTTGCTACACTTGGTATCATTTTGTTTTATATACATTCAAAAGCTTTAGAGATCAAAGTCTTCCTGATTTTTTTTTTTTTTTTTAAAGCACAGAAGAGAAAGCTCATCCTTCTAGGTCCAAGCAAAATCTCATCTCCTCTTCGATGCTTCCGTCAATGTTGCCATCGCAGTTATTACTTCCTTCGTAGCTCAAACCTGAATTTGAACACTTTTCGTATATTACTGTAACTATTTATTATCTAATGCTCCAGATAGTCTGTGAGCTCCTTTAGTTCAGAAAGTTTGATTTGATTTATTTTTTTTATCTTTTTATAGCCAGCACGTTGCACAATCTCTGACAACAGGAAGAAACTAAATGGATTTTGATCATTACAACATAGTCCTTACAACTGTTCTCTAAAAGAACTTTATTTCCCACCAACCAAAAAGTTAAAGGTACTCAAAAATAATGAGATTTTAATAACAGACTTGCGCTGGTTTTATCATATTAACTTTAGGCTTTTCTAGATGAATTGCCCACATTCCCAAAGTGGTGTGCTATTGTTGAATCTGGGCTTTGTCATGAGTACAGACTGGAACCTTGACTTTTTCTGCCACGGATACCTCTCTGATTCAGGCTTCTGGGAAAGACTCTCACTAGAGAATTTTCCTCCCTTCACTCCCACTGGAGAGGGAAGGTGATATCCATTATTACATATTCATCTCTAACTTTTTAAGACCATCTGTTTATTATGTGTGTTGAATTTCACTTTGTGATAGTAAATTTGTAACCCTGTAAAGCTTGTAAATTGTGACGCAGGCGCTAGAGGGAAAGGACTCAATTGTGTTCTCAAGGGCCTGTGCTGTTACTACTTTGTTCTCTTTGGTGTGTCGACATAAACGATGTGACCCTCTGGTCACAAATAATTCCCCCAACGACCCCTTTGCCTAGGAATCACGTGGGTTTTGCATGATTTGGGGCTTGAGCATCTTCTATAACTCTTTACATGCATAGAACTATGTTTAACGTAAAAAATTACAGTGGCTTGTTAGTGGTAGCACACGTGATGATGAAGATGAATTCATCCGAAACGTATTGAACGTCTACGATGTAGTATGCATAGAAAGGCAGGACAGTTCCAATGTTCGCACTCAAAGTTCTGTACCCTGCGGGAACCCCCAGTCCCAGTCACATCGGTCATCTTAAATCTGACTAACTTTTACCTAATTACAGAGACTATAATTTATGTATTTATTAAATTGAGATTTAATTGACACATTTGCTTCAGGTGTACAATATATTGATCTGATTGACATATATATGTCAATATATCTCTCTCTATATCTCTATATATGTCAATATATACATATTTGTGTATATGGATATATACACATATATTTCTATCTTGTCAAGTGATCACCACAGTAAATCTAGATAAAACCCATGACCACATAGTTATAAATTCTTTTTCTTATTATGAGAACTCTTAGCAATTTTCAAATGTACAATACAGTATTATTAACTATAATCACCAGGCTGTACAATAATTACACACCCAGATTAAAGATTCATTTTTAATTTTTCTAAAGAATTCCTTTTATTTTTCTCATTCTCCCCAAGGCAACTAAATAAAGTATTCCTAAAATGTTGGTGAAGAAAAGGCTGAGGGAGATTCCGATACAATGTGTCTGAGGGAGTGAATGTTGCAGTGGCTGGTACCTTTCCTGGGAGAGACTGGTAAGCCTATCTCAGTGCCAGCGGACCACTGGCTCATTTGGCTCATGCAGAAGAAACCAGAGCAAAACTACTTTGGAAGCAAAGGGGCGAAATATACAGGCCAGTCCTGGGAAATCTGTAACACTATGGACTCAGAACACCTCTACTCGAATGCCCTTTCCCCAGTTTTTTAAGAACACCAATTATTCTTTCCCACATACGTTAGAAATTTCAATCCCAGTTCTATTCTTTACATCTGTGTGATCTTTGCCAAGGTTCTGGTTTTCTTTCTAAAACTTATTTTCTAGAACTCGTAAGGGGGCGGGGGTGGGGGGGGCTCGTAATACTATAGATTTTTTATGAAGTTTAAATGGCATAGCATTTCCTAGAGCATCTTCATCTAGACAAAAATAGGTATTTAATAAGCGTTAAATATTAGCATGGGGCTCCACCCAAGTGCTACCTTCTCTTTGTGGCCTTTCCCAAAACACTGGCATAGTCATCATCCCTTCACGGCCTCTCTTCCCCCTGCATGATCAATCAAGGCAACTCCTGGACTTCATTACGCTGATTCATTTATAAACACATACTTGTTTTTATTTCTGCTGCTTCAAATCTATGCAAGTTTCTTGAAAAGAGTGACCCATTATTCTATACTTCTGATGCTTACACGCCAGGCTCATACTAAAGATGCAACACATTTTTGGCAATACCTAATGAATGAAGTAGAGAGTGGTGATGGTAGAGAGGGTCACCCAGAAAGGGAGGAATTCAGATCTTCTGTTTAAAAACTTGAGAAAGATAATGTAGAATTGAATGGTTAATTGCCTTTGACTCAAACTTGCTTCTCTTCATGAGGAATGCACAAGGCTTTTGGATGGGTGCGTGTTTGGAGATCTTGAGAAGCAAGTGAAAACATTTCTTATAGGTGCAATAGCATGGATTTTATACTACAAGATGGTGAAGGTAAAGATATGAGCACGTTGGCAAAGGCATTTGGCTGGAGAGGAATGGACACGACATGGTGCTGCAGGTGTCCCGGTGAGGAAATGTCAGGTGGGGGAGGGGGAGGCGCTGAAGTGGGTGGAGGGTGGGGTGTGGCTGGGAGAGTAGAGAAAGAGGGCAGAGCATGTCCCTGTGAAAGGGACAGAGGCAGGAACCATGTATGATGGTTTTAAAGAATTATATGGGAAAATCAATTCTGGTTAAATGGCAAAATATTTTTATTGAAAGATTTTGGTACCTGTTCTAAGGCCATGGAGTGAGAATATTTTCTGGTCATCTTTGATATCATGGGTAAATATAAATGCCCTTCTCTCCCCCACCCACCTATGATATCTACATTTCAAGTTGAATGACTCTGCCCCTTCTCAAATATGGATGAGTAAAGAGAAGTTAGTGAGGATTATTATCTTTGTTCTTTAATCCAGATTTTACAATTTTATGCAATACTGTTTTTACTCAAAATACCCCTCTTGCAAATGAATATCTATAACTCCTAATTTTCTTAGTCATTTTTAAAGTAGTAAAGGTGAAGGAAGATTCTAATATTTTAATAAAATTAGTAAAAGTGAAGGAAACCCTGGGTTCTGAGCAGGGCTCATCTCAATGATTACCAAATACATGCTTTATGAATCATTAGAGGCTGCTGCTCTGAGTTTACTTCTCTGATGATGAATACATGTGTTATGCATCTTGCTATAGCTACTTTAACATTTGGACTAGTTCCCCAAAATATTTAGGGCCATGGCGACATGAAACAGAAGCAAGGTTGTAGTTCATCATCCATATTTAATTTGTTATCTTTTGGAAGAACTTTTTTCATCTCACTGGGATTCTTTTTGTCCATCTGAGAAGTAGGGACAGAATCACCCTTAAAGAGAGAGAATGGGTGAGAAGCCTAAATTATTTTGGCAAGAATAATATATTGTATAGCTATGATATCTTTAGAACAATAGTTATACCACTCTCCTCTTAAAAATTAATGACACATTTTTCAAGTGATCTACACACATAGACACATAAATATATTATTTTGACTAATTCAATTTGATTTTTTTCTGTTAAATATACTAATTGGTTTGTTTTTCTCATGCTTTGTTTTTTTGTTTGTTTGTTTAGATCGTTTCATTTTAAAAAATAATTTTCCCTTTTTTCTCTAAATACGAATTAGAGGCTTTTCTTTAGGGAAACTAGATATTCAAGGTAAACATTTTCAGCTTGAGGAATGAGGTTAATTTAGTAACCTGCATACAGAATTTAAGCTGTTTTTTGTAATGTGTTCATATTTTTCATTGTGAAAATCTTACAAAAATTTTAACAATGCATAAGTGATGGCATGACTTGTTGAAAAAAATCATAAAATTTATCATCAATTCGAATTTTAATTGTTATACTAACGTTTCATTTTTATGCCAATAGTTTAAATTCTATAATGTGTTTTTATCTGGATTATAAAGAGGAAACAATGCTTCCTCTCAGTTTAAGTAAATGCGTACTTGACCTGTGTCTGAAACGAGACTCCTGAGTACCTTTCCAGTCTCCGAATAGGAAGTGTTCTTGCCCATTCTCAGCTGTCCTCACTCTCCAGGAACTCAGAGGTTTCTGGAAGCCTTTGTGGTCCCAGGAAACTGTGAATACAATGAAACTGAGTCTAATGGAGGTAATCGTTGGGTGCATTGTTTAGTAGCTTTGCAGGAGGATAGACTGCACGAACTGGGAGCGTTCTGTAAGAATCAGGCTGCATGTGTGTTCCTTTGCCCAGGACGCAGACATCATTACATTGAAACAATTACTCTGATATTCCTCTGTGAAGGACACCGTGGGCTACAGGAAAATAAGCTTAATGGAAGTATTTTTCTTTTAATATGTACAGAAAATCACAAAGATTTAAATCAACTCTTAATTGTCACCTAAGAGTTCCAGACATAATTGCCTTTAGGGTCAGAGAATTTTTGAGCAAGCAAATAAGAAAAAAAAAATTCAAGCATAAATCAGCATTTTATTTCCTTGTGTTTTGGGGACGGGACCTGAAGGGAGAAGAATTGGTTTGGTTCTGCTGTTCCTCAGCAGACCTTGCGCAGGTAGTTCACACTTCCACGTCAACATTTGCTCTGTTTGGGGTGAGCAGAGTTAAAAATATTTCTTGTAGACATATGGAGAGTAGGTGTGAAGCGATTCGCACTCTATTAACACATTTCTTGACAGAATCTCACATCGGTCAAGAAATGGTAACGATTTTGGGGAACTGAGAGGTGTGCAGCCTGGGCTTGACGCCTGTTCTAGAGATGGTTTAAGTAAAACCCGAGAGTTAAATGAGCTTCTCTTTAAAGAACTTGGATTGCGGTCAAAAGAGTTTGACTGAAGAAAATCACTGAAAGCAGACAGCTTTAAGTCAATATAGGTTCAGTTTTTTAAACAAGTTTCCGCCATGAATTAATGCAAATATTTAGAGGCTGAACTGAGAGGATGAGTTTTTTCAAAGGCAGTCTTTTGTAAAAACGTTATTTCCGCTGTGATGGGCATCTTTAATATAACATAATTACATGCATGTATCTTACTTAGGAAAATAGATTGTTCCGACCTCTGCTTCTCCTTCTGTCACCTCTGTTGTGCATGTGAAGCTGTGGCTTAAAAAGACACAAAGCAAAAAATACCACTTCTGCCCAATAGATTATTCTTCTACTGGATATTTTTTAATGTGTGCTTCTTTTTCAGGAACTCTCGAATAATTTTTCTGTAGCCAATTATCTGGAAGTCATAAGAGAGAAGTTTTACCGGTATATGGGATATATTTTCTCATCATAAATATTTTGAAATGAAAACGTTCTCTGAAGAGTTTTGTGGCACATTTTTCTTTGGGACCAGCTTTGGTAAAATATAAGACAGCTGTAGATATTAGTAATTTTGCACATAAAATGGCTGTCGATTCATAAAGATAGAAAGTGGAAAGAGTGAACCATTTATCAAAGGGTTTTTTAATAGATTTCCCTCTTGTTGCTCGGTTGATATTGTCACTGATTGGACAGAAAAAACATTTAGACTCTTAGTACATTCCTCCTTCCAGTTAATGAGACTAAATCTTTTGTTTACCAGTCTGTATAACCTCCCCAGTTTCAAAAATGAAGAATTGTGTTCTTCTTGATAGCCTTGTGTGAGTGGTTTGGGGTAAACTGTGTCATACCCAATGGTTTAAGCACAGCTGGACAAGCCAGACTTATTTTATTGAAGAGTAAGACAGGGTAGGCAAATGCCCAGCACATGTACTTGACAGCTCTGGTTAGAAAAGTTTTTTTTTTTTAATTTATCTTTATTTTTTCCCCCTTTGACACCCTCCTCCCTGCTCCCCCTACCCTTTACCACACTATTATTCTGTGTCCATTGGTTAAGCAGATATGTGTATAAATTCTTTGGTTTATCTCTTCTTATCCCCATTCCCACCCCCTACTCTCTGAGGTTCCTCAGTCTGTTCCCTACTTCCATGTCCTTGAATCTAATTTGTTTGTCACTTATTTTGTTCATTATATGAACAAAAGTTTTAGCCAGAAACACATTGATAATGTGCATACGTTTGGCTAAACAGGAAAGAAACACAGCCCACTTTCACGTGACCTTTTTAGTGAGATGTCAAAGGCACTCACTAAAGCAGGATTTACTTCGGATTTTGAATATTTTTCCTTTGCCTTGGTTTTGTCATTGAAATAATGAAAGAAATATTTATTTACTCTCTCTTAGTATTTTGGGAATTAGTACTGAATGTGTCAGGACTCCTGAGCTGTCCCAGAATCGTGGCTTAGGAATAAGAGAAATGGTGACTAGGAAAGGAAGGAGCCTTAGTGATCATCATAAACTTTTTCACGCCTGACAGTTTTACTCTTGTCTCCAATTAATTGGTTAATGTTCTCTTAAGTAGAGTTTTACCTGATCCTTAGTAGTTTAATAATAACAATAAACAGTTACTTATAATACTTACAATAAACAGTTTTATTCTAATTTCAAATCCCAATCATTTTTTGGATAGATTTTTTAAATTGAAATTTAATTTTTTTTCAAATAATGACTTATTTAAAAATTCGGGCAATAAAAATGTACAAAAAAAGTGTAAATTATTCAATAATTTGCTATCCAAACAGAAACATAATTTACATTAAAGTGAATGCATTTCTTCTCTGTCTTAATTCAAACAATTTTTTTTTTTTGAAACGGTGGCTTCTGCCTTATTAAGGATGATACCATAGTGGACAATGAACATTAAAACAATGTGATAAAACAGAACAGAAAATAAATTGCATATGACATAAGTGTATTAATGACAAATCTTTTAACTATGTGTGTGTACTCTTTGATGTAAATTTTATTTCTTTTTATAGTTAACAGTCAAATAAGTTTGAAAGCTAATGACTTAGACATGGATAAAATTCAATCTTAGTCTGAGCGAGCAGAACTGGGAGCTACTGCTATGGATAATGACAGTTCAAAATGAGACAAGATGCTGAGCCAGAAAGGAGAAAGAGTGCAAGGGTGAGACAGAGGATGAGAAGAATGAAGAGAAAGGGATAGAAATGATGGAGTCTGCTGAAGATACTTCTTTGCCTTGGATTCATGTCTCAGAGACGAGAGACAGGCAGTGAAAACTGCCTTCTACAAGAGCAAGGGCAGGCTTTGACCCAGGTGGGGAAATGGTCTGAGATATATAATTTGAGTATGTTCTCCTCACGCCAAGAATCATCTGGAAGATGGCACAGTGTCATCCCCCTTAAAGCCTTGTGTCCCCTATCAAATGCATACACATCCAGGTCAGGCCACATTTAAAGTTCATGCCAGTCACCCTGCTTGAGGCATTTACCAGCCTGGGACTGAGGTTTTCCATTGTGACACTAAGACATTCGATGAGATGACCTCCAAATTCCCTTCTAAACCTGATATTATGTGACTTATATGTGGGATGACAAGGGAAATAAAAAGGAGATTTTAATAGGAATAGAGTGGTAGCGAGTTGGAGGCAGAAGCACAAGTGCAGGTGGGAAGTTCGACATGGGTTTTCAAATTCAAAAAATGTCAAGGACTGACTAAGGAGAGTACAATTCGAACATCACTCTGATTATTTGCTATTTACCAGATGCCATATTTAGCCCGTTACTACATTTTTCATTCAGTTCCCACAATAACTCCTAGAGTGTAGGAACTATCAGCCTTGTACAAATATTGGGGGTACAACATAACTCGGGGATTGATTCATGGAATCAGATACCAGATTCCGCTTTGTCTGTTATACCAGTCCCTTGCTTTTCACCTGTATACCATGACAAGTTCATATTTTGGAACCTAATAAAGACTAAGTTTTATATTACTGAGAATCTGTGCTGATAGTATTAATATTCAAAATGATAAAGCATGCACTTTATAATGTGAAAATGCAGGGGCTGGTATAATAAGAAACACAGAAGGCCAGAGTGAGAACGTAGGGGCTTTGGCTTCAGTGGCATCTTCCACGAGGGAGAGCTTTGATGAGCTACAAAAATCCCTGAATTATAGTTTCTTTATCTTGAAAAGACATTGGAAACATTTCTAATAACCTGTTCTGTGTGGTTCAGGATTGTATCTAGGACAAAACAAATGAACCTACTTGAGAACATTTTGTAAAGGATAAAGCAGTGAATAAATGAATAACATTATTTAGTTTATTCTTGGATTTATCTATTGCCTGAACAGAAGATGGACTTTATGAAATGATTCTGATTCTGTGTAAACTATTATGCTTTTTCATGATCCATTTTGCATCTGCATAAAGAAATGACGGAAATGATGTTAATTTTTACAATTGAAAAATAGCTGCATTACAAACATCCAAGCGAGAAGCATCGGGTTGGAGAAGGGTTTCCTGAGTGGATGTACAAACACAGGAAGAAACAGTACAACCTGAAATGGAAGACTGAGATCAGATGACTTGGATGGCTAAGGGCAGAGGCAGTTTGATAAAAGGCAAGCAAGATAAAAGATCACAGAATCAAAGCAGGAGCTGTTGCTTCTCAAAGATGAGGTTGCAATGGCATTTTGAGCATGAAAGATGTGGTGGTTGTTATATGGAAAGAAATCCATAAAGGCCTTTAAGCCAACAGTGTTGTTGTAGGACAAGAGTGAAATAAGTTAGCAAGTTCTATGGTAAGAGGTTGGAAAAGAAAATCAATTTTTTTTTTTTTTTTAAATCAAGGGCTGGTTCTCCCTCCTTTGAATTCTGTGTGAAGTGCTAGCCATATGTATAAATGTACCCAAGGTGGGTGAAAATTGGGCATGTTTTAGGTTTTTTTTCCCTCAATAACAGTGAGTATTGCCTTGATTAGACTGAATTTTGAAAATCAAGTATCCAGAGCTAAATCAGGTCACATTAAGTCACTTTGAAAGTTAAGATTCAGACTGCAAAAGAGCCATGGAGCATTTAGGATGTTTGGAAGCCATATGCTTTGGAGATGAAAAATGGGGGTTCAAAAATAGGAAGAAAGATGACTTTATGCATCTTTTAATGGTTAAGACAAAGACTTCACTGGAAAATCAAACAGGAGCAGGGCGCTGGTACTAATTCAGCTAAAGCCTTACTGAAATAACGTGGAAACTGGATCAGACCAGAAGAAAATTGTTCATAAGGGCTTTCAAGCCCAGTTGGTGTGGCTCAGTGGTTGAGCATTGACCCATGCACCAAGATGTCGCCAGTTTGATTTCTGGTCAGGGCACATGCCCAGGTTGTGGGCCAGATCCCCAGTGGGGACATGCAGGAGGCAGCTGATCAATGTTTTGTTCTAACATCAATGTTTCTCTCTCTTTCTCCCTCTCCCTTCCTCTTTCTCTAAAAAAATCAATTAAAAAAACCTTTTTTAAAATGTACAAACTTTGTTATAACTTTATTGAGCCTTCAAATGAGTTGGCTACAGATATTTATAATACATACATTTAAAACTATATGGTCTGGCCCTGGCCGGTTTGGTTCAGCGGTTAGAGTGTCGGCCTGCAGTCCTGAGAGACCCGGGTTCGGTTCCCGCTAAGGGCGCGTACCTCGGTTGCAGTTTGTCCCCGGCCCTGGTCGGTTGTGTGGGTGGCAGCCACTCGATGTGTTCCTTTCACATCGATGTTTCTCTCTCTCTCTCTCTGTTCCTCTCTCTCTCTCTGTTCCTCTCTCTCTCTCCCTACCTGAATAAAAAATGGAAAAATGTCCTCGGGTGAGGATAAAAAAAAACAAAAAAAATATATGGTCTGGCCTGTAAGGCTCAGAGGTTGAGCGTTGACCCATGCAGCAAGAGGTCACTGGTTCGCTTTCTGGCCAGGACACAAGCCCACGTTGTGGGCCCAATTCCCAGTGGGGGCATGCAGGAGGTGGCCAATCAATGTTCTCGCTCATCAATGTTTCTCTCTCTCTCTCAGTTTCACTTCCTCTCTCTCTAAAATTAATAAAGGGAAAAAAAACACTATATGTTAATGGATACAATTCAATATGATTTGAGGAAATGGTTGAGAAAATGATTCCAAAAGCACTTCTGTAGTTCAAAACGAATAGAAAAGTGAGCTAATGAAATGTACCAGTGTGGAAAATAACTTTCTAATGAAGACCTAAAGATATCTGTGAAAAATATTATTCTAAGTGAATTAGTAGATTTCATTCAAAATATTTCAAGCAACTTAAATTTTAAGGAGCCTAAGAAATCAATTAAATGTTACCTGGGCTAGATAGAGAGAAAGAAATAAAAGAAGGAAAGAAGAAGTAAGAAAGGAAGGAAGGAGGAAGGGAGGGAAGGGGAGAGAGATAGAGAAGAGGAAAGAAGAAAATTTTTTTAAAAAGAATCATTTTTAAAAATGATTTAAAAATACTGAAAGAGACATTATACAAATAAAAAATATCACAATTTTAAAATATAATAAACAACATGGTTGAAGGGTGTTAATGAAATTGGAGTTGACATTTTTAAGTGTCAAAAGCCAAGGGAAAAATGAAAACCAGAGCAACTAAAACTTAAGCCCAAAGCCCAGATGCATCGGGGGTGGGGATGAATGTGTGTGGATGTGACTGTCTGTCTCCTTCACCAACAGGCTGGGGTTTGATGCCCATTTGGAGAACAAGAAACTAAGTCACAGAGTTAGACCTGGAAAGGAGATGAAATCAAATCTTTCAACATCTGCACTTTCAGTAAAATGCAGACTAAGGAGATGATGAAAAGTAACAACTGCAACCAAGAAAATTTTTTAACATTCTATGTTTATCTGCTTGCTCCGTTAGTCAAACATAATTTTTAAAAAGCCAAATTTGAGAGTTAAAAGCCCAAGTTTCTACCTCCTTTAAATCAGTGATTTGATTCTTCTCTGCTTGCATATCTTTAAAATCTTCAAAACCAGGAGAAAGAGAAAGGGAGAGAAGCTCTCTCAAGCAGGTGAAACTTGAGAATTGTGGGAGGCTAGCAGAGATTCATACATGTAAAATTTATCTTGTCAGGAATTCCCACACTCAAGCAACAGCAGGTTCTCAGTACCAAGAGCTTAATATGATAGAAATATATTCAGAAACACACAGTGAGTATGCTCACAATTGTAAACAAACAAAAAAAGTTACCCAGCTGTGTGGCTCACTGGTTGAACATTGACCCATGCACCAAGAGGTCACAGGCTCGATTTCTATCAGGGCACATGCCCAGGTTGTGGGCTCAATCCCCAGTGTGGAGCATGCAGGAGGTAGCCAGTCATTGTTCTCTCTCATCATTGTTTCTATCTCTCTCTCCGTCTTCCTTCCTCTCTCTCTAAAATCAATAAAGAAAATTAAAAAAAGAGAATCATTTTAAAAAATGATTAAAAAATACTTAAAGAGACATTATACAAATAAAAAATATTACAATTTTAAAATATAATAAACAACATGGATGAAGGGTGTTAATGAAATTGGAGTTGATATGAGGCAGTTAGACAAAATGAAAACAAAATATTTCAAGTCTAGAACCAAGGAGTAAAAACAGAAGGTGTAATAGTCTCAGAGGGAGCTATTGCACTTAGAATGTATTTTTGAAGAAAATACTTAATAGAAATCATGGTTGAGAATTATCCAGACAAAATACAGGACTGATGAAAACGAATTCATTCCTGGACAGATCAAGGTGATCCTGCAAACACAAAAGCTGAAGGCAGTAGGGTCACAAGTTGATTGAATAAGTTGGTTCTTCATATTTTCCCCACCATTCAGTGTAGCTCAACGCCAGTGCCCACTATTCCTTTCAAAGGATGAAGGTTTAATCTTCAGAGGAACTAAAATAGTTTCACCAGGAAACTGTTGTAGAATGTATTTAACCAAAACAAAGAAGTAAAACAATACAGAGAAAGGGATGAAGTAGAGAAAGCAAGTAAATAAGAAAGAAAGCAAGTCCTTTAATAAAGAAAGCAAGTAAAATGAGTCGTCAGAACAGTGGTGAAAGCAGATGACTAAAGAGAGCCGTGAGGCCTCCTTCATGAGCAGCTCCTCAGGGTCATGCACATCACACACACGAGGGTTTTCTCTAAGAAGATTCAAGGGCTGAGAGACCTGATATAGGTCTCAGTTTTATTAGAGAAGACAACTGGGCAATAGACAGTTTGAGATTTATTTATTGATTATATAGAAAAGTAAGCCAACCAACATGGTCAAGTTATATACAGTTTTACATACCCCATTATGTTAATACTGGGTTCATCTGAAATCATATGGCCATGCTGCATGCATAATAGGGGCAGGAAGGGAAAAGACGCTATAAAACCTCATCCTCCATCATGGGGTATCAATAGGTCATACCTAAAACAAAAAATGATTACATTGCAATATAAGCATGTCGTTTAGAGAAATAAAGATGAATATCAAAAGAATTATCTGGGAGAATCAAATGGTTACTTCTGCGGTAAGAAAATCAGGATGGGAGAGAGATGGCAGTTACTATTTCTCAAAACAAACCTTGTAAAACTGTTGAAATCTCAGTTCAATACAAAATTAAAAGTAAGACTAAAATAAGACATCCCAGAAATGACTTTAGTAGTCCTTGGTAATTATCAAGAGTTGGCATACATGTGAAAAAGTACCAACAAGATACCGCAAATTCAAATACCGTGTCCACGACAATCTAACTGTGTAAAAATTAAAAAAAACAACAGCATGTTAGCCCCGGCCTGTGTGGCTCAGTTAGCTGTAGCATTATCCTGTATGTCTATTCCTGGTCAGGGTACATGCCAGGTTGTGGGTTCAATCACTGGTCAGGGTACATACAGGAGGCAACTGCCTGATGTTTCTTTCTCCCTTCCTCTCTCTCTCAAATCAATTAAAAAGAAAAAAAAGAAAGGCATATTAGCCATTTAACCAGTACTCGCTCTTTAATAGACAAGTTATAGTTATCATTTTTATCACTTCTAGTCTTCATAACAACACTATGAAATAATTACTATTATTACCCACATTTCAGAGGAAAATATAGGCCTTCAGAGAATTTGATTGTGTTATACACATTTATAAAGCTAGGAATGGAGAGTTCAGGCCAAACTGGACTCATGTTTGTAAATATAAAACTCTTTGGGACAGTCTGGAAAGGCTAAATGTTTGCATTAGTTTGGATTTTTCTCCAAGCAGACCCCAGGTAAGGATTTGAGTGTAGATGGCCTAAGACTGAAGCCAGGGTAGGCAATGGGGAAGAGATGGGAGGCAGCCAGCAAAGGCTGTTATTGGGTCAGGAGCCCTGGTGGGTCACTGGAGCTTGATCCTGCTGGGGAAATTCTGGGGCCCAGGGGAGTGGCCCTGCTTCAAAGATCTCCCACAGGAGGTAAGGGAGAGGAGAAGTTTTGCATAAAATTTTATCTGTCAACAGTTGAGGGCTGCTGAGGAGGGGGTTATTAATTCCCTGGAATTTCTGGTGGTCAAATGACCTTGAGGGGGACATACAGGGGCTCTGGCCCGCTTGGAATTGGAAGTCAGGCTAGAGATCTCAAACGTCACCTTAGGGACATGGGCAAGGCAGCAACAGCGTTTTCTAGAGGCCTTTAACACATCCCCCAAATCTCAGTTGACTAACAAAATAAACGTTTATTTCTTGTTCCCAGCACAACACATTGCAGTCGGGAGGAGTGTGTGTGTGTGTGTGTGTGTGTGTGTGTGTGTGTGGTTTCTGAGACACAGCCATTCACAGCCCGGCCCTCCATTGCCTGCTCTGCAGTGTCTGAGTCTCGGTCTCCTGGGCCCAGCATATAGCTGGCCCACGGGCACAGAGAGAGTGGGAATCGTGCAGGGCATTTTACAGCTAGTTCTGGAAGCACTACAACACTTCTGCCTAGATAGCATTGGCCAACACCCAACAAGACTGCATCTCATTGTCAGGAAGCATTGGAAACATAGTTTAAATGTTTGTCTTGGAAGAAAAATACCCTCACTTTTGGTGAGGATGACTCACAGCCATCTGATAATCACTGCATCATACTACCTCTCATTAGCTCACTTTGATGTGCTTAATAAACCTGTATGTGCATACCATATACACATTCATATAGATATATTTGTTGCTCTACCTGGTAATTCAGTAAAAACGTACCCTGATAGAAATGATTTTTTACACATAGACTCATCATTTCTTTCACTTCACATTAGAAATAAATACATTTTATTTAAATCTCACCAGATTGCATTCCCTTTAGGGTAAGGTAAGTCATAAGGTTGCATTTACCTCAATTTGTTCAGCAAATTCAGCTATAATACTCTATAAAGAAATCTATCTTCCATATTACTTAACAAAATTTTATTTGACATTTTATCTCAAGAATAAACAAAATACTATTGCAAACATTTGTTTTTCCTAAGCATAAAAAATTTTAAAAATGTGCTAGGTTGAATATTTTTGCAATGAGTGTTTCTGCGAACATTTGAAAGTGCTATCTATATATCAGCAGAGACTCCTTTCCTTGTATAAAAGTTTCCCCATATGGCAGGTCATTATCACATTGCATAGAACATATTTTGACTGTTGCTTCCAGATTCACCTTTTTATGCAGAAAGACTTATATGTTTGAGTATAAAAAGATCTAAATTTTAGTAAACTAAAGTATTGATCTTAAATTTTTTTTTAAGTTAGGGGTATAATAAAAAGTCGAAACCCTAATAAACTCTTGAAAACTTGTAACTGTAAAATTAATTTTACAAAACAGGAAGGTTGTATAAGTTTTAGAAAAATTACATAATATAAGCTTCCTGATTTGGATACCAGGTAGGTGAGTTGCGCAAATAGAACTCCTTTCCTTGCAACATTTAGAGAAAGAGAGAGATCCAAAATAGTATAGGGGACAGAAATATAGAAATTTGGTTTTGTATGGTATCCCAGTGAATTCTTGTCTTCCTCTTTTATGAAAGAAAGAGCCAACTGGAATTAACATACAGCCAATTTTCTCCTGAGAGCAAATCTATTTCACGCATCTCCCATGAAGGTCTAGCCCTGGGAAAAAATATACCTATCATTGTTGCAGCCAAACCCAATATTTTTGGGGCCTAATGAGCCAACAGGCCATTCCTTGGATGCCTAGTGGGGTAAACAACATTATCACACCCTGATTTGATATAGCTGGGCAATGTGGTTGTGGTTAAAGCACTGTGGTTGTGTGTGTTTATTTATTTGGATGTCTTAGACTAGTGTTTTCCACCAGGGGTGATTACTACCTTCAGAAGAATTTCTGAAGACAGTTTTAGTTGATAGGACTGTAGGGGTTTGCTTCTGAAATTTAGTGGGTAGAGGCCAGTGACACTGCCAACATCTCATAATCCACAGGACAGTTCCTCATAAGAAATAATTATCTGGCCCAAATGTCAAAAACACCGAGGTTTAGAAACCCTGACCTATAACTATAGTCTTTCATATATATAATATATGAAAATAGTCCCTATTTCATGTGGGAAGGTGAAAAATCAGGGTTGAGTATCAATTTATCAGATCCTACTTCTGTTGTAAAATAGCTGATAACTGATTATGCATCAGAACTGGAATCCATTTCTCCCTTACTCTGATCCTTGCCACAGAGAACGAATTACCCATCACATAATCCTCTTCTGCTTTGCTCTGTCTACCTTGGACTGCCAGTTTTTGCGTACTCCATACGCTTGACCCTCTTGGCAACAAACTCTTGCAGGTGTGCTGGCTCCATATACGACTCATTGGACCTCAGCCTTTCAGAGGCAGGACAGACACAGATCAGTGGAGTGAAGCCCCTGCATGGTGAGTGTGAATTTTCATTCCTCTAGGTCCCCTTCTCAATGTTCTTACAGCTTATTTCAATCCACCAAGCAGCCACAGGCATGGGAGGATGGGGGCTACATCAGGTAGACCAGAGGGGCAGTGCCTTCTCTGATTTCGGTTGTGGCTTCCTCCTCTCTTTCCTATTGCTTCCTCCCTTGGCTGACATGTCTCACCCGGGGTTCTGAGTTCACTGGCTGTGTAACCCTTCCGTTCATTTGTGAATGATGAGCTTGTTATTCAGTATTAATGTTTCCTGTAAACAACATTGCCTTGTAAAGCTGGGCAGATTACCAAGTTGGAAGGCTAGTCAGAAGCTAAATGGAAGTGTTCTACTTCAAGAATCTTGACTTTTGTGTTATTGAGGACCTGGGAAGTACTGGTTCAGGAATTTTCTCTCTGCTTTAATTGTTGTAAAACTTTATATAGTGATTCAACTAGTTAGGGTAAATGCCCATGAAACATTCTGGGAGGTCATTTGAAAGTTGGGGAGGAAACTTAGATAATATTGTTATTTGTGTCCAAATTATCATGTAAACACAGCTCATGCTTATATCATATAGAAAATCACACCCCAAAAGTAATGAGAGCGTAAGAATTGCAGGTTTATCATTTGAGGAGATAATATATTGAAATAAAAATAGGACATAGGCTTGAAGTCAGACTGTGTTGACTATAAGTCATATCTCTGCCACTTCCTCGACTCTAAAATCTTGGGAATGGTATTGAACTACTCCGACCCTCACAATCTGCATCTGTAATAGAGAGAGTAACTCCAATCTCACAGTGTTGCAAGGATTATGTCTATGTAGTTGTATGTGTACATGTATGTGTACATGCATGTGTACCCACACACACTTTCCTAGTGCTGTATAGGTGCCTCAAACTATGTTAGCTCATTTTCACTCCTGGAACAGAGCAAGACACAAAAACCAAGAGAATTGAACAAACACATAATTAGAATTAAAAAAAAACAAACTCAAGTTAGAGCCTTGCTTTTTTACTTTCTGGCTGTCTGAACTTAGAAAGTTAGCAAACCTCTGGGACACAATTTCTAAGTAGTAAAAATGGCTACCGGAATATTAAATGCTTTCAGACCATTGTATGCTTTTAGGCAACTGACCATGGGGCTCTGTCTTCAAACTGAAGCTCACTTAGGAACCCAATGTGTAATAAAGATAATTCATGGTTTGTTTGTTTGTCTGTTTGTTTTTAATTCAAGGGAGTTGGGAAATGCTGTTCTATAGGCTTTGTAGAGCATAATTTGGAAACCAATAGAATTTTTGTCCCTCAAGGGTCTTTCAGTTCTAAAATACTGTAAGCAACAAGCCTTAGCTTAGACTGGGTCCTAATTTTAGATAAGGACTGATTAATATTGCCATTCTAAATCGACCAAGTAGAGTTATATGCTACTTCTATAGCTGAAACATGCCTAAATGTTGGGAATGACTTCAACTTTAGAAGTTCAGGGACCATGAATCTGGTATAATTTGAGCCGATTACTAGGTGTAAAAAACATGCAGGTTAACACAGAATTCCTTTGAAAAGTCTAGTTCTCTGTGCTTTGCATACATATGCAGTTGTTCTTCTTATCCTTTACTCCCTCTGTCCCTATATTAATCCCTGATCTTTAATACAGTGCTCTTCTTGATTGCAGTAAAAATGCATTGGGTTTTGTTATGGGCTGAATTATACCCCCACCCCCCAAATTCATATGTTCAAGCCCCAATCCCCAGCACCTCACAATGTGGCTGTATCTGGAGACAGGGCCTTTACGGAGGTGATTAAGTTCAAGTGAGACCCTTAGGATGGACATTAATCTAATCTGATTGGTGTCCTTATAAGAAGAGAAAGTTTGACTACAGAAAAAGAGACATCAGGGATGCACACACACAATGAACCTTGTGAAGACACAAGAGAAAGGGGCTATTTGGAAGCTCAGGAGAGAGGCCTCAGAAGAAATGAACGCTTGATCTTAGATTTCTAGCCTCCAAAACTGTTAAACAATACCTTTATGACATGTAAGCCACCCAATCTATGCTATTTTCTCCGGCAATGCTAGCAAACTAATATAGGTTTCATGTGCCATTTCAAATACTACCTTACAGTATCCACCATGATATTTAGAAGGTGGCAATATCTTGTTTCAGTTCTTAGATATAAAATAAGAACTTCAAATTCAGAAGAGATTATGATGAACTCAATTAATGTATTATTTTCTCCATACTACTATGTTTATTTTCACTGTAGTTTATCACAATCTGAAATTTGATTCTTCATTTATTTATTTTCTGTAACTCCATTAAACTAGAATATAATATTATTGGTGGTAGGTAGTATATAGTTGTTCAGCACTTTATCAGCAACAGTCACAAGAGGACCTGAAGTAAAATAGGAGTTCAATAAAGAATTGTTACATTTTTTTAGAGTCTGGAATAATTCATCATTATAGGTTACTAGAGATGACATGGTTTACTTCATTGTGAAACAGATAACCATCAAAACAATCAAATACAACCACCACCAGCCATCACTTATTTATGATGGTGGATATTCAACTGTAATATTTTGCCTTATATAGATTAGTAAAGATTTTGAAGGGTTAACAATGGTTGAAATATTCTCTGATATTCTTTTAACATACAATGTGTTAATCTAAACATTTGTGAAGTGTGAGATTCAAGGCCACTGTCTGAAAACCCAACAGCCCTTTTGGGCTTTTATAAAGATGTCTGAATTTTGGTAAACATTATCTAGAGACATTATTTA
This sequence comes from Molossus molossus, assembly GCF_014108415.1. Taxonomy (NCBI): domain Eukaryota; kingdom Metazoa; phylum Chordata; class Mammalia; order Chiroptera; family Molossidae; genus Molossus; species Molossus molossus. Next base: position 19,086,379 of record NW_023425344.1, read on the forward strand.
ACTTAAGTTCCAAGTGACCTTTAGATCCAACAAACACCTCTTACAAGTGTGTTTTAGTTACTTGAAGTGGGAAGTACGTGAGTGATGAGTATCTTTCTGCTGAGAGAGATGTAAGATCCTGGCACGATGCTGTTAATAGGCTGGTAAACCTTTGCACTGGGTGTTCAAAGAATGAATGTTTCAGCAAGTGGTCAATATAGCAAAACATGCCTGCTTTTGAGAGGTTGAATTTAAAATCTTCCAAGTACATAAATTACTGGTAAAAGCAATTACAAACTTCTGCTTTTGTCTTTGTGAAACAAAAGAATTTTTGTGCCAAATATTGAAAGATAATTTGTAAATTTCAGAAACTGACTTGTATCTAAAAATGTACATTGTATTCTGTTGCATTGTATAGTTAGCATATATATTTTAATTATGTTCAATGTATTCTATTTTTCATTATACGGGGATGGGCAAAAGTAGATTTACAGTTATGAGAACATGAATCACAGCTTATTCTTGTATTATAATTCATTAATTATTGTATTGTTTATTTGTATTACAACGTAACTCTACTTTTTCCCCACCCTATATTTTCTGCATAATATTTAAAGGCATGGTTTCTAATGCAGGCAGCTACAAATGTAATTAATCCCAGCCCTGCCACTTGCTCATTTTATGACCTTGGGCAAGTTCCTTAACCTTTCTAATCCTTCAGTTTTCTTATTGGTATATTATAATACTCCATATACTTGATAGTTACCATGAGAAATAAATTAAATAATGTATGTAATGTTATTAGATGCTATTATCTGACACATATTATGTATTCAATACATTTATACTATTTTTATTTTTGTGGGGGTTTCATTTGTGTTTGTGTATGAGCTACTTAAGCGCTTAATGTAGTCTTTTGGATAATGGTAGTTCTAGCACTAGTAGATACTAAATTAATGTCTATAGTTACTTTACAAAATTTGATAATTTGCTCCTCATGAAACTAACACCTTATTTGAGGTAGTACTTTACAAGTTACTATCTTATTTATAAAAGATTGTGTGGTCTTTTTTATATCTGCGAAGAAGATAGCTTGTTTATATCTGTAAGTAAATGCCACAACATACTCTTTAGTTTATATTTTTAAATAGAGGAATTCTTTACTTTAACCATTCTTATGTTATTTTTTGTAACCATGGTCACAGTCTATGCCATAAGCAAATCCATTTCCTCCAACAGTTTCCTCCTGCCCTCTTTTTCTTATTATTGCTTTTTTGTGTATGTGGTTAAGAACACTTACATAAGGTATACACGTTTTGAGGCTGTTAAGTGAACAGTTTGTTTGTTTTTTCTGAAGGTAAGTTATACAGTTTTGTACACATCTACTCTAACAGATTGGGTTTTTCAAGAAGCAGGTTAGGAGGTAGAAATTTATATGCAGATAGGTTATTAAATATTACTCTTGGGATCAATAATGGTGAGAGAAGAGTGAATGAAACAAGACTGGGTACAAGGAGATGTCAGGCTAGAAAAGTAACAATAAAGGTTTAGCCAACCCATGGGTCTTTGTGTTCCTGCACTGACTGGTCACTGAATGGGGGCTGTCCCAGGAAAGGAGTATGACTTTGGACAAGGTGACTCTCTTCAGATGAGAGCAATCACTTGGAATATGGCAGCTACCAAGGTGACAAATAATGTGACAGGAACCCGGACTCCATGTGGATGTGCCCATGTCTGCACCTCTTTTGTTATAAAGTGGCTTTCATGAAACATTGCTTGGGATCCTCTGTCAGTAACCCAAACAATTCATTCATCTTTGAATAATGGTGCTAGCATAGATCCTTCTGGAAAGAAAGGCAGAACCATACCCAGAATATGTATCAATATCAATCCACTCACCCATGCTCATAAATCTATATACATTCTAGAAAGCAGACCCTTCTCTTCCTACACAAAGTGGATGGTCAGGTTAACCACCCAAATATCTATCCAGAGAGAGAAATTCCTCTCAGCATTGTTTTTCAGGGCCACCTCTGAGTGGGGCTGGAGGGCAGCCAAGTCCATTTAGAGGTGACTTGCTGATGACATGGATGTCCTGGCCATCTGCTCAGCCCTCCCACTCTGCTCATCTGCAATCCTGAATGAACCACTTACATACTATAATAAATTACTGCCAGTCACACTTGACTTTATGAAGCAGTGGACCTGGCAAAAGCCAAGTGTGATGGTCAGTTTGTGTGATAACTTGGCTAGGCTATTATGTATCCCACATTAGTCAATCAAACACTAATCTAGGTGTTGCTTTGGAAATATTTTGTATATATGTGGTTACCATTTATGATAACCTGACTTTAAGTAAAGGAGATTATCTTAGTTAATCTTCATGGGCTGGATCTAATCAACTCAAAGGCTTTGAGAGCAGAACAGATTTCCCTGAGGAAGAATAACTTCTCCCTGTGGACTGCCTCAGCTACTGCCTGAAAAATTTGAGCTACCCTTCCTGAAAGCCCGGACTATGGATGTTTGACATGCTTAGATAGTCCCCCAAATCACCAAATCATATAATCAGTCAACCAATCAATCTTTCATTCTCTCTCTCTAAATGCACACACACACACACACACACATATGGAAGATGATGGGTAGTTCTAACTTAATGCTAACTGGGTTTCCCATAGTCAGCTACCCCATTTCTTCTGGGATCAACCAAGAACAGTGTCAAAAATTGTTTTTCAAAAGGTATATAATTTTCTGCTCTAGATGGCATGACTTTTATCCAGAATTTAGCAGTTCATGCCAGTAATTTTCAACTGGTTTGCCACAAAAATTTTTAAAACATGCAAAACCTGACTGTTTAGTTAGGGACACTGACCTCTTTTCCCTTAGACTATCAAATAAAACAGTAATGACAGCCAACACAACAATAGCTGTCTGGTGTGAATTAATCAAAATTATACCTATATTTTTGTCAGGTTGGCAAAATATATATACATATATATTTTGGTGTGCCACAGAATTTTAGTAATTAGTTTATGTGTGTCATGAGATGAAAAAGTTGAAAATCACTGGTCTATACTATTATTCTCTCTTTAGGGTTTGCCATAAACTCCACACAACCTCTTTCCCCAACAGATACCACCAATACTACTTTACTGGGTCTTATGGTCATATTGGCAGGGCTTCATGCACCAGAGTCTGAGACCAGATTCCTCCTAGGTTCTACTCAAAGTTGGGAGCATGTTGTCAGGGGACATAGAATCAGCATAGTATTCCCAGAGGTGGAATATCCTGCCTCTAAAACCTAAGAGGCCTAACAGGTTTTATACTTCATTCTTAGTGGTAGGAGATGCAAAATGCAAAAATGTTTCCTTTCCAATGAGGAAGATGTCCTGGAATGTCCCAGAACTCCAGACCTGCACCAAACCTCACTGATATAGTCAGCCTTCAGATATTCATAGAGATTTTCTCCCATCGTCTGCAGGATGTCTGTCTTCTAAGAATTACAACCTACTTTCCACTCCTCATTCCCTTAGTCTAATTAAGATGAAGTCACCTATCTGTGGAATTTCCACCTGGTCCGGTTTCCTTTGAACTATTTGTAACCAGAAAGTAGTTATCATAGACCTGTGACAAGAAAATATACTTCTGTTTTAAGCAAATACTTAGAAATACCATTTCTGGTCTTCATTTTCTTGCTGTTGTTGTTAATCCTCACCTGAGGATATTTTTCCATTGATTTTTAGATAGAGTGGAAGGGAGGAAGAGAGAGAAAGTAAACACTGATGTGAGAGAGACACATTAATTGGTTTCCTCCTGCACAACCCAAACTGGGGCTGGGCTGGGGATTGAACCCACAACACAGGTATGTGCCCTTGACTGGGAATCAAACCCTGATTCTTTGGTCTTGGGCCAACTCTCTAACCACTGAGCCAAACTGGCCAGGGCTGATCTTCATTCTTGATAAGGATGGAATAAAATAGATTTGCAAGATCACTGGTTGCATACCAGGTATCCGAGGCTATGTTAATTTGCTCTAGCAAAGATTCCTCATTGCACACAACTACAGTTGGGGCTGCTACATGATTGAAAAATCAGTAGTCAATGTCATCCTCCAGAATCCACCTGGCTTTTTTAAGAGACAGAGACATTAATTAAATGGAGATATAATGTGCACCACCACCTGAAGAATAGCACTAACCTCTACCATTTCCTCCAGGACATGATACTGTTTTAATTTTTTCTCTTTTGTCTGGTAAAGGGGTGTTTTCAGAGGCTACCTTTAGACCTATAAAAGTTCTTAGACCACAGGACAAAGAGCCAGTGTAGGGCCTGCCAACTACTGAGTATATCTATTCAAGTTTTTGTTTGGGGACTGGAAAAATTACTACCAGGTGGGTTCATAAATGAAGTGGAGGTGCTGTGAGCCAGACACGGTCAGGATTCCACTTAATACATAACTTCCATAACCCCCACTCTAAAAAAGAAGAATTTGATGTTTCAGGTTCTTTTTTTTTTTTATGAATTTTTATTTATTTTTTTGTTACAGATATTTTACCTTTTTACCCCATTGGCACCCCCCCTCCCTCCACCCTGTCCCCGGCTTAGTTGTCCATGTCCATTGGTCATGCATACATGCATATAAGTTCTGTGGTTTATCTCTTCCCACCCCTCCACCCCCCATCCCCTCTTCTGAGGGATGTCAGTCTGTGCCCTATTTCCATGTGTCTGGGTCTACTGTATTCCTCAGACTGTTATGTTCATTATATTCCATATATAAGTGAGATCATGTGGTATTTGTCTTTTTCTGCTTGGCTTCTTTCACTTAGGATAATACTTTCCAGGTCCCTCCATGTTGTCTCAAAGGATAAGAGATCTTTCTTTCTTACCGCTGCATAGTACTCCATTGTGTATATGTACCACTGCTTTTTTATCCATTTGTCTACTGGTGGACACTTGGGCTGTTTCCAGATCTTACCTATTGTAAATAGTGCTGCTATGAACATGGGGGTAGATATATTCTTCCTGATTGGTGTTTCAGGCTTCTTAGGGTATATTCCCAGCAGTGGGATCACTGGGTCAAATGGAAGTTCAATTTTTAATTTTTTGAGGTAGCACCATATTGTTTTCCATAGCGGCTGCACCAGTCTGCATTCCCACCAGCAGTGTATTAGAGTCCCCTTTTCTCCACACCCTCGCCAACACTTGTTGTTTGATGATTTGTTGATGGCGGCCATTCTGACAGGTGTGAGGTGATACCTCATTGTTGTTTTAATTTGCAACTCTCTGATGATTAGTGATGTTGAGCATTTCTTCATATGTCTCTTGGCCATTTGTATGTCCTGTTTGGAGAGGTGTCTATTCAGCTCCTCTGCCCATTTTTTAATTGGGTTATTTGTCTTCCTTTTGTGGAGTTGTATGAGCACTCTATATATATTGGAAATTAACCCCTTATCTGATACGTCATTGGCAATGATGTTCTCCCATACAGTGGGTTGCCTTTCCATTTTGATGATTGTTTCTTTTGCTGTGCAGAAGCTTTTTAGTTTGATGTAGTCCCATGTGTTCATTTTCTCCTTTATTTCTGTTGCCTTAGGTGATGTATCAGTGAAAATTCTGCTCCGTATGATGTCCGAAATTTTGTTGCCTACATTTTCTTCTAGAATTTTTATGGATTCACGGGTCACATTTAAGTCTTTTATCCATTTTGAGTTTATTTTCGTGTATGGTGTAAGTTGATGGTCTAGTTTCATTTTTTTGCAGGTAGCTGTCCAATTTTCCCAACACCATTTATTAAAGAGGCTGTCTTTACTCCACTGTATGCTCTTGCCACCTTTGTCAAATATTAATTGAGCGTATTGACTTGGGTCCATTTCTGGGTTTTCAGTTCTGTTCCACTGGTCTATATGCCTGTTCTTGTGCCAGTACCAGGCTGTTTTGGTTACAGTCGCTTTGTAGTATAACCTGATATCTGGTATTGTGATCCCACCTACTTTGTTCTTCTTTTTCAAGATTGCTGTGGCTATTCGGGGTCTTTTTTGGTTCCATATGAACTTTTGAAGTATTTGTTCTAGTTCTATGAAATATGTCGTTGGTATTTTGATGGGGATTGCATTGAATCTATAGATTGCTTTGGGTAGTATGGACATTTTAATTATGTTAATTCTTCCTATCCATGAACAGGGTATGTTCTTCCACTTTTTTATATCTTCCTCTATTTCTTTTTTCAATGACCTGTAGTTTTCTTCAAATAGGTCCTTTACTTCTTTGGTTAAGTTTATTCCTAGGTATCGTAATTTTTTTGGCTCGATGGTAAATGTTATTGTTTTTTCAGTTTCTCTTTCTGTGAGTTCATCATTGATGTACAAGAATGCCGTCGATTTCTTGACGTTAATTTTGTACCCTGCTACTTTGCCAAATTCATTTATTAAGTCTAATAGATTTTTGATGGAGTCTTTACGGTTTTCTATGTACAATATCATGTCATCTGCAAATAATGACAGTTTCACTTCCTCCTTTCCAATTTGGATCCCTTTTATTTTTTCTTCCTGTCTGATTGCTGTGGCTAAGACTTCCAGTACAATGTTAAATAAGAGTGGCGAAAGTGGACATCCCTGTCTTGTTCCTGTTCTTAATGGAAATGTTTTTAGTTTCTGTCCATTGAGTATGATGTTGGCTGTAGGTCTTTCATATATGGCCTTTATTATGTCGAGATATGATCCCTCTATTCCTACATTGCTGAGCGTTTTTATCAGAAATGGATGCTGGATTTTGTTGAATGCTTTTTCAGCATCTATTGATATGATCATGTGGTTTTTATTCTTCATTTTGTTTATGTGGTGTATCACGTTTATTGATTTGCGAATATTGTACCAGCCTTGCATCCCTGGAATGAATCCCACTTGGTCATGGTGAATAATTTTTTTGATGTATTTCTGGATCCGATTTGCTAATATTTTGTTCAGGATTTTGGCGTCTATGTTCATCAGGGATTTTGGCCTGTAGTTTTCTTTCTTCGTAGTGTCTTTTTCTGGTTTTGGAATTAGAATTATGCTGGCCTCATAGAACGTGTTTGGAAGTCTTCCTTCTTCTTGAATTTTTTGAAATAGTTTGAGGAGAATGGGTGTTAGTTCTTTTTTGAATGTTCGGTAAAACTCACCCGTGAAACCATCTGGGCCTGGGCTTTTGTTTGCTGGGAGAGTCTTGATAACCTCTTCAATTTCCTTAGTTGTTATTGGTCTGTTCAAGTTTTCTATCTCTTCCGGGAATAGTTTTGGGAGACTGTGTGTTTCTAGAAATTTTTCCATTTCGCTTAGATTGTCGAATTTGTTGCCATATAGTTGTTCATAGTAGTTGTTAACGATCTTTTGTATTTCCGTGGTGTTGGTTGTTACTTCTCCTCTTTCATTTCTGATTTTGTGTATTTGGGTTCTCTCTCTTTGTTTCTTGGTGAGTCTAGCTAAGGGTCCATCAATCTTGTTTATCTTTTCGAAAAACCAGCTCTTTGTTTCATTGATCCTTTGAATTGTTTTTTTGGTCTCTATGTCATTTATTTCTGCTCTGATCTTTACTATTTCCTTCCTTCTACTTGCTCTGGGGTTTTCTTTTTGTTTGCTTTCTAATTCTTTAAGTTGTGAGGTTAGACAGCCAATTAGAAATTTTTCTTGTTTTTTGAGGTAGGCCTGTAGCGCTATGAACTTCCCTCTCAGAACTGCTTTCGCTGCATCCCATAGATTTTGTGTTGTTGTGTGTTCATTTTCATTGGTTTCCAGGAAGTTTTTAATTTCTTCCTTGATCTCCTCGGTGACCCATTCATTGTTTAATAACATGCTATTTAGCCTCCATGTGTTGAAATGTCTTTGCATGTTCTTGTTGCAATTGATTTCTAGTTTCATGCCATTGTGATCTGAGAAGATGCTTGATATGATTTCAATCTTCTTGAACTTGTAGAGATTTAGTATGTGTCCTATCATGTGGTCTATCTTTGAGAATGTCCCATGTGCACTTGAGAAGAATGTGTATTCTGTAGTTTTGGGGTGTAATTCTCTGTAGATATCTATTAAATCCATTTGGTCTAGTGCTTCATTTAGAGTCTCTGTTTCCTTGCTAATTTTTTGCCTAGAGAATCTATCCAGTGCTGTCAACGGGGTGTTGAAGTCTCCTGCTATGATTGTATTGCTGTCGATTTCTCCTTGGAAGTCCTCCAGAATATTTTTAATATATTTTGGTGCTCCTATATTGGGTGCATATGTGTTTATCAAGGTTATATCTTCCTGTTGGATAGATCCTTTCAATATTATGTAGTGGCCGTCTTTGTCTCTAGTTATGGTCTTCATTTTGAAATCTATTTTATCAGATATGAGAATTGCTACCCCAGTTTTTTTTTGCTTTCCATTTGCTTGGAAAATTTTTTTCCATCCCTTCACTTTCAACCTATGTGAGTCTTTTGTTGAGAGGTGGGTCTCTTGTAAACAACATATAGATGAGTCTTGCTTTCTTATCCAATCAGCTACTCTGTGTCTCTTTATGGGAACATTCAATCCATTTACGTTTAAGGTGATTATTGATATGTACTTATTTATTGCCATTTTTGTTTAGTGTGGTTCTATTTTTCTTCCCATTTCTACTGCTAATTACAGCAGTCCTTTTAACATTTCTTGCATTGCTGGTTTGGTGCTAATGTATTCCCTTTTTTGTCTGGGAAGCTCTTTATTTGATCTTCTATTTTGAATGATAGCCTTGCTGGGTAGAGTAGTCTTGGATTCAGATTCTTGTTTCTCATGACTTTGATTACTTCATGCCATTCTCTTCTGGCCTGTAGTGTTTCTTGTGAGAAGTCAGCTGAGAGCCTTATGGGGTTCCCTTTGTAGGTAACCTGTTGCTTATCTGTTGCTGCTTTTAGGATTCTCTGTTTGTCTTTAATTTGTGGCATTTTAATTACTATGTGTCTTGGTGTGGGCCTGTTTGGGTTCTTCTTACTTGGGACTCTCTGTGCTTCTTGAACTTGAATGCCTTCTTCCTTCACCAAATTAGGGAAGTTTTCTCTCACTATTTTTTTGAATATATTCTCTATCCCTTGCTCATTTTCTTCTTCTTCGGGGACTCCTATGATGCGAATATTATTATGTTTCCAGTTGTCCCATAGTTCTCTTAATCTGTCTTCCTGTTTTTTAATAGTTTTTCCTTTTGTTTTTCTGATTGGTTGATTTTTTTCTACCCTATCTTCTAATTCACTGATCCGGTCCTCAGCTTCCTCTACTCTGCTTTTTAAACCTTCCAATGTGTTTTTCATTTCTGATATGTCATTTTTTATCTCTTCTTGTTGGTTTTTAATTTCCAATTGGCTTATTTTCAGTGTCTCTATGTCCTTACTCATGCTGTTGAGCTTCCTCAAGATCATGGCTCTGAATTCTAGCTCTGTTAACATGCCTAATTGCTCCACATTGATCTAATCTTTGGTCGAGGTGTCTTGCTCTTTCATTTGGCTTCTGTTTCTGTGTTTCACCATTTTGGCTATCACTGTGGGCTTTGGAGCCTGTCAAGTTCCCCCTGTGGGTCTTGGTGTTCTGCTGTTTGTGGCTCCCTCTCCTGTGTTTAGATGAGAGAGGGAGGACCCACGTTGAACACCACTGTCAAGTCTTACTTTCCTGGTTAAGGTTGCCAAGCCAGGAAACGTACTGTTATCTTCTAGCTTTTTGCCTGGAGGCTAGCAGTCTAGGTTAATTGATGAGTTTTGGGTTGTCAGTTGATTGAAAAACTCCCTCTGGTGCTCAGCCAAGGGGCTTTCACGAGGGTGGGGCAGATGCTGGTTGTTAGTGAGCCTCAATTAGCACTTCAATGGCCACAGGGTGGGGTTGGATCTCTGAGGGAGGGGCTGCTGCCTCTCCTCAGAGCCCTGGGAAGGAGCAATGTGGCCACCGTCCTGAGTGGCTGCACCCAGCCAAAGCTCTGAGCGCCCTCCAAACCCCGAGTGTCCCGACACAGTTCCAGTCCAGTCCGCCCTCCCTCTGCCGGAGCCCAAGGTGAGTGGCTGTGGCTGTTTCAGCCTCTGTCCCGGCTGCGCTGTGGGGCCGCCTGGGAGTGTGACCCGAGGGCGCCGCTTATAGCTGAGGCCGCTGCCGAGCTGCCGACCGTGGGCTCCCAGCCCCGTCTCGCGCATTCGCAAGCCTACCGGGATGGAGTCAGTGTCCCTCGTTGTATGGTCCTCCAGGCTGCTTTTCTGTTGGTTTTTCCCATCGATTTGTCTGTGTTATAGTTGTAATTCCAGTTTGGTTCTGGGAGACGGTCTGTGTAGCTCCGTTCACTCCACCGCCATTTTTCAGTCGCCCTGTTTCAGGTTCTTGATTATCAAAGTCAGTGTGAAGCTTGTGTATGACAGTCCTTCACATTTTTTGACATTTTGCTCCCCACTGAATAGTTTCTGAGTCCGTGGTGGTAGGTTCCTCTGAAGAAGGAATGGGGGAATAATGTCACATATCTTTGCCATAGTGTTGCAAGTTTCTTCCATCTGGAAACTTGATAGCTGCAGTACATGTGTTTGGGGTCTGAAAACTGGCGCAAATTCAGAAACTAGACACCATTTTGGAACTTTTTATTGGGGTGGCTACTCATAGCATTTCTTAATTTCTTCTGTTTGCATAGAATAAGATATAGTCTTAATATCCCCATTTTGCTCATAGGCACATATTCTATTACCTAACTCCATAGCTTTCTATATTTTATACAGAAACCCTATTGGTGCACAAAGCCTATTGGGGATAAAATTCAATCTTCTCATCCCTCTCTGAGATTCTGCTACTTTTAAGATTAAGTTTTACTTTACTGTCGTCTGGCTTCATAAGATGGCAATCTATATATTGCCAAGGAGGATCTCTTAGGATTTACTTGCTGATTAATCACATTCATTCTTTCATATTTTTTTTCTCCAAATCAATTTCCCTCAAAATAGTAATCCACTTCTATTGTCTATAAATACTATTTCAAAAAAACAACCCTCATCCAAGGATACTTTTCCATTTATTTTCAGATAGAGTGGGAAGGGAGGGAGAGAGAAAGAAACATCAACATGAGAGAGACACATGGATTGGTTGCCTCACACTTGACCCAGACTAGAGCCAGGAGGAACTACAACCCCGGCATCTGCCCTTGACGGGAATCGAACCTGCAACTCGTTGGTCTGGGTGCAGGCAGGCCTGATACTCTAACCCCTCAGCCAACAGGCCAGGACTATTAATTCTATTTTGCTGTGCTTCTTAAAAGCCTGATCCTTACTTCCATCAACGCAGTCCCTTCCAGCACAGACCAGTTGCTAAGAGTAAAAGCTTAGCAAATGTCAACGCCACTGCATGCCAAGAGATATCAGCATGCTGCCGCTGCCAGTGAAGGTGTCTTCGTGGGTCTCTGGCCAGCAGGTCATCCAGTCTGCTCTCTTGGACCACTTCTGGCATTAACTCTTGCAGATTGTAATTTCCAGCTTCTGAGAGAGAAATCTGTGTGCAGGAAGCTTATTGGGTAGTGCCCGGGGGTCAACATCTGTGATAGAGTGCAGCGTGCAGGAATGGGTAGAGGGAGGCCTTATGCTATGTTGGAATCACAGTCAAGGGGCTGGAAGGCCTCTAAGCCCATTGGGTTATGGGAAGTCTCTCCAAAGGCAGTTCTCTTTATGCTAGGGCAATTGTTGGGAGACAGGAATCACCTGAGTTCTGTCAGCTTTTCAATCCCCTGCAGCCATGAAGAGCTAGGAATGTTTCGTCTCCAAGCAGCCTGGTGAGTGCGCGTCGTGGGCACAAGCTCACTGTTGTGCATCCACTACTACTAGCTTTTTTTTAATCCTCACCCATTTTTGCATAGAACAAGAGGGAAGAGATAGAGAGAAACATCAATGTGAGAGAGACACATTGACTGTTGCCACCCACACGACCCCAACCTAGAGACGGGGGACAAACTGCAACAGATTCATGCCCTTAGCAGGAACCAAACCAGGGTCTCTCTGGACCACGGGCCAACGCTCTAACAGCTGAGCCAAACTGGCCAGGGCTACTCTGCTTTTCCCTGGGTATGTGATGACAATTTCCTTTGTGACTTTTCACTCTGCCTTGTTCACTTGTGTTCTAAAAATTAACCCTCCAAGTTACAATGAGACAATCTAGTGAATCGTAGAAAGAATTTTAAAGAAATAAAGAAGGGTGGTAGTATTTACCTGAGATTCTGCACGACTCTTCAAGGTAGTGAGGTCAGTGCTCACGGGAACGTGTACTAGGTGTGGCTGAGAAGCAGGTAAAGAAGACGAGTTGCTCTCTAGATTTTAAACAGTGTCTTTAAAAATATAATTTCATAATGTATTTGATTTGAAACTTTGTGAATCTTTGTGAGATGACAAAATATATATAAAGTATCGATGCTCATTCCAAATCCCTGGAGAAACACTTATTTTTAGCTATTGTAGCTGAGTTCCTTCCCATCAGCATGGACTACTAAGCTCGGCTGGATGTAGAATAAAGTACTGGCAGTGGGGAGGAGGGATAAAACTCAGAAATACTATCTTCTGTCACCCTTATTTGGTGAATAACATGGAATTTTACGATGGCTTATCTTCAAGGCATTTGCTGCAATGACAGGAGGATATTATATCCACCCACTTCAGGAAAGGGACTTTTCTCCATGCTTGGAGTTTGTGGATGCAGGATGGCAAATATGGCAACTTAGAAATAGTGTGCATAACTGGACGAAAGTGGCTGTAGATCTTATTTGAACTAGTTTGTTTTAAAAGAGGTAAAAGGGAATGTTTATTCTTTTTCCTTTCAGTGCAGTCAGGTGGCAAACTATCCAAATTCAATACGAAGATTCACTTGCACTCACTCACCATGATGAATGACACCGACAGCTTCCCAACTTCCACATGTGAGACTTGAGGAGCTGAGCACTTTAATCTTCAGGGAGGTTTTGTATTTGCCTCTGTGAGCATCTTTCCAGCTCTCCTGTCAAATCAGCAAGTTGCCTTGGATGCCAGTGGTGGTATTTTATCATGTTGCTTCCCCATGGTAAATTCCAACCCTTCCCTGGCTTGGCTTGGACCACCTGTTCTCACACACCTGTTTCAATTTATAAACCATATGCTGTAGTCACAGCTGAGAACCGCTGTAGACATGATGTGATTGCTCATAAATATTTCATAAATTCAAAGTTTCCTACACTTCAAAATAATATGAAGGCACTGATTTTACTGAAAACCTCACAGAGACTAACATACACTTTTTATTTTGGCAAATAAAGATGAAGTTTGCAGTCTTAAAAAAAAATGACCTGCCCAAGTTTTAGAATAGCAACTATTTAGTATTTATGCTTTTAAACAAACACAACTGTAGCTTATGGTAAAATAATTTAAGTGCAGTAATTGTTTTCAAATATACATATGATTAGGAAATCCAAGGAAACTGATGTTTCTACATTCCTTTTTCTATGTGGAATTAGAGAGGCACTTCACAAAACAACCAAATATTCACCAAAAATCAGTGCATGCTAACTGACATAATGATTTTATTATTTTGAGAATTTAAATTAAGTGAATGTTTACAAATCACACTTTGCAGGTAACAGGAACCTAAAATTAATCTTACTTGAACAATTAAAGAGATTAGCTTAAGGACAATAGATGACAGGTGTATCTTTTGAATTTCAGGCTTGGATTAATTCAAGAATAAAATAATTGTGGCCAGAACTCTGCTTTTCTCTCTCTACTTCTCAGCTTAATTTCTCCAGAATGGTCCTATCTTTATATTCAGGAAATGAATGCTGTTATTTTCTCAGACTTTATTTTTTCCTGTATAAATCAAGTGGAAAAGACTTTCTTTATCTTAGCTCCATAAAACAAATAAACAAACAAATAATAATAAAAATCAAGACAATAACAAAGAAGAAATCACCTATCTCTCCAGAAGACTCAATAAACATTTCCTCTCATAGCGATGATTATAATCCAAGTGACTATTTATGGAAGTGATATTCTGAATTGAGGAATGAGGCAAGCCATTCAGGATATAACCTTAGGAATTAATGCCACTGAGGCCACATTCTGATAATAGGGAAGGGGTGGATCTCCCAATGGAGGATCAATATTCTTTGGATGGAGAAGGAGGGTGGATGTGGAGGAAGTGAATTTGTATCTGCATCTATCTCTATCTATATCTGTAGATATCAACATACACAACATTGTCATGTTCATTAAACTTGGAATTTCATCATGAATGCTTTACCATGTCAACAAATGGTCTGCAAAAATGTTAGACTTTTATGTGAAGTGAAGACCAAGGGTTATTGCTAAGTTGGTCATTCTTGTATCAATAAATAAATAATGTGGAACACTTTGATCTTATTTGTCTAGAATTTTTAAAAAGACAAAATGACACACAGAGCATCCATGCAGGGCTTTTTTTTACTGTGCAGGTTTATTTATTTATTTTTTTAATGTATTAATATTGTTCTTGTTTACTACATCTTTTCATCTTTTATTTTTACTTTTTGTGCATTTTACATATGGAGAAGGGGTTCAAAGTTCATGAATTAAAATTATTTCATATGAAAGACTGATGGAAGTCATACCTAGCTTCTCATGCATTCCAAAATCTTGGAGGAGTCACAGAAGCAAAGCTACAACAGATTCACAGTATACTTATAAATTATAGTTGCATCAGAATATTGGATGTGTAATTTCTTTTGTCCTTTTCACAATTAGCAATACATAACTTGTATATGACACATACGTAATATATAAGAAATAAGGTGACAAATAGCACCACTTGTTTATCCCTGTACCCAAGGGCTATGGCAGCTGCATCCTTATGGCTCTTCTGTTAAAGATATAATTATTTCTAATGGTCGGTGTGCAGGTGTATTTATGAAAAAATATAAATAAAAAGGAAAAACTTGACCAGAAAAAAATGTAATAGCCATACAGTGCTCACACTTTTCTTTTCATTGTGGTATTTTTTTAGTGTATTAATCTCTCTCTTGTGGTAGAAATACAGCTTATATTATTTCTTTGTAATTTATTTCTTTATTTGCTTTATTTCTTTATTTGGTCATGCTTCTTTTATTCTTTTTTTCATTTTTTTTCTTTATTGATTTTAGAGAGAAAGGAAGTGAGAGGGAGAGAGAGATAGAAGCATCAATGAGAGAGAACATAGATTGGCCACCTCCTGCAGGCTCCCCACTGGGGATCAGGCCCACAACCTGGGCATGTGCCCTGACTGGGAATTGAACTGGCGACCTCTTGGTGCATGGGTTGACGCTCAACCACTGAGCCACACTGACCAGGCAATACTTCTTTTATTCTTTTTTTTTTTATCCTCACCCAAGGACATTTTTCCATATTTTGTTCAGATAGAGCAGGAGGGAGAGAGAAGAGAGAGAGAGAAACATGGACGTGAAAGGGACACATCGAGTGGTCGCCACCCTCACGACCCAACCAGGCCTTGGGGACAAACTGCAACCGAGGTATATGCCCTTTGCAGGAACCGAACCTGGGTCTCTCTGGACCACAGGCCAATGCTCCAAACTGACCAGGGGGTTATTCTTGATTAATACAGGCCTAAATTAGAAAGATCTACCTCTTGTCTGTGCAGTTAGTAAGCCAGGCAATTTTCTTTATTATTTAAGCCACTTTGATTTTAGGTTTCTATTATTTACAAGTCATGACTTATAAAAATTCACTTCTTTTACATTCTCAAAAATAAAAAAACTCTACTTTGAAAGATGCTCATCACTTTGGCAATGGTGTACCAAACAGAGGCTTATGATGCAAGTTCCGTGTTTTTTAGCAGGTAGATTTAATCACAGGATATTGGTTTGGGAAAGTTTCCTCAGAGATCACAATGGGCCTTTTCCCATTTACATGTCACCTATGGCTGCTTTCACACTACAGAGAAAGAGCTGACTAGGCACAGAGAACATCTGGCCTGCAAATTCAAAAATATTTAATAACTGACTCCTTTTAGAAAATGTTGCCAACACCTGTTCTAGCCTCTGGGTGGCAGATAGATTTCCTATGACTTGAAATCTTGGGTAAACTCCTGGAAATTTCCTTTGGGACAGTTTGGAGGATTGTTGAGGAGCTCAGCCAAGGACTCTTAATGTCTGCTTTGGATTTCTGCGGGGCCAGTGTTTTACTGTTTGTATTAGAAATAACTCTCAGTGTAAAAATAAAGGAGAAAAATGGTTGTATGGAAGGAATGCTCTTCTGAGAGGTGGGGTCTGTGTTTCTACCCATTTCTGAGTGTCTTTGGATAAATCATTTAGCTTCTTAGCCAATATTCCTCTTCTATAAACCAAAAAATAAAAAAGCATAACAGTGCCTAGGCAACTTATATCATGGAGTGCTGCCACCAGCAAATAGGAAAACACATGTGGAAATTCTTTTTATGTTATTTGGTTCAGAAAAAATATACTACTAATTATTTTATTAAAAAGTTTTGTTGGAAATGGTCACATGAAGGTCTCTATACCAGGTCACTTTTGACTCTATTTTAGTTATAGGGTTTGTGATCTTAGTTCTGGAATTATTTTATATTTATTTATATTTATATATATAAAATATTTGTTCTAGAATCATTACATTATGTATAAGTATATGTGTATATATACATATATACATTCAGAATAAAGGATATATTCTAGAATAAAGAGTATAATTTAATGGTTATTGTATAACAATAAAATAATGAATAGAACATTTGTATTACCAATGAAGATGACTGAATAACACAAGTAAGTAGCCCAAGTGTCCATCAGTAGATGAGTGGATAAAAAAGCTACACTACATTTACACAATAGAACACTACTCAGCTATAACAAAGAAAGAACTCTTGCCCTGGCCAGTGTGGCTCAGTGGTTGGAGCAAAGCCCTGTGCACTCAAGGGTCACGGGTTTGATTCCTGGTCAAGTGTACATACCTAGGTTGCAGGTTTAATCCCCAGTCCCAGTCAGGGCACATGCAGAAGGCAACTGATTGATGTGTCTCTCTCACATTGATGTTTCTCTCTTTTTCTTTCCTTTTTCCCCATCCCTTCCACTCTTTCTAAAAATCAATGGAAAAAATATCTTCAGATGATAATTAACAAACACAAAAAATGGAAATCTTATCCTTTGGGACAGTATGGATGGACCTGGAGAGCATTATGCTAAGTGAAATAAGCGAGTCAGAGAAAGACAAATACCATATGATTTCACTCACATGTGGAATTTAATGAACAACATAAATTAAACAGACTCATAGATAGAGAACAGACTGACCGCTGTCAGAGGAGAAGGGGATTGTGGGTTGAGTGAAAAAGGTGAAGAAATTAAGCAAAAAAAAAAACCAAAAAACTCATAGACACAGACAGCAGTCAACAGTATGGTGGTTACCAGAGAGAAAGGGGGTGGGGGAGGAAGAAAAGGGTATGGGGGTATCAGTGATGATGGAAGGAGACTTGACTTGGGTTGGTGAACACACAGTACAATTTACACATGATGTATTATAGATCGTACACCTGAAACTTATATAATTTTATTAACCAATGTCACCCCAATAAATTCAATAAAAATAGTTAAAAATAAATTAATTAATAAAAAAGAAAAAAAGGGGAAAAAGACATTAAAACAGTCAGAATGGATAGAAATCTTCTCTTCTCTAAATACTTATTTATGTGAAAGTGTAAAGGTTTATAACTAACATCGATCAAGAACCAATTCAGCTAAAACAGTCATGTAGGCACTTTACACATGTTGGCAAATTTAACTGTCTTATTAGTTTGTACTTTAGGTGCTAATATTATTCTCAGTCAACACATTAAGTCCCAGGGATCTGGCAGTGGAGCCTTCGTTCTTCACTGTGCAATACCACCTCTCGAGGAGTGAAGCCAAACCCAGGGCAGCTTGGGGATTGTCTCTCCTGACAAGGAAAGTCCAAAGGGTGACAGACAGGAGGCTGTCGTTAATAGACGAAGTGAACATGTTAACAAGAACCTCTACAAAGGTTCCTCAAATTTTGGGGGGCCAAAAAGTACTCATCTTCAGGAAATACCATAGTCCCTCCCTGATAAGACACACCTCCATGAAGGAAATAGCATGGGAATTTCAAACACTGGGCTGAGACAGTCCTTTAAATGATGAGGCTTGTTCCCACATTGCCAAGAAAAGTTTCCACGTACCCTGAAGTGATGAGTTGAAGATGGGCCCTGTGAGCCTAATGAACTATTCTTCAACTGACCAAGTAGGGGGCTAGGGAAAGACTGTGGAAGGGGAGGGACTTGGAAGGCTCATCAGCAGGATTGTAGGAAAAGGTGGCCACAATCTAGAAAATACGTGATATCCTAACTGCAGTTTCAAATGTTTCTTTTCTTTTCATGTTTGTAATATTCCCATTCCATAGGTAGCCACCATGCTGTACCAAAAATGTTTTGTTTATCACAACTTCCCCCCGCAGTCCATACTATTATATTCCTTCGGGGGCCTGCTCATTTGTCTTCAGTACTTCTTACCTTGATTTTTTTAAATCCCTCCCTCCAGCTTTTAAAAGTCTATATTTGCACATTATGGAAAACTGAGAGGCACAAGAAGCAAGAGCACAAACTCATCCACGATGATAAGCAGCCTGCGTCGATGTGTCATTCCAGTCTTGCTGGTATTTCCATCTCTGCAAGCCGTCTTTATCATGTGTCTGTATACACAGGGGAGTCCACATTTTTGAGATAATGCAGTATATGTTAAGATTTTTTTTTTTACATCATAAATATTTACTAAGTTATAGTGCCAAGGAGATGAGTAGTTTGATGATCAAGAATACACTCTATTACAACCATCAGGGAAGAAATGCAGTTCAGCCTTTTGTGGGGGCAAAATTTCTTAAAGGACAATATGATAACACACCTCTGGATAGGTTGTTGACTGAATTTAAATTAAAATACCAAATTCTCTTAGTGCTCAATTGAAAATGAAACCGGACAATAGAGTACAATAATTATCTTACTTCTAGGCAATTCTAAATAATGTATTCTATTAAAATACTAGCAAGTGATACATTGTCATTAATTATTTAAAACTCTGTTCACAGAGCTTGGTCAAAGAAATTCACACAGAAACCAATGACTGTACTTAAAATGTAGAAATGAACATCCTTTCTTACGCTTCCTTTTGCCCTCTGCTGCCTTCCCAATAAAAAAGTCTTGATGTATATTGCTCAGAAATAATTTAACAATTCCATGTTCAAGATGATTCTTTTATATTAAACATAACAAAGATATTCACAAGTTGGTTCACACTAGTTATATTTTTCTGTTATATCTTCTCACCTCAAAACACTTAACTAGCTTAGGTGTTGCAAAATAAAGGTAGAAATTTGTCCGCAAAATAGGCACTTTGTGGAAATGATGATTCAGAATTATGTTTATAATCTAAAACTGTCTTCTAGATATGGAGATACTAGGAAAAAGTTATTTTCACCCTTTCCTCTTTATCCCTTTGGACCTAAGGTTGGTAATTGACCTCTGTTATTGCTAGCCCTGTGATATACTATATTATATCTTTTCTAAAAATGAGAGCTTTTTTTCTTTTTTAATCCTCACCTAGGATATGTTTATGTTTCTACTAATTTGAGAGAGAGAGAGAGAGAGAGAGAGAGAGAGAGAGAGAGAGAGAAACTCTAATCAATTGCCTCCTGTACCTACACCAACCTGGGACAGAACCAGCAACCCGGGCATGTGCCCTGACTGGGAATCTAACCCACCACCTTCTGGTGCAGGGGACAACGCTCCAACCGACCACACTGGCCAGGGCTGTATTATATCTTGTTTGCTATCTTCAAATCTACTGTAAAACTTTAAAATTGTTCTTCTATTAAACTCATATTATTCCGGGAGTGTGCCATCTGTTTTTTAATGCAAACTGACTGATACCAGCTAAAGGTTTCAGGTGATAGATGTC
The DNA here is from genome assembly GCF_014108415.1 of Molossus molossus. Taxonomy (NCBI): domain Eukaryota; kingdom Metazoa; phylum Chordata; class Mammalia; order Chiroptera; family Molossidae; genus Molossus; species Molossus molossus. The sequence goes on from NW_023425344.1 coordinate 19,106,311, forward strand.
ATGAAAAAGAAAAAGCACTGTCACTGTCACAGGTTGTCCACTTCCCAAGAACAGACACTATCTCCGTGTTGCTAATTCATGTACCCTCATTACTTAGCACAACAGATGTAATATAGAAACATACAACACTATAGTTTTTAAATAAAAGAACAAATATTTGAACAAAAGAATTAGGGTTGAAATGGTACCTAAGAGGCTCATTCACGTCTTTCAAATCTTCGCCAGGATTTTTCAATAATGATAAAACATGACATCCAAGTTATATTCTGAAATTATTCTGATATAAATTGAAAAAAAAAAGTGATCTTATGATTGGATACAAATATAGTTGTACTGGCTGGAATTGTATCCTACCTCTTCCACCAAATTCCTGCCTACCCAGAATTTCAGAACCAGATCTTATTTAGAAACAGAATCTTTGCAGATCTACTTAAGTTAAGATCACATCAAACAGAATTAGGATGGGCTTTAGTCCAATATTACATACAAGAGGGAAATTTGGACACAAAGACGTGCATAGAGGGAAGACAATGTGAAGGAACAGGGAGAAGTCCATGTGAAGGCGGAGGGAGAGATTGGAGAATTGTGCCCACAAGACAAGGACTGTCAAGGATTGTTGACAGCCACCAGGAGCCAGAGGAGAGGCATGGTACAGGTTCTTGCACAGAACCACCAAGAAGGAACCAACTCTGCTGACACCATTATTTCAGACTTCTGGACTCCTGAAGTATAAGAGAATAAATTTCTGTGTTTTTAAGCCATCAAGTTTGTGGTCATGTTTGTTAGTCCTAGGAAACTAATACAATAGTTCATTTGTTTTATGAACACATAGCATGTGCCAGGCACTAGGCTGAGTTGTGGTGATGTAATGGTATACATGGTAGAGAAAGTACCTGTCTTCACAGAGCACATACTGTATTGGAATGACAGTAAATAAATGTACGATATGTCATGTCAAGGAGAGGTGACCACCCACAGAAGAGTAAAGCAGGGAGTGATGGAAACTTACCTAAGTGCACAGTTTTATGTGAAGCAATTCAGAACGTCTAAGGTAGTGATATGTGATGAGAAACTAATCTGAAATGAAGAATCTACAATACGTGAAGACCCGGAGTAAGAGCATTCTAAACCAAGAGACCACAAGTACACAAGGCTTGCAGTGTGAATAAGCTTAGTGTATTTGAAAGCAGGAAGAAGACTAGTGTGTTAATAGTATGATGAACAAAGCAGATGAAGATGTAGGAGAAGCATGGTAATGCCATGGCAGCCCTCTTATCACTTGTTAAGGAATTTTTATTTTATTCTAATTATAATTGGAAGCAATTGTAGTTTGCTTCTATACATGGAGGAGTATATACTTTTATAGTTCATATTTAAAAACAACACTGGTTTCCATGTGAATAATAAGCATAACAGATATGTTTGGAAGTAGGGAGATCTTTTAGAAAGCTACTGCATTAATTTAGGCAGGATAGCAACATATTTCAGTCTAGAATGTGGGCAGTGGAGGTCATGAAAGGAATTCACAGGACAAATTTTGATGGAGGACAAAATAGAATTTGCTGCTATGTATGAAGGTATGTCACGTGATGTGAAAGAAAGACAAGGATGAAAGCTGAGTTCTAATTATTCTGCCAAAGCCGTTAGTGGTGGTGCACCATTTGGTGGTGCACTTTGCTGTGCAACAAGGGAAGCTGAAAACGTGGAACAAAGGCAGGAGTTTAATGGCTGAGTTTGAAACACCTGTAGTATATTCAAGGGGAAAGTCACATAGATAGTTAGATATTAGCATCTTGATCTTAGGAGTAGTTTTTCTATGAAGACAAACAGAGAAATGGGACTGTCGTTATAGGGGAAGTGGGATTTCAGGAAGTTAATTATGTTTATGTTTTTAATTTACGAACTATCAGAGCATGCTTGTCTGATGACGGACACAGTCCAGAAAATAGAAATAAATGTCTGATGCGGGAGGGATGAGAAAATTGCAGCGGCATCGTCACTGAGGCTACTAGGAAGGATACAGTGAGCACTGGGAGGGTTGGGGTTAGCTGGGAGCAGGGTTGTGACCTTGTCAAACTAACATTTGATAAGTAGGGCCCCAGGGTGTCAGATGGTGAGCTATGGCTGGCTCAATGAGGAATACAAGGGGAATTGAAATAGAGAAGATTATCACTCATAGACCCTGGAATAAGTGAGACAGAGAGACAGGACCTGGGGCAATGCCTCTGTTGGAATCCGTGGGTGAAGAGCTCTGGGGTTCCTGGGCTAAGGCCAGATTGGTCAATTTAAACCAGACTGTGGTTTTGGTAAACTTCGTGGGGGTCTTCTCTAAAGGGCACAGGAGGGGAAGGCCCTGGGAGATGGGGGAGGCTGTTACTCACACGGACCGCAGGGAAAGCCATATCAAAAGCTTACATTTGCTTGTGACTGCGGGCTGTTATTGACAGCATGTACTCCTGGAAGGGGCTAGTGTCCTTTAAGCCCCTGCAGCCTGCGTAGCCATGGAAAATCGATGCTGGAACAGCAATGGCATAAGGTAGGCTGGCCAAGCCATAGGCAAGCAGGGTCAGTAGACCTGCTCTAGCTGAAGGCAAAATAGATGGATATAGATTTAGGCTATTTGATACATTTGCTGTTGCTAAAGTGGTTTTCTTCTAATTGCTTCTATTTTTTCTTAAGAGACAAGGTAGCTTAGAATGAGAGTTTTGAGAAGAAATAAGGTTATTAAAAAATCATGTCAGAGACCAGAGGGTAAAATGCAAAAGTAACGCAAGCTGAGAGCTCACCTAGACTCTGTGGCTGAAAATGTAAAGTGAGACCAGCCATCAGCATTCTGTGATTCTCTCTGGTTACATGAAGTTGCTTAGGCAAAGTAAGGAGGAGTTAGAGTTGGGTTTATTGGGTTCAGATCTTGTGAAATCAGTATAATAAAAGGTGAATAATAATATATGGGCAAAACATGGTGGGCTTTGGAATTTAAATGGTAAAGAGGAGAATTAGGACATCAAGGTAGTGATGGGCATTTTAAAAATGGCATGGTTAATTAGTGTAAGTCCCAATGGATAAGATGTTTATTAGACCCCTAGATGCTAAATTGTGTAATCTGGATTAAAATAATTCATGTACAATCTGCAAAATAAATATCAAATAAGCAGTAGAGTTCAAGAACACACACACACGCACATTTTGATTAACTGGTAAGTTTGGGAAAAAATTTCAGACTATTGAAATATTTTCTCTATAATTTGTAAAATAGAAGTTGGTTTACAATGAATGTTATTTTCCTGAGGTTTGATTCATGTTTTCTCATTCCTTGATTTAAAATTGTAGGGTATTTGGGTAAAACTGTTCAATGGCATGAAATCTTTATATAGTACTTGTAAGAGATATCTACCTCTTCACATACAAATGGGCTCTGATTATGCTAAAAATAGAAATATATATAGTTTTTGGTAAATTTTTTGATTTAATATTTTTTACCTATTACAGTGTAGCAGGAGGTTTTGATTTTTTAATGCAATGATGCTATTTGCATCATGAGCCAAAGTGGGTAAGAAAGAACCCTTCTATTCCTAGAAATGACCCTTGATCTTATTTTTGGCTCAGATATTTTGGAAGTTTTTTTTCTTTTCTATTCTCATACTTATTTTCTAGGTATTTTAAGAAGAAATTTAAATATGAAGCCCCAGGACTTAGTAAATATTATAATAAATATTTGTCAATGAAGAGGGAAGTTTATTTTCATTGTCTGACACATGTCATTATAAAATGGTAAGAAAAATCACATTATTGTGTTTTATCTGTGCAACAAAGATTTTTGTCAGCATTAAAGATCAATTTTATTATCAAGAATAGCATGTTAATAGATTATGTTTTATGCCTTTTTACCCACTATAAAAGTTATTAAAAGTGGGTAACAAGAAGTGAACTAAAATTGTAATAAATTTTTCAATTAGAGTTGACATTCAATATTATTTTACATTAGCTTTAGATGTATAGCCCAATGTTTAGACATTTATATAATTTATGAAGGGATCCCCCGATAAGTCTAGTACCCATCTGGCACCATACACAGTTATTATGTTATTATTGACTGTATTCCCTATGTTGTGCTTCACATCCCCATGACTACTTTGTAACTACCAATTTCTACTTCTTAATCTCTTCACTTTTTTCACCCACTCCCCCAAGCCTCCTCCCATCTGGCAACCATCAACTTGTTCTCTGTATTTATGAGTTTGTTTCTGTTTTGTTCGTCATTTTATTTTGATTTTTAGATTCCACATATAAGTAAAATCATATGATATTTGTCTTTCTTTGTCTGACTTATTTCACTTAGTGTAATACCCTCTGGGTCCATCCATGTTTTTCACAAATGGTAAGATTTCATTCTTTTTTGTAGCTGAGTAATATCCAGTTGTATATATGTACCACATCTTTATCCAATCATCTATGATGGGCATTTAGGTTGCTTCCATGTCTTAGCTATTGTAAATAATGCTGCAATGAACATAGGAGTGCATATATTTTTTTCAAATTAGTACTTTGGATTTCTTCTGATAAATACCCAGAAGTGGATTGCTGGCTTATAAAGCAGTTCCATTTTTAATTTTTTGAGGAACCTCCATACTGTTTTCTATAGTGGCTGTACCAATTTGCAAATTTTAAAGGCCAAATGTTGGTTTGCGTTGATTTGGAATAGCAGAAGAGGAGCTCATATAGCTTTAAAGCTTTTCTCACAAACCTCTACCTAGAAACCATACCAGAGATTGGAGACAGAGGAGACCGAGCCCTCCTCCATGGAACAGGCATGAATGAAGTATTGGTGCCTGGGGAAGGAGGGACACAGACCAAAAGCCCCACCTACAACCCAATTCCTTCCTTTATTCTGTAAAGTAAAAGCTGTAAGCCACTGCGTGGGAGTGGGAAGGAGCTGCACATGCTCCAACCCATAGGGCTTATGCAACAATCCTGTGTTTCTTGGGGATAAATAGAAACAAAGTCCATCTGCCTCTGGCCACCTGCTTCTGGAAGAGGGATAAAAACCCTATCCCAAGACAGAAAAATTCATTACTGATTACTGTTAGGGAAAGAATAGAAGCAAAAAACCTCTAACCTGAAGAAAGAGTCAGGAGATGGCTAATTCTTATTCTGAGACCATTTAGAAATTACATTTATATATATGAAATGAAATGGTTTTTACTCCCTGATGGCATGATTTCTACATAGAAAATCCAGAGAATTTATAAATACAGCTACAGAACTTGTGAGTGGTTTTTATCAAGGTCTCAGTATATAAGGTCATCATACAGAAATCATGTTTCTATACGCTACTAGAAATAAAGAGGTAGAAATTGAAATTATAAAATCAATGTCAATTACAATAGCATCAAAACCATGACATATTCAGGGATATATCTAACTCAATGTATGGAAAAGTAGCATGCTAGAAACTAGAATATATTGGTGATAGTAATCTAAGAAGACAAAAAATTGAGAATATAACATGCTTATATTTCAAAAAAACTATTATCATCATACTAATCCTTCTGAAATGGATCTACCTATTAAACACAGTACCAGTGGTGGGTGGGAGGGAAAAAAAAATACAGTACCAGTAAATATTCCAGCCAGCTTTTTTCTTGTAGAAATTGAAAAACTGATTCTGAAATTTATACATTAATGTAAAACACCTAAAACAAACAAGCAGTTTTGAAAAATAAGAATACGGAGGACATACTACTTGGTTTTCAAGGCTTAATGTAAAGCTACAGTAATTAAGACAATATATTATTGGGAAAAGAATAGACATCTAGATCAATGTAACAAAACAAAAAGTCCAGAAATAGACCCACACATAGTTTATTCATTTTTGACCAAGTTGTCAAGATAATTCAATGAGAAAAGATGGCCTTTCCAACAGATGAGCAATCGGACATCCATATGTAAAAAATGAACTTCAACCCATGAAAAATTAATTCAAACTGGACCATAGATGTACATGTAAACTATAAAACTTCTCAAAGAGTAGGAAAAAAATTATTGTATTCCTAAGCTAACCAAGGATTTATATGTAAAATCATAAGCTATGAAGTTAGTAGTTATAAAAGAAAAATGAGAAAATACATTTCTTTTATTTAAGCCACCGGGACTAGTATTTTGTTGTGACAGTCCTAGAAAACTAATACAACATTCATCTATTAAGGTAGTTAACATTTTTTTAAATGACAAAACCAAGTTTTTATGAAAAAATAGAGCAACTGGGATTCATATACAATCCTCCTTCTGTATCCTCAGGCGATTAGTTTAGTACCTCTCACTCCCACTAAAATCTGAGGATGCTTATTCCCCTTATATAAAATGATATCATTTTTGCATATAACCTACACAATGTAAATGCTATGTAAATAGTTGTTATACTATCTTGTTTAAGGAATAATGACAAGAACAAATGACTGTACATGTTCAATACAGATGCAACCTAGTTACGTAGTACATGTCAGCAACAATGTAACTTTAGAAAACAATTTTTGGATGTGAGGTTGGTTGAATTCATGGATATGGGGCCTGGGGATAAGGAGGCGGGATGTACATTGCTGGTAGGAAAATAAAATTGTACAACCACATTGGAAACCAGTTGGTCACTTTCTTATAATGTTAACTGTATACTTTCTTACTCAAAAACTACATTTCTAGGTATTTACTTAATGGAAATAAAAAAAAACAACAACCCTGTCTACACAAAGACCTGTGCTTAAATTTCTATTGCAGCTTTACTTGTAATGGTCCAAAACCAGTAATAATCTGAATGTTTATTGACCAGTGAACAGATAAAACTATAGTATTATAGAACATGATTGAGCCATCAAAAGTGTGAACTACTGATACGTGCAATAACAAATAAATCTTAAGAGTGTTATATCAAGTAAAAGAAACCTGACAGAAAAGATTACATACTATATTATTTTGTTTGTATAATCTTGAAATGCAAAATTTGAGGTAGAACTAGAATACGGGTTATAAGGTGCTTGGGTTGGGTTAAGAACATTGATTGCAAAGTGATACGAGGAAAATTTTGTGTGCATAGTAGACATATTCTGTATCTTGAATGTAATGGTGATTATGACTGTGTACACTTAAAAAATTTTTTTCTTTATTGATTTTACAGAGAGGAAATGAGAGGGAGAGAGAGAGATAGAAACATCGATGAGAGAGAACATCAATTGGCTGCTTCCTGCATGTCCCTCACTGGGGATCAGGCCCACAACCTGGGCATGTGCCCTGACTGGAAATTGAACTGGCGACCTCTTGGTGCATGGGTCGACGCTCAACCACTGGGCCACACTGGCAGGACTGTATATACTTTTTAACACCCCTTAAACTATATACCAAAAAGAGTGATTTTTTGCTACATACTAAATATACCTCAATTAACCTGATACTTAAGAAAAAGAAAAACAAAATATAGAGAATAAAATTAGCTAAAAAACAGTCTAAGAACTACGATACATTGCATAAAACAATAGCTTAATAATTAACAATGATAGTACTAATAAAAGTTTGTGTGCTTACTAAAACTCAAGTAATATGTATTAAATGCATAATTTGACCTAAGCCTTCCATTAGAAGCCTCATAGAACAGAAAAAAATTTAAATTAGTTAGAGCCCTTGCTTATAACTCTATTGAGAGAAGCACTTATTAATATAAATAGCTGTAAGAACAGATACCATGTCTGAATTAATCTCTAAGTGCTGTAAAATCACTGAGGCTAGAGCAACTAATTTTGATTAAAGATACTGGGGAAGGCATCAATGAGGTGGTGATATTTGAATTGAACTCTTTAGTTTTCTGTTGTTTGCCAATCTCTCAATAGCTGTAAAAATGTATGTATTTGTGTGATGCAAAATTCCAATAGATCTCCATATGATTTTTTACACATATAAGGTGTTTAGAGATGTTAAGTGCATTTTCAATTTGCAATGTACTTGTGGGCACCGTTAAATCCTTTCTTTTCCAAAGGTTATATTGTTTCCATAGTTACAATTCATTTCAAAGTGAACATCAACAGTGGAATCACTCAACTATTGCTCATAAAAATCTGGGTTGGCACCTTAGCAGCAATAGATTCTGCTAAGAAATTTGTTAATCTGTATTTCTTTTTTAAAGCTCTATCTATCTATTGTCTTTTCCATAAGAATATGTTCAGGAGAAGTGACCCCATCTCTGTTGTTACATAGGTTAATGAGCAAGAAAAACGCACTTGTTTTTCTCGTGTATTAGGCAGAAACTGTGGTTCTTCATCCACGCCATTGGCACAACATTATTTCATTTGTTAATTTAAAACCTACCATGTACTAGACTCACAGATATATAGGCATTCTTACAGTTACCTTGAGGTGGGTGTTATGGTTTGTGTTTCATGGATGAAGAAAGAAACTCAGTGAGCTTGTATCATTACTGTTATTCCACAAATAGAAAAGTTTTTTTTGTTGTTGTTTTTGGGTTTTTTTATTTTTTTTATTTTTAAATCAAAGATGCAGTATGTATTTCTCTGATTTTGGCAATTGCTCCACTGGAGTGTGGTTTCTGACTTCCGAAGATTTGTCTTCCGTTTTTAGCTGGGCACCGGTTTTTTTTTGGCTAGGTTTTCAGGTTCAATATGAAGAGCTATTATAAATGCAGTTATCGTGAAATTGGGAGAAGCATTGGCCATTAAGCTACGACTGGCTTTTAAAAATGAGCAAAAGTTTAGGGAAGAATTTTGTCTTTGACTTGCTGGCTATTAAGAGTGGTATCCTCCAGGGATCAATGCTAGGGCTCTGCAGACTTATTTAACTATCTTTTAATATGAAAGCTCTGGAAGAAAGAGCACTTAATGGGATGATCAGGTTTGCAGATGAAAGTATGGCCTCCTGGGCTGAGACGTCCCAAGCTAATGGGAATACACTTTAGCGATTGCTCATGAGGCTGTGTGAATGCTCAGAGCTGGGGTAGATGAACGTGAGAGCAGGTAAGCATCACGTTTTATTTTTAGTCAAAGATAATTCAGACCAAACAGATTAAGACCTCTAAGTGGTATATATGACCCAGGAAAATATTCTTTCATTTGCTATTGGTCCAGGATATTTTCTCTGAACAAGAGCATAACCCTCTCTTGGGTATCCTCAGAGAAGAAAAAATAAATAAAAATGAAAAGAAAATGAACCTGCTGCAGATTTTTTCATTTCAAGAAAGAAGACTCCCTTACCCTTTCAGGCAGCATGGAGGGACCTAGATGTTATTATGCTAAGCAAAATAAGCCAGTCAGAGAAAGACAAATACATGATCTCTCACTTATATGTGGAATCTAATGAACAAAATAAACTGATGAACAAAATAGATCTAGAGACAATGAAGCACAGGACGGACTGAGGAATCTTAGCGGGAAGGGGGTGGGTGGAAGAGAATAACCAAAGAACTTATATACATATATGCGTTGCCCATGGACACAGACAATAGGGCAGTGAAGACCTGGGGCAGAGCAGGAACTGGATGGAGGGAAGCAATGGGGTAAAAAAGGGAGTGGGTTCTGTAATACTCTCAACAATAAAGATTAAAAAAAGAGAAAGAGGTATTGCTAAAGGCAAATGAAACAACCAATAAGTTAAAATGATTTTTTTTGCTGTAGGAATAGTTAAACCAATATAAACATAGGCTGTAGGTGCATACTTCCAGATGAAGAAAATAGTAAATACAATGAATATACCATCACCCTAATAAAATTCAGCTTGCATTAAACCCACATGTTTAAACTTTCGAATGTGTTTAATAAAACTGATAGGAACACAAATAATTTATTCCGAGCATCTTCTATTAGCAAAAGACCCCATGCAGTGGCAAAAGGATATCCATCCAACTTAGACCATTCACCCTGTTCCCACTTAAGTCTTTCAAAACTCAGGGATCTAAGGATTCTTATTCCCTTTTGGTAGTTTAGAAAATAAACTTTTAAACAGGTTAGTTGAATTTGTTCCCATCAGTAGGTAGCCAGGGATATAGCAAAGATTTAAACATGTTTCTTCTTGTTTCCAAGTCCAATATTTGTTCTTCTGCACCCTGGACATTGTATGAAGTAGAGAGAAAATGGGAGTTTCCTAAAGCAAAGCAATTTCAATATAAACTGGACTGGACTTGAGACGAAAACTGTCATTTGTTTAGATAATAGAAAGGGACAGAGTCTCACACAGTTTTTATCCATATTTTCATCACTGTGTTGATAAGGAAAGCTTTCTAATTCAAAGATCAATATACTTTAAGTATCAAACACTATATATGTTTTATTAAATAGTACTAATTGTAATAATTATTAATCTTCTGCAAAATACTTTAATAGATGACTTTTTAAAATCTTTACATTAATCTTACAAAGATGTTTTTATTAACCAAAAATCTGAGATAATTCTTGACTGTCTTTGCTTTCTCCTATTATCTCACAGATCTTTATTCTTTTCTACATCTTCAATACTAATACTCTATTTTAAGGCTCATTCCTGAACTACTTTTCTGTACTTATAACATAGGCCCTACTTGCAATCATGTCCCTTCCAATCTTCTTTCACATTCTGTCCAGTTATTTTCCAAAAATACAACTCCTACACTTACTTAAATAACTTTTGCCTGTGAAACTAAGTGAACCTTCTTCTAAGTGAATTCTTCTTATGCTCTGTTCCTTCATGTCTATTGGAGTCAGTGAATATACATTATTCTTTCAATTATATTTTCTTGGAAGGGAAAGACAGTGGTTTGATTTTAGACTGATGGGGCATAGCCCTAAAGATTTTGTATTTCTTATTGTGGATCCAAGGTTAAGAATAAACAGAGAAAGGGATGATGGAAATAATGGAGAAATGAAGTCTTAGAGGATCCATATGAAGGATGGAAGTACTAATGTGAATGAGTATGTATAGATGCAGGCAAATTTAGGTAAGATTGAGTGGGATGCAGGTAAAGCAGTGCTTAAAGGGAAAAATATAGCTTTAAATGGTTATGTTACAGAATAAGAAAGATCTAAAATCACTGATCTAATGTTCTGCCTGTAGAAGTTAGACTTAGCAAAACAATTAAGCTTAATGTGAGTAGAAGAATAAAAATAAATGGAGTAGAAATGGACAGCATATTTTAGAGTTAGGAAGAAAACCCCAAAACTAGTTATATTATGATCAAAAAATTGCCATATCCTCACTGAGACTATTCAAGAAAAGAAGAGATGAAACAGAAGTTACCAATATTAAGAATGCATGAGTGCTTATTATTACAGATCCTACAAACTTTTAAGGCATAAAAAAGAATATTATGAAGAAGTTGATGCAATCAAATATGGAACTTGGACAAAATGGCTAATTTCTTATAAAATAAATGACCACAATTGACAAAAGAGATAGAAAACTTAGTTTTATATCTATGCAATAAATTGAACTTGTTATCAAAAACTTCCCACAAAAAGAAACTCCCAACCCAGATGATTTCACATGTGTTCACTGAAGCATCAAGGAAAAATAAATGCCAAATGTATACAACCTTTTTCAAAAATCAGAGGAGAAACATCACATGAATTATTTTATGAGGCCAGCAAAACTTGAATACCAAATTCTGACAAAATTCCAAATTAGAAAATTAGAAGCCATTATCCCTCATGAATATAGATGCAGAACCTTTAACAAAACATTAGCAAATCAAATGCAACTATATGAGAAAAGGATAAATATCTGTTTAAGTAGAGATTATCTCAGTAATGCCAGGTTGAAAATCAATATAATTTACCATATTATCATAAAAATGTAAAAACATGATATTTTTAATAAATGCAGAATAAAACTGACAGAATGTAACGTCGATTGTGATTAAACACTCTCAGCAAACTAAGCAAGGAACCTCATTAATCTGGTGATGGACACTTTTGTAAAACCTACAGCTAACATATTTAATACTGAAGGACTGAACTCTTGTCCTTTAAGACTGGGAACATGGCAAGGATGCTTGCTGTTGCCATTTCTATTTAACATTGTACTAAATGTCCTTAGAATTACAATGAAGCAAATAAAAGTGAATTTATAAGATAGGTAGAGAAGAATGAAAAATTCTTCCTAATGGCATATGACATATTAGTTTACATAGAAAATCTACTGCATTTACTTACCAGCTACTGGTTATAATAATATGACAAGGCCACGAAGCACAAGATTAATATTCAAAATTTATTGTATTCTTATATACTATCAGCACACATCTGAAAATTGAAACTTTTAAAATTCCATTTCAAATAATTCCAAAATTTAGAAATACTTAGGAATAAATCTAAGTATGTACAAGACAATACACTGACAAATAAAAACATTGCTGGGGGACAAAAAGAGAAAAATAAATGCAGAGAAATATCATGTTCTTGGCTTGGAAAAATAAAACAGAAAAAACCCAACAACACCCCACCAATTATTGCTGTATTTCCAGACATAATGAGCATATTATTTTCAAAAGAAGTGCCTACCACTGGGAGTCCATTTCTCAACTGTAACACCGCAAGCTGAAGACTAGATAGAAGGAATACAACCCTAAATCCCACAGCCAGACACGACATAACTTACTTGTCGTGGAGGAAAAAAGAAAATATATTTTTGTAAGAATTCAGAGATTGTATCACTCAAATACCTAATCTACAGATATTACCAAAGATAGAACATTAACTGTACAACAAAATAAATTATTTCAAAGAAATGTTAAAGACTAGGGGAAGAAGTTGTGAGAAATGAGCCTTGATATGAATTTAATACGAACCCAGTATTAGACTCTATCTCCTTGAAATAAATGTACCAGCAAATAAGGGCAGATGAACAAGAATATTCATAGTGTAATAGTTAAAAACTGACAACAGTGAATTTCCATTCATAAGAGAATGGTTGCAAAGACTGTGGCATATCCATACCATGAACTTTTATGCACCCATCTCTAAAAGAAAGAATTAGATCTATAAAACACAATGGGGAAGGATTATACAATATACACTTTTCTGGGAGCATCAAAGGCAAGATGTAGTAAAAAAGATGCATAATATATAACAGAAATTAGGCAATGTTTTAGTAAAGTTGAAAATGTGTAGACAATAAGCAATTTGATTATATAGCCTTGAGAATTTTTTTGCATGTATTTTACAATGAAACATGACTAAAAGTGTTTATCGCTGCATCTTATTTTGCAAAGTGAAAAATTATAAACTATTCAATAGAGTATGAATGGACTATAATATATTCATATGAAGCAATAATATACTGAAGTTAAAATAAATGAAATACATAAAATATTTCAAGTCTAGGTAGATCTCAAATAATAATTTTGAGTGAGAAAAGTAAGTTTAACAATGATGCTTATGTAGTATTTATGTTAACAATAGATACAGACAAATAGTATGTTGTTTTGATATATGACATATGCTTGTGTTGCCAAATACTAACCATAGATATGAAGACACACTCTATTTGATAACGCTTGCCTCTGGACAGAAGGGAAATGAGATGCAAAAAAGAAAAAGAAAATCTTCAACTAAAGTATGGTTTATTTCCTTCAAAAATACTTGAAACAAATGTGATACAGTAATATTTTAAAAGTCTGGGTGATATTCAAAAGCCTATTTTTATGTTATTATTTACTTGTCTATAGATATGATAAAATTTAAAGCAAAACATTGAATTCTAGTCATTTATGTTGTTATAGCGATGAAAGTAAAAATTGATCCAAAAAAAGTTTGATGTTAAAAACAAATATTTACTGGACACATGGCATATTCTACGGCAAATAAAATAAAATATCTTGGTTAATCCTCAGAATAACCTTATGTGGTGGGTGATGTTTTTGTTATGATTTTATAGGTTTTAAAAAACTGAGCTGTAAAGTTATAGATCTAGTTAGCGGTGGAACTGGAATTAGAAGTAAGGTATGTGACTTCAGGATCTGGGTTCTCAACTATGATGTGAGATTCATTCCTTCCCTGGAAATCCATTGCTTCTGAAAACTGAATTAGAAATATTTATTGTACAAGTGGGAAGGCATGAAATGAAAGGACTCGCAGAATTTGGGCCCTGTCCGGCAGGGCTTGGTTATCCTAAGGATGCTCATACAGGGAGGGCTAAGAGTATGGGGACTTGGAAATTAATCCAGAGGGAATGTGGTATTTAAAGGATTACTTGAACTCAGACAATTGCTTTGTTAGAAGATCATTTGTGATCATTTACTCTGGCACTGGATAGCAAAGCAAACCAAGCGAATACTGTGAGCACAGTTATGTTGCCCAGCTGTGTTCCTTTAGCTGGCGCAGGGGGTGGGGGTGATGAGAAGAATCCCTTTTTATGCTCACTTTGCTTTCAATGTAAGAAATACTACAGTAGTAGGAAATGCCTCTAGCCAGTCCTGTTCCCACAGAGAGGAGGAATATCCACTTCTCAGAGAACAGAAAGAAGGGAAGAATACTTTCAACTTCCTTGCTTCCACTCCCTTGCGGGGGCTACATTTATCCTTTAAAGAAAGTTGTGGTTTATCTAATAATTTTGTGTATCACTTGGTGAGCAAGAAGTTAGAGGTCATTGCTTTTGCACTACCTTTTGTAAATAATCATTTTAAGCAAATGAAGCTGTTAAAGGTTTGTAGTTAGAAAATTGTAAGGATTGTGATTTTGTTGTTAAAAATGTCAAGTTAATTTCTGATAAGATTTTGAGATGTACGGGATGATGGTCATCGGCATTAGTGTTACACTTGGTATTTTTTTCTAGCTAAAATGTTATAGAACTCACTGCCACATAATCTTCATTATACTTTTTCTAATAAGGACACCTAAATCACACAAAATAAGCTTTTAAGGTAGTGTGAATTATGGGGGAAAAAAATAAAAAAAGCAGACTTTGGTAAGGAGATACTGTTTGAGATATAACCAAAGCTACCCCCTGGGTGGTGTGATTATGCCTGTGTGGAAGACCCAGGTAACTGGACCTTTTCATTGATTTGGAACTCGAGAAGGCAGCTCAGGAATGGACCAGGAAAAGAAGGAGGCAAAGGGTAAAATATAATGAAAATCTTCAGGAAAGCTTAAAGTTTAGAAAAACTGATATGCTCTCTTCATTTGAACCTCCATTACATCACTTTCATCTCATTTAAAAGCATGGTATCCTAACTGACATAGTATTTCATGAGCTTTTTAAATAGCCCATGTAGACCAACTCATTTGAGTTCAGGTACCACATCACACACTTCTTGGTTTCCCCGCCTACAACTGAGTAAAAGGTGTTTTTTTCTTGATATAAGTTCAATAGGTATTGGTTGAAATAATGGAAGAAAATATCATCCTAAGTTTCTTTTCTTTTTTAAAAAAGATTTTTTATTGATTTTTTTTTAGAGAAAGAGGAAAGGAGAGAGAGATAGAAACATCAATATGAGAAACATTAATCAGCTACCTCCTGCACACCTCCTACTGGGGATCAAGCCCGCAACCTTGGCATGTGCCCTGACTGGGAATGGAACCAGGATTTCTCAGTCCACGGGATGATGCTCAATCCACTGAGCCACACTGGCCAGGCATCCTAAGTTTCTTTAACCAAGATAAACATGAGAACATTTGCCTCCACACTATTCCTGTCCCATGTGGTCACAAATATAAAGTGAAACTTGTTTTATCAAAGCACAGAGCCTCGTTGCAAACACCAGCACTTCCAGCCTATCTTGACCACACAGTCTTTGTTCTACATTGAAGTCACAGATGGCAAACCCAAGCCTAGCTAGGTTTATTATGAGAATACATTGTTGGTATCTAGTGTGGAAAAGAAAGATTGAATATTACAAAACACAGCCCTCGCTACAACTGGAAGTCATTGAGAACTATGATTTGGTATCTCGTAAGTATAAAAATATCACATTATCTTTAAACTGAAAATAGACACAAAACCAAGAGCTTTGTTGGAACCTAGCTTAGGAGACTATAGACTAGCAATGTCCACTAGAACGTCCTGTGATGATGCGAATGTCCTGTACTGTGCCGTGCCATAGGGTAGCCACTACCCACGTGTGGCTATTGAGCCCTTAAAATGTGGCTAGTGCCACATGAACTAAATTTTTAATTTTATCAGTCACAAGTAGTGGGACCATTTTGCAATTCAAACTTCAAACTCTAATTTACTTCATCTCCATAAATCCCGGGAGACCAACTTTATGACATATTTGACTAAAGCAATAGAAAGAAAATAATATTTAAAGGTTAGGCATTCAGAGTCTGCAGAATGTACCACAAACCAGGACTTATAATAATACCATGAACTGAAAATGCTTTCTATGCACCAGATACTGATTACATTAACTCATTTAAATGTCACAGTCACACTTTCAAAGTAGTACTATTGTTATTGGACAAATGTGTGGATGCCTTTCTCCATTGCTAGTGGGAGTAGGGTTCTTGGAGTTCTGCTTCTAAAAGCATTTCCAGAGCCCCCTAGGGAGGATGAGATGTGGCAGAAAGCTTTATTTGCTTTTTATTCAAGTTTCTAAAGTCCCATTTTCCATAATCCAGTTCTAGAAGATGTGCAGCTGGGCTTCAGCCGAGCTAGAAGCAAAGCCAGTGTCCACAGTTTCTGTTCCATGATGGAGCTGGGTCTGGTTTAGTATTAGGTTAGTTGCAGCTCACTAATCCATTGTGTGTGGGGTCCACGTGGCTGTGGGCCATGTGGGTGAATGCAGAAGAGCAAGAGTTCCACAAGCCAGATGCATGAACCAAGAGCATAAGAGCACATGTTAACCAAGAGAACAAAGTCCTTTGTTTATGAGCTTAAGTATCTCAAATCTTCCCATGCTTGCAGTGGCCACACCTACTCTGGCCAATGACCTCTTCCCAGGTGTGAATGACAGGCACGTGCCTTCCCTATTCCGTCCAGACTTTCCTGGGCATGCTTATAATATTTGGCCTTCCCTTTGCTCCTTTCCAGTTACTAGTAACTAGGTTAAATTACAATGGTATCACTATTATTACACCCAGTTTATTGATGAGGAAATTGATGTACAGAGAAGGTAAGTAATTTGTCCAGGGCCACCCAACTAATAATTTTTGGGGTCTGGATGCAGATAATCTTGCTCAAAACAGAGTTTCTAAGTATAGCTTTCATTTTTCCTGGGGCATACACAAAATCTAAAATACTGTTAATAAGATGCTCCGTTATTTTATCCACCTCTAAGAAAAGAAAAACAAGTAAATATATTGCCAATTTACTGACAGGCCACTAACCATAAAATGCAGTCAGAAATGTTATCACGTGGAAAAAAATTATGTGACAGTACAGAAGAAATATTTTAAAATTGTTGTTAAGATTTGGTCTTTTTAGCTAAAGTTAATAATGTACTTTAGAGTAAACTATATGAAATTTGATTGCTATCATGGCCTGAAGATAAGAGACTGGAGCAAGTAACAAGATTGAATTTTTAAAAATTCTTTCATGGGCTATACCTTTTAACAGGAAATAAAGATAAGACATGATACATTAAAAGTTGATTTTATGCTCTGGCTGGTGTGGCTCAGCGGTTAGAGCATCAGCCTGGGGTCCAGAGAGAACCAGGTTCGGTTCCTGCTAAGGGCATGTACCTCGGTTGCAGTTTGTCCCTGGCCCTGGTTGGGTCGTGTGGATGGCAACCACTCGATGCGTCCCTTTCACGTCGATGTTTCTTTCTCTCTCTCTCTCTCTCTCTCTCTCTCTCCCTTTCCCCCTCTCCCCCCTCCCTCTCCCTCCCACTCTATCTAAACAAAAACAAAAAAAAGGAAAATGTCCTTGGGTGAGGATAAAAAAAAAAAGGTGATTTTATCCTGGCCAATTTTCTCAGCAGTTAGAGTGTTGGCCCACAGTCCCCGGTTCGGTTCCCGCTAAGGGCAGGTACCTCAGTTGCGGGTTTGTCCCAGGCCCCAGTTGGGGTTGTGCGGGTGGCAACCAGTCGATGTGTCTCTCTCACATCGATGTTTCTCTCTCTCTTCCTCCCTCTCTCCCTCCTGCTCTATATGAAGATAAATGCAAAAATGTCCTCAGGTGAGGATTAAAAAAAAAAAAAGTTGATTTTTGTCAACCCTGATTATTCACCATTTGATCCATGGGAATGCCAAACGCTCCATACTTAGTAAAGGCAAAATACAGAGACTGCGCCTGCATTTTCAGAGATAAACTAGGACTATATTCTCCTTGATTTTGATAGGACAGTGTGCTAATCTATTTCAGCCTTTTCACAGACTTGCCAAGAACAAGGTCTGGAACAAATATTAGGCAAGTCTGGGTGGCTATTTCTTATCATAAGTTTCAGTCAGTCTTTATATGAGAATGATGTCATAGTGCTGCAATCCAGGTATTTTCATAGACAATATGCTTTTTATGTCAGTGGTTGCATCATTTCATCTTATATCTTTAGTTCCCAGAAAACTTTTACAATATATTATAAAGTCACTTTTATTTAATAAACAAAGAATTATCCAACCATGCTCACCTAACACTTACCAGGCGAAGAGAAGAGAAATGTAGCACTCTTAGGTGCCTATGACACTGCCTGAGTGTTTTCTGCACTCCAGGATCTCTCTCACAATTAGAAGAACTGACCTGACATAATGTATAGATGTTGGTTGGTCTAGCCAGAATCCATCCTCCCTTCTGGTATGAGGAGCTCTATTTCTGGTAGGGTTGCTGAACTGGTTAGGTATAGATCTGGAGCTTCTTATAGCCTTTTGGCTCCCTCATGGGGAGAGTCTACTTCAGAATGAAACCATCACAAAGAAAAGATGGATCCTGGCTGGGTAGCTCAGTTAGAGTGTCATCCTGATATGCCAAGGTTGCAGGTTCTATAAAAGACAGGGCACATAAAAGAATCAACCAATGAATGCATAAATAAGTGGAACAAAAATTGATGTCTCTCTCTCTCTCTTTCAAATGAAAAAAATAAAACAGAATGAGGAAGAGTGGAAACAAAGAGTTCTGGTAGCTACCTGCATCTACCAGTAAACAGACGTTTCAATTACATAAACCAATACCTCGCCCCCCTTTCCAAAGTAAAATAAATACGAGGTAAATAACTTGAGTTGGAAGTTAGCTCTTTCAGTGATGCTATACTGAAACAGAATATACTTCAAGTGCTATTAAGTGACTGTTATGTGCCAGTATATTTTCTTGTCCAAAATATGGAAGATTTTATTTGTTGGTCACAATGTTGAAGCCTTTAACATGCATGTCTCAGTTACTACTCAGTACTTAGTTATTACTTGTAAAAGCTGCATTCTCTTACTAGGTTTTGGTAGAACAGCTATGTATAGAAGAGTAAATATCACCAGCATATATCAAAGTGCATTTCAGATCATATACCATGTCTGTTCTATAAAAGACTACTGCTGCCTATCGCATGTAGCTGATATGTAACTTGCATTATTTTCCAAACATTGTAGCAGTCTAATTTTTGAGAATGAAAAAGGAGCCCACGATCTAATAAATATTGTTTAACTCTGTGGCTTTAAAGAAAACAAGGCCATTTGCCAATTTGAACCTATTAACTAGCTTAACTATGAGTTATGTGTACATTGGAAATTATGGCAGTATGGAATAAATACGTGAATTCGGTTCCAATCTAGAGATTGAAATCTACAAATTTGCAATTTGTAATTTGCTTAGTCGTTCTGCATCATGTATGTTTGTTTTTCAAAACAAATATGTAGGATTAGACTGCTTGAGATTTCTTCAGTCTCATGTAAACACAAAGTGATTACATCTTTAAGAGGTCATCTGTGAGAGTCCTCTGATTCTGAACAGAATTATAAGGAATCTCACATCCCAATCTATTCTAACTCTGACTAATGCATTTCATCTTCACTGAATGAGACCATATGCCTAGTGTTGCATATGTGAAACAGTGCTAACCAATTTTTAATTGATATTAATATCTGTGTTAGTAACCTGGTTTATGGAATTAAACTAAATAATACTAGAAATAGGATTTAGGAAAAGCTTTGTGTGTAACATACCTCTGAAATGTTCTGTTTCCAACATGAATAATTTTATCTCTGAAAGTCTAAAAATAATACTTATCTTAATTAGGTATTATTAACATAAATTAGGTATCACTAGATAATAGTTATCTATGTCTCAGGCACTGTGCAGAATTCATTACATGAATCATCTCATTTAATTCTCATTCTAATTTATGATGTACTACTTAATGGATGAGAACATGAGACTTGTTAGTGGTTACATCAGAATTCCATTTTGCCTATTTGCCCAAATTTAAACTTAAATTTCTAAACCAAAATTAGATTCTATTAAAATATCTTTCTTATTCTCATAATTTATATAGGTTTAAAGAACATGCTTTTTTTTTTTTTTCATTTTATTTATAGCTCTAGAGGAAACCACAGGATTGGGGAGCATACAATTTCAAATCATTTAATTTTAATAGTAGAATCTCTCCTTTTGGAGTGCACTGCAATGCTTCTATCTTATAGTGCTCTTATTAGTTATTAAGGAGGGGTTAGATTAATGTCATAGTAAAGAACAACATCAAAAATCTTGATGCTACATAGCAAAGGTTCATTTCTCATGTAACATTCATTGTTGGTCTGAGCAATTCTCCAGGGAAATTATGTCTATATAGTCCAAACTATGCCATCTTGTTGGTCCCCCTTGGTTATTGTAGTAGAAGAAAGCGAAGCACTAGCAATTAAATTCTTCAGTGTAGAAATAACAAGTATCACTTAAAAAAAAACACTCATTGGCCACAGCTGGAAAATGAGGTTTGGAAATGGAATCTTCCACATGTCTAGAGAAGTAGAAACTAGATATGGGGAACACTAGCAATGTCTTCCAAAACCATTGTGAACACAAGATTTCAAAAGGCACTGTGCAAGTCTGTTGTCAAGCTGGCAGAGAAGGCCAGAATAGAAAGAACCATGCATGAGAAATTGATTTCTCCTACATTAGGAATGGCACTTCATCTAGAATTCAATCATACCAAGCTTCAAAGGAAGCCAGGAAATGTAATCTAAGTATCTGGTGGGAAGAAGAGGGAGTGGGTTTGGAAATGGGCCTGAGTTCTCTGCTGCATGACTTGGCCAGTATTTTTCCCTCTCCTGGGCCACTCTCCACCTAATCTTATTTTTTAATTGAGGTGTAAGTGACATAAAAACAAACATTATGTTGGTTTCAGGTGGACAAAATATGATTTTATATTTGTATATATTGAAAATGATCACCACAATTTGTCTAGTTAACATCTATCACCATACGTAGGTTATAATTTTTCTGAGGGATGAAAATTTTTAAGTTGTACTCTATAAGTAACTTTCAAATATATAATACAATATTAACTACAGTCACCATGAATCCCCACTCTTTTTGTATTTTATAAAGGGAAGTTTGTACCCAAATCTTAATTTTAGTGCGTTTTTCTCTTCAAGTCACTTCAAATATCTAGTCCACATATCTCCAATTCATACATCATATTGGATATTTCAAAATTAGGTCCAAAACTTAATACTTGATTTCTTTTCCCATACTAACCTACTCCACCTACAACCCAGATCATCTCCAATAAGCTCATTCTCTTAGATCTACCTTCAAATTTTATCCAGAATTGGAGTAATTCTCATCACTTTCACCACTGGTGCTTAGTCTGGGCCACCATCCTTTACTGGGATGACTGCAAAAACGTCTTAACTGGTCAACTGTTTCCACCCTTGGCCCTACATTCAACACTCACCACCGAAGCAAGGCTAATCTATGAAAAGCAGGAGGTGGATTTTGCCACACTGCATTTTCAGACTTAGGCTGGTGACATCCCTTTTCATGAATTGTTCCATGTCCCTCAGGCAACAGAGATACCTGTTTTGGAGGGCAATAATTAGAATGTGCTCACCCACAGTCAAGATTTGTAGACCTAGCTTGATCATTTTGTATTTTTTCTGTGATGTAATGTGTTTTCCATTTATACTCCCAACATAATTGACAGTGACTACCCAGAACCTTTTTTCCCCTTCTTTGTGACATTGGGAATTAGCTGTCCTGTACTCTCTGGTAGGAATATTATCAATTATAAGGTATGCAATACTTCTTAAGACATTGAACAAACCATAAAGACTGAGGAATACCTCATGCATTTGGTTCCACCTTAATTGTAATTTATGTAAATCATATGATGAGAATGCAACAGCTTAAGCCTTGGAGTACTGTGTGTTCCTGATCCAGCTTTCGAAGCTCACAGATGACTTCCATATGAAAGTAGAAATCACAGGGAAAGTAGCTGAGTCTGTTTTGCATCTTCTGTCATTACACTTAGACACATGCACAAACATACACACACACACACAATGTACATATATGAGTGTTCCACCTTCCACTTACATTATGTGTGTGGCCCTGGCGGACTTGCTCAGTTGGTCATTTCAATATGCCATTTCAATAGCGTCATTTCAATATGCTAAGGTTGGGGGTTCAAGCTCCAGTCAGGATTTGTGTATTCCAATACATTTTATTACATGATATTGCTAATGTTTAACATTTTCTGTGATGTAGATTATGTCTTATTTTAATATCTAGAATTATTATTTTACCATTTTCTTTAGATATGATTTTAATCATGTAGTAAGATATTTATGTGTGTATATTTTGCTATATTTTTGCCTTTTTAATTTACTTTGATCCTTTATAATATTAAAGTGAAGTTTTAAGGACCATAAGCCTCTGTTGCAATGTTGGCAAGATCAAATACAATTTTTTTTTACAAATATCAAATAGTGTTTACTTAAATTTGTTTTCAACTTTGAAACTTGCTAATACACTTTAATATTTGCCAATTTTATTTGGTATTTGTTCTCATATAATGTATGATTGATTATTTCCCACTTAATTTATAATTTTTCTTTAAAAGTTAAAGTCAGCCTTGTGCATGATTTTAAACACCACATAGTTTGTGAGGGGTTAGAGCAAACAGTATTATTTAATGTTTCCAAATCTAGAAAATAGATACAAGTTAGGCAAATGACAATTTTGGTCATCATATTTTTGAGAATCTAGTAAGGAACACTTTTTCTAATTATGCGGCAACTTTTATTTACATGCATAGAACTGTGTTGAAGAGTATGTAACATATGTGAGAAGACTGTATTTTTGGAAAGCTGTTGTAGTTGCATGTAAATCCTAGTTACTTTCTAGTTAATGCAGTTATATAGAAGATATGTAGAGTGTTTACCATGAGTAAAACTTTGTATGGAGCCTTATTAAAAGATAACATGACAAAACGTGGCAATTCGGACTTGGAGTTTGCCCTCAAAGGGTTTGCAGTCTAGAAGGGAATAATAAAGGAAGTAAAATCCATGTGTGGAACCTTACTTGATTCCTCGTTTTCCACCAGCTGATCTTTTTTCCGTCTGACCCTCTTGATGAACAATGTTCTGTATCATGTTACCATTAGCTGGTCTGGCATTCTCTACAAAATTTAAAAACCTGGAAATAGGGGTTATGTTTGGTTATATCCAATATTATCTGCCACACATTGACTACTTAATAAATGTTCGTGGAATCAATGAATGGTGCTTGTTTAAAAGGTATGTATTTATTAAAGCAAATTTTGACAATCTACAATAGTATTCTGAATAATAGGGCAATTAAGACTAATACCTCTGTCCTGATAATGACATGGAAGACAGAAGACAAAAGATTTATTTCTTTCATTTGATAAGATATTTATATTTTTTATTCATTAAGTACTAGTAAGTAATGTTAAACCATCTTCTCTATAGAGAATTTTCTCTAACAGGTCTCTTCCTCTCTTTTTCCTTTGGGATAGTTTAGTGGTCAGTTCGAGCAAACTGTACATTCAAACTTTTCTGCTAGGAACCATTAGGAAGAAAATATGGCTACTTGAAAAGGCCATAAATGCAGCTTCCTCATTTATGAAACAAATACATGGGAATGTAGATCCAGTTTATTCTAAATAATTTAGTTGATGTACTAAGAATGATATATTTTAATTGACAAATTTATATCTAAGCTTTCCTTCTGGGACTGACAAGGAGTAGTGATGAATTGGTATGTTTGTGAATAGACTTGTGAATAGACTCTACAGAAAAGTTTCCAGGTATAACAGTATGCTTTCCTATGTTAATGAACTTCAGATGGATGTTCAATGTGAAGAGGTAGCCAAATGACCTTCCACCATGATTATAGCCATTTGAACTAGTTTAAACTTTGTATAATGATAAATATTTACAACTCCAAGTATGTTATAAACTATATTTACCCAAATGCTGATATAATAAGATGCTAGGTTTTCATGACATAAAATTTTATTTGGTGCCTGTAGCCCGCATAATACTAGGTAGAAACTTGATTTTAATTCTGCAGGTGTCATCTCTCATCTGTCACAATGTCTCAGCAAAATGTCCGTCACTGGGTATTGATAGAAAAAATGAGCTTCACATTTAATCTCTTTATAAATAGTAAAACTGTTGCTCTCTTTGAAAATGTAGCCTGGGCATCTAGTCATAACTCTGATCAAAATGAAGCATTTAGAGAAAAGAGGAATATAATTGTCTTGTGGTAAGAGCAGAGCAATAGTGTTTGGAGGTAAATATATTTAACCAGTAAATTGAATAGAGAGATTCAAAAATAATGATAATAGTGTTCTTAAAAGTTTACTACTATGGCTACATGCCAGTTTTATTTTGTTTGCGTTGGCTGGTTGGTTTTAAGTAGTCTTGTCTATCTTCTTCAGCATTTCCCTGTCCCTGTGGATTAAGGTGATGTGTTATTCAGTGAAGATTCGCTGTGACATTTCTGTGTCAGGCTCTGACCCTGGGCATGATTTGTTCACACGTAGTAAAAGCTATCCATTGGTTACTTCTAAGTGTAAATGGCTTGCAGAAGGGCCTTTTCAGTCCATATGACAATACAAACCCTAGTACACCGGATTTCCACAATGACGTTAAAATCTCACACTTATTAAAGATTTACCCTGTTTCAGATTTTATGTGGAAAACTTAAATTTGCCCTGGCCAGTTTGGCTCAGCTATTAGAGTGTCAGCCCATGGACCAGAGAGTCCCGGGTTCGGTTCCTGCTAAGGGCATGTACTTTGGTTACAGTTCGTCTCAGCCCCCAGTTGGGGTCGTGTGGGTGGCAACCAGTCGATGTGTCTCTCTTGCATCGATGTAGCTCTCTCTCTCTTTCTCCCTTCCTCCTTCCCACTCTATCTGAAGATAAATGTGAAAAGGTCCTTGGATGAGGATAAAGAAAAGAACAAAAATTAAAAAATAAAACTTAATGTCAATTTGATCTTCACAACTCTGGAGGTTGGTTATATTGCTGTTTATATTGCATGTACAAGATTGCTGTATTTACAAAAATCAGGGCTAAAATACATTATTTACTTGGACAGCCAGCAATTTGCAATAATAACTGATCTTTATTATATAAACTTTTTACACATTTAACTAAGGCAACTCTATGGAGTAGGCACTATTATTACCTCACCATAGTGAACTGAGAGAGAATGCAGCTTGCCTAATCTTCTAGTAAGTAGAGCAGCTAGGGCTTTGAGATTTAGACCCGTGCAATATTTTATTTTATTGTTCACTTAACGTGATGCAGATATTGGCTGAATATAGTGTCACTGCCAAGATTGTATGAAGTGCCACATAGGCTAATTCTAATACAGCAAGTAAAAAATAAATAGATAAAGTTTATCCTAAGGTTTTATCACCAAGTAGTACTATAGTTATTAAATTTAAATGGCTAGATTATAGATAAGAGATAGAAATTCGTTGTAATTATTTAAATTCTAAGTTAATTTTCTTCAATCACAGTATAGGTTACAATATACTTTTATCAGATTGCTTACAATCATTTTATTATTTCATTACATTATAAAATGTGATTATTTTAAACTTGACTTAAATTTGCCTTTGAATAAATTTTAAAATTTTAGTAAATAGTGGTTTGATAGATACACTATATAAATTACACATTACTTTGTGATACACTCTATGTTTACATAACAGCCACTTCTAGAGTCTTGACAGTAAGGTAATCCTGAAAATCAGATACTCTGGGTGAAACTCTAACAGAAAGTCCACTTCCCTTTATTTCAAGTGGGAAAAATTATAATGCATTTAAACATGAACTCAAACCTCCCATCAACATTCTAAAATGTAACTAAAACATGCTTTATATATAAGTAGCATATGATCTCATTTATTTGTGGAGTATAATGAACATAACAGTCTGAGAAATGGGGTAGTCCCAGAGACGTGGAAGTGGGGTATGACAATCCCCAGAAGAGGGGATGGTGGGGGAGAGATAAACCACAGAACTTATATGCACGAACAATGGACATGGACAACAAAGCTGGGGACAGGGCGGGGAGGGAGGAGGAGGAGGGGGGAATCAGTGGGGTAAAAAGAGAAACATCTGTAACAAAAATTAATTAATAAAAAAAAATACAAAATTCTTAAAATATTGCTTTTTGATCACCAGAAATGGTCTGTTACCCCTCCCCCCCGCCGCTTATTTTCTTTTCTTCCTTCCCCACAATTTTATTTAGCTCCTTCCCAACATTTTAGGGACCCACTAGAAAAAACAATAGTTATGTAAAAAAGCCCCTGCAGACATGTTCTCAAGATGAGCACACAATGACTGAGAATTGTTCTCAATGGTTATGAAGCTGTATTGCCCTCACACTCACCAACATCCAATAGGCGCATTTTAGTTTTTGCACCAGTGACCTTTTCAAATGTCTAAATATAATTGTGTCTTATGACCAATGGTGTTTGGAATATGACTTAAAGGTTTACCACAATTATTATGTGATAAACATTGTGTTGAATTTTGAGGATGTAAATACAAATGTTCTTATAGAAACATTACCTGCATAATATTTTAAAATATAGGAATGTTCTGGAACACTGGATATTAAATGCTAAAGGCCTTTTACCAGGGAGGTGTTTATTTGGAAGAGGTTTTTCAAAGTATGCCTGTATTTCATGTTGAAAATTAGTTGGCAAGCATTAACACATGCTTCCACGGAATACATGTATTTCTATCTATCTGACTAGGGCTTTGGTGGTGAGGTGGAGCCCAGTGACATCTTTTCTGTTGTGTTCTCTTAGAATTTTGTCCCTGTAGGGAAACATTTGCTCGGTGCACACTAAATCCTGGAATTGCTTTCAGAGTTTCTAAGTTGCTCCACTACAGTTTTGAGTAAAAACTCTCTTAGTAAATTCAGAAGACAAAAATAATCTAAAATATGCCATAGAAGCACGTGAGCAGCATTTGTTTCTGAACCTAAAAATAAGAATGCCAAATGTCCTCATGCTTAATGAGGTCACAGTTTCCCCATTCTGACAGTTATGGATATTTAGAATGTGTGATAAAAGGTGGAATAAACTTGATTTTCATGGAAATTTACATTTGCTTATATAGTCTGTCCTGTGCAGTTTCACAGCATGGAACACATATGCCCTTTAACATCAGTGAAGAAGCAAGTCTCATAGTAATAGTTCAATAATTATAATTGGCTTGATTCAAGGAGTCCAAGAAATATTATTGTACCATAGGTGGTAAATATTATCATCACACTTATCCAAAATGTGCTTGACTTACAGATTTGTCTGATGCTCGGAACTAAAGGAATTAACAATGGGCAAGTGCTCAATGAAAATATGAATGGAGATATGCCCATTTTCTTTTTTTTCTGGTATGGATCTCAGGTGAGGCAAAAACCTATGACTGGCAATGGACTGATTGCTTTAGAAATAATGTTCCTTCAGAATTATTTCTAGCTGCCAGTCTGAGATAGTTCTGATTATTATTTATCATCCTCAAAAGATGTCCATGAGCAATGCTCACTGTGAAGTGAGATTGAAACAAGACATTCATTTGTTCTTTATATATTTTTATATATTTCTGAAATCTACATTACATGTTTTAAAATGTGTATGTTGACTATACACACACACGCACACACACATGATACATGCAATTTTATTCACACCTTAGTGAAACCACTTTATTATCCCTGATTTTTTGTTTTTATATCAACGGACTTAATCGTATTAGAACAATTTACCAGTTACTAAGCTTGAAAGTTAACCAAAGGTAAATTAAAGGCACGATAAGCCTACATAAATGTCTTAGGTTAAGTTGAGTAAATATAGCTGTATAGATAATCAAGTATTACATATTAATTTTAAAATGTTTCTGAGTATTTTTGCCTTCTCTAAGAAATATACTTCTGGTTTTTTTTCAAGATGTTGCTCGTACAAATATTAGAAAATAATCTGCTTTTATTATAAATACGACTTATACTTCATGTCTCAGGTTTACAAATGTTGTGATGTCAAGCAAGCTGTTATTGACAGCTCTATTCCATTGATAAGTTAATGTTTGCTATGACTAAAGATAATAGACCCAAAGCCATGTACCCTGAATCTAAACCTAAGGAAATGTCATAGACTTGACTTATACATTCCTTATTCTTGCATGAACTGTGCTCCTTAAAGAAATCACCAGAGTAGATGATTGTGTATTTAAGATTTAGAAATACCATCAGCAAACAAAAGCAATAACTGATGTTAATGAAATATTTTTGATGACAGTGTATTACTTCTATTTCAACTCTTCAGGCACCTAACTTTGAGTTAGTTTATCATTTTGGTAGCACTAAGTAGTCTAACAGTTCTCAATTATGATATTAAGTCACAAGGATGGGTTAAGGAAGAAATGAGGTAGAATTACAGTTGGATTTCTGGTAATTTTATTTATTATGTCACTTGGTAGTAGAGCACCCCATAGTGAAAATGAATGTAAGTTACACAGGTGAATGTTATCTCTGAGGTATGCCAATGAGGGAAAACAAGTTTGAGAACCACCTGCATAGTAGAAAGGTTCCTTCTCTGAAAGATCTTGTTTTTTCAACCACTCATCTATCATATATATTTATTACAGAGTACTCATCATTGGCATGGGTTATATCACACCCTAATTCTGAACTAAACTATGAGGTCTTACATGCCTTGTCATCTCTGCTCCTGTTTTCTCACCTGTGTACTGAGAGAATTCACTCAGATGATCAAGATTCTCTGGCTAGAAGGACCTTCAGTTGTGACCCAATCATCTACCTCAGCACTTTGAGAGTTTCCTTTATTTTTCTATTCTTGCTATTATATAGCATTTGTTGCCCTGACAAAAGCTAGTTTTAAAGTTCTTAATGAAAACTTAACTCTTGTACTTTATTGTCCGACAGCATGTCTAGTCTTAATAAGTATACGTTCTGCAAGTTTAAAAGAAAGTCCTCCTTAAACACCATCATAGGCAACGATGTTTAAGAGGTAGGAGAAAGTTCCTGATGTTTACAAATAAGCAGGATATATTCAAGGCAATAAACAGTGTAAGGCATTGACCAGTCAGAATGTAAACCAAACCAAGTTAAGCATCCACAGGCCAATATGCTGTTTGGGTGCCCAACGACTGAAGAGCTGCCTTAATTCTTTTACTTTTTTAAAATTAATTAATTTATTTTTGTTACAGATGTTTCTCACTTTCCCCCCCATGGATTCCCCCTCCCCCTCCCTCCCTGTCCTGTCCCCAGCTTTGTTGTCCATGTCCATTGTTCATGCATACATGCATATAAGTTCTGTGGTTTATCTCTCCCCCACCACCCCCTCTTCTGGGGATTGTCAGTCTGGACCCCACTTCCACATCTCTGGGACTACCCCATTCCTCAGACTGTTATGTTCATTATATTCCACAAATAAGTGAGATCATATGATACTTGTCTTTCTCTGTTTAGCTTGTTTCACTTAGGATGATACTTTCCAGGTACCTTCATGTCGTCTCAAAGGATAAGAGATCTTTCTTACAGCTGCGTAGTACTCTATTGTGTATATGTACCACTGCTTTATTATCTATTCGTCTACTGATGGACACTTGGGCTGTTTCCAGATCTTAGCTATTATAAATAATGCTGCTACAAACATGGGGGTACATATATTCTTTCTGATTGGTATTTCAGGCTTCTTAGGGTATATTTCTAGAAGTGGGATCACTGGGTCAAATGGAAGTTCAATTTTTAATTTTTTGATGTAACACCATATTGTTTTCCATAGTGGCTGCACCAATCTGCATTCCCACCAGCAGTGTACTAGAGTCCCCTTTTCTCCATACCCTCGCCAACACTTGTTGTTTAATGATTTGTTGATGGTGGCCATTCTGACAGGTGTGAGGTGATACCTCATTGTTGTTTTAATTTGCAACACTCTGATGATTAGTTATGTTGAGCATTTCTTCATATGTCTCTTAGCCATTTGTATGTCATGTTTGGAAAGGTGTCTATTTAGTTCCTCTGCCCCTTCTTTAATTGGGTTCTTTGTCTTCCTTTTGTTGAGTTGTATGAGCACTCTCTATATATTGGAAATTAACTCCTTATCTGATATATCATTGGCAATTATGCTCTCTCATACAGTGGGAAGCCTTTCTGTTTTGATGATTGTATCTTTCGCTGTGCAGAAGCTTTTGAGTTTGATGTAGTCCCATGTGTTCATTTTCTCCCTTGTTTCTGTTGCCTTAGATGATGTATCAGTGAAAATTCTGCTGTGTATCATGTCTGAAATTTTGTTGTCTACAGTTTCCTCTAGGATTTGTATGGATTTGTGAGTCACATTTAAGTCTTTTTATCTATCTTGAGTTTATTCTTGTGTATGGTGTAAGTTGATGGTCTAGTTTCATTTTTTTGCATGTAGCTGTCCAATTTTCCCAACACCATTTATTAAAGAGGCTGTCCTTACTCCACTGTATGCTATTGCCAAATATTAATTGAGCATATTGCCTTGGGTCCATTTCTGGGTTCTCTGTTCTGTTCCACTGGTCTATATGACTGTTCTTGTGCCAGTACCAGGCTTTGTAGTATAACCTGAAATCTGGTAATGTGATCCCTCCAACTTTGTCCATCTTTCTCAAGATTGCTGTGGTTTCGAGGTCTTTTTTGGTTTCATATGAACTTTTAAAGTACTTGTTCTAATTCTGTGAAGTATGCCGTTGGTATTTTGATGGGGATTGCATTGAATCTATAGATTGCTTTGGATAGTATGGACATTTTAATGATGTTAATTCTTCCAATCCATGAACAGAGTATGTGCTCCCACTTTTTTTATATCTTCCTCTATTTTTTTGTTGTTTTGTTTTGTTTTGTTTTTATCCTCACCCGAGGACATTTTTCCATTTTTTGTACAGATAGAGTGGGAGGGAGAGAGAGGAAGAGAGAGAGAGGGAAACATCTATGTGAAAGAGACACATCGAGTGGCTGCCACCCACACGACCAACCAGGGCCGGGGACAAACTGCAACCGAGGTACGTGCCCTTAGCGGGAACCGAACCCAGGTCTCTCCGGACCGCAGGTGGACACTCTAACCGCTGAGCCAAACCGGCCAGGGCTCTTCCTCTATTTTTTTTTTTTTCAATGACCTGTAATTTTCTGCAAATAGGTCCTTTTTTTCTTCGGTTAAGTTTATTCCTAGGTATCTTAATTTTTTTGCCGCAATGGTAAATGGGATTATTTTCTTAGTTTCTCTTTCTGTGAGTTCATCATTGGTGTATAAGAATACTGTCGATTTCTTGATGTTAATTTTGTATCCTGCTACGTTCCCAAATTCATTTCTTAATTGTAGTAAATTTTTTATGGAGTCTTTGGGGTTTTCTACGTATAGTATCATGTCATCTGCAAATAATGACAGTTTCACTTCCTCTTTTCCAATTTGGATTTCTTTTTTTTTTTCTTCCTGTCTGATTACTGTGGCTAAGACTTCCAGTACTATGTTAAATAAGAGTGGCGAAAGTGGCATCCTTGCCTTGTTCCTGTTCTTAAGGAAAATGCTTTTAGGTTTTGCCCATTGAGTAGGATTTTGTCGATAGGTCTTTCATATATGGCCTTTATTATGTCTAGATATGATCCCTCTCTTCCCACATTGCTGAGCATTTGTATCAGAAATGGATGCTGGATTTTGTCAAAGGCTTTTTCGGCATCTATTGATATGATCATGTGGTTTTTATTCTTCATTTTATTTATGTGGTGTATCACGTTTATTGATTTGCGAATATTATACCAGCCTTGCATCCCTGGGATGAATCCCACTTGGTCATGGTGAATAATGTTTTTGGTGTATTGCTGGATTCGATTAGCTAGTATTTTGTTCAGGATTTTGGCATCTATGTTCATCAGGGATATTGGCCGGTAGTTTTCTTTCTTTGTTGTGTCTTTTTCTAGTTTTGGAATTAGAATTATGCTGGCTTCATAAAACGAGTTTGGAAGTCTTCCTTCTTCTTGAATTTTTGAAATAGTTTGAGGAGAATGGGTGTTAGTTCTTCTTTGAATGTTTGATAAAACTCCCCCATGAAGCCATCCTGGCCGGGTCTTTTGTTTACTGGGAGAGTCTTGATTACATCTTCAATTTCTTCTGTTGTTATCGGTCTGTTCGTTTTCTATCTCTTCCTGATCCAGTTTTGGGAGAATATGTGTTTCTAGAAATTTGTCCATTTCACTTAGATTGCCGAATTTGTTGCCATATAATTGTTCATAGTAGTTGTTAACGATCTTTTGTATTTCTGTGGTGTCACTGGTTACTTCTCCTCTTTCATTTCTGATTTTGTGTATTTGGGTTCACTCTCTTTGTGTCTTGGTGAGTCTAGCTAAGGATCCATCAATCTTGTTTATCTTTTCAAAAACCAGCTCTTTGTTTTATTGATCCTTTGAATTGTTGTTTTGGACTCTATGTCATTTATTTCTGCTCTTATCTTTACTATTTCCTTCCTTCCACTTGCTCTGAGGTTTTCTTTTTGTTTGCTCTCTAGTTCTTTAAGTTGTGAGGTTAGATAGTCTATTACAGATTTTCCTTTCTTTTTGAGGTAGGCCTGTAATGCTATGAACTTTCCTCTCAGAACTGCTTTCACTGCATCTCATAGATATTGTGTTGTTGTGTCTTCATTTTCATTGGTTTCCAGGAAGATTTTAATTTCTTCCTTGATCTCCTCGGTAACCCATTCATTGTTTAATAACATGCTATTTAGCTTCGCATGTTCTTGTTGCAGTTGATTTCTAGTTTCATGCCATTTTGATCTGAGAAGATGCTTGATATGATTTCAATCTTCATGAACTTGTAGAGACTTAGTTTGTGTCCTAATATGTAGACTATCTTTGAGAATGTCCCATGTGCTCTTGAGAAGAATGTGAATTCTGTAGTTTTGGGGTGTAATTCTCTGTAGATATCTATTAAATCCATTTGGTCTAGTGCTTCATTTAGAGTCTCTGTTTCCTTGCTAATTTTTTGTCTAGAGGATCTATCCAGTGATGTCAGCAGGTTGTTGAAGTCCCCTGCTATGATTGTATTGCCATCGATTTCTCCTTTGAGGTCCTCCAGAAGATTTTTAATATATTTTGGTGTTCCTATATTGGGTGCATATATGTTTATCAAGGTTATATCTTCCTTTTGGATATATCCTTTCAATATTATGTAGTGGCCGTCTTTGTCTCTAGTTATGGTCTTCACTTTGAAATCTATTTGATCAGATATGAGTATTGCTACCCCAGCTTTTTTTTGCTTTCCATTTGCTTGGAAGATTTTTTTTCCATCCCTTCACTTTCAACATATGTGAGTCTTTTGTTGTGAGGTGGGTCTCTTGAAATCAACATATAGATGAGTCATGCTTTCTTATCCAATCAGCTACTCTGTGTCTTTTTATGGGAGCATTCAATCCATTTACATTTAAGGTAATTATTGATATGTACTTATTTAGTGCCATTATTTTTAGTGTGGTTATAGTTTTTTTTCCCTATTTCTCCTGCTAATTACAGCAGTCCTTTTAACATTTCTTGCAGTGCTGGTTTGGTGCTAATGTATTCCTTTAGCTTTTTTTTTTTTTTTGTCTGAGAAGCTCTTTATTTGACCTTCTATTTTGAATGATAGCATTGCTGGGTAGAGTAGTCTTGGATTCAGATCCCTGTTTTTCATGACCTTGATTACCTCACGCCATTCCCTTCTTGTCTGTAGTGTTTCTGTTGAGAAGTCAGCTGAGAGCCTTATGGGGTTTCCTTTGTAGGTAACCTATTGCTTCTCTCCTGCTGCTTTTAGGATTCTCTCTTTGTCTTGAATTTTTGGCACTTTGATGACTATGTGTCTTGGATTGGGCCTGTTTGGGTTCTTCTTACTTGGGGCTCTCAGTGCTTCTTGAACTTGAATGCCTTCTTCCTTCATCAAATTAGGGAAATTTTCAGTCACTATTTCTTCAAATATATTCTCTAATCCTTGCTCATTTTCTTCTTCTTCTGGGACTCCTATGATGCAAATGTTATTACATTTCCAGTTGTCCCACAGTTCTCTTAAGCTGTTTTCTTGTTTTTTAATTATTTTTTTCTTTTCATTTTCTGATTGGTTGATTTTTTTCTACCCTATCTTCTAAATCACTGATCCGGTCCTCAGCTTCCTCTACTCAGCTATTTAGACTTTCCAATGTTTTTTATTTTTTTATTTTTATTTTTTTTATTTTTTATTTCTGATATGTTATTCTTCATTTCTTCTTGGTGGTTTTTAATTTCCAACTCTGCTATTTAGACTTTCCAATGTTGTTTTTTTTTTTATTTCTGATATGTCATTCTTCATTTCTTCTTGGTGGTTTTTAATTTCCAACTGGTTGATTTTCAATATTTCTAAGTATTTACTTATGCTGCTCATGGCCTTACACATGCTGTTGAGCTTCCTCAAGATCATTGCTCTGAATTCTAGTTCTGTTAACTTGCTTAACTGCACCTCATTTATCTCATCTTTGGTAGAGGTCTCTTGTTCTTTCATTTGGCTTTTGTTTCTGAGTTTCACCATTTTGGCTATTACAGTGGGCTTTGGAGACTGCCAAATTTTCCCTGTGGGTGTTGTTGGTGTTCTGCTGTTTGTGGCTCCCTCTCTTGGGTTTGAATGAGGCAGGGAGGACCCACGTTAAACACCACTGTCAAGTCTTAACTTTCCTGTTTAGTGTTGCTAGCCCAGGGAATGGTGGTTATCCTCTAGCTTTTTTGCCTGGAGGCTATTAGTAGTGGTCACCTGAAGAACCTTGGTTTCTGAGTTGCCTAAAAAACTCCCTCAGGTGCTCAGGATAAGAGGATTTTTCGAGGGTGGGGCAGATGCTGGTTGATAATGGGCTTCAGTTAGCATTTAATTGGCCACCGGGTGGTGCTGAATGTCCAAGGGAGGGGCTGCCGCCTCTCCCCAGGGCCCTGGGAAGAAGTAAGATGACCACAGTCCTGCGTGGCTATGCTCAGCAAAAGCTCTGAGCACCCTCCAAATCCCAAGTGTCCCCACACAGTCCAGTCTAGTCTGCCCTCCCTCTGCCGGAGCCCAAGGTGAGTGGCTGCTGCCAATTTAGCCTCTGTACGGTTTCTGCGCTGTGGAGCTGCCTGGGACTTTAACCCAAGGGCACTGCTCCCAGCTAAGGGCAGCCAAGGCTGGGGCAGCTCCCAGCACAGGGCGTAGCACTCAGCCTAGGTCGCAGGACCCAGCTGAGGCTGCAGGACCCAGATGAGGCCACAGGTCCCAGCCGAGGCCGCCGCAGGTCCCAGCCGAGGCCACCGCAGGTCCCAGCCAAGGGTGCAGCTTCCAGCCGAGGTCGCAACAGGTCCCAGCTGAGGCCACAGCAGGTCCCAGCCGAGGCCGCTGCAGGACCCAGCCCAGGCCGTGGACCGTGGGCTTCCGGCCTCCTCTTACGTCCTCGAAAGCCTATCAGGATTGAGTCAGTGTCCCTGGTTATGTGGTCCTCTAAGCTGCCTTTCGGTTTCCCCTTCCTGACGATTTGTCTTTATTTTCGTTGTAATTCCAGTTTGGTCCTGGGAGATGGTCTGTGTAGCTCCATTCACTCCGCCGCCATTTTTTCTCCTGCCTTAATTCTTTTTAAATCTAATATTAGTCTTTAAAAAATGAAAAGGGCATAGATGATTACGTTCACAGTGTGGCTTTTATTTCTAGCTAAATAACCATATAGCTTTTGATATTAGTTTCTATTAGGCAGAAACTCCAAGGCAATTAAGGTATCATCATACATAGCACTGATTGTTTTACATAGCAACTCTTTGGTTGTGGGCATGGTTTCACCCATGGGTGCCTTTGTGTGGGTCAAGGTGCAAAATAGAAAACGAAACAGAAAATCTGCCATAAACTGCAAACATCATCAGTGGCAATTTAACGTGTTTTTAAAGTTGAACGTGCTACACAATAAATCGTATGCTTTGAGACTTTATTTTTTAGATTGAATGGCAGCCTGTGCTAAAGAAAATGAAGGTTTTTAAGGACGTTGTGCTTACTCTGTTAATAATTATTTTAAAATAGTTTTGATAATGCAGGATAACTAATTTTCTCAGTTTCAGAGAAAATAGGCACTAATATATGTTGCTATAAGGAACTTATGTTTTAAAATTTTATTTTATTGTTGACCTTTCTTTTAAAACTTATGCCCTATATGATGGTCTCCATGTCCTTGTTTTATGTGGTAGAAAAATCAATACACGATTTAGAAATTGTCTTTTAATTTATTCATCAGGCTCTCGTGCATACTGATGGCATATCTCCTCGTGTGGAGGGGAATAGCACCAGAAAGTTTCCCTTTGCATTGATTCATATTTTCTCATTTCCTCACTATATTTAGCCTCTTGAGAAACTAATTCAGACTTGGGGAAATAAAGCTCATCACAGTATTCGCAGCATAAGAGAAAAATGCTAATGAAGCTTGAATCAGAAGGTGTTTGAGGGTGAACGCATAAATGGTTTAAAGTTTTAAAATATAGAAACTGCAGTTGACGCTGAAACTTTCAGGCATCCTAGGTTTTACAGATTTTTCACAACTTGAGCAGTTTGACCAATTCTGAGACTTTTAAAGCATTAAATTCCTATTATGAGCAATGAAGCCAAGCTGTGTGAGCAGTGTGACTCTGCTTTTCCAGGGGTTAGTTACTGGCTCCTCTAGACCACTGGTTTTCGAAAGCCAGTCTTCCAGCTGGAGGCATAAGAGGCATAGATTAAAGTATTGGATTCCTGGGTCTTACTCAAAAGTGACCAGCTCAAAATCAGCAAGTGTGTGTTCTAGATATTAATATTTAAGAAGCTCTCTAGGTAATGCTGTTCTAGAAGCACTGCAGCATAATTTTTACAAAATCTCACATGATGTATGGCAGCCCTGTTTTGGTATTTGATAGGAGAAAGAGGGAGAGAGGGTGACAAGCTTGCTTTCTCGCGATGGGTACCCAGTGCGTGGACTCAGTGCACAAAGCTTCCCCCCAATGTGCTCTCTCAGAGCTCAGCATCATTACTCTTCCTAGCCATCATTTGTTACCTTTTGGTGAACTCATTCTGTGATTTGAAGGGGCATAGATGCTCCCAAACGGTGTGAATAACAGCTTTAGAAGTTTTTAACTGTTTTTCTCTTTGTTGGGAGTAGCAAATTTCTCAGACCCCTTGACTACTCTTTGCTTGATAAAACGACACAATAAAAAAGATTGATAGCAAGGTCTTTTAGATAATTGTGCAGGGAGAAGCTTTAGGAGCTATATATTAGCTCCACTGTATTAGTCAACAGTCGAGCAGAGAGATCCACAAGAAGTCATTTAATACAAATGACTCTAAATTTATTTTAACACTGGTGTTGATAATAGCATTAAGCACTGTCTTAGGTTAGCATCATGAATAGACTTTAAATCTAACATAGTACATGACTATTAATCACAGCAAAGAAATTTGGAAAAGAGATAAAGAGTAAGGGATTTAATTTATTCTGACTCTCATAGATGCATGCCCAGAGTCAGAGAATAGAATAATTTGTTTTAAGAGAAAAACACAATCAAATGGTCTCAATTCTACTCTATTTAATTCCTCACAAACTACAAATCCATTTTTTTTTGGAGATTTTTATCTAAAATATTTACCATTTTTCTTCTTGCACATCTTAGCTTTGTAGGCCAGTACACTACATGAGGAAAAATAAAATTTAAACCAAGATTTTACACTAGTGATCATTGTCTTATTTTTTTGTAGTCCTGGATTGTAATTCATTAGGCAAAAAGTAAAATGGTTTCACTTTCAACTCATAATTTTGTCTTTTAAGTCTGTGGGTTGGAATTAGACTTCAATATTATTTTATTTTTAGAGCTACCGCTGTAAAATATACATATCAAAAATGTACATGTCACCAAGAATACAGTGAGCAAGCTCAAAGAGATCATTACCTTTTTCCCTAAGTGGGTTACTTGTTTTGACATAATCTATAAACATATTATTCTTTTATTTATTATTATTATTTTAATTTTTCCTTTTCTTTATTGATTTTAGAGACAGAGAAAAGAAAAGAGAGAGATAGAAACATTGATGAGAGAGAACATTGACTGGCTGCCTCCTGCATGCCCCCCAATGGGGATTTGGCCCACAATCTGGGCATGTACCCTGACTGGGAATCAAACCAGCAGCTCCTTGGTGCAAGGGTTGATGCTCAACCACTGAGCCACACCAGCTGGGCAAACATATTATTCTGTTCTTTTTTTTTTTTTAACTTATCTTTATTGTTGAATGTATTAGATGTTCCTCAATTTTTCCCCATTGACCCCCTCCTCCCCACTCCCATCCCCCTCCTGCCTTTTCCCACACTGTGTCCATTGGTTATACTTACAGGTTTTTTGGTTTATTTCTTCACACCTTCCAACCCCCCTTCCCTTTGAGGTTTGTCTGGCTAGCAACCAATTACCTTTTTCACCCATCCCGCCCCCTCCCCCCCAATCTGGCAACCAACAAACATTCTCTGTATCTATGAGAATGTTTTTGTTCTGCCTGTTCATTTTGTTTGTAGATTCAATTGTCAATAATATGTATTCATTGCCATTTTGCTTGTTCATATTTTTTATCTTTTCCTTCAAAAAGACCCTTCAACATTTCATATAATAATGGTTTGGTGGTAATGAACTCCTTTAGCTTTTTCTTGTCTGGGAAACTCTTTATATGGCCATTGATTCTCAATGACAGCTTTGCAGGATAGAGTAATCTTGGTTGTAGGTTCTTGCTTTTCATCACTCTGAATATTTCTTGCCACTCCCTTCTGGCCTGCAAAGTTTCTTTTGAGAAATCAGCTGACAGCCTTATGGGAACTCCCTTGTAGGTAACTAACTGCTTTTCTCTTGCTGCTTTTAAGATTCCTTCTTTGTCTTGAACCTTTTCATTTTGATGATGGTGTGTCTTGGTGTGGACCTCTTTGGGTTCATCTTGTTTGGGACTCTCTGTGCTTCCTGGACTTGTATGTCTGTTTCCTTCACCAAGTTAGGGAAGTTTTCTGCCATTATTGTTTCAAATAGGTTTTTGATTTCTTGTTCTCTCTCTTCTCCTTCTGGCACTACCAAGATGCAAATATTGACATGCTTGAAGTTGTCCCAGAGCTTTCTTACACTATCTTAATTTTTTTGTATTCTTTTTTCTTTTTGCCGTTCTGATTGGGTGTTTTTTGCTTCCTTGTATTCCAAATTGATAGTTTGCTTCTTGGCTTTACCTACCCTACTATTGAATCTGTGTAAATTATTCTTTATTTCAATTAGTGCCTCCTTCATTTCTGACTGTGCATCCTTCATTTCTGACTGCTTTTTTTTATGCTCTTGAGGCCCTCACTAAGTTCACTGAGATTCTCACTAAATTTTTGAGCATCCTTATAGGCAGTATTTTGAACTCAGCATCTGTTAGGTTGCTTATCTCCATTTCACTTAATTCTTTTCCTGAAGTTTTGTTCTGTTCTTTCACCTGGGAGCTGTTTCTTTGTCTCCTCATTCTGGCTGCCTCCCTGTGCCTGCTTCTATGTATGGGGCTAGCTGAGATCAGATGCTGCTTGTTTGAGAGAATTTAGGAAAACCTGAAGCAGGGTCCAAGACAGGCCAATCCTATGGTAAAGCAAATGGCAATAGCTTGGGTGGGCCTGAAAGTTGGGTGGGGCAGGGCCTCAGGGAATCACCAAGGCAGGGCAACCAGTGTGAGCCAGGTTGCTGGAGTCCCAGTCCCAGATGTGACTGCCATCTGCCACCCCAGGGAAGGACTCACCAAAGAAACAAAGGCCTCTGACAGCATGTCTGTCCAGGAGAAAGCTGCCTCTCTAGCCCTTGCTCCAATGCCAAACAACTCAGTTCTTCCCCATATGTCTCTCATGTCTTTCAAGCTGCCTCCCCAACTCTGGAGCCTGGAGGGTGCAAGTCCAAGTAAGTGCGTATTCGGGCCCTTTAGGAGGAGCTGCCTGGGGCTCCAGCCGCCTCAGCCTCCCTCAGCCTCAGTTCCAGCTGGTTTTACAGTGAGAAGTTATGGGACTTCTCTTCCTGGCACTGGAATCATGAGCATGGAACCTGGAGCCTGGTGTGGGACGGGGACCCTTCAGTCTTCAAGGAGGACCTCCCCAGCCAAGGTGTCCTCCTAATTTTTATCCACCACACGTGGGTGTGGGACCAGCCCCTCCGCCTCCACCCCTCCTACCTGTCTCGATGTGGCTGCTGCTTTAATTCCGTAGTTGTAGGACTTCCATTCAACTTGATTTCAGGCGGTTTTGAATGATGGTTGTTCTGTAGTTTAGTTGTAACTTTGATGTCGTTGTGGGAGGACGCGATACCTCATTTACCTACGCCACCATCTTGACCAGAAGTCGGACAAACATATTATTCTTTTAAAGAGCAAGCATATATTTCACTACTGTCAGGAAACATAGACTAGAAAATATAATAAAATAGTTACCTTTTAAGAACTTATAGACTATATACTGTTATTTGAACAATTTAGCATATATTCTAGATCTTCTGTGATTCAGGCACTCTGTTTATTCCTTACAATACTAGTAAGAGGGGACACTCAACTTTAAAAGACCTCACAAGGTAACACGACTTCATCTTTTCCATTCAGCGTTTACAGGATCCAGAGGTCATATGACCAGGCTTGCCCTTGATATTTGGGGAGCATGAGTAGGCAAAAGTAAATTGGTGATCTAAATCTTTAAAAGTTAAGTCATGTTTAAAAAGTGTTAATATAATTTCTTCTTTCCTCCTACTTTGGAAAAATATCTGTACAATAACCTGGTGGTTTAGGGATGAATTTAGACTTTATGAGATAAGGGAGCTCTGTGTTAGAAGTGACCTGAAGAGAGCTGGCCCTTAGATGCTGGGGTCCCATCTTCCCAACTCAGCCTTCAACCTGTATTACAAGGAAATGCATAGGACTGCAGACATGAGAAGACCATCTACCCATGAGCCTTAGAAAATAATTGTGTGTGTGTGTGTGTTATTGAATTAACATGAAAAGGTAAGAAAGGATAGAGAAAAGGTTTTTAATTTTGGTTTACTATTAGAGAAAAAAGGTGAAGTAATGACAAAGAACACTACAAAATTGACTAAATTTGTCCCTGACAGAAAAAAAAAAATGATATAATTAATTTACTTACAACTACTTATGTGCATGCAAATATAAAGAAAAGTATGAAAGGAAGCATCAAACATTTTGGGGAGTTATTTCAGGGTTCTGAGTATTTAGGTCATTTTTAAAACTTCTTTCAATATACAAATATATTGCTTAATTTTCAATACAATGAGCACGATTAATAAATAATAGATCTTTTCATTGTTGAAAAATACAGTGTATTTCTTAGGAGGAAATTTTTGTGGCTTCTATACTTATTACCTCTATGGATTGGGGCCAATTACTAAACTTCTCTCAGCCTTTGGTACCTAGTAGGTAAAATGGATGTACTATTGAATCTTTCTCACAGAATTGTCGTGTGAGTTAGCTAAACAAAAGCTTAGCACACAATCTTACCAACAATTAAAAGTTTGCTGACAACAGCATCACCATCATTACATTAACTAAGTGATGAGAATTTAAATTCTATCTCTGATGTCAATACATCTCAGAGAGATCAATAATTACAGAGCAGTCAGCCTTCTTATTTGCTTCTCCTCACCTGAAGTCAAACCTAGTTCACCATGAACTGGCTCTGTGATCTTGGACATATCAACTCTCTGGGCCTCCGTTTCCACACTCATAGGAATGCAGAGTTAGAAAAGATCAGTCCCAAGACGTTAGCAGTTATGATGCCAGTTTAAGCTGTTGTGTACTAAGTCTGAACGTGCCTTCTATGACCGTATCCTGATCAACATGTCCAGTTCAGCATTGTTCCTCCACAGAGCCGCCTGCCTCGTTTCCCTGCTTCTACTTTGACCTCTCATGAACCACATTCTACACAGCAGCCCAAGAAGTACTTCGAGAACAGAAACCTTATCATGCTAGTTTAGTCCTTATACTCACCATGCATTTAAAACACAATCAAAACTGTCTTATCACTGCTCCAGTAAACGTAATCCCCGACTTCCGCTGACATTTGGTGTCGTCACTGTTCATGGCTATCCATGCTCCAGCCAGATCAGTGTGTTCTCCCCCTTATCTAACTGGTCCAGGTTCTTTTCCAGCTCAAGGCCTTTGAGTAACCAGCTTTTTCCAACTCAAATGCTCTTTTCCTGACTTGTTGTTTGGTCAGCTCTTTTTCACTCAGCAGGTCTCATTTTAACATCATCTCCCTAAAGGGGCATCCCAACCACTTACCCGGAGAACTGCCCTCCGCTGCCACCCCGATTTGTTTGATTTTCAGTCCCCTGTTAGGTTCCTACATAACAGTTTAACTGATTGTATATATTTTATTAGCTTGTTTATTTATTTTCATTTCTCCCCATGTCGATTTTTTAGTTTCAAGCGATGAGGAATCATTTTAGTCCAGATATGTTTTCTGTCCCCACTATCTAGAATGGTGACTGACGAGAGAAGATGTTGAATGACTATTTGCTGATTAGATGAGTGTGAACCAAAGTAGGAAAAAAATAGATGGGTAGATATGTGAATAATGAATGAACGAGTGCACTAGTGTATACACATAGATACCTTGTGATTTGGTAATATTCATCGCTATCAATTAACTTGGTTCTAGCAGGTATTTCTAAACTATAAGGAGGCTGAGGAAGGACAGAGGCTACATGTGCGTTTTCCAGAGGGTGGATG
This sequence comes from Molossus molossus, assembly GCF_014108415.1. NCBI lineage: Eukaryota > Metazoa > Chordata > Mammalia > Chiroptera > Molossidae > Molossus > Molossus molossus. The sequence continues at coordinate 19,149,454 of NW_023425344.1, forward strand.
TCAATTCCAATAAATACCAACATCATGGGGAATGAAAGGGCCGGTGACTTGACCAGGATTTTGGACTCTTCAAACATATCACAACAGTTGCAGATGTTTGGGACTTAAATAGCACCAAACACATCTTGCCAGTTATTGTCAAATTTCATTTAAAAATCCATTTTATGTTAGAAACTTTATTGTGTCCTTCCCTCTCAGGTCAGCCAGACTTCACCGGGTAGTTGCAGCTGGCCTTCCCTGACTGCCCCGCTGCCAGTGCTGCCCCCTGCTGTTTGCAGCTTCACTGGTGGAGCTCAAGCTACATGATTTTTCTGTGAAACAGAAATTCCAAACTATGATATTTGTGCCCTTCAAAAAAAATGTTCTGTAAGCCGGCAAGGACTGCTGGCTATTCATGCAGGGTGGGGCTAATGTAGGTTTACACTTGTGAGTATACAAAACACAGTTTTCCTTGTAATTATCGTATTCTTTTCCCCATGAACAACTCTAAACCTACCTTTGCCCCAGCCTGTGTTTAAGACTTTGTAATGTCCTATTTTTTTTTTATTTTTAAATATGTTTTTATTGATTTTTTAGAGAGAGAGATAGAAACATCCGTGAGAGAGAGAGAGAAAGAAACATTGATCAGCTGCCTCCTGCACACCTAGGATCCAGCTTGCAACCTGGGCATGTGCCCTGACCAAGAATCAAACCAGGACCTCTCAGTCCAGGGACATCACTGCATCCACTGAGTCACACTGGCTAGGCTGTAATGTCTTATTTTTTAAATTCTCACCTGAGGATATTCTTCTGTTTATTTTCAGATAGAGTTGGAGGGGGAGAGAGAGAGAGAGAGAAACATCGACATGAGAAGGACACATTGACTGGTTGCCTCCCGCAAGACAACGAAAAGGACTGAGGACAAACTGTAACCGAGGTACCTGCCCTTCACCAGAATCGAACCTGTGACTCTTTGGTCCATGGGCCAATGCTCTAACCACTGAGCCAAACCAACCACGGCCATAATGTTCTATATTTTAATAATGTCCTTCATGTCCCTAGAGGGGAATGTATACCCATTCATTCCTCTTAAAGTTTAACTCAAAAACTGCTTATATTGGCAACAGGAGGAATGCCCAGTTTGTTAATTACAAAGAAGTCGTAGAGAAACCAGGTTTACCCCAAGGCATGGCTCATGTGGTCGTCATAGGAAGGGGGAGTCATTCAGCTCTCAGCTTCCGCATGCGAGGTATTTTACAACATTCTTTACCTACGTTATAATATTATATTTTATTATAACTGAAACCCCACGTGGTGATATGTATTTCTAGTACCTGATAAGGTATCTGACACAATTATGGGATGTAGATACATTAATCCCATTTTACATATGGGAAAATGGATCTGGTAATGTGATCAAGGCCAAGATCCTGCAGGCTGTGAAGCCCAGCCTTGGGTCTGACTGAATCAGAAGCTTATTCTTCTCTCATTATGTCACATATTGGCAAAACCCACAAGAACTTGAGGTTTGGAAACATGTATGGAATATAAAAAAAATCACTCTGACTAGGCCTCAAGTAGCCTGTAAAACCATCTTAAGTAGCATCTGAAGCTGATAATATTGTGCAGAAATATCACAATCTTGCTTTTTATATGTCAATAATTCTCTCACTAATTAGTTGTTATCCCTTGAGATGTGTCAGGCACACTGTTCATTACAAGCACAGAACTGAATAAAACAGTGTCTCTGTCCTCATGGAGCTCCCCATTCTGCTTTACTTCTCTTTGTGTGTGTGTGTGTCTAGCATATCTATGGAGAATTTTTTTAATGTAATTAATCGAGAAATTTAACACATTTTGAGTGTTCAGCATCTGTACAACTGATTTAATGATATTGAAATTCATTTGGTGATCATTAAAAAAAGTAAAGTTTCCATTCCCCAAACAGCTATAGCTGGGCTTACATTTTCTATTAAAGCTCTGGCAAAGGAGAAATATATATGCAGATGGTCCCTGACTTAGGATGTTTTGGCTTACAATTCTTCTTTGTTTTTGTTTAATCCTCACCTGAGAATATCTTTAGAAAAAGGAAGGGAGGGAGGGAGGGAGGGAGGGAGAGAGAGAGAGAGAGAGAGGGAGGGAGGGAGAGAGGGAGAGAGAGAGAAAGAGAAGCATCCGTGTGAAAGAGAAACATCAATTGGTTATGTGCCCTGACCAGGGATCGAACCCACGACATTTTAGTGTTCGGGACAATGCTCCAACTGAGTGGCCTGGCCAGTGATTGCCTTATGATTTTACAAATACCCCCCTGTGTCTCCTGATTCTTGTTGATGAGGATGGCAATTACTCTCGAGATGAAATTCAAGATAAGCACCCAACTGGAGGTTAATGTAAGTGTTCTGAGCATGTTCAAGTAGGCTAAGTTCTGATGTTCAGTAGGTCAGGTATATTAAATTAATTTTTGATTTAGAGTGTTTTCAACTTACAATGGATTTATTAGGGTGTAATCTCACCAAAGCCATGGAACATTTTTATATTTGTTAGGTAGTCTGAAAAGGCCAGATGAGACATAAGTAGCCATTTGCTTTAAATGCTCTTTTAATTTTTAACGAAAAACTGCTAGATGATTTCATAGTTAACAAGGGATTCCATAATAATTGCATCCTTTCATTAGACTTAGATCCATTATAATCTTTAAAGTACAATGGTAACATGTACTCATTATATCATTCCCATCTTGGATATTATTACTTTCTAAGAATATAGTTCACATGTTAACATCTTTCTATTCTTTTTAACACAGTGATTTTCAACTACTAATTGACTCTGTTCTCCTTAGAAAGTGAGTCAACTTCTCTGGGCTTTCTTTTAGGTAAAAATTAGACAAATTTTGTTTATTGCAATATTCACTTTCTAAGGAGAACAGAGCCAATTAGTGGCAGAAGTACGGTGCAGGCTCCAGGAAATGAGAAATGCTGCTGGAAAAGTCTGAAACCTCCACGCTCTTACAAATTGCCTCTCCGCTGAGCCATGTGCCTATGAAATAAAACTGGCTGTTCAGTATTTTGTCAGTGCTATACCCAAGTAAATACTCCCTTTTTTTCTGTCTAGAAACATGTGATGATTAAATGAGGAAACACACTTTCTAACAGAATGTCTGGCTCTGTGGAGAGAGGCAGCCAATGACAGTCTTTTCTTATACTCTGTCATCATTATTTCTTTCTTTCTAGAAATAAATATTCTCTTCCATCTTGATTTTCCATAACAGCAAGCCCAAGTTCTTCTGTACTTTAGGTATTTAGGGCTATTCATTCTTTTTTATTTATTTTTCTTAATTGATTTTAGAGAGAGAAGGAAGAGGAAGAGAGAGATAGAAGCATCGATGAGAGAGAACATCGACAGGCTGCCTCCTGCATGCCCCGCACTGGGGATTTAGCCCACAACCTGGGCATGTACCCTGACTGGGAATCGAACTGGTGACCTCTTGGTGCATGGGTCAAAGCTCAATCACTGAGCCACACTGGCCAGGCAGGGCTGTTCATTCTTTTATACAGAGCAGTTGGAATACATTCTTCTCCTTCTGTTTGCTTCCACCTACATTATTTTATTTTCTCTTCACAATCTTATGACTCAGTATTTTGCTAATTCCATTTTAGAAATGAATAAATAGATTGGAAGAGATAAAATGACTTTCACTGGGTTATAAATGAAGTGGCTAAGTTGGCAATAGTATTTTGATTCTTTGGGTTTCAAATGAGTCACAATATTGAGGAGTTCCTCATCCTACATCACCCACTGAAAACACATCGACGTACCTTATGCACCAGTACACAAGCAGAGTCTTGAGATGTGCTTTTGTGATTAGTCTTGCTCTCTTGTGCTTCTTCATCACAACTTTATCATAGGAAACTATTGCCCCTTTAACTTGGGCTATAGAGAGTACATACAGGGAACATACCCCAGCCCAACCCCAACCCAAGCCAGGTCTGTGTATGTCCTCCAAGCCCAACTCAAGTATGGCTGTCCTGAAACAGACTTACCCACCTGAGCACAGCCAAGACCATCCATATGGGTAAACAAGAACAGATGGTGGTTGTTTTAAGCCACTGAGTTTTGGGTAATTTATAACCTAACATTAGTTGAACCCACACAGTAGTCACTGTTCTTGAAAATCTTAATGGTGAATAAATTTTGAATACTTAGAGGAAAAGGTTGCAGTGCTATCAGGCCAGAGAGGTTAGATTCAAGACCTTCAATATGATCTAAAATACGATAGATTTAGGAATCTGTGTAGCTCAGGAATAGCTCAGGTTTAAGCTATGGAAAGCCTAAAACAATCTGTTTTAGCTAATAACACAACACAAGACAGACCAGCTCAGAGAGTCCCACGTTCCCAAGAGAACTTGACCAGTGACTTAAAGATATCAACAAAATTCAACTCACAGCTCTGTTTCCTTTGATAACACTTCATCCTCATGTTGCACATAACGATCCCTTGGAATGTCCAAGCTCTTGTGACGAATGTAGCAGTCTTAAGTCTCACAATTTGAATCACCAACTCTGGTGGAGATGTTAGAGTCTTATCCCAGAGTTCCCCCCTAAAGTTACAAGACTCAGTCTGATTAGATAGACCAGGTCATATGCCCACACGCTAATACTAAACTATGTAAATTGGCTTCATCCTGAAGCTTCTCATGTGATCAGTCCTATTCAAATCACTTGTGCAGAGAGCAGGAGGGGAGCACTCCAATGTGCCTATTCCTTTTTACTTAAACTGCCCAAAACATGAAAATAAAAGCACTCACTAATAATTATGACTGCCTTCTACTGAGGAGACGCTTGAAGAGGAAAGAAGAATCATTCAAGGTTGCTATTGGTTTGAACAGGGTCGAGTATTTTCTAGTTTGGACGAGTTTCACAGCCTTTGACAAGCACTCTGATATAATTGAAGACCACAAGGCAGGCTTTTCAGAGAGTCCAGACCATTGTTTTGACCACTATTCGCATTTGAAAAAATAAAATATTCATGCCATCCAAGAGGCCTCGTGGCTAAAGCTGAATTGTTTTCTGGGATGACTTACCTATGGATAACAGTCAGCTTAATGATATGACATGCTACTCACTGAAGGCGTGCCAAAAGTTGAGTGTGCTTTTGTGAGTACTGTGTGAGTTAGGGAAACATAAACATTGAGAGTGAAGCACATCAATTAAACTGTCTTGAGATAGGAATTATTTTTAAAAAAATTAAAAAGGCCAGATTCATATTACTCATCAAATATTATACCTATGAAAAATGTAAAAACACCAGCATCCACCATAATAGTTATACTTAGTGACCCCATACTACATGCTAGATTGTGCACCAAGTGCTCCTAGCAATGGTATCATTGTGTTCAGTTGTTCATGAGCAGCTAATCAAGTCAGGAGGCCAGTAAGTGGTAGAGGCAAGATTGAACCCCTATTGTTTCAAATCAGTCAGAATGTCCCCATGATGTATTTATGGTCAGGGAGAAGCAGATTATCACCACAGAATAAAGTAGTAAACTATGTGGAGTTCATTTAACTTCTAAAAACTTTAAAATAATGTGTTTTGATTCAAGTTCTGAAAACAGAGATTGATGTGGGTTTAGGTGGGGAGAGGTGTGGAATATTGACCCCCCTTGGACATTTTAATTATCTGCAACGATCAGTTTCTTCAAATTCTCCAATATCTTAATTTAAAAAAACAACTGTCTAGTTGGGTCTAGGTTTATTTGCCATGATAAGGCCTTGTGCACTACTGCTTAATATTTACGTGTTGCAGCCACTTACTAGAAATTCATATTTATTGTAGTTCACCTAGTATGGGATTAGCTAAACACTTAAAATTAATTTATCTAAATTTTTTTGTAAATTTTAAGTTTTGATTAGTTTATGTTACTTGAAATAATTAAGAAACTAAAAATTACTCAAAAACTTTTGTTAAAGCTATTTTGTTGTTGAAATCCCAAAACCATGTACTTATAATTTTTTAGTATGGAAGGACCATTATTAAAATCAGATCACATAGAAATATATTTTTAGTTAAAAATAAATTTTAGATGATTTCTTGGTATACTTGTACATTTAAACTTGATAAAATTCAATATTGTATTTCCACATATTTATTTATCTTTCTACTCCAAAATGTCCAAAATGCATCAAGTGCACTCTGTGGAAAGGTATGGACATATGTATTGTTACTAGTCATTTTTATTATGGTATGTTTTTGTTCTTGGTTTGCCTCCTTCCCTTTCTTTTACTTTTGTCAAAATAATTTGGGAATCTTGATTTTCCTCCTGGTTTCAAGTTCCGTCTTTTGTTACTATTGATAATCCCAGCATTTTATACATTACTTCTAGAGAAAGATCTTAGATATTTTATGATCTTCTTAAAGTAATTCTGATGGACAGACTTAGTGCTATTTCACCCCCCTCCCAAACCTAGTTCTTGTCTTACCCTGAAATTGCTTTGCTATGCATGTTATTAGGCTCAAAATCTTAATGCTCAAAATCTTTTTCCTGCTGAGAAGTGACGAGGATATAGGTCTGTGGATAAACTTATTTTTGGGAAGGGAACATAGAAGTGTAATCTCCTAACTGGCCTCGTGTCATTCGGCTGTGCTCTGCACAAGTGCATCTGAAGACATTTATCTGATTCTAAAGCTGAGATCTTCATGAAAGTAGGTTAGCTCTCCTAGATTCAAATAACTGGGCTTCTATCCTCTAACCCAAAGGTGACTTTTGAGCATTAAACCAGACCTGTGGGTGAAAAGAAAAATGACCTTAAAATAGTTTAGATTTACTGTGAATGGCAAGGAGGTGAGCAGAACAGAAGGACAGAAATGGATGTGCAACATTTCCTGCTATAAAGCCTACTTTGAACCTGCTGATTGAGAAGAAATATTATAGTGCCTTGCAAATAAACCCTGCTGATGGATGTCTTCTGCTAGAATGGAGATCGCTGTATTTACTTTCTTTCTGTTTGATGTCAGCATCTTAGCACTCAGCATGAACTCTACGACAGTAACTGTTGAAATAACTTATTTCGGGTCAATAACAAATGTTTCCCTCACATGTTATTATTAAAAGCAACTGGTTCCAAATGTGTGATTGTATGGTATGCAGTTCGTTTTCTTCCTCTGTAAGACTTGAGCTTTCTTGTCATTAGAGCTGAATTGTGTGTCGACACGGTTATGTTAAAACATCCAGAATCCTGACCAAAGGCAAAAAGTTGCATTGAGCTATTATAATAAATGAAATTGAACAGTGGCTTACAATTTGCAAAGATCTCTTAACTATCTTTGGAATGTTTTGTCACTCTAAAGAAGACAACATATGTATTTTTATTTTCATTTTAGTCAAGAGTGTATTTAAGGATAGGAAATTTAAGTGACTTCCCCAACATTGTCACAAAATTAGTAATTGAGAGCACCAAAGCTCACACCTTGAGCGCCTCCTTTCAAATCTAATGTTCTTTCCTTCCTTCCTCTAAAAGTAAAATGTAATTATCTGGAAATTACTTGTCTGTTTTTAACAGTTGAAGAGAAGAAGCATAAAGGCCCATGATGTGAGAGGAACTAAAAGCAACCCAGAGAATGTTAGCAATTGTATTGTGCTTGTTGCATTTGGTCAAACAGATAGATACAGAGTGGTGTAGACAGGATTTAAACAAATTTTTAAAAAATTCTAGAATGTAAAGCTACTTTTAATTAAAGTATAGTTAACATACAATATTATAATAGTTTCAGGTGTACAACATAGTGATTTGACATTTATATACCTTACAAAGTGATCATCATGAGAAGTTTAATAACCATCTGTCACGATTCAAAGTTATTGCAATATTACTAACTATATTCCCTGTGCTGGGCTTTATATCCCTGATACTTGTCTGTTATAACTATAAATTTGTATCTCTTAATCCCCTTCACCTTTTTACCCACCCTCCCAGCACCCAACCCTCTGGACATACCAGTTTTTTTTGCTGTATCTGTGAATAGATTTTTTTTGTTTGTTTATTTGTTTAGTTTTTTAGATTCCACATATAAGAAATGATACAGTATTTGTCTTTCTCTGACTTATTTCACTTGTGTATTACCCTCTAGGTCTGTCCAAACTGTCTCAAATGGCAAGATTTTGTTGTTTTTCACGATTGAGTAATAATTCCATTGCGTGTGTGTGTGTGTGTGTGTGTGTATCCACTTTTTCTTTACCTACTCATTTATCAATGGATACCTAAGTTGTTTTCATATCATGGCTATTGTAAATAATGCTGCAGTGAACATAGAGGAACATAGTGAACTGGTGTTTGATTTTCTTCCTATAAGCACCCAGAAGTGGAATTCCTGGGTTTCTTTATCTCTTGTTATAGCCTTTGTTTTAATGTTTGTTTTGTCAGGTATTGCTATCCGAGACTTTTGGGGTTGTTTTTATTTTCATGAAATGTTTTGTTCTATCCTTTTACTTTTAGTCTGTGTATGTCTTTTGATCTGAAGTGAGTCTTGTTTATGTAGCATATGTAAGGGTCTTGTTTGTTTTTATTTATTCAGCAACACTATGCCTTTTGGATGGAGCACTTAGTCCATTTACATTAAAGTAATTATTGCCTGGCCTGTGTGGTTCAGTGGATTGAGCATTATCCCACGGACTGAGAAGTCCCAGTTCGATTCCCAGTCAGGGCACATGCCTGGGTTGCAGGCTTAATCCCCAGTAGGGGGTGTGCAGGAAATACCTGATTGATGTTTCTCTCTTACATCAATGTTTCTATCTCTCTCCCCCTCTAAAAATCAGTAAAAACATACTTTAAAAAGTAATTATTGATAGATATATGCTTACTGCCATTTTTCATACTAGCTGTATAAGTGGTTAGTCTACTACCTTTACTATATATTTGCCTTAACTAGTGAGATTTTTCTGTTTTATATATTTTCCTATTTCTAGTTTTGGCCTTTCTTTTCCGCTTAAAGAATATCCTTTACCTTTTTTTTTTTTTTTTTTTTTAATGCTGGCTTAGTAATGATGAGCTCCTTTAGTTTTTGCTTGTCTGGGAAATCCTGATCTCTTCGATTCAGAATGATAACCTTGCTGGGGAGATATTCTTGGTTGTAGGTTTTTTCCTTTCATCATATTGAATGTATCGTGCCATTCCCTTCTCACCTGCAAAATTTCTGTTGAAAAATAAGCTGTTAGTTTTATAGGCAGTTCCTTGTATGTAACTAGTTGTTTTTCTCTTACTGCTTTTAAGATTTTCTCTTTAACTCTTAACATTTTAATTATGATGTGTCTTGGTGTGGGTCTCTTTGGATTCATGTTATTTGGAACTCTCTGTGCTTCCTAGATTTGGATGTGTGTCTTCGTTGCCAAATTAAGAAAGTTTTCAGTCATTATTTCTTTAAATAGGATTTCTGTCCCTTTCTCTCTCTGTTCTCCTCCTGGAACCCCTATGATGCAAATGTTAGTATATTTGATGTTGTCCCAGAGGCCCCTTATACTATCCTCATTGATTTTTTTTCAGTGAATTTTAAGTTGGGTGATTCCCACTATACTGTCTTCCTGATTGCTGATGCAGTCGTCTGTATCATATGATCTGATATTGTTTCCCTCTAGTGTGTGTGTGTGTGTGTGTGTGTGTGTGTGTGTGTATATATATATTAATTTTAGTTATAGTCTTCAGTTTTGATAGGTTCTTTTTTTTATAATTTTTGTTTCTTTGCTGATGTTCTCACTAAGTTTCTCCATTTGTCTGAAGATTTAATGAGCATCTTTATGACTATTACTTTGAACTCTCTATCAGTAGACAGTTTACTTCCATTTCATTTAGTTCTATTTTTTCTGTGGTTTTATCTCGTTTTTTAATTTATTTGTTTGTATCATATTCTGTAGTCTACTCATTTTGCCTGTTTGTTTGTATGTATTAGGTAGGTCAGCTACATCTACTGGTCTTGGAAAAGTGGCCTTATATAGAGGGTGTCCTGTGTGGTCCAGTGGTAGAATTCCCCCTTGTCACCAGAGCCAGGTGGTCCAGAGGTGTTTTCTGTTGTTGGGCCACACCTGCTATGGACATGCTGGCAGGTGAGGTTGGTTCTTGGCCCTGATGGCTGTAAGATCTAGCCACAACTGCTGCAAACACAATGGTGTGCAGGGTAGGCATTTGGTGTGGCTGGCTGCAAGGCCCATCCTTGACTGTTGCAGACACAATTCTGTGTGCTGGTGCAGACTGAGGCCACCTGCCAGGAATGGCAGTGCAGGAGCCACGTTGGAAGGGTGCCAGCTTGGGTGGGTCCTTAGGAAAATACCATGGTGGGGTGAACAATGTTATCAAGGTTAATGGAGAGTATCAGAAATGGCACATGCAAGCATCAGACCAGCTAGGTGGAAGAAGAGGAAAGAAAGGGGAGTAGAAAATAGCAACCACCAGCACTTCTGACTCAGGAGGAAGTTCCAACAGATCCCTGTTTCTCCAGTACACACCTTATAATTAGTCAATGTATCACCTTCATGTATGACCCAAGTGTTCTTCAAACGGCTGCCTCCGTGCCAACATTCAGAAATAGCACAACTTGGTTTTATTTGTTTGTTTGTTTTTTATAGCCCTTTGGCTCTCCCAGATGTAATTTCCACTGGTTTTCAAAGCCAGATGTTATGGGGGCTCCTCTTTCTGGAGCAAGCTCCCAGGCTAGGGTTCAGAATGTTCACTCTTAGGGGGCAAGCTCCATAGGTGTGATATCCCTCCCACTTGTAGATCACCTCTTGGGGAATAGAGGGTAAGGTGAGTCCTGACTAGACTTGGTCTCTACCCCTCCTACTCATCTCAATGTGTTTTTTTCTTTATAACTGTAGTTGTAGAAAATCTGTTGTGCTAGTCTTTAGACATAACTGTTCTGTATGTAGTTGTAGTTTGGGGGCAAATAAGAAAGAGGAAAGGTCTGAAACTTTCTACTCTACCATCTTTAACTTGAAGTCCAGAGCCTTGCCCTTTAATGCCAATTTAGCTTGTCTATGAGCTGTCATTTCTTGCGGTTGGTGTACTAACTGCAAGAAGTGTGTCTCTGCATCACCTGGTCTAAGAAAATTTCTGGATTGTTGAAAAATCACATTTTATAATACATATTTAAGAATCAAACCATTTTTTACAAACCATCTTTTATCATCTTTCCTTAGTTTTTAATCCCTACATATCTTAAGTGATTATTAAAACTGAGCATACATAGATTCTTGTAGGCACACATAATTTTTCATTGTTTTAGGAACACAGATGCATATAATGAAATATATCCTTTCTTCCTCCCTTCCTTCCATTTTTCTTTCACAATTATTTATTGAATACCTAATATCAACTAGGTATGGTAAACAGTAGTCACTGTTTTTTACTTTTAATTGCCTATTTGATATTTCATAATATCAGCTAAGGAATTTTTTTCCAATTCATTTTAATAGAATATTGAAGAAATTGTTTTTTCGAGAAGTGTCTGTTTTACTTGAAATACCTGTTTCTTCCTGTTATGCCTACATTCCTGCTTGGAATGAGTGATGGCAATAACCACCCATTCTTAACCTGTATCCGACTTGTCTCCTATAAGAGTGTTTGTATTTGGCATACCACTGGGTTTTAGTTAGACACCAATGATCAAAATGACATCACACAATGGGTAAATATGCTGATGAAAAATGACAGAATTGTTACAGTGAGTTTACAGTTCCACTCCACTAACTGGTTGCACTCAAGTTAGCAAGGAAATTATAGGTTCACTTTTGAAGAATATATGCTTCTGGTTATAGAAAGATGTTTGTAAATAGAATACTCAAACCTCCAAAGAAGAGTTTGTTTTTAAACAATGTATTATTCTATAAGAAAATATAGAACTACCCCAATAACTGATATTTTATATAAATCTTTATTCTCAAGGTTTTAATAATTTATGAAAGAAAAAAGTTACAGTTATACATTTTCTTCTCACTTAATCTTCACAGCAAGACAGGAATCAGGTCTATTAACATTGCAAGGTATTCATGGTGCCCTCTGAAGATTTTCTCACTCCTCAGGAATTCTATACCTTTAGACTTCGGAGATTTCATCACTAGCAATTAGTGTGGATTACAACATTGTCCACTTGTTCTCTCTCCTTATTATATAAAAAGGCATCTATTTGCCACATGACTTTACTCTACCTCCCTCTGTAGTAAGCTGAATACTTTTTCTTGCCCCAACAATAATTGGTTTGGCCATTGGTTTGGGCACTGAATGAAAGCAAGTATAAGTTCAACAGAAGCTTTAAATATACTTGAATGTTTCAACTCGGCCTCTTGTCCTTCTGGCATCCATCATGAGAAGAGCACACTAATATTGCTATTGGTCCCAGAATGAAGATACACTTGAGAAGACCTAAATTAAGTGTGTAACCTTCATCAGAGCCTACATGAGGCCTGGCAAGCCCAGAGGAGCACCATTAACTTAGAGAATCATGAAGGGGGGTGGCTTCTATTCCTTTAAACCCCAAAGACTTGTGATAGTTTGTTTTATAACATTACTATAGCAAATCTAACTAATCAGTTCTCCAAAGAGTTAGTTTCCTTCCATATGCTATTAAGAATATAATTTTATTTTATTTTTCTAGGTTTTCCTATATATTTTCAATTAAAACGCCTCTACACACCATGTGTTTGTTACCAAGGACAGACTGCCCATCCTCTGCAAACATCTGCATTAGACTCCTCAACAGACTCTTCCAGCCATTGTTGTACTGGTGAGTATGCACAAGTCATATTAATAAATGGAAAAAAGACCTAACACTAAATGTTTATTCTGAAAAAAGGTAGAGAGACTAGGTTGAAACTGGCTTTAAGAATCCTCCATGGATCATGGTCAGTGCTTAGGCAGAAGTGCTGGGATTGAAGATCTCTTATCAGAGGAAATATTTATAAAGGAATATATCTCATGCTTACTTTTCCCACCAGTAGAAACGTTAGTCCAGCCTGAGAGGGCAGCATAAATACCTTCTCCACCTACTTACCCTCAAATATGTGATCCAGTGTCTTATTTGCTTTACTTTCTAGTAAGACAGCTTTATGTTTTTAATGAAACGTATTGAATATCAGTTATTTCCCTGCAATGATCTCACATGTCTTGAAATTGTAAGGAACACTTGGCTCCTCTCTGTCAGCAGCGATGCCTGGAGGGCTGTACTCTAGCTGCCCTTGAGTTCTCTGCTTTCTCGTTGTCATTGGGCTTCCTGTTGAATGTAGAGTGAGCAAGTTGATTTACATGGGAGAATTAATGTTTATGTAATCAATTCTGGTGAGCATATAGTGTTTTCTTAGTTTTATCTGTTATGAAATGTTTCAGAATCACCAAAGTTAATAACCCTTTAAAAACCTTATTTTTCACAAGTTTCTTTGCCATGTATTGTAGTTAGTAAATAGGTTTTATTTCTTCTTCTTTACTAAAATGTGTAAATAGTACTCACATTATTTTTGGTTATTTATCCAAGAAAGAAGGAAAGTAGAAATGAAACAAAAATACTTTATATTTTATGACCATACAATTGTATGGCTAACATAATTTGCTTACTAACTATACAAAGAAGTAAATCAGACTACTCTTTTATGTGTGTAGTCCTTTTTCTAATCTCAGTAAATTTTTTTTTTATCCTCACCCAAAGACATTTTTCCATTTTTTGTTCAGATAGAGTGGGAGAGAGAGAGAGAGAGAGAGAAACATCGATGTGAAAGGGACACATCGAGTGGTTGACACCCGCATAACCCAACCAGGACGGGGGACAAACTGCAACCAATGTACTTGCCCTTAGCGGGAATGGAACCTGGGTCTCTTTAGACCGCAGGCCGACACTCTAACCACTGAGCTAAACCAGCTAGGGCTAATCTCAGTAAATTTTTAGACTTCTGAAGTAAGTTGCATATCACACATATCATAAATGGATGTCATAAAGGCATTATGTGACAAAATTGTGGTCATGTGACTCTCTATATCGTTCTAGGAAAACAATTAAGCAATATCTTGAGGTTAATTTGTGGGTTCAAAGCTGCTAGAGAGTTTTATCTGTTTAAGTTTAAATTTAATTTACTCTTTGTTTTGACATCTTTCATTTCCAAATGACAACTTTGAGGGTGGACCCTGGACTCACTGGTCTTCTCTGCTGCTTCTTCCTGAGCAACAGATCCACTTGAAAGACCTGTCCAGCTCAAATTCAGTTTTGAGGAACCCTTTTATATATCATTATGATGACACAGACACTAATATCAAATGGTTCTGTTATGATTACACCTAGAGAAGAAATATTTGGAAGGATATGGTTTGAGCTGCACCAGTTTGCTTGTATTATTTCTCACTGGGCTTTCGAGGACTAGTATCACATAAGAATAGTAATGAAATATTCACACTCTAAATATTTTAACTTTTCTATAGTTGTCAGTCAGGTCTCTCAGCTAAATCCCTTTCAAATCAAACATTTGTTGAACAAATTGGAACAGAAAGAGGCCATCTTTGCTTTTAATAAAAACATCTAGATTTTTCTCTTGACCATTGTTTTACATTTATTTTAGAAGATAGAAATTATGACTCCAATTTGTTGCTATTTATTGATTACTACTACTTTTTTTCAAATATTACACCAGTCTTGCTTACAAAATAGATTATTCAAAATAAAAACAAAGCTAGAATCATTAACATAGCTTTTTTGGTGTGTGAATCATTTTTTAGGTTAATTCATTATAACAATGCTTCTCAGATTCCCCACTGAGTAGAATAAAGTTTTCTTCACATTATCTCTTTAAATCTCATACGGTAGGTCTGGCACTCTGGTGGCATTACTAGTGTGTCAGTTACAGTTAGGTTGAAAATTCTCTGAGGACAAATGGCTTGCACAAAGCAGGTGGGGAACCCTTACAATACTACATCTTGAGGCAGTCTTTATGGTAGTCCCCATTAACATTCGTTGGTAAACTCCATTATCTATACTTAGGCAAGCAGATCCTTTAGTACCCTCTGGGGTGGTTCTACTTTAAATTGTCAAAAATTGAAAATGTGCAGTAAATTTCTTCCTTTTAGAGTCATATATATATGCATGTGTGTATATGTGAAGTATATCAAACACAAGGAATATATTTACCAAATGTGTACCACTTTAAAAATTTATGATATAAACGCCCAAACCAGCTTAACAAATGGGTGAGTACAGATATCACTACAACCCTCTTTTAATCCCTATAGCCTCTTGGGGAACACAAGGGGGGTACCATTTGAACCTAGATTTTAAGGAACAAAGACTGCTATAAGAGCTTACTGATTCTTATAGCTGCCACTTAGAAAGAAAATAAAAAAGAGAGACACATGAGATATGTGTAGAAAAGACAAGAGGCAGTCATATATTGCGTAAAGGAAGAAATCAGAGAAGACAATATAAAGAGAGGATTGACAGTAAAAGCATGAAAGAGTGGAATGAAGAATATCATCAAATCAGTATATGTGTGTGGTGTGTGTGGTGTGAGGCGTGTTCTTGTGCAGGTTCGTGTACACGGAATTTTGCCATTCACCTCTCTTCCTTTTTTTCTTTTTTTAATTCTCACCCAAGGATATTTTTACATTTATCTTCAGACAGAGTGGGAGGGAGAGAGAGAGAAACATCAATGTGAGAGACACATCAATTGGCTGCCCCCTGCATGATCCCAGCCGGGGCCTGGGACAAGCCACAACTGAGGTACCTGCCCTTGGCTGAAATCGAACCTGGGACTCCCTGGTCCGTGGGCCAACACTCTAACCGCTGAGCCAAACTGGCCAGGGCTCTCTCATTCTTTCTTATGTGTGTGGCTGGGGAAGTTATTTATTGGCAAATCTATAATCAAATATGTTTTAGATATTCCATTTCAAAGAAGTTGGGCCAGCCCTGGCCGGTTTGGCTCAGTAATTAGAGCATCGGCTCGTGGACCAGAGAGTCCCAGGTTCGGTTTCTTCCTGGGGCATGTACCTTGGTTGCAGTTTGTCTCCGGTGTGTGGGTGGCAACCACTCCATGTGTCTCTCTCAGGTTGATGTTTCTCTCTCTTCCTCCCTCTCTCCTTCCTGCTCTATCTGAAGATAAATGCAAAAATGTCCTCAGGTGAGGATAAAAAAAATGTTGGGCCAGAATGTGATTGATAACAACTCTGATCCCCTCACCCCACTCAAAGTACTAAAGATGCTTCAGTAAAGGATGCTTCAGTAAAACTTTTCTTAGGACGGAAGGTTTAAGAGAGACTTCTTCAAATATAGGTTGGTCAGCTGTGTGGAATAAATATCTGTCTATTGTTTTACTCCGGTCCCTGGCAGAGAAGATGGTAGATGGAGAAGAGAGTGTACTTAGTTTTTCTCTCAGAAGACAGACTTGAGGGTGTGATTACAGTACAGAGACAGGAGGTAAAAGGAGGAGGGAAAGCTGGGCGGGCTTCTCTAAGTGGCAGTATGAGGCTGGTGACAAAACGCACGTAGCCTCGTCATTTTCAGGTCCAGTGAAGAAGAGCCTCAATTTTTCCTCCTGACAGATAGGGCGGGAAGACACAGACACGAAATTGTGCCCTCTACCCTGTGAGGCAAAGTATGAACCGTGGAGAGAATGGCCAAGCCATTTCCATGAGAGAAAATTAGTTACAGACAGACAGACAGGAAGAGAGATGGACACAGTAACACATAGATGGAAAACATGGTAAAATGATAAGAAAGGTAACTGGGGATTGTTAGAGCTTAATGATTATATTGATCATACACTGTGTAGTTCTGTGTCTTTGCGTGTGTGTGTGTGTGTGTGTGTGAGAAATATTGGAGACGTCCTTTTGTTCTAAATTTATTCTAAACCCTGGCTTATTAAATTTTCTTTCTGCTACACAGCTGTGCCTCCTTTCCCGCTAAATGTATGCTAATCAGTGAAAGGTGATAGTGTTTTACTCTAGCATGTTGTTAACCTCCTGTACTATGCTTTCATTTATTGTGCTGTTCCACCTTATTTATTCCTTTTGTTGCACTAATGTGCTTTGATGATAAAAGCAGAGAAATATATGCAGAGATAATGAGCTTCTGGTCAAAGGTGAAAAAAATGCATGCTACATTCAGCTACCTGACATAGCCATTGTCAACGTGGCATTAATTGGCTCTTATTATAAGATCAGACTCTATTGTTTACATCAGAACAAGATTATATGAGACATTAAAACATGTGGTACATCTGTGCACTGACTCTGAGCCATAGGATGTTTTTGATTTAGAAATCCAATTCCTAACACAATCTGCAGGGTGAGCAGTTTATGGATTTCCAGGGAGGCTTCAGGCAACTACTTGTTAACTTAAAACATGACCATTCACTTGGATATTTTCAAAGGCATTTTCTTTCTATGCCACTGAGCTTTTACCTGCCAACATTTTATCAACATGTTTTCAATGGAAAATGTATTTCACACTTTCTCATAACAACACCTCAACAGCCCGCACGACTCCGACCTGATAGGTCAGAAAGCGCTGCCTGTGTGCTGCTTTGATAAGGAAGAAATCCCCAAAATGCCAGTTTGGACTTTTTCGGTCTGGTGTCCTGAAGGCAGCATTTTTTCCTATCATCATTTGTTGGGTATTGTAAGTCGAATTATAGAATAAAGTATAGCAAGGGGAGATTCATATCAATTAGAAATCCTCAGAACTATCCTGCCCTTGCCATAAAAGTGTTTAATTAACTAAATAATAAACATTTAAGATCATTAAATTATACTGCAAAAGACCCCCCCCCCCTAAAATATTGAGATTAAATAAGAATTAATATGGTTCTTTTCTGCTGGGTGAGTGATAAGGACACCTGGGTTTGGTCCAGCATTCTGGTCCTTACTAGCTGTTTGACTTTCATCAAGTCATTTAACATCCCTGAGTCTCATTTCCTCCATGCAAAATACTTCTACTAACCTCTGCGTCAGGTAACTCTGGACTTAGATGAATCAAAGAGGTGATCTTTCCTTGAAAGTCAGGTAGCATATATAGTTTTAACTTTATTGCATCCCAAAAGCAGATAACTTATGTTTCATCTCATTTAACCTTTCAGATAAACCCAAGTTGTAGCAGGCAAGTGACAAAATGAGGATCCAAATTTGATTGTCTAGGCTATTTTTTCCCTTCCTAGCTCGAGTGACAATGTAATGCCAACAACTAAAACAAAGAACACGTGTCTTTAAGCTCATCAGGAAGAAGGGAATTCTGGGGAAATGTCAAGTGACTCTCATCTATTCTCAACTTTTATTCATCTGCCTCTTCTGAACCAAAAAGGTTACACGCACATCTAAGCCTATGTATGTATCTATATGTGCCCATTTTTAAAAGATAAAATGCAAGAGTTTATATTGATAGTGATAATTCCAAACCAACACCTCGGGACTCTTTCTAGTTTATTCCTTTCTATGCTTCTGTAATGCTTCTCTAACATTGAAAACCCTGGCTCACAGTAGAAGCAATCTTTTTACTTATTATGTGATCATTTTACTTACTTGTTCCATGTTACGGATCTCCCAATCAAGCCAGCCAATTCATTTCTAGACCTCTGCCCTCATTCTAAGCAGTTTCCTAGGCTAAGATGCCTCCTTCCTGCCCCCGCCACCTCCACTCGCCTTCCACTTGCCCCCTTGGTCATTGGCCAGACCGACAGACCTTATGACCCACTGCCCCATTCTCTGCTGCTCGGCACACGTTTGCCTCTTCAGCACCCCCTTCCCTCACTGCCCTGCTTTCTTGGTCACCAGGAGCACCGATATCTCTAGGCGATCTTCCTGTCTCCTGCTTCCCTGTCTGCCTGCCACTCTGCTTCGATGTCTCTGCCACACAGATCCCTCCATGAAGGGGGGGAAAGGAAGATATAAAGGGAAAGAAGAGAGAAGGGGGGATGGAAATAAAGCAAAGAGAGAGGAACAGAGAAGAGGGAAGGTGATGGAGTGGGGAAGGACATGGTGAAGGAAAGAAGCGTGCAGAGACAAAATCAGGAAGGGAATTCGGAAAGGGGAAAGACTGCAGGGAAAGGGAAGGTGAGCATAGACTTAAAAAAACATGTGACCCAGAAGAGAAAATTCAAGATGCGGAATGTAAACATTTAACAGAGGTTTTGCCATAAATGTAGAAATAGCTGCTTATTCATGTAAACTTTTCCATGGCTTCTCATCACACTTAGATTATGACCCAAAGCCCTTATTTGGGCTGACAGTAGTCTCAATGTATTTACTTATTTGCTTAATGTAATCAGTCTCTTAATAAAGTCAGCCTATTGCATATTATGCTTTTGTTTAATATGATGTGCTGTAAATTAAGAAATATGCATATGTGTGGGGGCTTTTGTTATCTTAACAGAGCTTTTGATCACTTTTAAGTAAACTTTTAGCCATTACACATTATCATTATTATTAGGAGAATGATCCAACAGTTTCCTATATTCTTTATAGTTTTTAGATACACATTTCTAATAATTGTAACAACCAAAAAATATCTAATAACCTACAAACATGTTTTCTTTATGTTTATGTGGTCATATGCAAATGCATCAGTGGACACATGCATATATTTCTACACACAGTTAAATGTGAGAAATCCTGGGATCACTTGTTTTTTAAAAGTATGACTAATGTATAAACCAAAAATATTTCTTTATTCTTACTCAATGATACATTATTTACAGATGCTCCAGATTTCTTTAAAAAAGTGCTTTATCTCTCAGCCAGGGCAGCTTAGTGGTTGAGCATCGACCCACGCACCAAGAGGTTGCTGATTTGATTCCTGGTCAGGGCACATGCCCAGGTTGTGGGCCCAATCCCCCGGGGGGGGGGGGCACACAGGAGGTGGCCAATCAATATTCTCTCTCATCGATGTTTCTATCTCTCCCTCTCATTTCCTCTCTCTAAAATCAATAAAGAAAAAAAAGAGCTTTATCAGTTAATATGTGTAAGAGGAATATAGGGCAGTAGCTCACATCCACAGGAGTTATAATCACTCATTTTATTTACTAATCTAATGAACATAAAGTGGTAGTACATTGTTACCTTGATTTGTGTTTCCAAATTGTAACTTTAAGCATTTTAAAACATATTTATTGACCATCTGGAATTGTTCTTCAATAAATTGTCTATTCATGGACCATTGAATTATCGGGTTAGTGTCTTTTTGCTCAATTTGTTAAGAGCTCTTTATATATAATATATAGCAATTCTTTTACCTGGACTGCAAATCTATTTTATGTTTTAGGTTTGGTTTATGTAATAATCTATCATAAAAAGTATTAATTTTTTTAATATTGCAAATCTGTATCTTTTTTTAGCTAGCCTATACAATTTAAATCTTGGTTAAGAAGATCCCCTTATCTTAAATTGCATAGTTTTAAAAAATATTTAAGACTTGACTCTCATTAATAATTTATCTATTGTATATGGTGGCAGGTAGTAAGTGAACATTGTTATTTATTTTCAAGGTGGATAAACTTTTTTCAAAATATAATATAAGATAGTTCATATTCCTTTCAATTTGATCTTTATCAACTCATAATATTTTGGAATCTATTTCTGTTGCATTTTTAAGCCAATACCATATTTATTTGTTTTATATAGCTTTATAATGTTTGATATATGTAGGTCAAGTTCTTTTCATTGTTTTTAATATATTTGGTGTTATTTGAGCAGTTGTAAACTCTAATATCACTTTAAAATAATACTTTAAAGTCCTTTACAACTCAAATTATTTGATTTAACATTTGAAGAAAAAAATACTTTAGTGATTATATTTGGAATTAATTGAAATACATATCACTTTTTGAAGACTAGGCATGTTTCTAAGTATTTTATTTTAAAACAGAGAATGAGTATTCATTTTGAATACTTCTCATAATTCCAGTCAGTGAATAATTAATTGATAAATTTATTTATTATAGTAGTAGTAGTATTTTAGGGCTATAATTTTTTATTTTTTTTATCCTCACCCGAGGACATTTTTCCATTTTTTGTTCAGACAGAGTGGGAGGAAGAGAGAGGAAGAGAGAGAGAGAAACATCGACGTGAAAGGGACACATCGAGTAGCTGCCACCCGCACGACCAACCAGGGTCGGGGACAAACTGCAACCGAGGTACGTGCCCTTAGCAGGAACCGAACCCGGGTCTCTCTGGACCGCAGGCCGACGCTCTAAACGCTGAGACAAAATGGCCAGGGCTAGGACTATAATTTTTACCTTACTCAACTATACACATATGTCTTCATTGAAAACATTTTTAAAAATTTAGAACAACATATTTTATACTGCCTGTGTTTAATTTATATTACTTAAAGATTGGTTAGATTCAACTAGCCTAAATATTCATGTAAAATTTTATAAAGTATCCCTGGCCAGTTTGGCTCAGCAGTTAGAGCATTGGCCTGTGGACCAGAGACCCCAACGTTTGGTTCCCGCTTAGGACACATACCTCAGTTGCGGTTTGTCCTCAGCATCTGTTGAGGTCATGTGGGTAGCAGCCAGTTGATGTGTCTCTCTCACATCGATGTTTCTCTCTCTCTTCCTCCCTTTCTCCCTCCCACCATGTCTGAAGATAAATGCAAAAATGTCCTCCAGTGAGGATAAAAAATTAAAAAAAAACCTGGTAAAGTAGGAAAAAACATAAATTCTATTTATATTATATATCATATATTAAGAAGTATATTGTGTTAGATTCTACTTTACATATATGTTAAAATATCTTTTAATGCTGAGACTTTCCATTTAAGAAAAATAATTTAGAATAATGAAGGGGATAGACAGGGCATTATAGGTTTTCTATGACAACTATGTCATAATCGAGGTCTACAGGGGCTCAGGTTGGCCCAGAATGCAATCCCCTGATTTGAACTTCAATTCTTTTTTGGACAATTTTCTTTTCATTGAAAAAGTTATTTTTCTTTTTATTGAATTTATTGGGGTGATACGTTTCACTGGTTAACAAATTATATATGTTTAAGGTGCATAATTCCACAACACATCATTGTACACTGTATTGTGTGTTCACCACCCCAACTCAAGTTCTTAGTTCACTGTGGCAGTTCACAGTAACTTGTGGTGAAATCACTGTTTAACAATTTGAAAGCATAAAGTGAATTTATTGACATAACTCAAATTTCCGTACATAAGTGTAACCACCAAGGTCACCCTCACGAACACTACTATAATGCACGGGCACTAAAGTTAAATAAAGTATAAAACAAGGTGCATAAATCACTTGATTCACTGGCTGACTATAATGTTTCACAATCTGTATTCAGTTCACAAGTATCTTTGATATGCATATGGTAACTAGCCTTTGGGTAGGTGCTAAGGAAATAGGATGAGTATGGCATGTCCTCTCTTATTAATTTAAGATGTTTTAAAAATTACCAAATAATAAAGAAGCAGTCTGTATAAGTCAAGGTGCCTGGCTTTCTGTCTTAAGACTTTGCTTTCTGGTTTTGCTTCTGCCACTTTAGGCCAAATGCTACGGGTAAAATCATTTAAATTTGCATGTCCAGTTTTGTCATCTTAAAAATGAGAAAAATAATATACTGATCACTCACAAAGATTTTATTATTATACAAACAGCAATGTGTGTAACAATGAGCAAAACATAAAATTATATTTATTAGGTGATTTCAGATAGTTTTTCGGGTTTAAAATTTTATTTTCAGAGGATCACGCCTTAGCTTATATAGTACTTTGGATTTTTCAAACAATTTCTGCATGGGTTATCTCTCTTTTTTTTATTAATTAATTAATTAATTAATTAATTTTTGTTACAGATGTTTCTCCTTTTTTCCCCACTGATTCCCCCTCCCAGCCCTCTGCCCAGCTTTGTTGTCCATGTCCATTGTTCATGCATACATGCATATAAGTTCTGTGGTTTATCTCTCCCCCACCACCCCCTCTTCTGGGGATTGTCAGTCTGTACCCCACTTCCACATCTCTGGGACTATCCCATTCCTCAGACTGTTATGTTCATTATATTCCACAAATAAGTGAGATCATATGATACTTGTCTTTCTCTGTTTGGCTTGTTTCACTTAGGATAATACTTTCCAGGTCCCTCCATGTCATCTCAAAGGATAAAAGTTCTTTCTTTCCTACAGCTGCATAGTACTCCATTGTGTATATGTACCACTGCTTTTTTATCCATTTGTCTACTGATGGACATTTGGGCTATTTCCAGATCTTAGCTATTGTAAATAGTGCTGCTACGAACACAGGGCTACATATGTTCTTTCTGGTTGGTGTTTCAGGCTTCTAAAGGTATACTCCTAGAAGTGGAATCACTGGGTCAAATGGCAGTTCAATTTTTAATTTTTTGAGGTAACACCATAGTGTTTTCCATAGTGGCAGCACCAGTCTGCATTCCCACCAGCAGTGTACTAGAGTTCCCTTTTCTCCACACCCTTGCCAACACTTGTTGTTTGATGATTTGTTGATGGTGGCCATTCTCAAAGATGTGAGGTAATACCTCATTGTTGTTTAAATTTGCATCTTTCTGATGAATAGTGACGTTGAGCCTTTCTTTATATGTCTCTTAGCCATTGGTATGTCCTGTTTGAAGAAGTGTTTATTTAGTTCCTCTGAACATTTTTTAATTGGGTTCTTTGTCTTTTTTTTGTTGAGTTGTATGAGCACTCTATATATATGGGAACTTATGCTCTCCCATACAGTGGGTTGCCTTTCCATTTTGATGATTGTTTCTTTTGCTGTGCAGAAGCTTTTGAGTTTGATGTAGTCCCATGTGTTCATTTTCTCCTTTGTTTCTGTTGCCTTAGGTTATGTATCAGTATAAATTCTGCTGCGTATGATGTCTGAAATTGTGTTGCCTACATTTTCTTCTAGGATTTTTATGGATTCATGAGTCACATTTAAGTCTTTTATCCATTTTGAGCTTATTCTTGTGTATGGTGTAAATTGTGGTGTAGTTTCATTTTTTTGCATGTAGCTGTTCAATTTTTCCAACACCATTTATTAAAAAGGCTATTTTTACTCCACTGTATGCTCTTGCCAACTTTGTCAAATATTAATTGAATATATTGCCTTGGGAACATTTCTGGGATCTCTGTTCTGTTCCACTGGTCTATATGCCTGTTCTTGTGGCAGTACCAGGCTGTTTTGAGTACAGTGGCTTTGTAGAATAACCTGAAATCTGGAAATGTGATCCCTCCAACTTTGTTCTTCTTTTTCAAGATCGCTGTGGCTATTTGAGGTCATTTTTGGTTTCATATGAACTTTTGAAGTATTTGTTCTAGTTCTGTGAAGTATGTCATTGGTATTTTGATGGGGATTGCATTGAATCTATAGATTGCTTTGGGTAGTATGGATATTTTAATGATGTTAATTCTTCCAGTCTATGAATAATGTGTATACTTCTACTTTATTACATCTTCCTCTATTTCTTTATTCAATGACCTGTGGTTTTCTGTGAATAGGTCCTTTATTTCTTTGGTTAAGTTTATTCCTAGGTATCTTAATTTTTTTGCCATGATGGTAAATGGGATTGTTTTTTCAGTTTCATTTTCTGTGAGTTCATCCTTGGTGTATAAGAATGTCATCGATTTCTTGACGTTAATTTTGTATCCTGCTATTTTGCCAAATTCATTTATTAAGTCTAGTAGATTTTTTATGGAGTTTTTGGGGTTTTCTATGTATAGTATCATGTCATCTGTGAATAATGACAGTTTCACTTCCTCCTTTCCAATTTGGATCCATTTTATTTTTTTCTTCCTGTCTGATTGCTGTGGCGAAAACTTCTAGTACTATGTTAAATAAGAGTGTCAAAAGTGGGCATCCTTGTCCTATTACTGTTCTCAAGGGAAATGATTTTAATTTTTCCCCATTAGTGTGATGTTGGCTGTAGGTCTTTCCTATAAGGCCTTTAATATATCGAGATATGATCCCTTTATTCCCAGATTGCTGAGTGTTTTTATCAGAAATGGGTGTTGGATTTTGTCAAATGTTTTTTCTGCATCTATTGATATGATCATATAATTTTTATCTTTCATTTTGTTTATGTGGTTTATTACATTTATTGAATGTGATTATTGTACCAGCCTTGCATCCCTGGGGTGAATCCCACTTGGTCATGGTGAATAATTTTTTTGATGTATTTCTGAATTCGATTTGCCTGTATTTTGTTCAGGATTTTGGCATCTATGTTCATCAGGGATATTGACCTGTAGTTTTCTTTCTTTGTAGTGTCTTTTGCTGGTTTTGGAATTAGAATTATGTTGGCCTCATAAACCGAGTTTAGAAGTCTTCCTTCTTCTTGAAATTTTTGAAATAGTTTGAGGAGAATGGGTATTAGTTCTTCTTTAAATGTTCAGTAAAATTTCCCCATGAAGCCTTCTGGGCCTGGGCTTTTGTTTGCTGGTAGAGTCTTGATTACATCTTTAATTTATTTTGTTGTTATTGGTTTGTTCAAGTTTTCCATCTCTTCCCGATTCAGTTCTGGGAGACTATGTTTCTAGAAAGTAGTCCATTTTGCTTAGATTGTCAAATTTGTTGCCGTATAATTGTTCATGATATTTGTTAATAATCCTTTGTATTTCTGTGGTGACAGTTATTATTTCTCCTCTTTCATTTCTGATTTTGTGTATTTGGGTTCACTCTCTTTGTTTCTTGGTGAGTCTAGCTAAGGGTCAATCAATCTTGTTTATATTTTCAAAGAAACAGCTCTTTTTTTCATTGATCCTTTGAATTGTTTTGTTTGGTCTCCATGTCATTTATTTCTGCTCTGATCTTTACTACTTTCTTCCTTCTACTTGCTCTGGGGTTATCTTTTTGTTTGCTTTCTAGTTCTTTAAGTTGTGAGGTTCAATAGTATGTTAGAAATTTTTCTTGCTTCTTGAAGTAGGCCTGTAGTACTATGAACTTCCCTCTCAGAACTGCTTTCACTGCATCCCATAGATTTTGTGTTGCTGTGTCTTCATTTTCATTGGTTTTCAGGAAGTTTGTGATTTCTTCTTTGATCTCCTCGGTGATCCATTCATTGTTTAATAACATGCTATTTAGCCTCCATGTTTTCAAATGTCTTTGCATGTTCTTGTTGCAATTGATTTCTAGTTTCATGCCATTGTGATTTGAGAAGATGCCCTTGATATGATTTCAATCTTCTTGAGTTTGTAGAGACTTAGTTTGTGCCCTAACATGTGGTCTATCTTTGAGAATGTCCCATGTGCTCTTGTGAAGAATGTGAATTCTGCAGTTTTGGGGTGTAATTCTCTTTAGATATCTATGAAATCCATTTAATCTAGTGCTTCATTTGGAGTCTGTGTTTTCTTGTTAATTTTTTGTTTAGAAGATCTATCCAGTGATGTCAGCAGGTTGTTGAAGTCCCCTGCTATAATTGTATTGCTGTTGATTTCTCCTTTGAGGTCCTCCAGAAGATTTTTAATATATGTTCGTGCTCCTAAATTGGGTGCATATATATTTACCAAGGTTATATCTTCTTGTTGGATAGATTCTTTCAATATTATGTAGTGGCTTTCTTTGTCTCTAGTTATGGCCTTCATTTTGAAATCTACTTTATCAAATATTAGTATTGCTACCTCAGCTTTTTTTTTTCTTTCCGTTTGCTTGAAAGATTTTTTCCCATCCCTTCACTTTTATCCTTTATGAGTCTTTTGTTGTGAGGTGGGTTTCCTGCAAACAACATATATGTGAGTCATGCTTTCTCATCCAGTCAGCTACTCTGTCTTTTTATCAGAGCATTAAACCATTCACATTTAAGGTGATAATTGATATGTACTTTTTTATTGCCATTTTGTTTAGTGTGGTTCTATTTTTCTTCCTATTTCTTCTACTAATTACAGTAGTCCTTTTAGCATATCTTGCAGTGCTGGTTTGGTGTTAATATATTCCCTTAGCATTTTTTTTTTTTTTATTATTTGTCTGGGAAGCTCTTTATTTCACCTTTATTTTGAATGATAGCCTTCCTGGATAGATTAATCTTGGATTCAGATTCTTGTTTTTTATAACCTTGATTACTTTATGCCACTTCCTTCTGGCCTGTGGTATTTCTGTTGAGAAGTCAGCTAAGAGCCTTAAGGGTTTTTTTTTTTATTTTTATTTTTATTTTGCAGGTAACCTGTTGCTTATCTCTTGCTGCCTTTAGGATTCTCTCATTGTCTTTAATTTTTGGCATGTTAATGACTATGTGTCTTGGTGTGGGCCTGTTTGGGTTCTTCTTACTTGGGGCTCTCTGTGCTTCTTGAACTTGAATGCCTTCTTCCTTCACCAAGTTAGGAAAGTTTTCTGTCACTATTTCTTCAAATATTTTCTCAAACCCTTGCCCATTTTCTTCCTCTTCGGAGACTCCTATGATGTGAATGTTATTATGTTTCCAGTTGTCGCACAGTTCTCTTAAGCTGTCTTCCTGTTTTTTAATTGTTTTTTCCTGTTGGTTTTCTGATTGGTTGATTTTTTTCTACCCTGTCTTCTCATTCACTAATCCGGTCTTCAGCTTCCTCTACTCTGCTGGTTAGTCCTTCCAATGTGTTCTTAATTTCTGATGTGTCATTCTTCATTTCCACTTGGTTGGTTTTCAGTGTTTTTATATATTTACTCATGGTGCTGATGTCCTTACTCCTACTGTTGAGTTTCCTCAAGATCATGGCTCTGAACTCTACCTCTGGTAACTTGCTTAACTGCATTCCATTGATCTCATCTTTGATAGAGTTCTCTTGTTTTTTCACGTGGGATTTGTCTCTTTGTTTCGACATTTTGGCTATCACAGTTGGCTTTGGAGCCTGCCAAATTTTCCCTGTGGGTGTTGGTGTTCTGCTGTTTGTGGCTTCCTCTACTGGGTTTGGATGAGCCTGGGTGGGTCCATGTTAAATACACTGTCAAGTCTTATCTTCCTGGGTGGATTTGAAAGCCTAGGAAGGGTTCATTTATATTCTACATTTTCCTGGTGTCTAGTAGTCTGAGATACTCAGTGCCTTGGAATGTAGACCTGGTATTCTGCATAAGTGGATATCCAGAGGGTGAGATAGATGCTGGTTATTAATAAGTCTCAATTTGCATTTCTTTGCCTCACCTGGAAAAGGCTGAATCTGAGGGGGTGGGTGGGCGCTGCTGCTTTTCCCCACAGCTCTGTGAAGGAGCACACTGGCCACCTTCCTTTGTGGCCACAACTCAGCAAAAAGTCTGAGTGCCCTCCAAATCCCAAGTGTCCCCACAGAGGTCCAGCCCAGTCTGCCCTCCCTCTGCCATAGCCCCCAGGTGAGTGGCTGTGGCTATTTCTGTGCTGTGGAACAGGCTTTGTCTTTATTCTCCAAGGGTGCTGCTCACAGCTAAGACTGCTGTTGTCCATGGTCTCCCAGACCGCCACCCTCTCACGCCTCCACAGATTCTACCAGTGTCCCTGGCTATATGGTCCTGTCCTGCTGCATGTCTGTTGCTTTTTTCCTGAGGATTTGTCTTTATTTTAGTTGTAGTTCCTGTTTGGTCCTGGGAGATCATCTGCGTAGCTTCTATTCACTCAGCCTCCATTTTTACATCCTCTATGCCTATCTTGTGCACAGCTGGGTCACACAGGCCTTCCTGGTGTCCCCGCATCCTGTAGGTTCCATGGGTAACTGGATCACACTGTCCCTTTAGGGACCCAGCTCTATGCCTATGTTATGCGCTGCTGGGTGGCACAGGCCTCTCTGGTGCTTCAGCACCCCACAGGTCCTGTGGATAACTGGATGGCAACGTCCCTGCTAGGTCCCAAAGGCCTCTCTGGAGCTTCAGCACCTTGCAGGTCCTGGGCGTAACTAGATGGCACAGTCTCTGCTGGGTGGCACAGGCCTCTCTGGTGCTTTAGCAACTCACAGGTTCTGTGGGTAACTGGATCGCACAGTCCCTGCTGGGTAGCACAGGCCTCTCTGGTGCCCCCGCACCCTGTAGTTCCCGAGTGCGGGCAGCTGGATAGAATCAGTCTCTCTTGGGCTCTGGCTTCCCACTGCTCTTGTGAGCTACTGGATCACACATGCCTTTGTGGAGCCCCTGGTCCTGCTGCTGGTGGCTGGGGAGTACTGCTGCCCCATGGGGCTCAACTCCTGCTCAGCTTTTGCTGTAGTTTTTTGGGGATGGGTGTCAGCTGCTGGTTTGTGCTTCTGTTGCCTAGGGATGGATGTCTGTTCCCCCGCCTCTTTTGCTGGGGGTATATCTAGACTCGGATTGTGCTGCTACTATGGGAGATTGTGCTGGGCTCTGGGCTGTCCAAGGGTTCTGCGACCAGCACCTTGGGAGCTCCACTACTGTGCACTGGCCTGTGATTACACAGAGTGTCCACTGGTCTGATGGTGCCAGGTGTGCTGTGGGGCTCAATTTGCTGGACCCTAGCTACTCCCATTGCCTCCTCCCAGGGAAGACCCAGGATCTTCCAAAATGGTGGGACCTACCCACAGGGCAGGGAGAAGCAACCTGAAGGGTCGCTTACCATGGTAGCCGGCTGCTCCAGTCCACAGCACAGGAACCTTCTGCTCAGCGTCTCTGCACTGCTCGGGTTTGGTCGTCCACCTTCACATCCACTCACACTCTCTCACACACTGGCTCACTCTCTCTCACACTCACCCTCCCTCAGGTCCTGCCTGCTGCCATATTTCAAAAATATATATCTTAATATTCAAGAAATGTTTGTATTAATATAGTTCTCTTATTTTCTGAAATGCTAGAATTGGAACACCCAATGATTATATACGTGTTCAACAAAGGAAAAGGGAAAGACCTAGGTGTTCTCACTCCGAAACCGCTGCTCTTTTGCATTTTTATTCAGAGCATCATTGCTTCATAATGTAGATCTTAATACCACTAGAAATGAAAAGTTGCTTAACCTAACTAGTATAGTGGCTTTCTATATTCCTCCAGGGAAAACTGATTACTCTGTAAGTACACAATTATATAATGTTAATAACCCTAACGTACTGCCAGCAGTTTCCAAAAGAGTTTATTCACTGGCATTTTCACAACTCAAATACAAAATGGAAATAGCTTAATAATTCACAATAATATGTCCTACACTTCTCTATTTCTAATACCTCTCTGAATGTGCTTTCTATTTGCAAATTCATGTTCT
Organism: Molossus molossus; assembly: GCF_014108415.1. Taxonomy (NCBI): domain Eukaryota; kingdom Metazoa; phylum Chordata; class Mammalia; order Chiroptera; family Molossidae; genus Molossus; species Molossus molossus. Next base: position 19,179,532 of record NW_023425344.1, read on the forward strand.
ATTTCATATCTCTCCAAACTCCCTTCTGTAGCTTTGATTTAAATGCTTATCTGTGTGATTCTCTAGTGTTTCTTATTCTTTGAAGAGAGGAGCCATGTTTTATTCATTAATGGAGCTGAAGGTAGCAAGATCGCCCTGATCTCTTATTTGTAAACACTTGATTTTGCACCTAGGATAATGTCTGCACATAGTGGAAAAAAGTAGATACTATTTACTGGGCAATTATATGTGTGAAGATGTATCATAGTTGAATTTATTTAATCCTTGCTACATCCTTAGGAGCCAGATGCTATTGTTATCATTCCCATTGTGTAGATAAAGACACTGAGGCTTGGGAAGTTTAGATAGTATTCCCATGTTCAAAATGCTTACAAGCCCAAAACAGGATGTTAACTCAGACTCTCTGACTCCAAAGTCTTTGCTTTTAGTTGCATGCCCCATTATCTCCTATCATAGGTAATTACTACATATTTATCAGACAGAAGAAAATATACTGCTTCACATTGAAAGTGCTCAAACAAAGTCAGGCCTGGTGGGTTGGTTTATGGATTTATTTGATCTAAAAATTCAATTAAAGAAAAAAAAATCTAGGAGCTAAAATGAATAGGGAAATTCAGATACTTTGCATCAAAGTCAATAGAGCATGTACAAAACACAGCTTAGCAATTGATAAAATGAAGTTCTAACCTAATGTAGTGGGAAGAGTGTCAGAATCATAATATCTCATAATATCCCGATTTTTAGACGTGTTATTAATTATCTTAAATAAAGAGTACAACATCAGCAGCCCATGTCTCCTGAAGGGAGATTATTATAGTTTGCATTTATTTTTGCTATTTTTACAAGGTGCTTACTCTGAGGGTACAGATGTGCAAAAGTGATCCGGGGCTCCTTTTAATACTGTTGATCTCCCCCAAGTTTCCTTTGCCACAGTTCACACCCTGGCCTCAGAAGCCAGAATACTTTACTGTATTTCTGGCTAATGGATTCTAATAAATTGCTCAGGTATACAAATGAGAATTGATGCCCAACTTGAGAGTTAGAGTGGAAAAAGTAAAGAATTGAAATCTGCTTGGTTTTGCATGATGTTTTACACCTTGCTTTTATTTATTTATGTATTCATTTATTTATTTTATTATTATGTTTTTGTTACAGATATTTCTCCTTTTTCCCCTCATGAACACCCTCTTCCCCCCCCCCCCATCCTCAGCTTTGTTGTCTATGTCTATTGGTCATGCATAGATGCATATACATTCTGTGGTTTATCTCTTCCCCGCCACCAACCCCCCTCCTCTGAGGCTTGTCAGTTTATACCCTACCTCTATATCTCTGGGTCAATTTTGTTCATCAGTTTGTTTAGTTCATTATACTGTACAAATTAGTGAGATCCTGTGATATTTGTCTTCCTCTGCTTGGCTTGTTTTGCTTAGCATAATACTCTCCAGGTCCTTCCATGCCATCTCAAAGGATAAGAGATCTTTCTTTTTTACAGCTGCATAGTATTCCATTGTGTACATGTACCACAGCTTTTTATCCAGTCACCTACTGATGGACATTTGGGTTGTTTCCAGATCTTAGCTATTGTAAACAGTGCTGCTATGAATGTAGGAGTACATATATTCTTTCTGATTAGTGTTTCAGGTTTCTTAGGGTATAAAAAGTTTCTGCACAGCAAAAGAAACAACCATCAAAACAGAAAGGGATCCCACTACATGGGAGACTATAATTGCCAATGATTCATCAAATAAGGGGTTAATTTCTAAAATATATATAATTTCTAAAATTTGCAACTCAACAAAAGGAAGACAAAGAACCCAATTAAAAAATGGGCAGAGGACCTAAATAAACACATCTTCAAACAGGACATACAAATGGCAAGAGACATATGAAAAAATGCTCAATTTCACTAATAATCAGAGAGATGCAAATTAAAACAACTATGAGGTATCACCTCACACCTGTCAGAATGGCCACCATCAACAAATCATCAAACAACAAGTGTTGGTGAGGGTGTGGAAAAAGGGGGACTCTAGTACACTGCTGGTGGGAATGCAGACTGGTGAAGCCACTGTGGAAAACACTATGGTGTTATCTCAAAAAATTAAAAATTGAACTTCCATTTGACCCAGTGATCCCACTTCTAAGAATATACATTGCTTTTGGAAGGCCTTTTAGTTTTCTCTGGCGTTTTCTCAACTCCCTTTTTCCTTCAGTATAGGGTGTAGTGGGATGAAGAACAGCTCAGGGTCTTTACTTCTTACACTGACATCCTTCACACAGCAATTATGATAAGTAGACCTGGCATGAGGGATAAAAGAAGAAATTATTTGACATTTTTCCACTTTGTATAGTTGGAATGACCCAGGATTAGTGTCTAGCTACCTTAGTTCTCCCTTTTTTCTTGTTTGTGTTTGAGAAAAAGTCAAGATTCAGAAAAATAGTGGTCCAATCCCTGCCTTAGCACTTGCTATTTCAACACCATAGTTGCTTTGAAAATGGTGTTATGAAACCCACATTCTAGGAAATTTCTGAAGATAGCTGTTGGGAATGATTCATTCCTTACAGCACACAGTTGATTATGATAGCCTATATAGATAATTTCCAGTTTTTGTGATAAACTCAATGCCAATGTTAATTTTTCATCTAAGAATAGGTTTACTCACCAGTGACTCTACGTAGCAAAATCCCTCTTTCCATAGGAATAAAATAAAGTGTTATTGTGAAAGAGCATAGTGGACAAGAGATTAAATCTCACATTTGGCTTCACCATGTACTGGCCACACAACTTTTAGGTAAAGGATACCATCTACCTCCTCCTCTTTTTATACAAATTAAATCACACCATTTTTTGTGTACTCCAGCAGTGCTACTGTTCTTTATTTGTAAAGCAGGAATTAATTGCACTTGCACATTATAGGAAAATGGTGCAATCTGTCTCATGCCTGTAATTTAGGTCAGTGCATTTGCATAAAATGTCTTTGCGTGTTGATTTAATGATCATAATTTAAATTTAGAGCTTGATTTTTAATGCCTTTTTATGGTTTCATACAAAAATTAACTCTATGTTGTTCAGCTTTTTCCAATTAGCCAGTTCTGCAGTTTGTCCACTTCACTCCCTCTGGCAGAATAGTTTCTATTATCAATGAGGTTTTATGGGCAGCCCACAAATCATTATGCTGTTTGGCACAAACTTTTAGGTTAATGAGATAAATCTGATTTCCCTTGGTCTTCCTATACTTGAAATGCTTTTTCTGAGAGTCATATTTGTGAAAATCATTTGGCTCAGAAAATCTGTTTGAAAACATGAAGGTAACATGTCCCTTAGGTGGGGATGATTAGGAATAAAGGGATCATACAATGACGCTTAATTGGATTAAGCAGAGAAAGCTGACTTCCATAATTAATTTAGTCTCATGATTGCTCTTTGAGGAGACTATCCCAGATGAGAAAGATGATTGTGGTAAAAGAACATGAGGCACTTCAAGATATAAACCAAATCAGAGATGATCCAGTTATTAAAAAGAATAAGTAGAATCACTGGGTCATAAGGCAGTTCCATTTTTAATTTTTTGAGGTAACTCCATAGGTGACAGGAGGTAGAAAATCAAAGACTAAGTGATTATAGCCAGGCCACAGAATATAAAAGATCTATATGCAAATGTCCATTTCTTTTCCATATATTAGCAAAGAACAATTGGAATGTGAAATTAAAAAAACCTAGTAGCATTTACATTAGTGCCAAAAAGTGAAATACTTAGGTTTAAATCTAAGAAATATTTATAATACATATACGTAGAAAATTACAAAACCCTAATTAACAAAATCAAATAAGTAAATCAATGAAGTATTTCATGTTCATAGATTAGAAGATTCAATATTCCTAATGTATCAGTTCTTCCCAAATTGATCTATGGATTCACTGCAATTCCCAAGTCAATATCAATTTGTGCATATTGGAAAATTGGTTCTAAAATTTATATAGAGAGACAGGAAGGACCCAGCAGAGCCAGCACAATATTGAAAGAACAAACCCAAGCTGGAGTACTAACACTATCCCACTTTACAACTTCAAATAAAGTTATAGTAACCAAGGCAGCATGGTATTAGCAAAAGAACAGACTCATAGATCAATGGAACGGAATAGATAGCTCAGAAATAGATCCACATAAAGAGGGTAAACTAATTTTTGAAAAAAGTAGTTAAAGCAATTCAATGGAGGATAGTCTTTTTCACATATGGTGCAAGAAAAACTGAATACCCTCTTGCAAAACAATGAACCTAGACAAATATGTTACAGTTTTCACAAAAATTAGCTAAAAATGGATCATATATCTAAATGTAATATTAACTGCTATAGGAGTTCTATGCCTGGCCAGTGTGGCTCAGTGGTTGAGCATCGACCCATGCACCAATAAGTTGCCAGTTCAATTCCCAGTCAGAGCACATGCCCAGGCTGTGGGCCCAATTCCCAGTGGGGGGCATGCTGGAGGCAACCAGTCAATGTTCTCTCTCATCAATGTTTCTATCTATCTCCCTCTCCTTCTTCTCTTTTTAAAAATCAATAAAGAAAAAAATGTCTTTAAATACCGTAGGAGTTGTAGAAAATAACAGAAAATCTAAGCAATGACTTTACGATACAACGCCAAAATCACAATCTGTTAAAGAAAAAATAAGTTGGACATTCTAGAAAGACTGGAAAATAAAATTACTGAAGGGATTATGACAGATGATTAGCAGAATTGATCAAACCATTAATTCTGTTTTTTTTTTTTTATCCTCACCCGAGGACATTTTTCCATTTTTTTGTGCAGATAGAGTGGGAGGGAGAGAGAGGAAGAGAGAGAGACGGAAACATAGATGTGAAAGGGACACATCGAGTGGCTGCCACCCGCACGACCAACCAGGGCCGGGGACAAACTGCAACCGAGGTACATGCCCTTAGCGGGAACCGAACCCGGGTTTCTCTGGACCTCAGGCCGATGCTCCAACCGCTGAGGCAAACTGGCCAGGGCACCATTAATTCTTTGATTGCCAAATTATAAAATCTAAAGCAGAAATAAAAATCCATATCTACTCACATCCTGGTTAACTGTAAACATGAAAGACAAAGAAATGATCATAAAAGCAGTCATTGAGAAAGGTCATATTATCCTTAAAGTAATTTTAATTCCATTTAAGGTAATGATAGAAGCCAGAAAATATTGGAATATTTTAATAGCACTGAGATAAAAATAATAAATCTAGAATCATATACTTAGGCAAACTATCACTTCAGAATAGTATTGAATCTAGACTTGACATCAACCTGAAGAATACTGCCAAGCTCACTAAAATAACTTTATTTAGAGAAAAATTAAGTGTAGAAGATAGGACTGCCAAGTAAGAAAAAAACAAGAAATTAATTAGTAAAATAGTACATCTAATATTAACAATATGAAACTAGAATATCTAATGTAGAGAGTTAAAAGATATAAATAAGCATCAGAGAGTAATGAAATATAAATGAAAGGGGAAAATAGTTGATTTACTAAGATATTTATATTTTTTACATGATTATAGAGGTATTTATTTACTTATTAAATCTGTAGGTGTGCCAGCTAAAATTTAAAGAATAGAAATAGAGTAAGTGATAATGAAAATAATGGGGAGAACGAATAAAAACAAATCACTCTAAAAGAAGATGAGAAATAAAAATTTAATTTTAAATGGCACAAAATATGTCAGTAGAAATTATGTGTACTATTTCAACAACTATGATAAATGTAAATTGATTAAACTTGCTAGTTAAAAAGGCTGAAAAGAAAAGCATAAAGATAACACACCAGGCAAACACAGACCAGAAGACAGCTCTGTATGTATAGTAAAATAAATGAAGTGAATAGAGTCAGTACATAAGAATAAAAAAAGGCTGTATAGAAAATATGTCAATTCTAACTAATTTAATGGACACAGATCATTGCTGAAATCATTGTCTTTTTGCCCAGCTGGTGTGGCTTAATGGATTGATTATCGTTCCATGGACTGAGAGGTCCCAGTTTGATTACCAGTCAGAGTACATGGCTGGGATTTGGGCACAATCCTCAGTGGAGGCTGTGCAGAAGGTAGCTGATTGATGTTTCTCTCTGACATCAATGTTTCTTTCTTCTTTCTCTCCCTTCTTCTCTAAAAAAAAAAAAAAAATCAATAAAAATATTTTTTTTTAAAAAAGAGAGAAAACATAGTCTTTTCATGCCCACATGGAACATTTATCAAAATTGATCAAATATTAGGTCTTAAACATTTGTAAAGAAATTTCCAAGAATCTTTGAGCTCTGCTACCATAGGTCTATTAAATTACAAATTCAAAATAAAAAATATTACAAGCAAAGTTAAGATGCAACAAAATTATAAAGAGCTCACTGTTTAGAAGAAGATATTATAATAGAAATTAGGTAAATTGAACTGAATCTAGCAAAGCAACATGAAAATGTGGATGAAAGAGAAAAACACGACTTGTTAGACAGGATTATTTATATAGAAAAGCTAAGTATTTTAGAATGAATAAGATTGAAGATATAAAATCAATATGCAGTAATCCATTGTATTTGTACAATATAATAAGAGTACAAAATGTCATTAAAAGAATGTTTTTGCTTTTTTGTTTTTAAATTTTGAAACAAACACTTAAGAGTAACTGAAAGCAAGACTGGGAGAATTACATCATCTGATGACAAAAATAATTTTAAAATATTAAGACATATAAAAGAACCAAAGATGAAGAGAGAATATATCTATGGATGAGAAGACTCCATATATTAAAGACAGAAATGTTCCCCTGTTTCAATCAAGCTATACGCACAAGGATATTTTAAACTAAGTTCCAACAAATATTTTCAAGAAAATTGGCAATTTAACTGTAAAATGTATATGGAATGGCCAAGGGTGACAGCTAATAAAGATGAATAGAGTGAAGAAAATAAGATGTGAATACTTGTTAATGTAGATAATCATGACATTGTAAAATATGGTATGTAAAATAATGTAATAATATCCAGATTAGATAAATAGATTAGTGGAATATATTAGAAAATCTATTATAAAATCCACAAGAATTTTCAAACTTAGTAGACAGTAAAGCTGGATCATGGATCTGTATCACTTTTTAAATTATTAAAAACTTCTGTAAAGAATGTCCAATTCTGGTAGTGTTAAAACTGCCTGTTATAGAACACCTTTCCCACCAAGAACAACTAGAACACCTCATTAAAATATTTTAAAAATTACTTTGAAACTCTTGCATAGCTATAAGGGAGCAAACAAATGCTATCATAAACAATAAATTTGCTTAGTTTTACTTGGCATAATGACCAGACCAAAGGAGATTCATCTCTATTTTCACCAATAACTTACACTTCCTTAAAACAAGATTGATTTGCTCACGGGGAGCGGTCCTCCGTAGGGAGTTTCATCCACATCATGTCAAACTGGATGTCTTTCCCTCTGGTAGCAACCTCACTGCTCCTTGCCTTCAGCACTTGCCTGGGTCCTCAGCTGAAGTAGCTGTGGCCAAAAATGCAGGTTTTGTTGGAATAACTAGCAATCTGAAAACCGACTTTTTTTGCAGGGAAGAAACCATTTTAGCCATTTTCTTGAGGTTCCTTGAGAATTCAGAGTCTCTTCTGAAGTTCCGTCAGCATGGTTCAAGACAAGGATTTACAAGTACAATAATTTTCATTTCTATTCAACTGTTTTATGACTAAAATTGTTTTTGCTCAGTTTGATCACTATCTTTGTCAATTTAACTCAACAAACATGCTTTATAGACTCTCATGTGTTAATCAATGTTTTTGGTCATATAGGAGGTCAAAAACCTACATGGGAGGTATGAAGTTTGTAAAAGGTAACTATGATACATACGAAAATTACCTACATAGACTTCTAGTCTTACTGAAAAGAGGGTATAAGCCTTCACAGGATCATAGAAATGTAAAGTTTTTATATAAACTTACTGGAATTCCTTGGAGTGTAAGTTTCTAATTGAGTATAAAGTTGAACTAATTTTATTGTGACAAGCCTACCAGGAATTAACATTAAATAATTGTCTCTTGAGACCGAATTTATGTTTCCAAGGGAACCTAGAGCAGCAGGGAAATGCAAGGACGTCCTCTTCTCCCATCACTTAGACATCAAACTCTTTCTAGCAAGTATTGCCCTAGAATACCCCACTTAGTTCTGATGCTGCCTCCTGCTTTTCTATAATTAATCTTACCTTTGCTTATGTTATGTGTCTCAGAAAATTCTGGTAAAAACATAAAACATTCTCTCTCTCTAACTTGTTATTTTTAAAGGGTACTTAGTGTACTTAGAGCTATGGAAATAATGCCAGAAAAGTTTCGGAGAATTGAATTCACCTGCTGGGCAATGAGAAATTTCATTAATATCACAAAGTGAAATCCAAAAGCATGCAACAGTCTAACTATAAGTGGGCATGCTTCACATATACTTGAGAGAGATTATAGATATGCATAGTGACGCAGGCTATGTTAGTTTAATCATTCATTCATTCACTCATTCACTCACCAACTTTTATTAAGCCACTTAGAATCCTATTAAGACGAGGAAGACAGCTTTCTTATACTCAGGGTGTTCAGTCTAGTTGGAAAAACAGACAAAAAATATCAACCAGTGGTTACAGTAAAATGTGATAAATGTTTGAGAGAATTTTGTGTAGGTAGTGCTATGGACTGAATGTGTCTCTTCAAAATTTATATGTTAAGTCATAACATTCAATGCAGTGGAGGTGGGACCTTGGGAGGTAATTGGGTCATGAGGTAGAGCCCTCCTGATAGAATCAGTGCCCTTGTGAAGGAGACCCCAGTGACCCTGCTCATCCCACCATGTGACTTACGGTGAGCCAGGAAGCCAGTTTTCACCAGACACCAAGTATGCTGGTGCCTTGATCTTGAACTTCCCCCTTTCCAGATCCGTGAGAAATATTTGTTGTTTATAAGCCACCCAGTCTGTGGTATGTTTGTTGTAGCTGCCCAAATGGACTAAGACAGGTGGATTTAGCAAATATAGGAGGCTGAGACAGAAGTTAGAGAGATCCTCCAAAAAAGAATAATGATTTAGACTTAATCTTAAAAGAACAGTACGAGTTATCTAGGCTGTAAGTGGGGTGTGAGTGGTGAGGTTTTTGTGGGGGCAAAGACTCAATGATGTAAAGCAGCCTGATAGAGAAAAACTTGCAAGCAGTATGGACTGGTACACTGTTAGAGGGCTTTTCACGATAAATTGAAATTATTTGTATCACTGTCCTACCTGATTACCTGTTTCACCTGACTGGTACTGATTCTTAGGGTAGTGTCTGTTGTGGGGGGTGCTCATTGTATTCTATTGTTTTGATCAATGTGGTCAATACCCCTTCTCTCCTCCTTGGTTGTAGCTTACACTGGCAGCCTTCTTCAGAAAATCTTCTGTGGGCTATTGAAGGTTGCTAACCACCTCATAGGGCCAAGGTATAAAGTCCCAGCTCTTTTACTTAAAGGTGGTCAGACTTTTTGTTACAAGTCATACTTCAGAGATTCCCTTGGAGTCAGGCTAAGTTAGACTTTCTCTAGCAGTTCATTTTTGCATAGCTTTTTTCATTTTTGGCATATGCCCCTTAAACTCATATCTTTTTTTTCCTAAAAGCATTCTTTTATAAATCACTTTAGAAAATCCCCACCCTTGGCCCTGCTTCTGTGGAACTCAGCCAAGACAAGGGGGGTAGGGGCGGGGGTCTGTGTCCATTCATCTTTGTGTCAAAGTACTGAAAGTGGAGGCATGTTGTAAGCTCTGAAAAATGAATTGTTAAATGAATGGACCTGAAAATTGCATTTGGTAGGATGCAAGCATACATGAAATCAGATAGTAATTAACATTTATGAAATATTTACTGTGCTTCAGGCATCTTGCTAAACTTGTTACATATATAATCTCATTTAAGCCTCTGAAGACCCCATCAGGAAAATTGAATATTATCTGTATTTTACTGATGAAGGAAACCAGGGCTTAGAGAATTTGATTCTCTTGCAAAAGAGCAACCAGCAAGAATGACCTACAATTACATTTAAGGTTTTTGTCCTTGGTGCTGCTACAAATCTGATCATTTGAGCTTTATTAATTGAAATTTAATAGATTTTAGAAGAGAATTCCGAAACCCTGAATGGTACATGTATAACATATTTTTGAAGGCTCTAACAAAGGAGCTAGATGTGCTGAGTTATTAAAAGGCCACTTTGTTTACTTACATAGAAATATTTGATTTATGCTCCAAGATTCATAACAAAAAATTGCCCTCCCCCCACCTCCTCTCCCAAACATGAGGTAGCACCACCTTGTTCTTAGACAGTAAGCTGAACTTCAGTTTGGCATCTGGATTATGTAAAGCATAATTGGATTTACTCTATGCAATTAGAATTGAGATTTTTTGCTGCCGAAGCGCTACGCTGCAGTTTTCACTGGGAAACGAGCATTAAGCATTTTGTTTGGTGCTTGGAAAATCTGCCTTGACAGTGCTTCCTAATAGAACCAATTATCAGGTGTGCTGTTACACATAGCCTTCCAGACCCCAATTTAAATAGAAAGTGGTGACAATTCCTTTTGTGAAATAGTCTCTGTAACACTTAAAGTCAACCATAGTATGAAGACCTACCTGCTTATCAAGGCCACAACAAGGTCCCAAGAGTACTTGTTACATAAACATCTACTATGAGGTTGTGATGATTGACTTGCCAAACAAGAGAATGATAGATATTAAGACTATCTTCCAAAAACCAGTTCTTGCTGAATTTCTTTAATAGCTCTTAGCACAGTTAAACTTAGACTCCATTTGAATTTTTTTCACTAAAAGAGAAAATTTTATTTACTGAAAGCCAGTATACTTTTGTTGTTGTTGTTAATGCTCACCTGTGAATATTTTTTCATTGATTTTTAAATAGAGTGGAAGGGAAGGAGGGAGACAGAGAGAGAAACATCGATGTGAGAGAAACACATCAATTGTTTCCCTCCTGCTTGGCCTAGCAGGGCCAGAGATAGCACCTGCAACCCAGGCACATGCCCATGACCGGAAATCAAACCCATGACCCTTTGGTCTGAGGGCCAACGGTCCAACTGCTGAGCCAAACTGGCCAGGGCACGAAGTCCAATATACTTTTACATAGGCTAAAACAAAACCTACTTTGATTTTATAAATTGACTTACGTGAGCATTCAAAAAAATTATCCATTTACTAGAGAGACAAGAAGAAATGCATAATGGGTATATGTAAACTTAAATTCAATGATGAAATGTACCACTGTTTATCTATATCATGTACAAGTAATTTTCTTCTGAAAATCACTAGGCAATTTTTGTGTAGAATTACTTTCATATCACAAGGGAATGGAGCACTGAGGAATAATTTGCTATTGCATATAAGCAAGGTGGTACTTAAGAAGTATTTGACCTTGCTCCCTGAGATTTTGATTCAGAGGATTTGAAGTGAGAGCCTTAAATCTCTATTTTTATTTTTATGTTTTAAGTCTCTAGGTGATTCACATGAGTAGCTATATTTGGAAACAAGCAGCTTAGTGTTTAACATATAAGTTATAAATATTTTCAGAATATCACATATTCTGACTACTAACATATAATTATCAACATATCTGAAAGTATATGAATATATGTAGAGAACATATTCTTAAACTTTGACCTTCAGGAAAGCCTTTCCTGTTTTTATTTATAGGTTTTGAATGTTCATTCATCTTTAGGGTTTTTTTAAGTAATATCTTACGGCTAAAAACTATTCCAAAGTCTGAACATGCCCCTTCTGTCACCTCAAGACAAAACTAAGTTCCGGTTTCAAGTAAATTAAGTATCGAAGGGAGGAAATCCGATGCCTACTATAAGATCTGATTATTTTAGTGAGCTGAAATGAGGTTGCTAAGAAAGCAGAGGAAGTGCAGATTATCTTAGTGCAGTGGGCATAAAACTAGCTTGTGTTTGTACCTGAGAGTACATGAAAACATTCCCAGAGTTTCGGGGATACAAATAGTAGTGAGGGATTCAATACCCAAATTCTCATCACGCATACATACTTTTTTTTTTATAACTTATGTGTCTACGAGGACCAACATCATTATGCAGATTCACATTTTCTATCTCCCCTTCTAAAATCACCCTTCTCACACTTCTCAAGACCATGGAAAACCTCTAATCTACCTCTCATTTATTACAGTAGATTGTGTTGGGCTGTAAAAATCTCAGAGGCACCAAAGGAACTACTCACAATATTGATGTTGGTGTTAAGAAAATGAATGATTCAAACAACCGTGAAACAAAGTTTTTGCAAATCAGTTGATTTTCATTTCTTTGTTTTAAAATTAACATCAAATTGACATGCAATATTCTGTTAGTTTCAGGTATACATTATAGTAATTCAATATTTATATACAATATAAAATGATCCCCACAATAAGTGTAATTATCATCTGTTGCCAGACAGATATTACAGTATTATTGACTATATTTACTATGCTGTACATTACATTTCCATGACTTATCTAATTTATAACTGGAAGTTTGCTCCTCTTAATCCCTTTCACCTGATCATACCCCCTAACCCTACTCCCCTCTGGTAATTACTAGTTTATCTGTTCATGTGTTAATGGACACTAAGATGATTCCATATCTTGGCTATTGTAAATAATGCTGCAGTTAACATTGTGGTGTATACATCTCTTCAAATTAGTCCCCTCCCTCCTTTGGATAAATACTCAAAAGTAAAATGATCCAATCACATGGTAATTCTATTCAATACAATCCCCATCAAAACACTAATGGAATTTTTTATAGAACTAGACCAAAGAATCCTAAAATGTGTATGGAACCACAAAAGATTTCAAATAACTAAAGCAATCTTGAGAAAGAACAAAGCTGGAGGTATCATGATCCCTAATTTCAAACTAGAATACAAAGGTGTAATAAAACAATATGGTACTGGCACAAAAGCAGATGTATATATCAGTGGAACAGAATAGAGAGCCCAGAAATAAACTCACACCTATATGGTCAATTAATCTATGAGAAAGGAGAGAAAAATACACTTGGGGGAAAGAGTCTCTTCAATAAATAGTGTTCAGAAAACTGGATGGCTACAATGCAAAAGAATTAAACTGGACCATTATGGTACACTATTTACAAAAATACATTCAAAATAGATTAAAGACTTGAATATAAGGCCTAAAACTGTAAAACTTATAGAAGAAAAGGAAGTAAGCTCTTTGACATCTGTCGTAACAGTATTTTGTTATTGTTTTTTTTTCCTGACCAGTCGCTTCAGGCAAGGGCAACATTAAGCAGCTTTTGCACAGTGAAGAAAACCATCAACAAAACAAAAAGGCAATGTACTGAATGGCAGGAGAAGATATCTGCAAATCATACATCTGATAAGTAGTGTATGTACAAAATATGTAAAGAGCTTACATAATTTAATATAAAAAACAAGATTAAAAAATGAGCAGAGAAACTGAATAGACATTTTTCCAAAAGAGATACAGATGGCTAATAAGCACATGAAAAGATGCTCAACATCGCTAATCAACAAGGAAATGCAAATCAAAACCACAATGAGACTTTTAAAAAAGTAACAAAAAGACAACAACAGAAACAAGTGTTAGCAAGAATAAGGAGAAAAGGGAACCCTTGTACACTGTTGGTGAGAATAGAAAATGATGCAGCCACAGAGAAACAGCATGTATGTGTTTCCTCACGAATCTTTTTAAAATTGGAAAACAGTTGTTTTTCAATTTTTGCTTTGAACAATATTGATGGAAGATCAAATTGATCTGTTAATGGAGAGTTCATTAACAATTTTTGATGACAAGTGACTGTGTAATTTTTGGGTATAACACAGGTAATTTGAGCAGTTGATTGACAGACTTTTTTTCTATCCACATAAGTTTTAATGTGAACACAGTATATTATATATAGCTATTTAAAAAAACTGCATGGATCTACTTATAAGTAATATTTTCTTACATATTTCAAAGCAAAAAGAGTCCATCTGAATTTTAATTCTGGACTGTTTTTAGAGTCTATAATAATATTGAAATATAAGATCAAATGTGGTATAATACTATTCATTTATAAATATCTAATCAGAATATTGATATCTTTCCAATAGTCTGTTTTCCAATTCATTGTTATATTCCTTGGTTTATTTAGGGCTAACTTAATTTCTCAAAATTATGTGTTCTAGTATTCAGATTTATTTTTAGCTATTTGATAAGTTTAGCTGCTATTATAAGAATTATCATTTTTAAATTAAGAAAAAAATTTAGAGCAGTTTAAGGCTCACAGCAAAATCAAATGGAAGGTACAGAGATTTTCCATTTATTCCTTTTCTCTATACTACATGCATAGCCTCCCAAATATCAACACTCCCGACCGAAGAGGTACAGATGTTACAGTTAACAAACCTACACCGACACATCATAATCACCCAAAGTGCATAGTTTACATTATGGTTCACTCTTAGTGCTATTCAGTCTGTAGATGGAAAATCTATGGTGACATGAATACTTCATTATAGTATCACACACAGTATTTCACAGCCCTAAAAATTCTCGGTGCTCTGTCTATTCATCCCTTACTTCCCTCAGCCCCTGTCAACCAACTCATCTTTTTACTGTCTCTATAGTTTTGCCTGTTCCAGAATGTCATCTTGTTGAAATCATAAAGTAGGTAACCTTTTCAGATTGGATTCTTTCACTTAGTAATATACATTTAATGCCTCTTCATGTCTTTGTATGGCTTGATAGTTCATGTCTTTTTAGCGTTGACTAATATTCCATTGTCTGGATGTACCACTGAGTATGTATCTACTCATTTACTTGAGGGCGTCTTGTTGCTTTTTTTAATTTTTTAATTTTTTATTATTGACAGTATTACAGATGTTCCCCATGTTCCTCCTTTACCTCCTTTGGCCAATTATGAATAAAGCAGCTATTAACATCTGTGCAGGTTTTGTATGGACATAAATGTTCAACTCCTTTGGGTAAATATCAAGGAGCACAATTATTGAATTATATGGTAAGAGTATATTTAGCTTAGTAACAAACCACCCAGCTGTCTTCCTACAGTTTGGTGGGACGTTTGCTGTACCATTTTGCATTCCCGCTGGCAGTGAATGAGTTCCTGTTGCTTCACATCCTCACCAGCATTTGTGTTGTCAGTGCTCTGGATTTTGGCCATTCTAATAGGTGTGCAGTAGTATCTCATTGTCTTACTTTCCACTGCCCAAATGACATGTAATGTGTAGTATCTTTACATATGATTATTTGCCATCTATATATTTTTGTTGTGTATCTGTTAAGACTTTTGGCCCATTTTTAAAAATCTAGTTGTTGATTTTTTCATTGTTGATTTTTTTTGCATTGTTAAGAGTTTTTGTGTATTTGGATACCAGTCTTTTAGCAGACAGTGTTTGTCAAATACGTTTCAGTCTGTGGCTTGTTTTTCTCACTTTTTTGACTCGCATTTTACATTTAGGTTTGTAATCCATTTGATTTGGTTTTTGTGGAGACTATAAGATTGTGTCTATATTATTATTATTTTATTCTGTATGTGGATGTTCAGTTGTTTCACTACCATTTGTTGAAAAGCTATCTTGTAACCACTGTATTTCTTTTGCTCCCTTGTTAAAGATCAGTGGACTATTTGTATGTGGGTCTATTTCTTGGTTCCATTTTGTTCCATTATATTTACCAATTCTTCACTAATACCACAGTCTCGATTACTTTAGCATCACAGTAAGTCTCTCTCTTTGTTTTAATGAGTATTCAGTTTGTTTTTAATTTTTTTTTCTTTATTGATTTTTGAGAGAGAGGAAGTGAGAGGGACAGAGAGATAGAAGCATCCATGAGACAGAACATCGATTGGCCGCCTCCTGCATGCCCACCACTTGGGATTTGGTCCACAACCTGAGCATGTGCCCTGACCAGGAATAGAACCGGCAACCTCTTGGTGCATGGGCCCTTGCTGAACCACTGAGCCACACCGGCTGGACCACAGTAAGTCTTGAAGTTGGAAAGGGTCAATCCTTCACTTTGTTCTTCTCCTTCAGTATTCTGCCAGCTATCCTGGGTCTTTTTGACTCTCCATATAAAAGTTCAGAAATTAGTTTGTTGATATCCACAAAATAACTTGCTTGACATTTTTTTTGGTATTACAAAAGATTTATAGATCAATTTGGGAAAAATTGACATCTTGACAACATTGTGTCTTTCTAGCCATGCACATAGACTATGGCTCCATTTATTTGGTTCTCTTTTGATTTTATTCATATGAGTTTAATTTTTCTCATATAGATTTTGAACATATTTTGTTAGATTTATACCTAAGTATATCATTTAAGGGGGGTGATAATGCAAATGGTTTGTGTTTTTAATTTCAAATTTCACTTGTGCATTGGCTTTTGTGTATTAAGCTTATATCCTGTAACCTTATTATAATTTATTATTAGTTCCAGGAGGTTTTTGTTGATTTTTTAAGATTGTTTATACTAACAATCATGTCATCTGCAAGCAAAGACAGTTTTATTTCTTTCTTCCTAATCTGTGTACCTTTTATTTTATTTACTTGTCTTACTGAAGAAGCTAGAACTTCCAGAACAATTCTGAGAAGGAGTGTTGAGAGAAGACATCCTTTCCTTGTATTTGACTTTAGGGGAAAAGCTATAAGTTTCTCACCATTAAGTATGATTTTAGCTGTAGGCTTTTTGTAGATATTCTTTATCAAGTTAAGGAAGTGCCCCTCTATTCCTCGTTTACTGAACATTTATCATGATGGATGTTGGATTATGTCAATTTTTTTTTTTTTTTTTGCTTTTATATATATGATTATGTCATATTTCTTTGAAGCCTTTTAATATGATGGATCACATTGACTTTTGAATGTTGAACCAGCCTTGTATACCTATAATAAATCCCACTTGGTTTTGGTGTATAATTCTTTTTAAACATTCCTGGATTACATTTGCTAATATTTTGTTGAGGATAATTATATGCATGTTCATGAAATATATATATCTTTAAAAAATGCATATATATATTTTTCATTATTACCCTAGAATATTTTATATTGATTTTTAGGGGGTAGAAGAGAGGGATGGGGGGGGCAGAGAGAGAGAGAGAGAGAGAGAGAGAGGGAGAAACATCAACATGAGAGAGAAACATCGACGTGAGAGAGACACACTGATTGGTTGCCTCCCTTATGTGCCACAACCAGGGCTGGAATAGAATCTGCAACCCAGGTATGTGTCCCTGATCAGGAATAAAACCCATGACTAGGTCAGTGCTCTAACCACTGAACCACATCAGCCAGGGCCATAGGAAATATTGATATGTAGTCCTCTTGTGATGTCTTTGGTTTTGGTGTTAGGGTTATTATGCTTACCTCATATAATGAGTTAAGAAGTATTCCCTCTGGTTCTATCACCTGAAAGAGATTGTAGCAAATTGGTATAATTTCTTCCTTAAATGTTTGGTAGTATTCAACACTACACCCATCTGGACATCGTACTTTCTACTTTGGAAGGTTATTAATTTTTTATTCAATTTCTTTAATATATTTAGGCCTATTCAGATAGCATATTTAGTATATTTAAGCAAAATGTCTTTCAAGAAATTGATCTATTTCTTCTAGGTTATCAAATTTGTGAGCATAGAGTTGTTATAGTATTTTTAAAAAATATTCTTTTAATGTCCATATGGTCTATAGTGATGATACCTCTTTCATTTCTAATATTTCATATCCTCTTTCCTTTTTCCTTAGCCTGGCTAGAGGCTTATCAGTTTTACTGTTTATTTCACAGAACCAGTTTTTGAATTTATTGATTTCTCATCTTTAATTTTATTATTTTTTTCTCTAATTCTTATTTTTTAAAATGTTTTTAATCCTCAACTGAGGATATGTTTTCATTGATTTTTTTTTTTTTTTTTATCCTCACCCGGGGATATTTTTGCATTTATCTTCAGATAGAGCAGGAGGGAGAAAGGGAGGAAGAGAGAGAGAGAAACATCAATGTCAGAGAGACACATCAACTGGTTGCCACCCACATGACCCCAACTGGGGCTGGGGACCATGTGAAACTGAGGTAAGTGCCCTTAGCAGAAACCAAACCTGGGACTCTCTGATCCATGGGCTGATGATCTAACCTCTGAGCCCAACTGGCCAGGGCATTTTCATTGATTTTTAAAGATGAGGAAAGAAGAAAGAAGGAGAAAGAAACATTGATATGAGAGAGAAACATCAATCAGTTGCCTCTTGTTCACACCCTGACTGGGAATTGAACCTGCAACCTTTTGGTGTATTGGATGACATTCCAACCAACTGAACCACCCAGCCAGAGCTCTGCTTTAATTCCTATTACTTCTTTTCTCCTGTTTACTCTGGACTTAATTTGCTCTTCTTTTTCTAGTTTCCTAAGGTAAAAGCAGATTGTTGTTTCTAGATCATCTCTTCCAATGTATGTATTTAATGCTCTGTAGTGCCCTCTAAGCATTGCTTATGCTACATCCCACAAATTTTGATAAAATATATTTTTATTTTTATTTTGTTCAAAATTGATTTTAAAATCTCCTGAGATATCATTGGCAATGATGTTCTCCCATACAGTGGGTTGCCTTTCCATTTTGATGACTGTTTCTTTTGCTGTGCAGAAGCTTTTGAGTTTGATGTAGTCCCATGTGTTCATTTTTTCCTTTGTTTCTGTTGCCTTAGGTGATGTATCAGTGAAAATTCTGCTGTATATGATGTCTGAAATTTTGTTGCCTACATTTTCTTCTAGAATTTTTATGGATTCATGGTCACATTTAAGTCTTTTATTCATTTTGAGTTTATTTTTGTGTATGGTGTAAGTTGATAGTCTAGTTTCATGTTTTTTGCATGTAGCTGTCCAATTTTCCCAACACCATTTATTAAGGAACTGAATAGACACCTCTCCAAACAGGACATACAAATGGCCAAGAGACATATGAAGAAATGCTCAACATCACTAATCATTAGAGAAATGCAAATTAAAACAACAATGAGGTATCACCTCACACCTGTCAGAATGGCCCCCATCAACAAATCATCAAACAACAAGTGTTGGCGAGGGTGTGGAGAAAAGGGGACTCTAATACACTGCTGGTGGGAATGCAGACTGGTGCAGCCACTATGGAAAACAATATGCTATTATCTCAAAAAATTAAAAATTGAACTTCCATTTGACCCAGTGATCCCACTTCTAGGAATATACCCTACGAAGCCTGAAACACCAATCAGGAAGAATATATGTACCCCCATATTCATAGTAGCACTATTTACAATTGCTAAGATCTGGAAACAGCCCAAGTGTCCATCAGTACACAAATGGTAAAAAAGCAGTGGTACATATACACAATGGAGTACTATGCAGCAGCTAGAAAGAAAGATCTCTTATCCTTTGAGACGACATGGAGGGACTTGGAAAGTATTATCCTAAGTGGAATAAGCCAAGCAGAAAAAGACAAATACCACAAGATCTCACTTATATACGGAATATAATGAACATAACAGTCAGAGGAATACGGTAGACCCAGAAATATGTAAGTAGGGCACAGACTGACATCCCTCAGAAGAGGGAGTGAAGGGTGGGAGGAGCTAAACCACAGAACTTATATGCATGTATGCATGACCAATGGACATGGACAACAAAGCCAGGGACAGGATGAGGGTGGGGTGGGGATGGGGGTGCCAATGGGGTAAAAAAAGGAGAAACATCTGTAACAAAATAATAAACAATTAAAAAAAAATTTCCTGAGATATCTTTCTTGACCCATGTGCTCTTTAGAAGTGTGTTGTTTTATCTCCAAGTATTTGGGGATTTTTTAATTATTTTTTTGTTTTGTTATTGATCTCTAATTTCATTCCATTGTGACCTGAGAGCAGATATGGTATGATTTCTGGTATTAGTTAAAGTATGTTTGTAATTTGTTAAAGTATGTTTAATGGCACAGAATATGGTCTGTCTTGGTTAATGTCCATATGATGTTGAGACAAATTTGTGTTCTGTTTGTTTTTTTTAATAATTTTTAGAAATTATCATTAAAAATTTAATTACTAGTTGTTGCCAGTATGTAGACATAAGTTTTTTATATTTCTTTTGTACATTTTCTAATTCACTGGTTAACACTAATAGTTTTTATGTTCTACCTATACAATCATGTTATCTAAAAATATTGACAGTTTCATTTTACTTTTCAAGCTTTAAAAATGTATTACCTTTACTGCTTTTATACAATGGGATCTCATATAAAAGAAGAAATGATTTTATAGTTTGTGTCAATTAACTAGATTGAAGTTTTAAAATGGAATAAGTCTACTAAGTTTAAAAATAATTTCTAAAGAATAATGAAATGGGGCCTTATAATCTTTCATTCTTTTTCAATTTAGTGCATGTAAACTGTCAGCTCAATACCCAAGTAATTTAATTGCACTGTAAGACAATCCTCAAAACATTTATAGGCACACACATACACACACACACTCAGAACTTCAACACCAAAAATGCCAAATTCTCAACTTCATTCTATTAACAAGCATCAAAAATTAGAACATATGAAGCATGAGAAAAAAACAACCAGTTAATAGAAGCAGAACTAGATTTGACAAAGACAATGGTATTAGTAAATAGGAATGGTAAAACGCTATTTTTTTTTAAACCTCACCCGAGGACATTTTTGCATTTATCTTCAGTTAGAGCAGGAGGAAGAGAGGAAGAGAGAGAGAGAAACATTGATGTGAGAGAGACACATCGACTGGTTGCCACCCACACGACCCCAACCGGGCCGGGAACAAACTGCAACCGAGGTACCTGCCTTCAGTGGGAATCGAACCTGGGACCCTCTGGTCTGTGGACCTATGCTCTAACCGCTAAGCCAAACCAGCCAGGGCCGATAAAACACTATTATAAGTATATTTTATATGTTTGAGTAGATAGAGGAAAGCATGAGCATATTAAGGGGAGAAATAAAAGATATAAAAAGATTCAGATCAAACTACAGATGAAAAATAAAATCAGAGATGAAAAATATGTAGGACCAAGAGGAGAGTAGATACTGAACAATATTAGTGAATTTAAAGACATAGAAACCATATATACAAAATGAAAAACAGAAAAAGACTGAATAATAAAATACACCAAGAATCAGCAAGCTGTAACAAAATGTTAAACAAACTAATGTATGTGTACTTACAGTCTCTCATAATTGTGCAAGTCAGCTAGTTGGGAATAAGAGATGTGGCTAGTCTAGAATGATTTCAGTTGAGATGACCCATCTCTGGTTTGAGTGGTCTCTCATTCCCCAGCAGGATAACCCAGGCCTGTCCAAATGATAGTGGCATAAATCCAGGACAGTGAACAGAAGTGTTCAATATCTCTCAACACCCACGCTTGGGTCAGTGTCCCTGTCATTATAGAGTCATTGTTTTTGCCAAAGCAAGATTAAGGTCAGTGCAGATTCAATGAGGTGGGGAAATAGACTGTAGTTTTGATGGGATCATATCGTAGGAGCTGCAGGTAAAACAAGGAAATATTAG
Source organism: Molossus molossus (assembly GCF_014108415.1). NCBI lineage: Eukaryota > Metazoa > Chordata > Mammalia > Chiroptera > Molossidae > Molossus > Molossus molossus. The sequence continues at coordinate 19,201,156 of NW_023425344.1, forward strand.
GGACATTTAAAAACAATCTATCAGATATGTTTTCGTAATAATCACCAAATGCATGTTATGTTGAGCAGCACTGTTTGGTCTCAGCATTGTTCTCCAGCTTCTGTTTGAAGCAATGAATTCATGGCTTAGACATAAGAAAAAGACTTGGTCTCAGTAATACTATAATTTTCTCAGGGTTTATCCTGTGAATACATTTACACTTTTTTAAAAAAATATATGTTTATATTGATTTTTTAGAGAAAGGAAGGGAGAGAGAGAAACATCAATGTGAGAGAGATACACTGATCAGCTGCCTCCTGCACACCCCCTACTGGGGATTGAACCCAAAACCCAGGCGTGTGCCCTGACTGGGAATGAAACTGGGACCTTTCAGTCCATGTGGAAATGCTCAATCCATTGAGCCACACTGGCCAGGCTACATTTCCACTTTGAATTCTCACTCTGCTTTCTACATTATCCTAGTATTTCATATTCCTGTCTACGTAGCTTGTAGTTGAACCCTGAGATACTTTCTAATTTTCATAACATCTAGTTATTTTTTTAAACCAAATGTTGTCTCTCTCAGGGAACTATGCAGGCAATATTTGATTTGAGAATAATTAGAAGGCATTTTCCTTTATTTCCTAAGCAAAACCACATTGAGTATAAGATACTGTAGAAATTATTTGTCTGAACAATAACACCTCTTTTTCTTTCTCTGTTTTTTTTTTTAACAATAACATTTCAGTGTAATGCTGCAGTGAGCTGATAGCTCATGACTCAAATCTCTGAATGCCAAAACCCTCTAGGTTTGCTCTGAAAATCTCCCTATACACTATCATTCATGCAGTATAGAAAGATAAAATAGAAGAGCCCAAGTGTTTCCTATAATTATATAATTTATTCTTTATCTAAAAATAAAGCCAGTTGCAAAAGGAGTTTGAACATTTGGAAGAAAATAGCACATTTAATGACTTAATTGGTTCTTTATTAGGGAAGTATTTTCAGCAACATGGTATAATATTTCTTCATTCAATAATCTAAAAGGGGTAAAACTGACAATTCACGAATGCTGAATAATTTACCAATGTGGAAGAATTAGCAAGGATATATTTTATTATTATGTTAGTGTGAATTACTTATTGTTTAATTTTAAAATATTTTTTGTGACAAATACTTCGCTCTTACTGAATCTAATGGGCTGATGGTTCTAGGCTCACATTCCAACTCCCAGGTGAGAGAGTAGTGGACATTCATTCATTTAGCTGCTGCATTACCTTCAATACTCTCTCTATTGTTGTTAATGGCCCAGCTTGTAAATCCTGTCTTCCCGAGGCAGAAAACAGAAAACTTGCATTGCTAGGATCCTGTAAAAGTGGAATTTGCACATATGAGTTGGGTTTTGCCATCATACAAACTAACAAAACAAATTCAACACTGAGCAATATGAGGGAATAAACCTTCCAACAAATCTGTTGTAAAATCCATCTGGTTCTTTAAGGGAGACAGTAGGACAGGTTTTGGCTTCCGGTTTAGAACAGCACAGGTGCCTGGAAGCAGTGACATTAGCAAACCTCTCCCGTGTTTGGCTGGGAAGCCGGACAAAATACAAGTTAAATTTGAATTTATGATAAATAACAATTTCTTACTATTAGCATGCCCCAAATATTGTTACTTTTACTAAAAAAAAAGTATCTGTGATTTATCTGAAATTTCATTTTAGTTGGTGTCCTGTATTATTATTATTTTTAATCCTCACTCAAGGACTTTGTGCATTTATCTTCAGGTAGAGCGGGAGGGAGAGAGGGAGGAAGAGAGGGAGAGTAACATCGAGTGGCTGCTACCCACACGACCCCAACCGGGTCGGGGGACAAACTGCAACCAAGGTACATGCCCTTAGTGGGAACCAAACTTGGGACTCTCTGGTCTGCGGGCCTGCGCTTTAACCCTGAGCCAAACCGGCCAGGGTGGTGTCCTGTATTTTTATTTACTAAATTTGGCAACCCTATTGTTTGGGCACTTCAGACTGCTTAGACTCACAGTGGGTTCCTACCCCATTCCTGAGACTCTGTGAGCTACCCAAAACCACTTTATAAAGTTGCTTTTGTTTAAATTAGCCAGAATTACTTCTACTACTTATTAAATAAGGTTTTAGGGACAAAGACTCTTTGATACAGTTTAGAAGGAACCTAAAGAGTTATCGCAATAGGAGTACTTGAACACATTTCGCATGTGAAACCCACTTGCTCTTTCCCAGAGGGCGGGGAAAAGGTGCTCTTCCCACCGCAGCGGGAGCCCCGTTCTTCAGAGAGGGCTGGCTTTGCGGAGGAGGGCTGCAGTCGCTGCCTTTGTCAGCAGCTTGTACCTTGAAACTGATACTATGATTTTAATGGATAGGACGGACTTTGAGGTGGCAGAGGCCTCTGTCACTGTAGCTCTGAAATCTACTTGAGTAATTACACCCACCTGGCCAGGAGTGTTAAGTGCTGCAAAGTGGGTGTAGTTATGAAAGTGGGTTTTAGAGCCAGATTGGCAACCAGAATGACCTTTTCCACAGTGATCTTGGCTAATTTATCACTGGAGCCTAGCACCAAAAGAAATGTGACATGAGAAAAATGAATCTCTAAGCAACTTCTTTGTGCAAAGAGATCTAACTAGACTCATTATCAAAGAGTCAGAGATTCTTGAGAGTTTCTTATAGGCACTTTGGGAAAGGGCTGTTTGAATAACCTAGATGAAGGAGTTTTGAATAATGTTGTGCAAACATTCTATAAACCTTCCAGCTAACTTTCTTCAAAGAGACCTGTAGCTAGTGTAATTGTGTCCAGAGAAGAACCAAGTCTATAGGACATTAAGCTATTGACACTGATTCTGAACTAATACTGCCTCCAGTTTTAATTGTGTAAAATTGTGATTTGCAGATTTCTGGAGGTCAGGTGGTAAATGAAGTTTGGCCCAAGTCTCTCTCAATGTGGTACAACTGGTATATAAATGTGTTCTGTGCTTATATGTTACTTTCTGATATATGGTTCGAAGGAATATAATCAGCAATTGACAGTGTCTATCTATATTGGCTCTTTGACTTAGGGGATGGTATAAGCAATCAAATAGAAACATCTGGATTCTCTTTTTATATCAAATATGCATACCCCATGGGCATGGACATTAGTTTGGTGAAGGCCAAGGGAAGAAGAAGCAGGGGTGAGTGGAGGTGGGCAAAGGGTGGGGTAAAGGGGAACACCTGCAATTTTGTCAACCTTAAAAATTTTTAATAAAAAAATAGTAAACCAAAAAATCAACACTGCACTCCTCATAAAATATAAAGATTGGTACCAACATTAAACTTGAAAGCAGCAGTCTTCATGATTTGGGTCACATTCAGACCTCCATAACTCTGGGATCTGGATTGTATAGTACCTCGTATAGTACCTTATACAAGAATACACCACAGTTTCATTTAATTAGCCACTTAAACCTCTGCCTGGTTATTTCAGACTTCCTGGTACTGGAAATAAAAAAGAAGAAAACAGATTATTGTGTCATCTGCATAATTGATTTTGATTATCAAGGGGAAATAGGCTTTTTATTAACCCAGTCTGGGAAGAAAAATTACAGATAAACTCAGAAGATCTTCTGAAGTACCTCTGCATACTACCATGTCATTTGTAAAATTAATGAATAGTAGGAGCATCACAATACATGTAAAGTAACAAAAGACTTGCTTAGAGAATTCAGTGTCGAGTTACCCTTATAGGTAAATAACATTGACCAACTAAGCCACTAGCGGAGAGCAAGTAAGCATGAAATACATATTGGAAGAAGTGCTCTCAATACCAACTATGGTCTTTCAGTCAGTTGCACAAGTGGTATTTTATGTATGTATGTATGTATCCATCTACCTACCTACCTACCTACCTACCTATTCCTCCATGCTTCTGTCTATATAAATGTTTAATTTCCCTCTTTCCTCCCCCTTCTGTTTTATATAGTGTCTGTTGGGTAAAAGCTGCCTTTATTTCATATATAAGTTAAAAACTATAGAGAATTATGATTGGTCTATAGAAGGAATGGATATTACTTAGAAAACTTGGACACGTAGATTTAATAACTGAATTGACTTCTTTATAGGCAAATCATATTTTTGTAGCAGTGATAGTGGTGTTCTATTTGTTTGGAGACATACTGTCTTTTGGAAGTTTAGGGAAGAAGTGTGCATATTGTTCATATTAATGATATGTGGCCAATATTAAACCTAGCCTCTAGTGGAAGTCATGATTGCAGTGGTCTAACATCTTTAAACACCTCATTTATATGGAAAATAATGCTTATTATGAACCTTGCCTTGACAGTTTACAAGTTGGGAAAACATTTTCCCCAGAATCCTTTGCAGCTCAGACACAGAGTAGTGATGCATGATCTGCTAGTCAGATGTACTCAAGATTTGGAGGTGAGTAAAGTGAAATGATGGTCACATGAGGGGAAATAATTTATCTTTGAAAATGTGCTGATGAACATACTGTACCTGATTCTTTGTGGAAGGCAGGGACAGACCTTCTGTGTTTGTTCTTAATCATTATGGTTATCAATTAAGAGCAGTTAAAGGGTGTCTACAGAGAAACCAACAGTGACATTTGCTGTAGAGCCTACCTCTGTGGGCCTTAAGAATCTGGCATTTCCATTCACTTAAATTCTCTGAGCAGTTAGTATCTTCCAGCAAAAATTTCTTGTAATTGTGGATTCTATTGTTTTATATTAAGCCTGCTGTTTGTCATCTATCAACACTCAAATTCCTTTTACCCAAAGGCGATTGAATTATATTTCTTCAAAACTAACTCATTCTCATGAATTTATCAGATAAATTAATGCCACCAAAAGTTTAGAGAAACAGGGTTTTAACTTTCAAAATCTTTACCAACTTTCTCTCTTTTTCTATCCCTTTATACCAATTCATGCAGCTTGAAGATCCCACATGTTTTCCCCTGAAAATAAGAGCATGACCTAGGAAGGTGTTCCAAATTATACACACAGTGATTTTCAAAAATTCTGCCCATAGTTTTAAATTAGTACTGGGGTAGGTGGATATGAGTAACATATAACATAGCTTAAGAAAAAACAGACTTCTCAGGTTGAATCACATAATGGTTATAAGCTTTGTATTTCAATAATACAGTTTGTTTTCAATACCAATTCTGCCACTTACATGTATGCTTGGACAACTTCTGGAAATTTTTGTCAGTATACTTATATGTTCAAAGATAGTAATAATATCTATTTCATATATATGTAATAAAAATAATAAAATTTATAATTATTTCATCCTGTCTAATGCCTGAAACCTATAAAGAATTTGATAGGTACTTCTTCTGTTTCTCCCCCTTTGCTTTTTTTTCTCCTGTTGTCACCATATTTTTTAAAAACCTCTTTAGCTCTTTTCTAGACTATTGCAGGAGGCTTCTGCTCTTTTTTCTTTAGTTTTTTCTTGTTATTCCAACTTGGTAGTTGGAATGGAGAAAGAGAAACATCCATCAGCTGTCTACTGTTGAAAATATAATCACCTTAAAGTGCAGTTGTAATAATTTTTCTCTTACATAGTGTTTCCCCATTGTGTCATACACAATAAGCTTTTATAATTTAATAATCTCCAAAATATGGTCTCATTTCAAATTTCTAGATATTTGTCTTACTATTTCCTTATATATGACTTACACTTAAATTTGTCTCTACCTGCTATGAGTTGTCAAATGGGCCATCAATTTCTCAATTGTGTATCCTTACTTTTCCTCCTTGCCAGGTGCTCTTTGGCATCATCTGGTACAGGTCCCATTCATTGTCAAAGGTAGACCTTCGCTCAACCTCTCTTCAATATCCAAATCCAATGAGTTCTTATTCTGCCTCAGTCGGTGTTATGGGCATCTCTGCGTTTGATGGTCATATCCACCATTCTGCTCTTCTACCTTTGCTTTTTATATATAATTTTTTTTTTTACCTCATACACATTTTGATGTTAAATTTCTGAAAAGCTTAGACTTTCAGAATTGGAGAATATTTTTAAAATATGGTTTTATTGATTTTTTGATGTTGTTGAGAGATTGGAATGGAGAAAGGGAAACATCCATCAGCTGCCTCCTGTATGCCCCCTACTGGGGATCAAGCCTGCAACCTGGGCAGGTGACCTGACCACGAATTGAACCAGGACCTGTCATTCCATGGGGCAATGCGGAATCCATTGAGTCACACCCAGTTGGGTGTGAATTGGAGAATATTTTTAAATCATTCAATCATATTAAAAAATAAACAATCATTTCAAATTTTGCATGTAAATCTGAATGCAGAGCTAGGGTGTAACCCCATTAACCATACACGATACAATCTACAACCCCCAGTGGATGCCTGAAACCATGGATAGTACCAAACCCTGTAGATACTATATTTTTGTACTTGTGATAAAATTTAACTTATAAATTAGGCACAGTAAAAAATTAACAGCAATAATTAATTATACAATAGAATAATTATAACAATATAGTGTAATGATAATTATGTGATTGTGCTCTGTCTCTGTCTCTAAAATATTGATACTGATCTCAAGAGGTTTCCAATTTGGTATATTCTGTTCAAGAGCAAGACACGGTTGTCACAAGGCAATTTTATTTACTTGCAGCAAGTAAAGGAAACAGGGGATTCATATCCAAAGCTCTGTTTTCTCCAAGTGAGGCTTAGCCATTGCTCATATATATAATTTGGTCAGTTACATATTAATTTCTTCTTGATATCCCCTTGATAAAGGCATAGAAGATTTTTGAAACTAGACAAACATTTTATAAATCCTTTAAAAGACAATACATAAAATTTGCATATACATATAAAACCAAAATAAATATGATTTTTAAATAAAAGATTCAATTGTATAAATATATACTTAGAAAATTTATTAAACTGTACTTTGAAAAAGATTAAACTAAAACCAAATAAATATGATTTTTAAAGATATTCAACTTCTCTCAAAAGGTTTGTTTGAAATGCTCTACTACCTATATCAATGTGTTGAACAGAATAGTATAGGTAGATCCCAGGTATTCATAGAGGTGGTTGTCTTTGTCAATTGTTCCCACTGGAGTCACATAGAATCTTCAGGGTACTGTAGTTGCATTATTATTTGAGGCCTTGAGGAAGACTAAATGTTGGTAATTTAATATTTTAAGTGTAACTCTAAAATTTAAGTTTATGGGTATAGGAGATGCTTTGGTTTCAAAAGTTGACTGCATTTATGACTCCCATGCACCCTCTATTTGCAAGATTTACTCACTCTGCATGGGTAGAAACAATGAACCTCAGGATATGCTGTTATTTTTGAAGAGGACAATAACACAAATTCTTGCATTTGAGTTTACATCATTTCTCTCCTCGATAAATTCCAAAGGGTCCTGGTTATGAGACCCTTTAGAACTATCCGGGATCCCATCTTCCAGGCCAAATTGTAGAGAAAACTCATAAAATGGAAATTAATCAAAGGAATAACATTGTGCTGCCAATATTCAGTGGGAAAGAACTGCTTGGCTAGCAGTGCAAACATAGGCATGAGTTTTTTTAGAATATTGTGTGTGTATTGTCCCCACCAATTTCTATTAAGGACATCTGGAGAAACAAACAAAAAACCCAGCCATGACAGCAGAGATGCCGGAATCTAAACATTCAGAACATGTGTAAAAGGCTGAATTGACTTAAACAGTGAATTTGAAGGACTTTAAATAGGTGTTTATTTAGCTAATATTTTAGATTATGTTAATTAAATCAATGTGGCTCAGGGTTGAAATCTTCCCTAAGGATCTAAATTGGACACAGATAGCTTATCAAATTGACACATTCTGACTCTTTTTCATTAATGAAAGCCTGTTTCTATGCCTCAACTGTTATCTGATATTCCCTCTAGAAAAGTGCAATTAGGAGGGCAAAGTGGCATATTTAGTGCTTAAAGGTCTGCCATGTAAAAAAGTCACGTAGTATTTCCTGCGTGACTCTAGAGAACAGATCTAGGACCAATGAACTGCACTGCGGGGTCAGTCAAGTTTGACTTGATGTAAAAGATATAATACCCTTAGAATTGCTCATTATCTGGAATAATGTGCCTTTCAAGGTCATAAGCTGCCTGTCAAAGACATGCTTAGTGTGTGTAAAATTTTTGCATTTTTGAATTATAAGGGGACTATACAATTATTTTAAGTCAAAATTTCAAAGATCTATTTTGGGCAGGATTCAGCTAAATACGTACAATTTTTAATGCATGCCACAAAACATTCTGATTTCATAAGCATTAAATATTTTAATTTATAATACTAAGCAGATTAATTTTAATGCAATGTTCTTGAATTTATATTGAACAGGGGATAAAATTTTGCATAGCAGTATTTTCACATATTAACCTAATTTATAATTAGGACAAAATGGAAACCAATATGTTTAAAAAATTGTTTTTATGTGCTTAATTCATTGTGGTAGTATATATATTCCCAATCACTGTATGATGCTGTCACACATATATACTTCAGAGCTTCTACATTAGTGTAAAAACAATTTGTCATAGAGAACTTTAGGAAGGGTAGGAGCAAGCTAAAAAGAATAAATTGAATGATAACAGGGCAATTATTAAAGATTATTTTTTCCCCTGGGACTCTTTTTTTTTTTTTTTCAGTAAGTTATTCCCTGAGAGCTCAATTTCTCCTTTAACTTGGTGATTCTTTGATATCCTAGAACTGGATTCCATTTTTATGCGACTCTTCATAGAACAGGATAAGATGAGAGAAGGATGCATTTGATTTGTCCATGAACTGGTTTCCATCAAAGCAGAATGCCCGATGCATGTACTGAAAAAGCCAGAACAAACTTTGATCAGACTACCAAAGAAATAGGAACGATTAAGTGTAGACAGACTTGCCTCTGGAGGCAAAATTCTGATGAAGACAGCGGAATTCTCACACTGTTGTAGTTCTCACCCTGATCGAGTTATGCGTTATTTTGTGTGTTCAAATCAGTAAAGATAGAAAAATGAAACACTTGGTGATATGGTTAGATGTCTTTTTGGTGAATCTAAGTAAAATCAAAGGCAGTGATACTGGCCTATTTAAGAGAGAACACGATTTAAGATTTGGAGGAATTAAGTGTCCTTGTGACTTCTTCATATTTTCATCATTTCTAACTTTAAAAGGAATTCACAATGACTTTGTAAAATGTGAAATGTGACCTTGTAATTTCATAGTCACACGTTTCAGATTTACAAATGTGGCATTAATTGTTTGTTCAGGACAAAACTTAATTAAACAGGGAAACAGTGCCTTTTTATGCAGTAGAATTTTTGTAGATAATGCAGTATTTATTTGCTTATTATTTAGTAAACACTTTTACAGAATATACTCCGGGCCACACATTTTTCAGCATGCCTTTACAATGTGCATCTAATGCTCCTTATATCCCCATGAGAGGTATTATTTTTAGCCACCTTTTTACCACTGAGAAATCAGAGGCACACAGTGGTTAAATAACTTGTTTAAATTTATAGATTGGTGATAGGCAAAGCTGGGGTTCCAATGCAAGCAGACTGATTCTAGAGTTTCATCTCTTACTCACTACACTATATTCTTCTGATATTTAAGCATACATTAAATTTTATTTAAGCCATGAAAAATCTAGAATGAGCCCTGGGCTGCTTGGCTCAGCTGTTAGAGCGTCGGCCTGTGATCCAGAGAGACCCGGGTTTGGTTCCCACTAAGGGCACGTACCTCGGTTGCAGTTTGTCCCTAGCCCTGGTTGGGTCCTACGGGTGGCAACCACTTGATGTGTTCCTTTCACATAGATGTTTCTCTCTCTCTCTCCCTCCCACTCTATCTGAACAAAAAATGGAAAAACATCCTCCAGTGAAGATAAAAAAAAAATCTGGGATGAAGTTTACTCATCACCATTAGTTACAGAAATTTCAGAGTAGTTCACAAGTTGAATTTACCTCCTTTCCATGCCCTAATGTGTCACATTGAAAAAATCAAAATTAATTATTTCTTTCAAAGATGATTGTAAAAATGATCAAACACACTGAGACACAATGCTGAACTTTGAGGTAGACACAGAGATCAGAGTTTTATTTTTAAAAAATTATCCCTGAGAGACTCATTCCATAAACTATCAGATTGTTCATTCTTTCCAAAAAGATTATATAGAATAGTTGGAGTGTCTATGTATCTGATTTTGCTGTCGATGATACAGGCAGTAACTTTTGAAGAATTTATACACTGGTTAGGAAAACATTTTAAGTGCTCAAACATTTGAATAATAGTACAAGCAATAGAAAAGGACAGAATGATCTACAAAATTTATGCATGATTTGAATTTTTGTAAATTTCCTCTTGATCTATAGAAATAAGATCGTACATGCTGTGATGTGATATTTAGATGTGTTTGTGGCACATGTTATGTTTGTGTTAAATTCATCATGTTCCTAAAGAAGAAAGTGAAATGGCTGGAATCACTTTTCAGGGAAAATTCATTAGTTTTTAGAATGTTACTGGGAAATGTCACTGCAGTGCACAGGTACTGAAGATATAACTTTGAAATTAAATTAGCAATATAGATAACCACTGTCAGTTATCAGATTCAGTTTGAGACACTATTTATAATATACTCATTTTCTGAACTTGCAGTAAATTAAAGGGGAAGTAATGGAATTCAGGGAAGTAAGACATATATTTATGTAGAAAAGCTTAAGATGAATATTTTACATTCTCTTTTGCTTAGTTTACATATTAAAAGTATTCCTTTAGATTTTATCAAATAATATATTTTAATTACTGTATTTATGTACATTGTATTAATTACTTTAAGTTTTCTATAACAAAATATTACATACTGGATGTCTTACAAAATAGAATTTATGTTTTCATAGTTGCAGAGGGTGGAAGTCCATGGTCAAGGTGTTGGCAGGTCAGGTTTCTTCTCCAGCCTCTCTCCTTGGCTTGCAGATAGCAACCTTTGGGCTGTGTCCTCACATGGTCTTCCCTCTGTGTTTGCACATCCCTGGTGTCTGTTCATATATCCAAATGTCCTCGTTATTGGGACACCATTCACATTTTAGTAGGACACCCCAACAACAACCTCATCTTAATCATGTCTTTAAAGGCCCTATCTCCAAATAGAGATCATAGCAAAAAATCTACCCAGGAGGCTTTATATGTTCATGAGGTCTACAGTTTATCTCTACTACACACTCCTTTAGTGACCTTGAACATTTGATTATATGAATTTAATGTCCACTGGCTGGACTTTAGATTTGGACATTAACAAGTCAATGTTTAATTAATGCAAACATATACCAACTGTTATGCCATTTGAATTTCTTCTGATTCAGTCTATTCTCCATATTGTCATGAAAATAAATGTTCACCAACCTGCTTGGGAAAGTCTAAAACTCACATTTTCCATGACTAGGGTAAAACGTTATCAGGTACTCAATTGTCTCTGTGACGTGTTTCTACTTTATCTCCCGTTAACTCAAAAATCTAATGTCAGCTACTACCAAACCAGCAACTTCACTGTTCCTGAAGCAAATCACAGTTAGTTCACTATCTTTTTATTTGCCTTTTGTGTTTTTTCTGGTCACTCCTTCACATTTCCATGTATTCCTTACTGCCTATATTGATTCTACCTACATTTTATGATATAATGCAAACCATGTCCCTTGTAGGACATTTTCCCGGATTGTATTGATTCATTAGTCTATATTTCTTATAGATCTCATTTATAATATTTTATTTTGCTGTACAAATAAACAATTATTTAAAGTTACTTAATAATTCATCTTGGATCATCTTTGTATTAGAAAATAAATTTGAAAGCTTAACAAGTATACTTTAGCCTGGCCGGTGTGGCTCAGTGGTTGAGCATCAACCCATGCACCAAGAGATTGCCAGTTTGATTCCCAGTCAGGGTACATGCCCAGGTTGTGGGCCCCGTCCCCAATGGGGGCATGCAGGAGGTGGCCAATCGATGTTCACTCTCATCGATGTTTCTCTCTCTCTCTCTCCTTCTCCCTTCCTCTCTCTCTAAAATCAATAAAGAAAAAATTTGTTTTTTAAAAAAGTATACTTTAAAGTCACACCCATGACTTTTTATACTATCCCTGTCAATAATGAGCAATCTGGTATATGCACTTAATACTTCTTAAGCTGAGCATCTTCTTAGTTGCAAATTAGAGAATGAAACATCTGCTCATGTGACTGATTGGATACATGCGATTGCACAATGCCTGCCATGCAGTCACAGTGTCCTCCCTGTTCTAGTTCTCCACCTCTGTGACTTCCTTCCTATTCCCTAAGATTTAGTTTAGTTTAATATTTTTCAACCAACATGTAGCAGACACTCTAAACTTCTTTTCTTTGATATCTTGTTAGTACCAGTCAGATGCAGTCTGGGAAACAGTCTAAGTATTGCAATCAGAAAGGGATTCATATAGGAAATTTGTTATAGAGGTGTTACAGATGAGAAAGACTGGAGGAAGAAATATAAACGAGAAAGATGTTGTTACCAAGAGTATACATAAGAGCAAGAAGCTGTTACTATTCTGCTATGTAAACTTGGCAACCCAGAGATTATGTTACATCTCAACTGGTCATAACATCTTTTAATTCGGGCTAATAGCTTTTTTGGAGTGCAGTTTATTCAGAAACTCTGCCAGCTTCATCTTTATTTGATTCCAGTCAAGCTAATTGTCCTAATAGCTTGACCTATAGTTCTTTTTTAAATCAATAATTACTTTATTTATTAGTTTTATTATTGTTGACACTATTACAGGTTCCCCATTTCCCCCACCTTTGCCCACCTCCACCCAGCCCTGCACCCCCTCTCCTGGCCATCACCACTCTGTTGTCTTCATGCATGGACTATTTGCATTATGTTTGGCTAATCTTTTCACCTTCTTTCATCCAGTGCCCCCGAATCCCCTCCCCTCTGACACCTGTCAGTCTGTTCCATGCATCCACGTCTCTCGTTCTACTTTGTCAGTTGATTTTGTTCATTAGATTCTGCACATTAGTGAGATCATATGGTATTTGTCTTTCTCTGACTGTCGTTTTTTGCTTAGCATAATAATCTCCAGGACCCATAATTATTACAGATGCATGCTTCTCTCCCTAAACTGCAATACAGATCATTTGAGTCTGTCAATCTAGGGTAGTGCCACATCCTCAGTATCTTTTCACTGAGACATCTAAAAGGATTTTATGAGTAAATTAAGCATGCCTCATTTTTTTTTGTTTGTTTTTAATAAAGTCACTGACAGTTACATCCTGGATTTGGTCTTTGCCCTGTAACAGAAACTTAATTTATCTTTTACATCTCTCACTCTGCAAGCCCTGAAATTTCTGGATCCTCCACTTTTCCCCTTCTTATAAACCAGTCAACTCTCTTCTAAGCCAATCTGTCTCTTTCAGTAGCTTGTGAAACATAGCTACTCACAACTAAGTCTCATCCGTGACGTTACTTATTCCAACTTTTTTATAACAAAAACCCCTTCGCCACATTATCTGCTTCAGTCATCACAGGTGAGAGCGTCACAAACTGTTTTGCATCTTTGTAACATAGTGTGACTATTTCAAACATTCAGTAACAGTTTTAGTCTTATCTTCCCCCAATGCCACAAGCCGGTGCCATGTAGTTCAGGCTCATCTTATGGAAGCATCCCATTTTCGTCAACAGCTCTACTAGGTTATGCTTCATTCACAGATCTCCATAGCTTCCAAACAGACCGGTGATATTTCTCATGCATAGTGCATGTCAGTAGATGTGACGACTTTCATGTATCCTAATTTCAAATATATCCTCTTTCTGGAATTTGATGTAAAAGAACAGGCTCTGTTTGAGACATACAGGTCTCATGATAGAGAAAGTGAGCCAGAGTTAGCAGAAATGCAAAATGGCTAGTTCAGCTTCCACTTGGAATGGACTTACATTGCTTCTGGCCGCATTTTATTGTCCAAAAATAGTCAAATAGCCACACCTGACAGCGCAATCATGAATTACACTCTTCCCACAGGAAGACCCCGTAAATCACATGGACAAAAGGAGGATGCATTGTTCTCTTACAAGGAAGGAGATGTAAAATTTTCAGTGCAAAAATGCAACCTTTTGTAAGAGCATACGCCAGGAAAGGGATTGAGGGCCAGAGGACCAACAGACAAAATCTAGCATTTTGGTTGTCTAATTTTTGTATCAAAATGAAGTCTTATCAGTAATGATTATTTTGAATAATGCTTCCACAAAACTCCATGTGATTTTTAAATTGGAAAACATTTGGGAAATCAGTTCTTCAGTGAGTAGTTTAATGCGTAAGTTTTTTGAGTGAGGTCTTGGTCAAGTGGCAGTCGGTTGAGTGGACTAGAAAAGTTCGCAGAATAGTGTTTGACTCAAGCCAATTTATTTTATTTTACTGCTTCCATTGCCAGGTTCATAAATATTCATGACATTTGAACATGGAAAGGAAATAGGTTCTGCAGAGCTAGTGTTATAAAGAAAGTACTTTCTGCCATAGTTTCTCAAATAGAAACAGACAAAAATTGTGATTGTGTTTAGACTCATGCCAGTTATTTTAACAGACAAAAAAAAAATAAGCAAAATATAAGATTATACTGCAGTTAAGGTTGACAGATAAGAGAAAAAATATTTCTCTGTGGTGCCCATTACAAGTTGTTTTCACCCAAATTTCAACACCAAGATTGGATTAAATTTCTCCGTTGGCTTAGTGGATTTGCAGCAGATTCTACTTGATGTGAGGTACTCTTCAAGGGCCAAAGATAAGGGGCTCACTCTTCTTCGTTCTGTTATGAGAGCTGTCCAAATTAAGGCTATGGTTAGAGGCACCCCCTAGGGTGCTATGCTACAATTAGTGAGAAAGCTCAGAAAGGCAAAATAGGTTGCCAAAGAAGACGGACACAGAAAGCAGGAGATGTATTAGAATTTTGGAACATGCTAAATGCTGAACTTTGAAAGCAGTGTGTTGTGCTGGCAATATATTAATTTTATAGGGTTGGTATGGATTTGATGAAATGTTTATGCAATTCCTCTCATTGCAAATGACATATTGAAGTGCTCAATAAACCTAATCTCTCAGCCTTATATAACACACAACTGCTAAAATGCTATTCATATTTGTGGAGGAGGTTCATTTTAGCATAGCAGGGCATATATTTAGCATATTTCTATTCAGATGGGCTATAGTTTTTAAGTATTGAAATGTTTCTAAAATATCAAAATAGTATTATGCTAGTTTATGGTCATTATCCTTAGCTCCTTGAGAATGGAGTGATACAGATGGTAAAAAAAAAGGGGGGGGTAAAGAATAATCACAAGTAGAAAAACAAACAAACCAAAATATTGATTTTTAGACTAAGAAGTTCTGGAATAAGTTGGTCATTGTCCCTTGGAGAAGTCATATGGTGATCACTTGGTAAAAGAAAATACATTTATGTATCTCTAGAACCCCCGAATCAAATATTCTATCCTCTAAAAAAATACAAAGAGTTTTTCCTTACTTTTGGAGAGGGTTTTAATTCTTTTTAGAAGAGAAGGAAAACTTCTTATTCCTGAAGTGTTTGTATCACCATGTATATGCTCTAATATTTTAACCTAATATTAATTTTAGTATGCATTATATTATCATCACTCCTCATTATAATGACAATGGGAATGTTTCTAGGTAGTATCTAGCTGTGGGTGTACAGGATCAGTTTGCCTGACTCTCTTAACATGCCCCAGATGTCTGTTCTCTTTCTTACACTCTTCGTACTTCACCTTTTCCTTCTTTGCTCTCTCTCTCTAATAGAGCGAGAGAAAGGGTATGTCGTGTATGCATTTTTATTGATGATCACCCCATGAATGATTCTTCCTCATACTTGTGAAACAGTATTTTAAAAAAACACTCCAGAGAACCTTGTTTGCACCTGCCTGGGAGCCATAAGGAAGACCTGGGTACAGAGGCGCTCCGAGTCACCCAGTGATGTTTCTGTGCTGGCCAGTGGTTTCTTCTGAAGTTTCTTCCTTCCAAAATGTTTGGGATTTAAGCTGCTAATTCTGTATCAGAGGTCTGGAAAACACAATAAAGATATTGTTTTCTTGTTGTTTCAATTTGTTTTGTTCCTACTTCATTAAGCCTTCAGACACAGAGGGAAATTAGGTTACGTTTTCTGGACTCATACACGTTTCTATGACTTAAAGCAAATTAATATTTTCCTAGTTTAATAACAATAATAATGATAGTAATATTAATTGCAAACATTTGTTTAAAGCCAAGCACTGTTCCGTGGGTACATGAATATCAACACTCTTGATCCTTCCAATAATCCTGTCACATAATGAGCTATAACCATTCTCATTTCACAGATGAGAGTACGAAGGAGAAAGAGCTCGAGTAATTTTCCCACAGTCACAGGCAGAGCTGTGGTTTGAACCCAGGCATTTTTTGCTCTAAAGTCCATCTTCTTAGTAGTCATAACATACTGCTTTTCCATGAATGTGCTGAGTTTATTCTGGACTCTCGCTATCCTGTCTGCCTGGTAAACACACTTTATGCTGCGTGAGAGCTGAGCAGCAGCCAGCGTGAAGTTCCAAGTCTCTCTGAGGTCTTCAGTCCGACTTTCTCTACCTCTCTGTGTCCTACATGGAGCTCTGTGCGCCCAGACACTGTACTGAACAGTCTCGTGGGCTGCCTTATAATGCGATTGTTTATTGTTGAGAATTACTCTTTTCATCCCCTTACTTAATTGCAGTCTTTGAAGACAAAAAAAAAAAAAGTTCTTCTTGATTCACCATGGCTTCTACTAAAGTGCTAGTAGCATGTTAATGCCTACTAGGTATTTATTCACAGTAATTGTGGAAGCAGGGATTCATATACATAATTATACAATCCTAAAACACATACCATTTTGTCCTTTACAGAAAATATGCTGACCCTGATGCAGAAATGGAGGCTAAATCCTGCATTAGCCGAATTTTCTCAAATTATTGCCTAAACGTGTTCTGATTCTCTTTGTTCCAGATTAAATCTAGAATTCCGCATTTCTGCTTTCTCCCATTATCCATGTATCGTTCTGTCCTGAGTAGCATTAGCTCCAATAATAAACATACGTATAAATATGCAGCTTTACTTGAGGAAGTGCAGGGAGTGTGCAGGGCTACTTACATTAGAATCATAAGACAAGGGCTGGAATAGAAAAACAGGCTGAATTTTCAAGGAAAAGAGAGTTTCAGGTTCTATCCCCATCTTTTAAAGTGAAAAGTAGAAATGTTACAAAATGTATAAAAATAAAATATGCATTTTTGTTATGTAGTAGTGAATCCAGAAAGTATGAACAAAAGATGTTTGTGTATATTCTTATTAAATTTAAGTGAATTCTAGGACAAACCAAGTAAGCCTATCAAGTGGTTATTTTAAAAATTTCAATAATTCTGAATAAACTTGTATTGACTGAATATCACAAGATCTTTGAGCCTTGACATATATCTAACTAACAGTCCAGTTGGAGCTTAAGACTGACCTTTAGTTCCGGTCAAGATGGTGGCGTAGGTAAACGCGGTATCGCGTCCTCCCACAACCACATCAAAGTTACAACTAAACTACATAACAACCATCATTCAAAACCGCCTGAAATCAAGCTGAATGGAAGTCGTACAACTACGGAACTAAGGAAAAAAAAAAAGCAGCTACATCCAGACCAGTAGGAGGGGCGGCGGCGCGAGGGGGGGCGGCGGCGGAGCGCGCAGCGGCGAGACGGGCTGGTCCCACACCCAAGCGTGGTGGATAAAAATCAGGAGGATCCCGCGGCTGGGAAGGTCCTTCCTGAGGACTGAGGGGTCCCCGTCCCACACCAGGTGTCCCGTTCAGGGTTCCAGTGCCAGGAAGAGAAGTCCCCATAACTTCTGGCTGGAAAAACCAGCGGAAACTGAGGCTCAGGGAAGCTGAAGCGGCTGGAGCCCCAGGCAGCTCCTTAAAGGGCCCGCGCACGGACTTATCGGACTCTCTCCCTCTGAGCTCGGAGGGGAGGCAGCTCGAGGGGCACCAGAGACACACAGGGAAGAACTGAGCTGTTTGGCACTGGAGCGAGAGCTGGAGAGGGGGCTTCCTCGGGGACAAACGTGCTGTCAGAGGCCTTTGTTCCTTTGGTGAGCCCTTCCCGGGGGCGGCAGACAGAAGCCATATCTGGGACTCCAGCAACCTGGCTCACACTGGTAGCCCCGCCCTGCTGACTCCCTGAGGCCCCGCCCCACCCAACTTTCAAGCCCACCCAAGCTGTTGCCAGTTGCTTAACCATAGGATTGGCCGGTCTTGGATCCTGCTTCAGGTTTTTCCTAAATTCTTTCAAACGAGCAGCACCGGGTCTCAGCGAGCCCCATACCTCTCATTAAGTAACACACAGAAACAAACACAGGGAGGCAGCCAAAATGAGGAGACAAAGAAACAGGTCCCAAATGAAAGAACAGAACAAAACCCCAATAAAAGAACTAAGCGAAAGGGAGATAAGCAACCTAACAGATACTGAGTTCAAAATACTGCTTATAAGGATGCTCAATGAACTTAGTGAGAACCTCAGTGAACTTAGGGAGGGCATCAAGAGCATAAAAAAGTACCAGTTAGAAATCATGGATACACAGTTAGAATTAAAGGAGGCATTAACTGAAATAAAGAATAATTTACACAGCTTCAATAATAGAGTATGTAGATCCAAGGAGCAAACCATCGATTTGGAATATAAGGAAGCAAAAAATCCCCAATCAGAAGAGCAAAAAGAAAAAAGAATCCAAAAAAATGAGGATAGAGTAAGGAGCCTCTGGGATAACTTCAAGCGTGCCAACATTCGCATCTTGGGGGTGCCCGAAGGAGAAGAGAGAGAGCAAGAAATCGAAAACCTGTTTGAAACAATAATGGCAGAAAACTTTCCTAACTTGGTGAAGGAAACAGACATACAGGTCCAGGAAGCACAGAGAGTCCCAAACAAGATGAACCCCAAGAGGCCCACACCAAGACACATCATCATCAAAATGCAAAAGGTTCAAGACAAAGAGAGAATCTTAAAAGCAGCCAGAGAAAGGCAGCTAGTTACCTACAAGGGAGTACCCATTAGGCTGTCAGCTGATTTCTCAAAAGAAACTTTGCAGGCCAGAAGGGAGTGGCAAGAAATATTCAGAGTGATGAAAACCAAGAACCTACAACCAAAATTACTCTATCCTGCAAAGCTGTCATTTAGAATCGATGGACATACAAAAACTTTCCCAGACAAGAAAAAGTTAAAGGAGTTCATCACCACCAAACCGTTATTATATGAAATGATGAAGGGTCTTTTTGAAGAAAAAGATAAAATGTATGAACAAACAAAATGGCAATGAATACATATCTATCAACAATGGAATCTACAAACAAAATGAACAGGAAGAACTGAAACATTCTCATAGATACAGAGAACATTTTATTGGTTGCCAGTTGGGAAGGGGGTTGGGGGAATGGGTGAAAAAGGTGAAGGGATTAAGAAGCACAAACTCATTGCTAGGCTGACAAACCTCAAAGGGAAAGGGGTTGGGGGGGTGGGAAGAAATAAACCAAAGAACTTATATGCATAACAAATGGACACAGACAATAGTGTGGGAAAAGGTGGGAGGGGGGCGGGAGTGGGGAGGAGGGGGTCAATGGGGGAAAAATGTGGAACATCTGTAATACATTTTACATCCAACAATAAAGATTTGGAAAAAAATAAATAAATAAATTGCTTTTAAAGGCAAAAAAAAAAAAAAAAAAAAAAAAAGACTGACCTTTAGTTGAACATTTATCCTAAATACAACTATAGATGATGAAATTTAGTAATTGGGTTTAAATTGCAATTATTATAATAAACATATTGTCAGAAAACAAGAAATTCTGACATAAGGAGATAATGTAATATTAAATGAGCTTGCATCCAAAACTTCACAATATATATTGGGGATCAATTTAATGTAAAAATTATACCTTTATTTGTATCAGTGTGAATTGTTCTTATATATATTCCAAATAAAATAGGTAGATAAAACTAGAACAATTTGAAATTTGTGTATTCCTTATATATGTACAGATTGTAAAATCTACTTTTTATTTTTATGGGCTTTTTATTTATTTTTTATTTCTATTTTTAATTAAATTAATTAATTAATTTTTGTTACAGATATTTCTCCTTTTTCTCTCACTGATCCCCCCTCTCCCTCCCTCCCTGCCCCGTCCCCAGCCTTGTTGTCCATGTCCATTGTTCATGAACACATGCGTATAAGTTCTGTGGTTTATCTCTCCCCCACCACACTCTCTTCTGGGGATTATCAGTCTGTACCCCACTTCCATGTCTCTGGGACTACCCAGTTCCTCAGACTGTTATGTTCATTATATTCCACAAATAAGTGAGATCAAATGATTCTCTGTTTGGCTTGTTTTTTTTTTAGGATAATAATTTCCAGGTTCCTCTATGACGTCTCAAAGGATAAGAGATCTTTCTTTATTACAGCTGCATAGTACTCCATTGTGTATATATAACACTGCTTTTTTATCTATTTGTCTGCTGATGTACAGTTTGGACTGTTTCCAGATCTTAGCTATTGTGAATAGTGCTGCTACAAACATGGGGGTACCTATATTTTTTCTGATTGGTCTTTCAGGCTTCTTAGGGTATATTCATAGAAGTGGAATCACTGGGTCAAATGGAAGTTCAATTTTTAATTTTTTGAGGTAACACCATATTGTTTTCCATAATGGCAGCACCAGTCTGCATTCCCACCAGCAGTGTACTAGAGTCCCCTTTTCTCCACACCCTCGCCAACACTTGTTGTTTGATGATTTGTTGATAGTGGCCATTCTGACAGGTGTGAGGTGATACCTCATTGTTGATTTAATTTTTATCTCTCTGATGATTAGTGATGGTGAGCATTTCTTCATATGTCTCTTAGCCATTTGTATGTCCTCTTTGGAGAGGTGTCTATTTAGTTCCTCTGCCCATTTTTTTATTGTGTTCTTTGTCTTCCTTTTGTTGAGTTGTATGAGCACTCTCTATATATTGGAAATTAACCCCTTATCTGATATATCTTTGGCAATTATGCTCTCCCATACAGTGGGTTGCCTTTCCATTTTGATGATTGTATCCTTTGCTGTGCAGAAGCTTTGGGGTTTGATGTAGTCCCATGTGTTCATTTTCTCCTTTGTTTCTGTTGCCTTAGGTTATGTATCAGTAAAAATTCTGCTGTGTATAATGTCTGAAATTTTGTTGCCTACATTTTCTTCTAGGAATTTTATGGATTCATGAGTCACATTTAAGTCTTTCATCCATTTTGAGTTTATTCTTGTGTATGGTGTAAGTTGATGGTCTAGTTTCATTTTTTTGCATGTAGCTGTCCAGTTCTCCAAACACCATTTATTATAGAGGCTGTCCTTACTCCATTGTATGCTCTTGCCACCTTTGTCAAATATTAATTGAGCATATTGCCTTGGGTCCATTTCTGGGTTCTTTGTGTGGTTCCACTGGTCTATATGCCTGTTCTTGTGGCAGTACCAGGCTGTTTTGAGTACAGTGGCTTTGTAGTATAATCTGAAATCTGGCAATGTGATCCCTCCTACTTTTTCTTCTTTTTCAAGATTGCTGTGGTTATTCAAGGTCTTTTTTGGTTCCATGTGAACTTTTGAAGTATTTTTTCTAGTTCTGTGAAGTATGTCGTTGGTATTTTGATGGGGATTGCATTAAATCTATAGATTGCTTTAGGTAATATGGAAATTTTAATGATGTTGATTCTTCTAATCCATGAACAGGGTATGTGCTTCCACTTTTTAATATCTTCTTCTATTTCTATTTTCAATGACCTGTGGTTTTCTGTGAATAGGTCCTTTATTTTTTTAGTTAAGTTTATTCCTAGGTATCTTATTTTTTTGTGCCGCAATGGTAAATGGGATTGCTTTTTCAGTTTCTCTTTCTGTGAGTTCATGCCATCGATTTCTTGAAGTTAATTTTGTATCCTGCTACTTTGCCAAATTCATTTATTAAGTCTAGTAAATTTTTGATGGAGTCTTTGGGATTTTCTACGTATAATATCATGTCATCTACAAATAATGACAGTTTCACTTCTTTCTTTCCAATTTGGATCCCTTCTATTTTTTCTTCCTGTTTGATTGATGTGGATAAGACTTTCAGTACTATGTTAAATAAGAGTGGCGAAAGTGGGCATCCTTGTCTTATTCCTGTTCTTAAGGAAAATGCTTTTAGTTTTTGTCCATTGAACATGATGTGGGCTATAGGTCTTTCATATGTAGCCTTTATTATGTCGAGATATGATCCCTCTATTCCCACACTGCTGAGCGTTTTTATCAGAAATGGATGCTAGATTCTGTTGAAGGCTTTTTGGGCATCTATTGATAAGATAATGTGGTTTTTATTCTTCATTTTATTTATGTGGTGTATCACATTTATTGATTTGCAAATATTGTATCAGCCTTGCATCCCTGGGATGAATCCCACTTGGTCATGGCGGATAATTTTTTTGATGTATTTCTGGATCCGATTTGCTAGTATTTTGTTCAGGATTTTGGCGTCTATGTTCATCGGGGATATTGGCCTGTAGTTTTCTTTCTTTGTAGTGTCTTTTTCTGGTTTTGGAATTAGAATTATGCTGGCCTCATAAAACGAGTTGGGACGTCTTCCTACTTCTTGAATTTTTTGAAATAGTTTGAGGAGAATGGGTGTTAATTCTTACTTAAATGTTTGGTAAAACTCCCCCGTGAAGCCATCCGGGCCTGAGCTTTTGTTTGCTGGGAGAGTCTTGATTACATCTTCAATTTCCTTAGTTGTTACTGGTCTGTTCAAGTTTTCTATCTATTCCCGATCCAGTTTTGGGAGATTATGTGTTTCTCGAAATTTGTTCATTTCGCTTAGATTTTTGAATTGTTGCATATAATTGATCATAGGAGTTGTTAACGATCTTTTGTATTTCTTTGGTGTCAGTTGTTACTTCTCTTTCAGTTCTCATTTTGTGTATTTGAGTTCTCTCTCTTTGTTTTTTGGTCAGTCTAGCTAAGGATCCATCAATCTTGTTTATCTTTTGGTAAACCATCTCTTTGTTTCATTGAATCTTTGAATTGTTTTTTTTTTTGGACTCTATGTGGTTCATTTCTGCTCTGATCTTGGCTATTTGCTTCCTTCTACTGGCTCTCAGGTTTTCTTTGTGTTTGGTTTTTAGTTATTTATGCTGTGAGATTAGATAGTCTATTAGAGATTTTTCTTGTTTCTTGAGGGAGGCCTGTAGTGCTATAAACTTCCCTCTCAGAGCTGCTTTTGCTGCATCCCATAGACTTTGTGTTGTTGTGTTTTCATTTTCACTGGTTTCCAGGAAGTTTTTAATTTCGTCCTTGATCTCCTCAGTAACCCATTTGTTGTTTAATAACATGCTATTTAGCCTCCCGGTGTTCAAATGTCTTTGCATGTTCAATTGATTTCTAGTTTCATGCCATTGTGATCTGAGAAGATGCTTGATACGATTTCAATCTTCTTAAACTTGTAGAGACTTAGTTTGTGTCCTAACATGTGGTCTATCTTTGAGAATGTCCCATGTGCACTTGAGAAGAATGTGAATTCTGTAGTTTTGGGGTGTAATTCTATGTAAATATCTATTAAATCCATTTGTTCTAGTGCTTTATTTAGAGTTTCTGTTTCCTTGCTAATTTTTTGTCTAGAGGATCTATCCAGTGATGTCAGTGGGGTGTGAAGTCGCCTGCTATGATTGTATTGCTATTGATTTCTCCTTTGAAGTCTTCCAGAAGATTTTTAATATATTTTGGTGCTCCTATATTGGGTGCATATATGTTTATCAAGGTTATATCTTCCTGTTGGATAGATCCTTTCAATATTATGTAGTGGCCTTTTTTGTCTCTAGTTATGGCCTTCATTTCGAAATCTATTTTATCAGATATGAGTATTGCTACCCCAGCTTTTTTTGCGTTCCATTTGCTTGGAAAATTTTTTTCTGTCCCTTCACTTTCAACCTATGTGAGTCTTTTGTTTTGAGGTGGGTCTCTTGTAAACAACATATAGATGAGTCATGCTTTCTTATCCAATCAGCTACTCTGTGTGTTTTTATGGGAGCATTCAATCCATTCAAATTTAAGGTGATTATTGATATGTACTTGTTTATTGCCATTTTTGTTTAGTGTGGTTCTATTTTTCTTCCCTTTTCTACTGCTAATTACAACAGCCCTTATAACATTTTTTGCAGTGCTGGTTTGGTGCTAATGTATTCCCTTACCCCTTTTTTTTTTTTTTGGTCTGGGAAGCTCTTTATTTGATCTTCTATTTTGAATGATAGCCTTGATGGGTAGAGTAATCTTGGATTCAAATCCTTGTTTTTCATGACCTTGATTACTTCATGCCATTCCCTTCTGGCCTGTAGTGTTTCTTGTGAGAAGTCAGCTGAGAGCCTTATGGGGTTTCCTTTGTAGGTAACCTGTTGCTTCTCTCTTGCTGCCTTTGGGATTCTCTCTTTGTCTTTAATTTTTAGCATTTTGATTAGTACGTGTCTTGGTGTGGGCCTTTTTGGGTTCTTCTTACTTGGGGCTCTCTGTGCTTCTTGAACTTGAATGCCTTCTTCCTTCACCAAATTAGGGAAGTTTTCTGTCACTCTTTCATCAAATACATTCTCTAACTCTTGCTCATTTTCTTCTTCTTTGGGGACTCCTATGATGCGAATGTTATTACATTTCCAGTTGTCCCACAGTTCTCTTAAGCTGTCTTCCTGTTTTTAATTGTTTTTTGCTTTTGGTTTTCTGATTGGTTAATTTTTTCTACCCTATCTTCTAATTCACTGATCTGGTCCTCAACTTCCTCTAGTCTGCTATTTAGACTTTCCAATGTGTTCTTTATTTCTAATATGTCATTCTTCATTTCTTCTTGGTGGTTTTTGATTTTCAACATTTCTGTATCTTTACTCATGGTGCTTATGTCCTTACACATGCTCTTGTGCTTCCTCAAGATCATGGCTCTGAATTCTAGTTCTGTTAACTTGCTTAACTGCACCTCATTTATCTCATTTTTGGTAGAGGTCTCTTGTTCTTTCATTTGACTTTTGTTTCTGTGTTTCACCATTTTGGCTATCACAGTGGGCTTTGGAGCCTGCCAAATTTTCCCTGTGGGTGTTGGTGTTCTGCTCTTTGTGGCTTCCTCTACTGGGTTTGGATGAGCCAGGGAGGACCCACGTTAAACACCGTCATGTCTTACTTTCCTGGTTAGAGTTGATAGCCTAGAGAATGGTACAGTTATCCTCTAGTTTTTTGCCTGGAGGCTATCAGTAGTGGTTCCCTGAAGAGTCTTGGCTTCTCACTTGAATGAAAAACTCCCTTAGGTGTTCAGCATAAGGGAATTTCCAAAGGGTGGGGCAGATGGTGGTTGTTAATGGGCCTCAGTTTACATTTCAATGGCCACCTGATGGGGTTGCATTTCCGAGGGAGGGGCCGCTGCCTCTTCTCAGAGCCCTGGGAAGGAGTAAGATGACCACTGTCCTGTGTGGCCACAACTCAGCAAAAGTTCTGAGTACCCTCCAAATCCTGAGTGTGTCCACACAGTTCTGGTCCAGTCCACCCTCCCTCTGTCAGAGCCCAAGTTGAGTGACTATGGCTATTTTAGCATCTATCTGGGCTCTGGGCTGTGGATTCACTTGGGAGTTTAACCCGAGGGCCCTGCTCATAGCTAAGTCTGCTACCAACTTTGGGCTCCCAGCCCCCTTCTTGTGCCACTGCAGTCCTACCAGGATTGAGTCAGAGTCCCTGGTTATATGGTCGTCCAAGCTGCTTTTCTGTTGCTTTTTCCTGATGATTTGTCCTTATTTTCATTATAATTCCAGTTTGGTCGTGGGAGATGGTCTGTGTAGCTTCCATTCACTCTGCCACAATTTTGGAACCCAAAAATCTACTTTTTAAAATATATCAAATGTTTATAGACTTGAAATGGTTTAATCAGAAAGTTATGGCCTTCTTTTGTTTTGATATTTTTTCTTTCACCGAATTATCACTCCAAGCTCGAATAATTATAAAATATATAAAAATGTATATTGTATATATATTATCAAACTACTTTAACATGTAACATTATTATACTTTACACTTTATTATTGTGTTTTTCATTTGGTGAGATGGCCAGTTCTTCTGTTTTCCTGGGATGAGGTTCATTTTTCAAATTAATATCTTATGACTCTCTTTTCATGACACTTGGCTCATTTACTCTTGTCCTTTCATGTCTATGGCTACGTATGAGATAACTCAAGACAGAGAAAAAAGGAATAATAAATCTCTCAAAGGCACACTTGAC
This sequence comes from Molossus molossus, assembly GCF_014108415.1. Lineage (NCBI taxonomy): Eukaryota > Metazoa > Chordata > Mammalia > Chiroptera > Molossidae > Molossus > Molossus molossus. Next base: position 19,227,516 of record NW_023425344.1, read on the forward strand.
CCAAATGTTAATGACAGCAACAAGAAATTGTCTTCCACCAGTGTCAAACAAAACTTTGTGTCAAGTATTTTTTTGAAACTATTTTGCTATAAACAAAAGTGTAGAGATGTGTTATATTTGATCAAGTATAATGTTATAATCAGAATTAATAATAATTTGAGTAATTTATCTGTTATTGTTCAAGTTGTTAGTTATATTACCCTTATAAAAATACATTTCAGGCAATGTACTCATGTATTTTTATAATATTTTATCAGAGTAAAGGAGGAAATAGATTATAATTCTGGAAGATGACCAAGATTCATATAATACTATACTATTTTCATAATTATTTTTATTAAATCACAGAAACATTTTATGTTCTATGTCCTCTATTTATATGGAATCCTGTGTTCATCATTTTGATTATTGTACAAAACAAACTGGAAAAGTGAAAACTATTAAGAATTATCTTACTGGCCCTGGCGAGTTTGGTGCAGGGGTTGGAGTGTTGGCCCTTGGACTGAAAGGTTGTGAGTTTGATTCCTGGTCAAGGGCACATATCTGGGTTGTAGGTTTGTTCCCCAGTCCTTGTCAGGATCATGCAGGAGGTAGTCAATTGATATGTCTCTTTCACATCGATGTTTCTCTCTCTTTCCCTTCCTGTCTTTCACTCTCTATAACAAACAATGAAAAAATATCCTTGGGTGAGGATTAACAACAACAAAAAATTATCTAACTGTACTTTGTTGACAGGATATTCCATAAGCCATGGGTTCATTAATAATAACTCACTATTCTCTGTGATGGTTTAGGATGACTTCCAGGAATTTCATCTGCTGATCATACTCAAAAGAAAACAAAACCTGTATCCTCATTTTAGAAAAACAGAATACTGATTAAAATGTAAAAGTAGTTATGTAAATACATGCCTTTGATCTTAAACTTTATTTTGATGGGTTGTCACTAGATTTTCAACTGGAATCTATATAAAGTCATGTAAATGAAAATTTTTATTAAACACCTAGATATTGGCCAAGGAAATGATTGTGTCAATACAAGTTGAACCACGTGGGCCCCAAGCTTTGACTTCATTATCTGCTATCTACTTACAGGAGCACCTTCATTTCCCAACGCCTTTGTCTACAACTTCCCGCCAAATATGCATTTGGCAATACTACACACTGTGGTTTCCCGAAGTCAAGGGTGTTTCTGACCCCACCCTGCATCAGTGGGTGCATTTGCTGTTCTCGGGTGCACCTCTCAGCCTGTGCAGCCGCCAGCAGCTTTCACATTGTCTTGAATGTCGATGCCCTGGTGGACCTTCAGCATTTCCTTCATCCCTCTTCTAAAAAGGCATCACTGGATGTCACCACTCCCTCTCTCCAGCCACACTGTGCACTGTACCTGCTTCTGTCTTCTCATTAAGCTCATGAAGAGTAATCTGTTTGAATGTGTTTATTAGATTTTTACTCCATAGTCCACGATTGGGTCATATTCTTCCAGCCGCTAGACCACACAAGTGTGGGGTAATGTATTTTAATTGAATTTCCCAAAGCGGTGAGTTAAAAGTGATTTTTTAAAAGTCATTAATGAGTGAGAAAAAAAATAAAAGATAACAACAGGTTGATAATAATATGACATTTCATTCTAAGGAACAGAAAATAAACTAAAACAATTTCTAAAGCAACATCTAAGCCACTGTTGCAGCAACATTGCAAAGGAAACCCTGGCTTCTATACCTTTTCTTCTAACTCTAACAAGTAATATTTGTTGCTTGGAAACATAATATCAAATATTAAATTAGTCAGCTCTACAATTATATTTGAATCCTTACTATGTTGTAAATCCTTTGGAAATGTGTGTAGTGAAAGTGAAATATTTAAGACTCGAAGGAGATGTATAGTTGCAAAAGATTAATATGTGGCAGAAATGTGATGAGAGGAATATGGAAACAGCCATTAGTTGGGAGTAATGAGTTTCTTATGTGAGGAACAGAGAAAGCTCCTAAAATATTCAGAGGAAGAATAACTTATATGCCATGAAGAGAACCTGGAAAGGCTTTGTAATGGGCTTGTTACTGTACCTCTCTGTGCTATTACTATACCTATCTCTTCCTCATCTGTAAAATAAAACCGGTAATGATACCCACCTCAGCGTTGTTAAATTAAATGAACTGATAAATATAGAGATCTAGGAAGAGCACTTGGCACATACTATGTGCTCAACCAACGCAAACTGGCATCATTATTACTAACAGCATTATTCAAGATTTAAAGAGAAACATAGAAAATAAAATATGCAAAAAACACAATTGTATTTTGAGAAATGGTGAAGAGTATAATTGATAGAAACATAAATTGGGGAAGAGGAAGGTCTAAATTGAGAAATCTGGTTTGACAGGAATCCAAGTTTATAGAAATCATATTTATTTTAAGGAGCAGAGACCTGAAAATGTTTATAAACTTTGAACGAGACCCTCAGCTTCCTCTATTACTGTTCTCAACATTATATGTGTACACATCACTGGGAGGTCTGATCATATCCTGATTCAGGAAATCTGAGATAGTGCCAGAGATTCTGCATTTCTAACATCCTCCCAGATAATACAATCTTACCATTCTAAGCACCACACTTTGCACATACTTATTCACTTGTCCGCTACCCCATGCATGTGCGTACACACACACACACACACACACACACACACACACACACACTGGAATGCTAAATTGGTGGGAGCAGAAACTGTATCTGTCCTGTTTGTCGCTGTATCTCTAGTGCCTGAGGCTGTTCAGCACATAGTAAGTGATTAAAAATATTCAATGAATGAATAAATAAAAGACTGGGAAGATGAACATTAAAACATAAAGATTTGGAAATTTTGTGTGTGTATATAAGAGGGATTGATTAATGAAATAGCTTTCCAGGGGATGACAAAGTTGAACAAGGGAAAGAATACAGATGATATAAGTTAGTTTTGGCCAGGAAAATAAATAAATAAGTAAACAAATAAATAAATAAAACTCTTTTGATAAAGAAAGAAGGGAAGAGAGTGGAAGTCTCATAGAAAGTCCTGTGTCAGCATAGAAAATAAGATTCAATATTCTCGTTGCCTAATCCCACCCACAGTGCAAAAAAAGGCAAAATCATCTTGAGTTTTGTGGTGGAACTCAGGAAGCTAACTTCAGCCCAGTCAACAATTAGTGTTGAGATTTGTTTTCTAAATGCATATTTCCAAGTTCACTCTGAAACCACAGAATTAACTAATAGCTTTAGATGAAAGGCCCTGGAAGATCTCTCTAAATAACTGCACAATGATTGTGTTATCTGGTCTTCAGCAGAACAGAAACTCGACGTTATAAATGAACCTTTTAATTATTTTGCCTCATTGCCTTAGGAAGAGTATCTAGAAGGTAACTAGTACTTGTGAAATGCATTTTTACCAAAGTTACCCCAAAATACAGATGCCTTCTGTTTGGGTTTTCTTAACATGCAAAAGCTTGTCTTTGTGCGCGCGCACGCACACACACACACACACACACACACACAGAGTCATTTGTGAATATTGCAAAACATACGGACACTGAAAAACATTTGATAGGAGAAAGGATACCCTATTGAAACAAATAATGTGTCTTGTTGGAACAATATTTCTATTGCATAAAAGCAACCTGGCATTTGTACTTACATTCTTCTAAATTTAAAGAAAATAATGCCATCGATGGCGGTTCAGATGGTTGAGAATGACTGTGGTTTGAGTGCTGCTTTGATGTATTCCTATTGTTGAGGGTATTTGATGGTATCGATCTAGCAGGGCTAATAGTAAACCTGGAGGGAAGTAGGACAGTTGTAAAATTAGTATATTTCTTACTGGTTTAGATGAATTAACAAGTTCCTGTTCTTAAGAAAATGCCAGGATAATATATAGATATTGGCTCAATTAAAAAGCTGTAAAGAAGAAAACTTCAGGAATAGTGTAGGCAGTAAAATTAGACATCGTGATTTTTGAATTAATTGATTTAATGTTTCATCCTTCTAGCTTCCTAAAAAGTAAAAGTCATTTCTTAACATACAGGTGCTATATTAGATTACATATTATTCCTTTCTGGCTTTACTGAGAAAATTAGATCCATACTAATATTTAGGATTCTTGTTCCATTTGTTACACAAGGAAATTTACCCTAAATCTAATTAATAAAAGCACTGGCCTTGCTCATGGAATCATCAGTATAGAAAACTTTCTTTTCCTCTGTTTTCTATCCTTTTCTTTTCTTTCTTTCTTTTTTTTTTTTTTTTGGTACATGCCTCTAGCGGGAACTGAACCTGGGCCTCTCTGGTCCGCAGGCCGACGCTCCAACCGCTGAGCCAAACCGGCCAGGGCTCTATCCTTTTTTTTCTTCATAGCCAAAATATGTCAGTTTTCTACTATTTATGACTCAATGAGAAAATCATGAACTGTGAATAATGAGTGTGAATAATAATATTTCTAATATTTTGTTAAGTTCTCACAGATTGCATGAGAAAAAATATATAATTTTGTATTAGAACCTGTTTCCAAAATGTCATTTGTTCAGAGATGTCTTTGCCAAATATAACTGTAGAGTTAAATTCAGAAAACAATTTTTCTAAAATTTGCCTCAATCACTGTAAGCATGAGAAATGATTTTTTTTTAAAGATCAGTAGATGAGATTGATGACAGATCATTTTAATGTATCCAACAAATTATTCAGTTTTAGCCTTGTCTATTATCACTGGATGTTTCCTAAATCTGCACTGTTTTAGTTCTTTACACTGATGATTTCATTGAGGCAAAGTTTTCCTTGCCAAAATTCCAGCTCACATTCTTTACATATTTTGTTTGAATTTGTTGAGTGCTATTTTGGGCTTACTGTTTCCCAGAGTGATTACTTGAATCATTAGTGAAGAAATTCATGTTGAAATGTACCTTTAAATGTATTTAATGTTTTAAAATAGATTTAGCATTTAATTAGCATGTATTTGCCTCTTACTATGTGCTCTGTGCTTTTAGTGGCTTCAATTGATGACGCACAAGACCAGACTTCCAACCACTGTAAACATTTTCCTGATATAAAGGGACTAGTAACTTGTGGTATTTTTTGTTATTGTTTACTGAAAAATATTAAAGCATTGTATTAGTAGCTAGGGCTGCTATAGAAAATACTACAGACTGGTGGGCTTAGATAACAGAAATCGATTCTCTCAGTTCTGTTGGCTGCACATCCAAGTTCATGGTGTTGGGAGGGTTTTTCCTGAGGTCTCTCTCCTTGGCTTCCAGGTGACTGCCTTTTGCTTGTGTCTTCCGTCTGTACACATGTGTTAGTGTCCTAATCTCTTCTCATAGGGACACGGTCCTATTGGATTAGGGACTTCTCATATGACTTCATTTTACCCCAGTTGCCTCTTTCAAGGCCTTGTCTCTAAATACAGTCACATCTGAGATACAGGGGATTAGGATGTTAATATACAAAGTTTGTGGGACACGCAAGTCAGTCTATAAGGGAATCTGGTCTTCTAAACCAAATCTTTTAAAATATTCACAAAATCAAACTACCTTTCTGTGCCCAGGTAATACTGACTGACTGGTGCTGATGGTGCCAGGAGATGATCTGAGCTGTCGGTTCTGCAGGAAGAGTCTCGGGCTGTGTGAAGCTTCCCATTGACTCTTTCCTGGTATTAATGGCTGTGTTCGTCCCACGACAGTAAAATCAATGGGTACACAGTAAATCTCTAAGTGAAAGAAACAGCAGGACTACAGCTAAATGAGGTTTAATGTTGTTAAGGAGAATAACATGTAAAAACAGTGTCTACAATGTAATTAAAAATTAGCATTGCTTTCCTGGTTATAGGTAATTGATTCTCTTTTGGAAGAACTGTTCAGAGCTATTTAATTTTTAAAGCAGGTTATGTTTCACAAATCCTTCTTTTTTCATTTTCTTTTGTTAGTTCCAGAAAAGGAGCCCTCCTTTTATAAATTGTACATTTCAGATATTACAGGAGTATCTTACATGGATACACAAAATCTTTATTCCTGTTGCTTTTTTTCTTGGACAAGAATAGTTTTTTGTGTGAATTTAAGAACACTGCTTAAAAGGAAAACTGAGGTTTCATTCATAAAAATTGTAATTCATGTATGAATTACCCGAGCAGTGCAGAGACGCGGAGCAGAAGGTTCCTGTGCTGTGGACAGAGCAGCCGGCTACCATGGTAAGCGGTCCATCAGGGTGCTTCTCCCAGCCCCACAGGGAGGTCCCACCATTTTCAAAGATCCTGAATCTTCCCTGGGAGGAGGCAGTGGGAGCAGCTAGGGCCCAGTAACCTGAGCCCACCAGCACACCTGACACCATCGGACCAGTGGACACTGTGTCATCACAGACCAGTGCAGAGTAGTGGAGCTGCCAAGGTGCCAGTTGTGGAAGCCACAGACAGCCTGGAGCCCAGCACCATCCCCCATAGTAGCAGCCCAATCAGAGTCTAAATATACCCCCAGCAATAGAGGCTGGGGAGCATACATCCATCCCCAGGCAAGAGAAGCACAGACCAGCAGTTGAGACCCATCCCCAAAACCTACAGCAAAAGCTGAGAAGAAGTTGAGCCCCACAGGGCAGCAGCACTACCGAGCTGCCAGCTGCAGGACCTGGGGGTCCACATAGGCCTGTGTGGTCTAGCAGCTCACAAGATCAGTGGGAAGCCAGAGCCTGAGAGGAGCTGGTGCTATCCAGCTGCCTGCCCACCAGACCTGCAGGGTGCAGGGCAGCAGAGAGGCCTGTGAGACCCAGTAGGGACTGTGCCATCCAGTTACCCATGGGACCTGTGGGGTGCTGAAGCACCAGAGAGCCATGTGTGACCCAGCAGCCCATAGGATAGGCATAGAGCTCTGTCCCCAAAGGGACTGTGTGATCCAGTTATCCACAGGACTTGCAGGGTGCTCGGGCACGAGAAAGGCCTGTGCGACCCAGCTGCACACAAGATAGGCATAGAGAATGTGAAAATGTAGGTGGACTTAATGGAAGCTACACAGACAATCGCCCAGGACCAAATGGGAATTACAACTAAAATAAAGACAAATCCTCAAAAAAAGCAACAGGAAAACAGCAGCACAGGACCATATAACCAGGGACACTGGTAGGATCTGTGGAGGTGTGAGAGGGTGGCAGGTGGGAGCCCACGGAAAGTAGCAGACTTATCTGTGAGCAGCACCCTTGGGGAATAAAGACCAAGACTGTTCCACAGCACAGAGAGCCAGGACAAAGCAATAAAATAGCCACAGCCACACATCTGGAGGCTATGGCAGAGGGAGGGAAGACTGGGCGGGATATCCGTGGGGACACCCAGGATTTGGAAAGTACTCAGAGTTTTTAATGAGTTGCGGCCACAAAGGACAGTGGTCAGCTTGCTCCTTCTCAGAGATGTGGAGAAAAGCAGCAGCCCACCCCCCTCGGAGATTCAGCCTTTCCCAGGTGAGGCAAAGAAATGCAAATTAAGGCTCATTAACAACCAGCATCTATCCCACCCTCTAGAAATCCTCTTATGGAGAACACCAGGGCTATATTCCAAGGCACTGAGTAACTGGGACTACTAGCCTTCAGGAAAAGGCTAGAGGGTAACTGAACCTTTCCAGGGCTTACACATCTACCCAGGAAGATAAGACTTGACAATGGTGTTTAATGTGGGCCCACCCAGGTTTATCCAAACCCAGTAGAGGAAGCCACAAACAGCAGAACACCAACACCCACAGGTAAAATTTGGCAGGCTCCAAAACCCACTGAAATAGCCAAAATAGTGAAACAAAGAAACAAATTCCAAATGAAAGAATAAGAGAACTCTATTGAAGACAAGATAAATGAAATGAAGCTAAGCGAATTATCAGAGGTAGAGTTCAGAGCCATGATATTGAGGAAGCTCAACAGCATGAGTAAGGACATCAGCGCCAATAGTAAAGATATAGAAACATTGAAAACCAACCAAATGAAATGAAAAATGACATAGCAGAAATAAAGAACACATTGAAAGGACTAACCAGCAGAGTAGGGGAAGCTGAGGACCAGATAAGTGAATGAGAAGACAGAGTAAAAACAATCAACCAATCAGAAAACCAAAAGGAAAAAATAATTAAAAACAGGAAGACAGCTTAAGAGAACTGTGGGACAACTGGAAACGTAATTACATTCACATCATAGGAGTCCCCAAAGAGGAAGAAAATGGGCAAGAGTTAGAGAATATATTTGAAGAAATAGTGACAGAAAACTTTCCTAACTTGGTGAAGGAAGAAGGCATTCAAGTTTAAGAAGCACAGAGAGCTCCAAGTAAGAAGAACCCAAACAGGCCCATACGAAGACACATAGTCATTAAAATGCCAAAAATTAAAGACAAAGAGAGAATCCTAAAAGCAGCAAGAGATAAGCAACAGGTTACCCACAAGGAAAACCCCATAAGGCTCTCAGCTGACTTCTCAACAGAAACACTGCAGGCCAGAAGGGAGTGGCATGAAGTAATTAAGGTCATGAAAAACAATGATCTGAATCCAAGACTACTCTATCCAGCAAGATTATCATTCAATATAGAAGGTAAAATAAAGAGCTTTCAAGACCAAAAAAAAAAAAAAGGCTAAGGTAATATATTAACACCAAACCAGCACTGCAAGATATGCTAAACGGACTGCTGTAATTAGTAGAAGAAATAGGAAGAAAAAGAGAACCACACTAAATAAAAATGGCAATAACTAATTACATGTCAATTATCACCTTAACTGTGAATTGTTTGAATATTCTGATAAAAAGACACAGAGTAGCTGACTGGATAAGAAAGCATGACTTACATATATGTTGTTTATAAGACCCACCTCATAACAAAAGACTCATATTGGTTGAAAGTGAAGGGATGGAAAAAAAAAAAAGCTGGGGTAGCAATACTCATATCAGATAAAGTAGATTTCAAAATGAAGACCATAACTAGAGACAAAGAAGGCCACTACATAATACTGAAAGGCTCTATCCAACAGGAAGATATAACCTTGGTAAACATATATGTGCCTAATATAGGAGCACCAACATATATTAAAAATCTTTTGGAGGTCGTCAATGAAGAAATCAACAGCAATGCAATCATAGCAGGGGATTTCAGTGCCCCGCTGACATCACTGGATAGATTGTCTAGACAAAAAATTAACAAGGAAACATAGACTCTAAATGAAGCACTAGGTTAAATGTATTTCAAGATATCAAAATTATACCCCAAAACAGCAGAATTAACATTTCTCTGAAGTGCACATGGCACATTTTCAAAGATAGACCACATGTTAGGGCACAAACTAAGTCTCCACCAGTTCAAAAAGATTGAAATCATATCAAACATCTTCTCAGATCACAATGGTATGCAACTAGAAATCAATTGTGACAATAACATACAAAGACATTTCAACACATGGAGACTAAATAGTATTTCATTGAAAAATGAATGGGTTACTGAGGAGATCAAGGAAGAAATTAAAAACTTCCTGGGAACCAAAGAACATGAACACACAACAACACAAAATCTATGGGATGCAGTGAAAGCAATTCTGAGAGGGAAGTTCATAGCACTACAGGCCTACCTCAAGAAACAAGGAAAATGTCTAATAGGCTATCTAACCTCACAACTTAAAGAATTAGAAAGCAAATAAACAGAAAACCCCTGAGCAAGTAGAAGGAAAGAAATAGTAAAGATCAGAGCAGAAATAAATGACATGGAGACCTAAAAAAAAAAAAATTAAAGGATCAATGAAACAAAAAGCTGGTTCTTTGAAAAGATAAACAAGATTAATGAACCCTTAGCTAGACTCACCAAGAAACAACGACAGAGAACCCAAATACACAAAATCAGAAACGAAAGAGGAGAAATAATAACGGACACCACAGAAATATAAAGGATTGTGAACAAATATTATGAACAATTATATGGCAACAAATTTGACAATCTAAGCAAAAAGGACAAATTCCTAGAAACATATAGTCTCACAAAACTGAACTGGGAAGAGATAGAAAACTTGAACAGACCAATAACAACAGAAGAAATTAAGATGTAATCAAGACTCTCCCAGCAAACAAAAACCCAGGCCTGAACGGCTTCATGGGTGAATTTTACCGAACATTCTAAAAAGAACACCCATTCTCCTCAAACTATTTCAAAAAGTTCAAGAAGATGGAAGACTTCCAAACATGTTCTATGATGCCAGCATAATTCTAATTCCAAAACCAGAAAAAGATACTACAAAGAAAGAAAACTACAGGCCAATATCTCTGATGAACATAGACGCCAAAATCCTGAACAAAATACTAGCAAATCGGATCCAGCAATACATCAAAAAAATTATTCACCATGACCAAGTGGGATTCATCCTAGGGATGCAAGGCTGGTGCAATATTCACAAATCAATAAATGTGATACACAACATAAACAAAATGAAAGATAAAAATCATGATCATATCAATAGATGCTGAAAAAGCATTCAACAAAATTCAGCACCCATTTCTGATAAAAACGCTCAGCAATCTGGAAATAGAGGGATCATATCTCGCCATAATAAAGTCCATATATGAAAGACCTACAGCCAACATTATACTTAATGGGCAAAAACTAAAAGCATTTCCCTTAACAACAGGAACAAGACAGGGATGCCCAATTTTACCACTCTTATTTAACATAGTACTAGAAGTCTTAGCCACAGCAATAAGACATGAAGTAAAAGTAAAAGGGATCCAAATTGGAAAGTAGAAAGTGAAATTGTCATAATTTTCAGATGACATGATACTATACATAGTAAACTCCAAAAACTCCATCAGAAATTTACCAGACTTAATAAATGACTTTGGCAAAGTAGCAGGATACAAAATTAACATCAAGAAATCAACAACATTCTTATACACCAATGATGAACTCACAGAAAGAGAAACTAAAAAAACAATCCCATTTACCATCGCAGCAAAAAATTTACAATACCGAGAAATAAATTTAACCAAAGAAATAAAGGACCTATTCATAGAAAAAAGAAATAGAGGAAGATATAAAAAAAGTGGAAGCACATACCTTGTTCATGAATTGGAAGAATTAACATCATTAAAATGTCCATACTACCCAGAGCAATCTATAGATTCAATGCAATTCCCATCAAAATTCCAATGTCATATACAACAGAACTTGAACAAATACTTCAAAAGTTCATATGGAACAAAAAAGGACCTCGAATACCCACAGCAATCTTGAAAAAGAAGAGCGAAGAAGGAGGAATCACATTACCAGATTTCAGGTTATACTACAAAGTCACTGTAATCAAAACAACCTGGTACTGGCACAAAAACAGGCATATAGACCAGTGGAATAGAACAGAGAACCCAGAAATGGACACAAGGAAATATGCTCAATTAATATTTGATAAAGGTGGCAAGAGCATACAGTGGAGTAAAGACAGCCTCTTTCATAAATGGTGTTGAGAAAATTGGACAGCTACATGCAAAAAAATGAAACTAGACCATCGACTTACACCCTACACAAGAATAAACTCAAAATAGGTAAAAGATTTAAATGTGACTCATGAATCCATAAAATTCCTAGAAGAAACAGTAGGCAACAAAATTTCAGACATCATACGCAGCAGAATTTTCACTGATACATCACTTAAGGCAACAGAAACAAAGGAGAAAATGAACACATGGAACTACATTAAAGTAAAAACTTCTGCACAGCAAAAGAAACAACCACCAAAATGGAAAGGCAACTCACTCTATGGGAAAGCATAATTGCCAACAATACCTCAGATAAGGGGTTAATTTCCAAAATATATAGAGTGCTCATGCAACTCAACAAAAGGAAGACAAAGAACCTAATTAAAAAATGGGCAGAGGAACTAAATAGACACTTCTCCAAACAGGACATATAAAATGGCTAAGACACATATGAAGAAATGTTTAACATCACTATTCATCAGAGAGATGCAAATTAAAACAACAATGAGGTATCACCTCACACCTGTCAGAATGGCTGCCATCAACAAATCATCAAACAACAAGTGTTGGCAAGAGTGTAGAGAAAAGGGGACTCTAGTACACTGCTGGTGGGATGCAGACTGATGCAGCCACTATGGAAAACAATATGGTGTTACCTCAAAAAAATTAATAATTGAATTTCAATTTGATCCAGTGATCCCACTTCTAGGAATATACCCTAAGAAGCCTGAAATACCAATCAGAAAGAATATATGTAATCCCATGTTCATAGCAGTAGTATTTACAATAGCTAAGATCTGGAAACAGTCCAAATGTCCATCAGTAGACAAATGGATAAAAAAGCAGTGGTACATATACACAATGGAGTACTATGCAGCTGTAAGAAAGAAAGATCTCTTATCCTTTGAGACGACATGGAGGGACTTGGAAAGTATCATCCTAAGCAAAACAAGCCAAACAGAGAAAGACAAGTATCATATGATCTCACTTATTTGTGGAATATAATGAACATAACAGTCTGAAGAACTGGGTAGTCCCAGAGACATGGAAGTGGGGTACAGACTGACAATCCCCAGTAAAGGGGGGGGGGGTGGTGGAGAGATAAACCACAGAACTTATATACATGTATGCATGAACAAAGGACATGGACAACAAAGCTGGGGACAGGGCAGGGAGGGAGGGGGAGGAGGGAATCAGTGGGGGAAACGGAGAAACATCAGTAACAAAAATAATTAAAAAAATAAATAAAAATAAACTAAGTATCTATCAATAAATTAATGAATTTTAAAAAAGTAGCATTATTTCCAATATACTTTATTGCAATGCTACTAAAATGGTGGTGCGAAGCTTTTCCTGCCCCTGAACGTGTACTGGTCAGCAATAAGAGAACACAGAATTTGAGCATAACAAAGAAATATTAAGAAACCTTAATGACCTTAGAACAGGTTATTGTCTATTGAGTCCATGAAGAAAAATATAGAGTCTTAAAATTTGTAATTCTTTATATTTTTATTATATTTAGTAATTCTTTTGGATTTTACAAAAGTACAAGTTTGTGAAGAACTGAAAATTGCAGACAAAGCAAAAGAAAACAAAAGCATAACCTGTAACCCAGGGAGCATGGACATCAGTGTTCTCTGGAATCCTCAGGGGTAAGAGCTCAAGACAGGATTCAGGCAGACCTGAATTTGACCTTGCCTCTGCCACTTAAAGGCTGTTGGGATTTGGGGCAAATTATTTATAGTCTCCAAGCTTGTGCTCTCACCTCTCAGGTGAAGATGATAACAAAATATTGGAATCATGTTTTACATAGTACAAAGGCTCTAAAACAAGGTATTGCAACCTTAGCACTACTGACATTTTGGGCCAGATAACTCTTTGTTTTTAACATCCCCTGTTAACAGAGACCTGTCCAGGGCAATTAGGATACCTGGCAGTGTCCCTGGTTTCGCTCATACTATATGCCAGTGTGATATATATATATCAAACTATAAACACTCCTCCAATCTTGATGAGTCATGATGTCTCCACATATTGGCAAATGCCCTCAGTTGAGGAGAGGTAAATTGCCTCACTGAGAGCCACTGGTGTAATTGCACTACATAAGGAGAACTTCACATATGGTTAATCTAACTCTAGTAAGTGTCTTAAATAGAGTTGAGACTGTGCACAGCCAGTGTGACTCAGGGGTTGAGCGTTGACCCATGTACCAAGAGGTTGCCTGTTGATTCCCAGTCAGGGCACATGCCCAGGTTGTTGACATGGTGATGAGGACCAATGCACTGCGTCATAATAACTGTAACACAGCCATTTCTTTTAGCATTAACTAGATTTCATGTTTTCTTAACTTTAAAAAATTTAACTGCTGTATTATTTTAATTAAGTAGTAGATGAAAGTTAATTTGCCTTTATAAGCCTGTTGTGTATATACATGTACATATACACATATATATGTACGCACATAACTAATAACCCACATATATACTACAATATAGTATTCATTATAATATAATCACATATTTTGTGATGTTATGTAAAATGATATGATTTGCTAAGAAGACAACAAATTCACTTTTATAATTATTTCTCACTGTAAAGTTGTGGTGCCCAGTACAATAGCCACCAGCCACATGTTGGCTACTTGAAATGTGTCTAATTTGCATTAATATATGTTGTTTATGTAAAACAAATACCAGATTTTGAAGACATAGTATGAGAAAAACAATGTAATTCTCTCAGGCATTTTAAATGATAATATCTTGCTTAATTTTAGTAAATAAGATATAGAATTGGTCTTAACTCTTTCAATTTTGTTCATGTGACTATTCAAAAATTATAATTAGATATATGGCTTGAATTTTTTTCTTACATTTCTATTAGGTAGCAATTATATTCATGTTATTCTTTCTTCTTTTTAAAATTATTATTATTTTTTTAATCCTCACTTGAGGATCTTTTCATTGATTTTTAGAGAGAAGGGAAGAGAGAGAGAGAGACAGAGAGAGAGAGAGAGAGAGAGAAACATTGATGTCAGAGAGAAACATGGATCATTTGCCTCCTCCACTTACCCTGACCAGGGCTAGAAATCAAACCCTTAACCTAGGTATGTGCCCTGAGCAGCAATCAAACCCACAACCTTTTGGTGTAAGAGATAATGCATCTACTAACTGAGCCACTGAGCCACACAGGCTGGGCCTTTCTTTTTTTTTTTTTTCTTTTTCTTTTTTATTTATTTTTTACCTTTTTGTTGAATGTATTACAGATGTTCCTCATTTTCCCCCATTGACCCCCTCCTCCCCACTCCCACCTCCCTCTCATCTTTTCCACACTATTGTCTGTGTCCATTGGTTATACATATAAGTTCTTTGGTTTATTTCTTCCCCCTTCTATTTGAGGTTTGTCAATCTAGCAACCAATTTGTTCTTCTTAATCCCTTCACCTTGTTCACCCATTCCCCCAACCCCCCTTCCATCTGGCAACCAACAAAATGTTTTCTGTATCTATTAGAATGTTTCTGTTCTGCCTGTTCATTTTGTTTGTAGATTTTATTGTCGATAGATATGTATTCATTGCCATTTTGTTTATTCATATATTTTATCTTTTTCTTCAAAAAGACCCTTCAACATTTCATATAATAAAGGTTTGGTGGTTTTTCTTGTCTGGGAAACTCTTTATATGGCCATCGATTCTAAATGACAGCTTTGAAGGATAGAGTAATCTTGGCTGTAGGTTCTTGCTTTTCATCACTCTGAATATTTCTTGCCACTCCCTTCTGGCCTGCAAAGTTTTTTTTGAAAAACCAGCTGACAGTCTCATGGAAACTCTCTTGTAAGTGACTAACTGCTTTTCTCTTGCTGTTTTTAAGATTCTCTCTTTGTCTTGAACCTTTTGCATTTTGATGATGATGTGTCTTGGTGTGGGTCTCTTGGGGTTCATCTTATTTGGGACTCTCTGTGTTTCCTGGACTTGTATGTCTGTTTCCTTCACCAAGTTAGGGAAGTTTTCTGCCATTCTTGTTTCAAATAGGTTTTCGACTTCTTGTTCTCTCTCTTCTCCTTCTGGCACCCCCAAGATGCGAATGTTGGTACGCTTGAAGTTGTCTCAAAGGCTCCTTACACTATCCTCATTTTTTTTGGATTCTGTTTTCTTTTTGCTGTTCTGATTGGGTATTTTTTTGCTTCCTTAATTACAAATCAATGGTTTGCTTCTTGGCTTTACCTACTCTACCATTGAATCTGTGTAAATTATTCTTTATTTTAGTTAATGCCTCCTTCATTTCTGACTGGTCTTTTTAATGCTCTTGAGGCCCGCACTAAGTTTATTGAGCTTCGTTATAAGCAGTATTTTGAACTCAGCATCTGTTAGGTTGCTTATCTCCATTTCGCTTAGTTCTTTTCCTGGAATTTTGTTCTTTTATTTGGGACTTGTTTCTTTGTCTCCTTGTTTTGGCTGCCTCCCTGTGTTTGTTTCTGTGTATTACTTAACGAGAGGTATGGGGCTCGCTAAGACCAGATGCTGCTTGTTTGAAAGAATTTAGGAAAACCTGAAGGAGGATCCAAGACAGGCCAATCCTATGGTTAATCAACTGGCAACGGCTTGGGTGGGCGGGCCTGAAAGTTGGGTGAGGCAGGATCTCAGGGAATCACCAGGGCAGGGCTACCAGTGTGAGCCAGGTTGCTGGAGTCCCAGATATGGCGACTCTCTGCCGCCCCAGGGAAGGGCTCACCAAAGGAGCAAAGGCCTCCGACAGCACATCTGTCCTGGAGAAGGCCACCTCCCAAGCCCTTGCTCCACTGCCAAACAGCTCAGTTCTTCCCTATATGTCTCCGGTGCCCCTCGAGCTGCCTCCCCTCCAAGCCTAGAGGGAGCAATTCCTAGTAAGTATGTGCTCAGGACCTTTAAAAGGAGCTGCCTGGGGCTCCAGCTGCCTCAGCCTCCCTGAGCCTCAGTTTCCCGCTGGTTTTCCAGCCAGAAGTTATGGGGACTTCTCTTCTGGCACTGGAACCCTGAGTGGGATGCCTCGTGTGGGATGGGGACCCCTCAGTCTTCAGGGAGGGCCTTTCCAGCCGAGGTATCCTCCTGATATTTATCTGCCACACATGAGTGTGGGACCAGCCCATCCGCCTCCGCCCCTCCTACCAGTCTCGATGTGGCTGCTGCTTTAATTCCGTAGTTGTAGGACTTCCATTCAGCTGGATTTCAGGCGGTTTTGAATGATGGTTGTTCTGCAGTTTAGTTGTAACTTTGATGTGGTTGTGGGAGGATGGGATACCACTTTTACCTATGCTGCCATCTTGACCGGAAGTCCTCTCTTTTCTCTTTTTCTTTTTAATTCCTTTGACTGATATATGATAAGTTAAAGGCATATATAACAAGACTTTCTCTCAGGGTTAGATTTACTAAAGTTAATATATGCATGTTGCATAGAAAATAAGATGAATAAATATTAACTTCTATTATTAGTAGTATTGTTTCTATTATGTAGTAAGTATTGCAGTTCTTCAAAGGAAGAGGAGGAACACTTTTCTGTGTTCAGTTCCTGTTGTAATCCATGCTGATAAGCCAGCTGTGCATATTTCATGTCTAAATGGGGTGAGAAATGAAACCTGAAGACAGCATCCTTGTGTCTACATCAATGTCTATTCATTTTTATGCTCTTTGCTCTTGTCTTCCTAGCCTCATAGAGTGCATGTGCAGGCACTTCATATATTTCTTTTTAAAAAAAATTAAATTATTATTATTTTTTAATTAATTAATTAATTTTTTTGTTACAAATGTTTCTCCATTTTTACCCAATTGGCACCCCCCTCCCCACCCCACTCCCGTCCTGTCACTGGCTTTGTTGTCCAAGTCTATTGGTTATGTATACATGAATATAAGTTCTGTGGTTTATCTTATCCCACCTCCCACCCCCTCTTCTGAGGGATGTCAGTCTGTGCCCTACTTACATGTTTCTGGGTCTACTGTATTCTTCAGACTGTTATGTTCATTATATTCCATATATAAGTGAGATCATGTGGTATTTGTCATTTTCTGCTTGACTTATTTCACTTATGATAATACTTCCCAGGTTCTTCCATGTTGTCTCAAAGGATAAGAGATCTTTCTTTCTTAGAGCTGCACAGTACTCCATTGTGTATATGTACCACTGCTTTTTTATCCATTTGTCTACTGATGGACATTTGGACTGTTTCCAGATCTTAGCTATTGTAAATAGTGCTGCTATAAACATGGGGGTACATATATTCTTCCTGATTGGTGTTTCAGGCTTCTTAGGGTATATTCCTAGAAGCAGGATCACTGGGTCAAATGGTAGTTCAATTTTTAATTTTTTGAGGTAACACCATATTGTTTTCCATAACGGCTGCACCAGTCTGCATTCCCACCAGCAGTGTACTAGAATCCTCTTTTCTCCACACCCTTGTCAGCACTTGTTGTTTGATGATTTGTTGATGGTAGCCATTATGACAGGTGTGAGGTGATACCTCATTGTTGTTTTAATTTGCATCTCTCTGATGATTAGTGATGTTGAGCATTTCTTCATATGTCTCTTGGCCATTTGTATGTCCTGTTTGGAGAAGTGTCTATTTAGTTCCTCTGCCCATTTTTTTAATTGGATTTTTGGTCTTCCTTTTGTTGAGTTGTATGAGCACTCTATATATATTGGAAATTAACCCCTTATCTGATATATCATTGGCAATGATGTTCTCCCATACAGTGGGTTGCCTTTCCATTTTGATTATTGTTTCTTTTGCTGTGCAGAAGGTTTTTAGTTTGATATAGTCCCATATGTTCATTTTTTCCCCTTTGTTTCTGTTGCCTTAGGTGATGTATCAGTGAAAATTCTTCTCCGTATGATGTCCGAAATTTTGTTGCCTACATTTTCTTCTAGAATTTTTATAGATTCACGGGTCACATTTAAGTCTTTTATTCATTTTGAGTTTATTTTTGTGTATGATGTAAGTTGATGGTCTAGTTTCATTTTTTTGCATGTAGCTGTCCAATTTTCCCAACACCATTTATTAAAGAGGCTGTCTTTACTCCACTGTATGCTCTTGCCACCTTTGTCAAATATTAATTGAGCGTATTGCTTTGGGTCCATTTCTGGGTTTTCAGTTCTGTTCCACTGGTCTATATGCCTGTTCTTGTGCCAGTACCAGGCTGTTTTGATTACAGTCGCTTTGTAGTATAACATGATATCTGGTATTGTGATCCCACCTATTTTGTCCTTCTTTTCCAAAATTGCTGTGCCTATTCGGGGACTTTTTTGGCTCCATATGAACTTTTGAAGTATTTGTTCTAGTTCTGTGAAATATGTCATTGGTATTTTGATGGGGATTGCATTGAATCTATAGATTGCTTTGGGTAGTATGGACATTTTAATGATGTTAATTCTTCCAATCCATGAACAAGGTATGTGCTTCCACTTTTTTATATCTTCCTCTATTTCTTTTTTCAATGTCCTGCAGTTTTCTGCGAATAGGTCTTTTACTTCTTTGGTTAAGTTTATTCCCAGGTATCTTAATTTTTTTGCCGTGATGGTAAATGGGATTGCTTTTTCAGTTTCTCTTTCTGTGAGTTCATCATTGGTGTATAAGAATGCTGTCGATTTCTTGACGTTAATTTTGTATCCTGCTACTTTGCCAAATTCATTTATTAAGTCTAGTAGATTTTTGATGGAGTCTTTAGGGTTTTCTATGTATAATATCATGTCACCTGCAAATAATGACAGTTTCACTTCCTCCTTTCCAATTTGGATCCCTTTTATTTTTTCCTCATGTCTGATTGCTGTGGCTAAGACTTCTAGTACTATGTTAAATACGAGTGCCAAAAATGGACATCCCTGCTTTGTTCCTGTTCTTAATGGAAATGTTTTTAGTTTCTGCCATTGTTTATGATGTTGGCTGTAGGTCTTTCGTATATGGCCTTTATTATGCCGAAACATGATCCCGCTATTCCCACATTGCTGAGCATTTTTATCAGAAATGGATGCTGAATTTTGTCGAATGCTTTTTCAGCATCTATTGATATGATCATGTGGTTTTTACTTTTCATTTTGTTTATGTGGTGTATCACATTTATTGATTTGCAAATATTGTAACAGCCTTGCATCCCTGGGATGAATCCCACTTGGTCATGATGAATAATTTTTTTGATGTATTGCTGGATTTGATTTGCTAGTATTTTGTTCAGGATTTTGGCGTCTATGTTCATCAGGGATATTGGCCTGTAGTTTTCTTTCTTTGTAGTGTCTGTTTCTGGTTTTGGAATTAGAATTATGGTGGCCTCATAGAACGTGTTTGGTAGTCGTCCTACTTTTTGAATTTTTTGAAATAGTTTGTGGAGAATGGTGTTAGTTTGCTAGTTCTTTTTAGAATGTTTGGTAAAATCACCCATGAAGCCGTTCAGGCCTGGGCTTTTGTTTGCTGGGAGAGTCTTGATTACCTCTTCGATTTTCTTAGTTGTTAGTTGGTCTGTTCAAGTTTTCTATCTCTTCATGGTCCCGTTTTGGGAGACTGTGTGTTTCTAGAAATTTGTCCATTTCGCTTAGATTGTCGAATTTGTTGCCATATAGTTGTTCATAGTAGTTGTTAACGATCTTTTGTATTTCCGTGGTGTTGGTTGTTACTTCTCCTCTTTCATTTCTGACTTTGTGTATTTGGGTTCTCTCTCTTTGTTTCTTGGTGAGTCTAGCTAAGGGTCCATCAATCTTGTTTATCTTTTCAAAGAATCAGCTCTTTGTTTCATTGATCCATTGAATTGTTTTTTTGGTCTCTATATCATTTATTTCTGCTCTGATCTTTACTATTTCTTTCCTTCTACTTGCTCTGGGGTTTTCTTTTTGTTTGCTCTCTAATTCTTTAAGTTGTGAGGTTAGACAGTCGATTACAAAGTTTTCTTGTTTCTTGACGTAGGCCTGTAGTGCTATGAACGTCCCTCTCAGAACTGCTTTCGCTGCATCCCATAGATTTTGTGTTGTTGTGTGTTCATTTTCATTGTTTTCCAGGAAGTTTTAAATTTCTTCCTTGATCTCTATGGTAACCAATTCATTGTTTAATGACATGCTCTTTAGCCTCCATGTGTTGAAATGTCTTTGCATGTTCTTGTTGCAATTGATTTCTGGTTTTATGCCATTGTGATCTGAGAAGATGCTTGATATGATTTCAATCTTCTTGAACTGGTGGAGATTTAGTTTGTGTCCTATCATGTGGTCTATCTTTGAGAATGTCCCATGTGCGCTTAAGAAGAATGTGTATTTTGTAGTTTTGGGGTGTAATTCTCTGTAGATATCTATTAAATCCATTTGGTCTAGTGCTTCATTTAGAATCTCTGTTTTCTTGCTAATTTTTTGTCTAGAGGATCTATCCAATGGGGTGTTGAAGTCCCGTGCTATGATTGTATTTCTGTTGATTTCTCCTTGGAAGTCTTTCAGAAAATTTGTAATATTTTTTTTGCTACTATATTGGGCGCATATATGTTTATCAAGGTTATATCTTCCTGTTGGATAGATCCTTTCAATATTATGTAGTGGCCTTCTTTGTCTCTAAGTATGGCCTTCATTTTGAAATCTATTCGATCAGATATGAGTATTGCTACCCCAGCTTTTTTTTTTTTTTGCTTTCTATTTGCTTGGAAAATTTTTTTCCATCCCTTCACTTTCAATCTATGTGATTCTTTTGTTGTGAGGTGGGTCTCTTGTAAACAACATATAGATGAGTCATGCTTTCTTATCCAATCAGCTACTCTGTGTCTTTTTATGGGGGCATTCAATCCATTTACATTTAAGGTGATTATTGATATGTACTTATTTATTGCCATTTTTGTTTAGTGTGGTTATATTTTTCTTCCCATTTCTCCTGCTAAGTACAGCAGTCCTTTTAACATTTCTTGCAGTTCTTGTTTGGTGCAAATGTATTCCCTTAGCCTTTTTTTGTCTGGGAAGCTCTTTATTTGACCTTCTATTTTGAATGATAGCCTTGCTGGGTAGAGTAGTCTTGGATTCAGATCCTTGTTTTTCATGACCTTGATTACTTCATGCCATTCCCTTCTGGCCTGTAGTGTTTCTTGTGAGAAGTCAGCTGAGAGCCTTATGGGGTTTCTGAATTCTAGCTCTGTTAACCTGCCTAACTGCTCTACATTGATCTCATTTCAGTGGATGTCTCTTGCTCTTTCATTTGGCTTCTGTTTCTGTGTTTCCCCATTTCGGCTATCACAGTGAACTTTGGATCCTGTCAAGTGTTCCCTGTGGGTGTTGGTGTTCTGCTGTTTGTGGCTCCCTCTCCTGGGTTTAGATGAGCGAGGGAGGACCCACGTTAAACACCACTGTCAAGTCTTACTTTCCTGGTTAGAGTTGTTCACCCAGGAATGGTACTGTTGTCCTTTAGCTTTTTGCCTGGAGGCTAGCAGTGGAGGTTACTTGATGAGTTTTGGGTTGTCAGTTGGTTGAAAAACTCCTTCAGGTGCTCAGCATAAGTAGATATCACGAGGGTGGGGCAGATGTTTGTTGTTAATGAGCCTCAATGAGCACTTCAATGGCCCACAGGTTGGGGTTGGATCTCTGATGGAGGGGCTGCTGCCTCTCCCCAGAGCCCTGGGAAGGAGCAATATGGCCACTGTTCTGCGTGGTGGCCACTCAGCAAAAGCTCTGAGTGCCCTCCAAATCCCGAGTGTCCCGACACAGTTCCAGTCCAGTCTGCCCTCCCTCTGCTGGAGCCCAAGGTGAGTGGCTGTGGCTATTTTAGCCTCTGTCCCGGCTCTGCACTGTGGAGCCACCTGGGATTGTGACCCGAGGGCGCTGCTCACTGCTGAGGCCGCTGCCGAGCTGCTGACTGTGGACTCCCAGCCCCCGTCTCGCGCCTTCACAAGCCTACCAGGATCGAGTCAATGTCCCTGGTTATATGGTCCTCGTAAGCTGCTTTTCTGTTGTTTTTTCCCGTTGATTTGTCTGTGTTATATTTGTAATTCCAGTTTGGTTCTGGGAGATTGTGTAGCTTGCGTTCACTCCGGGACCATTTTGGAATTGCTTCATATATTTCTTTTGAATTCTTCTGTTGTCTTACTAAAGAAAAAAATGTAAAATTAGTACATTGATACCGCTTATGATTTTTTTAGTATTAATTAATTTAATCAATTTGTATTGTTAAAATTTTGGTTAAAAATAAGTAGAATAAGTTTTTAGCTCAATTGTATGCATTAATACATAATCTTTAATAACATAGATGACATACCTTTGTATAAGGAGGACATTGATTGAAATGATTAGAAAGAATATAGGCAGAGATAAGAGTGACTTTTTTTGCTTTTCTAAATTTCCTTTGACACCTTTGATTTAAAATATGTACTGCCTGGCTGGTGCGGCTCAGTGGATTGAGTGCCGTCCATGGACTGAGAGGTCCCAGTTTGATTCCCAGTCAGGGCACATGCCAGGGTTCTGGGCTCGATCCTCAATAAGGTGTGTGCAGGAGGGAGCTGATTGATGTTTTTCTCTCACATGGATGTTTCTATCTCTCTCCCCCTTCTTCTCTTTCTAAAAAATCAATAAAAATGTATTTTAAAAAATATACATACTAATAAAAATGAAACAAATGTGATCTTTTTAAACTAGGTTTTTCTGTGAAATAATCAAGTGGATGCTAATGCCTGAAACACCCATCTTACTTAATTACTTAGCTTCTCTCCTTGCATCTAGAATATACATGTTATGTAACATAATGGAATGGAAAGAATAGTATTACCATCATTCTCTGTGTTATCATCCATTGTTCAGATGAGGAAATTTAGATAGTTTTCTATAGGAATTCTCTACACTTCTGTATTTGAATATTTATTTTTACGTAACCAGGTGTGAAAAGAGGAGCCTTTTTAAAATAGCCAAGAAACAAATACAAGGTGATTGGTTAATTTATTAATCAAAAGAAATGAGCACAATGTTTTACTTGTAATTACTACAACATCAATCCTCAAAGACAGAAACAGAAGCCAAACATTTATGGCAAAGATTAAAAAGAACATATATGCTGAGAAGATGGAATTTGGGGTATTGACGTCAGAAGTATTCAGCAACTTCAAACTGATATTGTAAAGAAGAAATAAAATTAGAACAAGGCAAACCACCAAAATACAGGAATAGTAGAAGGCAGAGGTTGCCTCTAGAGGATATGTAAAATTACACATTAACATTTAAGGTAAGTCAGCATATGAATAAAAATACTATACATAGCCTAGCGGGGGCAATTAGTGTAAGGGCTGGCTGAGTTCCACTCTTCTATACTCTCTGAAGGTATTATTTTGCTATCAAAAGGGTCACATTAAAAGGAAAACCAAACAGTAATTTGTTTCCACTTGAGGAAAGTTGTACTGTAATTTTGGAACATGGCAAGTTGGGCTGTGATAGTGCCAGTTCCTATAATGTGAACATTGATCTGTACCGAAATAGACCGGAAAACCAGCAGCAACAGTGGAAAGCACATATATAAATATGAATCATGGGAAGAAGAATATAAGCGAGATAAGATTATTAAAGGAGGAAGAGAGACTTATAGATAACTTAAGAAATAAATCCCAGGAGCCTGGCCAGTGTGGCTCTGAGCACCATCCCATGGACTGAGAGGTCCCAGTTTGATTCCTGGTCAGGGCACAGGCCTGGGTTGCAGGCTCGATCCCCAGTAGGGGGCGTGCAGGAGGCAGCCAATCAATGTATCTCTCTCACATTGATATTTCTCTCTCTCTCCCCCTTCCTTTCTCTCTAAAATTATGAATGAATAAATAAATAAATTCCAGGACAATAAGACAGAAAAAAACAGCTAATCATGTTTTAATAAACCTGAAATTACTGAATTCTATATAATGTTGATATATATGACTGCATCATAGCATATTGTGTTGATTTATATTAACGGGAAAGATAAGATGGTACCACAATTCATTAGCTTATGGACTCAATCAAAAATATTTATTGATGCTCGGCTGGTGTGGCTCAGTGATTGAGTGTCGACCCATGCACCAAGAGGTCACTGGTTTGATTCCCAGTCAGGGCACATGCCCAGGCTGTGGGCCAAATCCCAGTGGGGGGCATGCAGGAGGTGGTCAGTCAATGTTCTTATTGATGTTTCTATCTCTCCCTTTCCCTTCCTCTCTCTCTAAATTCAATAAAGAATTTTTTTTAAAAATTAATTGAGCTCCTTCTCTATTCCAGGCACCTGGATAGTCATTTGAGTGGTGGTCTGATAGCAAAGGCCTTCATGGAACTTACGACCAGATGTGTTCAGATCATGGAAAAAAAATAAAAATAAAAACCCATTTGCTATCATTTAGGTATTTACAAATACTAAAAAGAATAAGGCCACAGTATAATGGGATAGAGAATAATGCAGGATTGTTTAGATTGTTTAAGGAAAACTTGAAGGAGATAATGATTGAACAGGGACCTGAATGAAATAACCAAGAGGATATCTGAGAAATAGTGGATAAATATGTGAAGCATAAGAAAGCCTGGGGTAAGATTGTTTTAGGAAGAGGAAACTACAAATGCAAAGCCTTTGAGAAGAAAATGAAGT
This sequence comes from Molossus molossus, assembly GCF_014108415.1. Classification (NCBI taxonomy): domain Eukaryota; kingdom Metazoa; phylum Chordata; class Mammalia; order Chiroptera; family Molossidae; genus Molossus; species Molossus molossus. The sequence goes on from NW_023425344.1 coordinate 19,252,553, forward strand.
TGTGGCATTTGATGAATAGAAAAATGCCAGCAATGCCTTGGCCGGTTTGGCTCCGCGGTTGGAGAGTCAGCCTGAGGTACAGAGAGACCCAGGTTCGGTTCCCGCTAAGGGCACGTACCTCGGTTGCAGTTTGTCCCCGGCCCTGGTTGGTTGTGCGGGTGGAAGCCACTCGATGTGTCCCTTCACGTCGATGTTTCTCTCTCTCTCTCGTCCTCTCTCTCCCTCCCACTCTCTCTGAACAAAAAATGGAAAAATGTCCTCGGGTGAGGATAAAAAAAAAAAAAAGAAAAATGCCAGCATTGCTGGCCTGGGCTGACAAGGGATATCAGGTAGGAGATTATTTAAAATACATAGGCAACCAAACCACAATCCATAATAAAAATAATTACAAAACTAGGCTTTATTAAAGTGAAACATTTCTACTCTGAAAAACACTGTCAAAAGAATAAAAAGAGAAGACACAGAGTGTGAGGAAATACTTGGAAAACATATCCAATAGAAGGTTATTATCCAAAATAGAAAAAGAAGTATTTAAAATCACAATAAGAAAATGAAGAATCTGATTAGAAAAGGTGCCAAAGACCTTAACAGATACCTCACCAAAGGAGACATGCAGATGGCAGATACGCATATGAAATGATGTTCCACATCATATGTCACAAGACAAATGCAAATTAAAGCAATGAGATACCACTGCACACCTATTAGAATGGCCAAAGTCCAAAACACCAATAACACTAAATGCTGGGAAGGAGCTGGAGCACCAGGAACTCTCATTCATTGCTGGTAGGCTTGCAAAATAGGACAACCACATTGGAAGATGGGTAGGCAGTTTCTTACCAAATTAAACATAGTCTTGCTGTATGATCCAGTGATCATGCTCCTCAGTATTTTCCCAAAGGAGTTAAAAACTGTGTCCACACAAAAACTGGCATACAGATGTTTATAGCAGCTTTATGCACCATTGCTAAAACTTGGAAGCCACCAAGGTGCCTTTCAGTAAATGAATGGATCAATAATCAGTAGTACATCCAGACAATGGACTGTTATTCAGCACTTAAAATGATACATTAAAAAACAAAGAGGAACTTTAAATGCATATCACTAAGTGAATGAAGCCAATCTGAAAAGGCTACATACTGTATGATTCCCAATATATTACATTCTGGAAAAGGCAAAACTGTAGAGATAGTAAAAAGACCAGTGGGTTCCAGGTGTTAGGAGGAAGAGGGATAAATAGCATAGATTTTTAGGGCAATAAAGCTATTCTATATGATACCATAATGATGAATACATTTGATCAAATTAAATGACGCTACAAGTGGATACATCTGATCAAATCAAATGATAAATTAATTTGATGAAATGTACAATATCAAAAGGAACCCTAATGTAAATTATGGACTTTGAGTGATTATAAAGTGTCAATGGAGGTTTATCAATTGTAACAAATGTGCTACTGTGGTAGGGGATGTTTACACTGGAGAAGGTTGTGCATATGTGGGGCAGGGGGCATACAGAAGTCTCTGTGCCTTCCTCTGCATTTTACTGTGAACTTAAAACTGCTCCAAAATTAAGTTTATTTAAAAAAAGATGTAGGCCAAAGCCAGATCTGGTAGGATCTTATAAGCTATGACAAGGATTTTTTTATTGTTCTAAATGTAAAAGAAAGTCTCTGAATAGCTATGAACACAAACGTGGCATCATCAATGTTAAGGAGAGAGATGAGGAAAGATAGATAGGGAGAGAGTCTTGTTAAAAGGCTGTGGCATGTACCCAGCTAATTGATACTGGTCATTTGGTTAAGGCTGGTGTTCATGGAGGTAGTAAGCAGTGATTGGAAATGGCATGACTTACACATAGACGGGATAAAGGGATAAAGAAAGGAGCTGAGGATTCCCTATAAGTTCATGGTTTGCAACAACTACGTGAATGTCATCGTATTATTGAGATGAGGGGCATTTGGAAGAGTCGGTGAATTGCAGGGGATTCGGACAAGTTAAGTTAGATAGGCCTAATGGATTGTCAAAGAAAGAATCATTCCGAGGAGAAAAGTCTAGGTCTGAGATCCCAGTTGGGAATCATCCCTGTAAGGATGTATTTAGCACCTTTCGTTTATACTGGGTCATCTAGAGATACAGCATAGAGATGAGGAAAAGAGCAAAGCTGAATTCTAAAACACTCCAGGATTTCAAGACCAACGAAGGGAGGTAAAGCTAGGAAAGGCTACTTTATTGAAATATAAAGAGAATTAGGAAAATGTGGCATTCCCAAAGTCCAGTAAATTTAGTGATTAGAAAAGGAGGAGGAATCAACTGTGTCAAATCGTGCTGAGAAACTTTGAGGCCTGATAATTGGCCACTGAATTTGTCAGATCAGAAGTTGCTTTAGATCTTGACCAGAATATTTTCAGGAGTTTAATGGGGATAAAAGCCTAAATAAAGAGAGTTGAAGATATAATGGAATGGAGGAACTAAAGAAACCAATAGTCAATAACTTTGGATCAGTGACAAGAAGATAAGCAATAGCCAATAACTTTGGGGCACTGACTGAAAGAAATGGGAGGAAGGGAGGAATCAAGGATGTTTTTTCATAACAAGAATGGAGCATGCTGCCCTGACCAGTTTGGCTCAGTGGTCAGAGTGTCAGCCTGCAGTCCAGAGAGACCCGGGTTTGGTTCCCGCTAAGGGCGCGTACCTCGGTTGCAGTTTGTCCCTGGCCCTGGTTGGTCATGTGGGTGGCAGCCACTCAATGTGTACCTTTCACGTTGATGTTTCTCTTTCTCTCTCTCTCTCCCTCTCACTCTATCTGAACAAAAAGCCAGAGGAAGTAAGAAGAGATGGAAATAATCCTGTGTTTTCTCAATGGAGAGTCAGGGACAGAAGGTGATGTGGATAGTTTGAGAAGAGAGTAGAACATGTGGATTTTTTTCCTGAGAATGAGAAAGTAAACTACTTAGGAAACATTATAAGAATGCTAGAAGATTCTGAGGGCCCAGCTGATAGCTGGACTTATAAACATGTGCTAAGTGTTACTGGAAATGGTAATTTATTTTCATGGGTTCATGCAGTTAAACACATGTTCCTACTTTCAGACACATGACTTTGGCTTTGTTTCAAACTTAGATAAAATATTCACCATTCAAGTTAAATAATGATTTGATATGAGGAAATATATTTATCCTCTTGATGCCTCATCTGTATATTGGAGATAATGTTATCTCTCTTACAGGGTAACTGTGAGAATTAAATGATGTAAAACAGTTTAGTACAGTACCTGGTAATAGTAAGTATATGTCCATTGTATGTCACTGTTGCTGGTATTATTTCTCTTATGAAAGAATCCATAATCATACATTTTCTGTAGATCAGATCTTGGGATTCAATAAAGGTATAGTTGTCAGGGATGCAACAGGCATTAATAGACACACAACTTGCTTATGATATTTCAACCAGATAGGGGTTTACTTTTTTTTTAGATTTTTTTGTATTGATTTTTAGAGAGAGCTGAATGGAGAGGGAGAGAGAGAGAGAAACATTGATGTGCAAATGAAACATCTATCAGCTGCCTCCTGTACACCCCCAACCCGGTACTGAACCCATAAACCAGACATGTGAACTGACTGGAATCGAACCAGCAACCTTTTGGTGCATGGGATAATGCCCAACCAACTGAACCACATTGGCCAGAGCTAGGGGTTTACTTTTTTAATGAGCATGATGACAGCCAAGGGCTGGATCAATGCTCAAGGCTGCAATCAGAAACCAACGCTCCTTCCATCTTTTCTTTTGATATCTTAGCATATGGCTTCTTTTCTCAGAGTTGCAAATTAGTTGCTATTTATATATGTTTTGTGTCAGAGTTCCAAGTAAGAAGACAAGGGAAATGTAAAGTATGAATGGCTAATGTGTGTGTGTGTGGAGAGAGAGAGAGAGAGAGAGAGAGAGAGAGAGAGAGATCTAATCTATTCACCTTCTCTTTCTTCTCATTGGCTTGAAATTCACAAAATACAAGGTAGTCTATAAAGGTATTTTGTCAGGATACATTGTACCTTAAATAAAATTGAGGTTATTTTTTTAAAGAAGCATAGACTACATATTTATTAAGCAGTTAAATTTGTATACCACAGAGGGTCAGAATGAGTCCTCTCCCTCCCCCGAGAAAGCCCACTGTTTAGTGGAGGAGGTGGACATATAAACCTGCATTCGCAAATAGAAATGTGTACCAGGGCAAGCAGAGAACACAAATGAGTGCCATGGATTAGATGGCAAATAATAGAGCACATGTCATAAGTAAAGATGGCAAGAATGTCCTGGCTCTGGTAGATCAAGGCCATGAGATCTGTGGATTCAAAGCCCAAATCTTGATTTCATAATAATTATTATTATTTTTTTATATTATTATTATTTTTCTAATTTATTTATTTTTGTTACAGATGTTTCTCTTTCCCCCCCCACTGATACCTCCTTCCCCGCCCTGTCCCCAACTTTGTTGTCCATGTCCATTGTTCATGCATACATGCCTGTCAGAATGGCCACCATCAACAATCATCAAACAGCAAGTGTTGGCGAGAGTGTGGAGAAAAGGGGACTCTAGTACACTGCTGGTGGGAATACAGACTGGTACAGCCATTATGGAAAACAATATGGTGTTACCTCAAAAAGATTATTATTTTTTAACATGCAGACCAAACAAAAACTGTCTGTGGCCTAGATTCAATACAGTTCTCCTCTGACTTGTACATTTTGATATTTTAAAGGATGATAATGGCTGCAACATGGGTATTTGCAGTGACAAGGGAGCCTCTTAGACAAACCAACTCGTTAGAAAGGATTCAGTTTTTCTTTAATATTTCATGAAATGCAGTGTACCATAGAATCATAAATCTTTACAATGGAAGGACATAAGTAATTATTTAATTCAAGTCTTACTTTTTACATAAGAAATTCAGACACAGAGAAATGAAATCAACATCAAGGCTACACAAGGAGGCTGTAGAATGCTGGTCTACCAAGGGCTCTTTCTACCTCAGTGTGTTTTGTCATACTGTCACTTGGAGTAGTGAGTAGAGGTTGACAAGGGGGTTGACTTAGTCCCTTGGGCTTGTGATGTAGAAACAATAGATAAGTTCTAAACCAGTGATTTGCAACCAATGTGCTGCAGGACTGTTTAAAACAAGCAGTACCTGACTATTTATCAGGGCACTGACCTCTTTTCCCTTAGATTGTCACATTAGAAAAAAAAAAAAAAAATCCAACAGCCAACACAAGAGCCATCTGGTGTGAATGAATCAAAATTATACCTATTTTTTGGTCATATAAATATATTTTTTAGTGTGAGCATAATTTTGGTAACTAGCTTACGTGTGCCATGAGATGAACAGGGGTGAAAATCACTGTTTTAAGCACTCATGTCAGTTCACCTTGGTGATAATGCCAGGGAAGAAGAGGAGTGTTTAGAGACTGGGAAAATAACTCATTTGAAGCCTGCTCACAACCTTGAGTCAGTAATGAATTCTACTAACGGGTAATCATGTTATCTTTTCTCTAAAGGCCATACAGTTGCTCATCTTTGACTAAGATTCTATGAGAATGAAACAAATGCTTCAAATGAGCTCACATCAAGGACCTTCTTTATGCAGTTGAACATTTGCGTCGGTTTCTTTCCAAATGATCCTATCTCTGAGTGAATCTGGATCTGAATCCGTAGAAAATTACAATATTGGAGGTCTTTAAATTATTGAAATATTTATTAGCAGCTCAATTTTCCAAAGACCTAATATTAGCATAGGATAATCAAACTTATTTTACTGGTTTGCTCAAGCAGGGAAGTCTGTAATTTGGAGATCTTTCCATCAGAATGTCTCAGATTTAGGAAATAATCAATTAACTACTTTCAGGAATTGATTATAAAAGTTTAAATTCAGAATACCTCACTTTTAGAAAATACTGGGGTTACTATTATTTGTAGCTTGATCTGATTAATCAGCACATTAGGTCTCAATAATGAGAAATTTAGTTTCATGCCTTTTTTTAACATGGCAAGTTTTCCCCTTAAATATATTCATCATGTTTCAGAAACAAAAGATTTAGGGGATACCTCGCAATTAGTTAAATATTTCAGTGGACATTCATCTGTTCAGGTTGACTGGTTGTTCCCAGGCAGGTAACTCAGTTGTTTGGAGAGTTGTCCCAATATGCCAGGGTTTGGGGTTTGATCCCCAGTCAATGTTTCGCTCTTCCTCTTTCTCTCTCCCTCCCTCCCTTTCTTCCTTTCTTCCTCTCTCTCTTTTTCCCTCTTTTCTTTCCTCTCTCTTTCTCAAATTAATAATTAAAACATGGACACAGACAATCGTGTGGGGAGGGCCAAGAGAGGGGGTCAGGCAGGGGCTACATAAAGGTGCACAAAGGTGGGGAAATGGGGCCCATCTGCAACAGTGTCAACAATAAAACATTTAGAAATAAAATAAGCTGAATAATTCTTCATCTTCTAATTCCTAACTCAGTTGGATCCTGTGTTCTTTCTCTTTCTGTTGTTCAATTTGTTTTATTTAGATCACCTCTGTTCAACTTTGTTCTTTACATGATATTAATATTGTATAATTTGAAAGTTTATTTCTTGTATTTTTTTTTCTATAACTCTCCCAATTGGTACTACACACAGCATTACCTAAACCATCCTAGGAAGATGTATCTAGTTGCTGTTATTTTTATTTGTTTATTTTCTCTCAGAGAGGAAGACCTCATAAATTCCCTTGGTAACCAACTCAAATTTTTAATGGAAAATGTCCATTTATCTATAATAATATTTGTAATTATACAGCATGTTTCTTCTGAGTATCTCTTGGCATTTAAAATAGCATTTCAATCCTCAAGCCAGTCCTGGAAGTAGTTGGTAAGCTTCATTATGCCCCTTGTGGGCACAGACGTTATATTTGTACATGTTATATTCAGTGCTCAGGACATTGTGAAGGCTTTAGGAATGTTTAATAATCAGAATAGTAATTTTACAGGTGGATGATCTGAGAGGAAGTGGATTTAACTGTGCTCCCAATGCCTATAATGGGGGGAAAATTGAAAATTTCTGACTTACATACACTGAGGACTGCAATATTTCTCCATAAGCTTCGTCTCTTGTTTTTGATACTTTAATTAGAAATTAGATATGTTTATGGATCTTAAAAAAGCAAATACTACTGTCCAAATAGCTTCTACTCAACTGTGATCTTATTCAATTAGTTATTAGGTGTTTAAACATACTGGAGACCAAAAAACTGTGAATGTGATCAATTTCATTATTATAACATAGTTTTTGGGTCCCTTTTTCTCAAGGGACCTATTGACTATATTTGCTTCCCCCTTATATATTCCATATTAAATATTGGACACACCATCTTTAAACAGAGTTCTAAAACTTTCAAATTTTTGTCAATTAAAATATTTCTGATTTATATTTTATGTCATTTGGGTCCTGATATGTCTCCATAATGCTATAAAAAAATGCATTAGAAATTCCCAATATGTCCTGAATCATGAAAAACATTTGCATTCTAGTGGAGACCTTTGCGAGCACAGTGGCTTAGCACAGAGTAAAGGGAGAAATTTCAGGGAAAAATGTCATAGGTGAGGAAAGAAATATTCTTGGGCAGTTAATTTTCTTAAGGCCACATGAATTATATTGTGTAGGTAGTTATCTACTTAATCCTGGAGTAGGAACCGTCATGGGCAGTTGTATTCATTAATTTGGGAGACAATATGTTTTCTTATCAACTAAATGTTACTGCATTGCACAGATCAATAGAATGGAAGCCTTGTCATGATCAAAAGAATAAGTGGGTCTGAATTAGATGTTCTGTATCATCATAACCTTGGAAGGTGTCAGATGGTTACCAGACATATCATTGTGATTACTTTTTTAGGTGTATAAGTGTTGAATAACTGTTGTACGCCTGAAACTAATATAATATTGCATATTAGATATTTTAATAAAAAATAAAGTAGATATTAAAAGTTAATAAATAGAAGTAATTTGAAAGCAAAACAATAATAATGGAGTCAATTCTGTGGGGCTTGATAACTCAAATAATGAAGTAGAATCTGTGGAACACATAAACCAACTTGTTGGCTCATATTTTTACACGTGGATAATCGTATTTTCAAAAGCAAATGCTCTAAGTAGGTTCTGAAAGTAGATCTAAATCTGAGACAATCTTATGTTTGAAAATTTTAAATTAAATCTGACTGGCACGTGGGTGAGTGAGTGTATTTAGATGAAAAAAAAATAGAGGAGGGAGAAAGAGAGAAAGAAAGAGCAAGAGAGATGTGTGTGTTGAGGTGGGACAGAGACAGAGACAGAGAAAGACAGACAGGGAAACAGGGCAAGAGCACCTTTGAATGCCCATCCCTACAGGCTAGGCATGTAGAGCATCACCATCACTGACAAGGATGTAAATGGAGCTACTTTTACTATCTCACTGGAGAGCTTATGCCATAAAATCCTTTATGTAGCCTTTGGAAGAAGATTCTGTTACTGTATGAAAAAATATGGTTTCACTCAGCTCTGTAGCCCATACATACTACGAAGTGTCAGAGATTCTTATGGAGAGACAGGGAGAGAAGAGTGTCATAGACATGGTGTTGACTGGAAACACCCCTGATCTCCATCCAGCTGGGTCCTTGGCCTTGCAAAGTAAGTTGTCCTTGGGAAGAGTTTGCTTTCCGCCTGATGCACGAGAGTCAGATGGCAGTGAAAACGTTGTAGGGAATCAGAAATCCTGCTGAATAGAGAATGCAGAAAATAACAATGCAATCGAGTATTTTTGTTGTTGTTGTTGTTCAGATAGAGTGGGACGGAAAAAGAGAGAGAGAGAGAAACATCGATGTGAAAGGGACACATCGAGTGGTTGCCACCCGCACAACCCAACCAGGGCCGGGGACAAACTGCATCCGAGGTACATGCCCTTAGCAGGAACCAAACCCAGGCCTCTCTGGACCACAGGCCGATGCTCTAACCGCTGAGCCAAACAGGCCAGTGCCAATCAAGTATTTTTAATAAAAACAAACGGAATCAATTGCCTTTAAAATATAAAATTGTGATTGTGGGCCTATCTCACATGTAAGGTTGGTGCTTGCGTGACATACTAGCAAAGTGCTATTGTGAGTGGAAAGACAAAGGAGCCTTTACGGTCCTGTCGCTGAGCAGCAGCACTAAGCCTGACAGGTAAGCAAAGCCACCCAGGCTTCTCATCTGTAATCACTGGACTCCAGAGGAAAAGGACTCGCATCTCAAAATCCATGCTGTAACCCATTCAGTATTTTTTTCAACCTACTGTTATGTGGGCCACTGAATATTCATCCCACATAAAATATTGCATGTATTAGCAAAATATAGTTTAAAATATAAGGTAGAGCACTACAGGCTTCAGAAATAAAGTATGTTCTATGCTTCTAATTCTATTTCTCTCTTGAAATACTCAAACCACCTACATGGGTCAGTGACATGGTTACTAGCTCCTATAAGTTGAAATGGTAGGAGTCGAACTTGCATGGATATTACTCAAAGGATGGGATGCAGGTGCAAATGGAGCATTCCCTCCAAGTGACAATCTTGGTGCCCTGAGGAGAAAGGTAAGCTGTCAGCTCTGACACTAATGAAGTATTTGGCCAAGTAAATAAATTGTGCAATTTATTTACTGTGCAATTCAGAGCATGTTGTCTTAAAGATTATATTCATAATTAGATGCTGCTAATATATGGGGACATTTTATATACATTGCCTAAGGCACATCAAATACATAATGAGCTCAGAGAAATAAGGTTCAAGTACCCAACAAAGACTCTCATCACAAATCCCGGTCTTGTTACTTTCACTTTTATGACCTTGACGAGATAGTTCTACCCAATTAAACTTGAGTTTATTATCTGAAAAATGAGGGTAAAATTTCTTACCTTAGCTTACAGGGTTGTTGTAAAGACAATTCAGATAGTGCTACAAAGGTATGTAGCCTATCTCTATAATGTGGTAAGTGCTCTATAGGTAGTTGTTATTTATTAATAAAACTCAGAAAAATATCTCAGACACAGTACTGCAAAAGTTTTTCCTGAGCTGTAAACACTGCGTGCTAATAGTAAGTTTTATAAGATGGAACTTCTTTAGTGACAAGTCAGTGTGTATATTTGTGACTGGTTTCACACAATACTGTATGTAATAACAATAGTAGGCATTGCAGACAAAAATCCGATGGCTCCAAAATTCCCACGAAAAACCCTGCAGAAACTAAACTCTGGAGAATTGGGGACTGGTCTGAAGAATGTTCTATTAACTGTGATAATAAGATGGATTATGACTTTCATATGAATATTGTTTTATATTTTTAAAGACCTTTGAAGTGGCCTAAACTAATTTTTCTTTAATGTATGTTGACCAGAATATTCTAAAGTTACGATTTTAAAGAAGGTGGTTCATAGAACAAAGGGGCAAATATAGCAGCAAGGACCAGAAGCCGTGGGTCATATATTTTGTTTGTAATAAACTTAATAAAGTTATTAAATGTATTGATACATTGATTTTTTTAAAAATTTTACTTGACTTATAATTCAGTAATTCGACAAACATGTCTTATTGGGTGACTTCTTTGTTTGTGGTATGGTGAGGCAGGTCAGGGAGGAAGGTGATGGTTACAGGTGGACTGGGAAGAGCAGCAGAGTGACACCGTCGGAGCACGTATGGGAGCACGTATGGGAGCAGGTGCAGAGACATGTTCTTTCCCTTGGTTGAACGTGCTGCTCGTGTCCAGTGAGCATATTAAAGTCTGGAACCACCGTCTCATGTTACTAAGTTCAGGCTTTCTCCCACAATCCTTTCATTCTGCTTCAAGAGGCAGGTAGTGATTTTTCCTTAGGTTTATGTTTTGTTTTGGTTTTTGACCGAATTTATTGCTGTGACATTGGTTAATAAAATTATACAGGTTTCAAGTGCACAATTGTATGATACATCCTCTGTAGATTGCATTGTGTGCCCACCACCCCAAGCCCATCTTCTTCTGTCATCATATATTTGACCCCCTTTACCCTTTGCTACCCCCTGACCCCCTTCCCTCTGGTAACTGCTGTACTGCTGACTGTTTATGTTTTATTCCAAACATTTCAGTTTCTATCCTAGTTTCTCTATGGAGGACTCTGAGTGCCTGGTTTCCTAACCATTCTGTTCCCTCAACCATTCGAGGTTCAGGCCTCTTCTCTGTCCCCCACACTGTCTATGCCACAGAGCAGACCCCGACTGCAGCACTTTCGGGGTGGTCCTCCCCTACGATGGAAACGGCTTGCTGGTCAAGGCCACGTCTCACTTCCTGCTGCGTCCCAGTGCCTGTCACTTCGCCCCGGAAAATAACACACTGAGCAGTCGTCGGAGGGGTCAGAGTCGTTACCAGCAAACACAAGTCTTCACGTTTCCTACCTTTGTGTCCTTGGATACCTTAAACTATTTGCAGTAAACCTGCTTTCGTATTTTTCCACATGCTTTTCTAATATTTTATTACATTTGTTGGATGAGTAAATCATTGGCTGAATGAACTAGTGGGTGCATTTCACACCGGCATGTGTAAAATGGTATTTGTTAGAGGCGATTTAAAGAATCAAAGCCAAAAACTAAACGACCAACAAACAAATAAACATAAACGCCTAAATACGCCAAAGCTTTTAATACGTGTAAGTGGAAAGAGTGATCCACCGGCTTGGAATGACCGCTGGGGTGGGTCAGCAGACTGCTCTCTTGGGCCAATTCGCCCACGGGCTTGGCTGGTGCCCCGAGCCCAAGTTTCTTCGCCTTACTGTTTTTCTTGTGGTGATTCTGGTTTTTGTTGTGTCTGTTTCCTGTGTACCCACTCTTGGATTTCTTCCCATTCGAAGATTGGGTTGGGGAAATCACACTTTCATCCACAGTCTTTCAATTAATGTCACTGTTTCTGGGCTCATGTTCTACTACCCGTTTGCATCGTGCATGGTGTGTCAGAGCATCTCACTGGGGTCTGCAGGCTCAACAGCTTCCTTCTTTGCTTGGGCACCTCTGATCTTCAGCTTTCTCCATTGTTTACATTAGTTATTGGTATTCTACTCTCTCGATCTTCAATAACCTTCAATGTATTACAATATTTTGGACAAGGATCTACCTACACTTCTAGGTCTCTCTGCTCTGACAGTTTTGCCTATTTCATTATTAGTGGCATTAGTTTATCATCATTTTAATAGGTCTTGGGAATGAGATAAGTCAAATATCTATTTTATTTAATGTCACATATTATTCTAGAATTCTTACCCCTTCTCAAAATTATTTAAACATTTGTTCAACATTTGGAACATGTGGGGGGGATTGTAATAAAATCACAAATATTAAACATAAAGTAAGGAATTTATCAACTTTGATCATAACTGAGAATTTTATTTTATTTAGGACTTCTCTCAAAGCTTTACCGCTACTGGTTTGGTCCCCACTACGTACCTTGGTTGCAGTTTGTCCCCAGCCCTGGCCCTGGATGGGTCGTGCGGGTGGCAACCACTCGATGTGTCCCTTTCACACTGATTTTTTTTTTTTTCTCTCTCTCTCTCTCCCTCCAACTCTATCTGAACAAGAAATGGAAAAATGTCTTTGGGTGAGGATAAAAAAAAAAAAGTTGTTATGCACAGTAGAGATAGAGGTAATTTACATGGATAGAGTGCAAGTGGCATTATTTTCCAGTTACTTTTCCTATCTTGCACATTGACTAAATTGGTCCCAAATCTCTGTGTTCTTGCTTCAGTTTTTTGTTTTTTTAAAATAATTTTTATAGACACACAAGTTCTTTCAAGGCATATTAAAAGGCATGCGATGTAGACAATGAAATAAATCCTATGATTTGGGGAATAACACTATGCCCACATAATTTGTTTTCAGAATTTCAACTGATGTGGACTATTTTCAGGAGACCCAAGTAGCTGATCTCAAAACTGGAGACCAGCCTGTGCTTGTGAGTAAAATTTGACATTTTACCCCAGAGACTGGTTGGGCTAACACAATGTTTGTTTGCGTGTTTGCTTGTTTTCTGTTTACCACCAAAGGCTCAGTCTCTTTCCCTGGGAAGAAGACCAATTTACATTTCATGTAGCCATAAATTACATTCTGTGTGAATCCGATGTGGAAATCTAAGCTCCCTGTGCTTCCGTTGAGATTCATTCCGGCGATGCTTGGGTGCTGCTCGTCACAGGCTGACCCAGGAGGCCGATGGCCGGTTCTCTTTCTGACCTGCCCCCAGGCTCCAGGAAAGGATATTTAGCTCTCGCCCTTCGGTTTATTTCTGATGCTTCAATTCTGATGGGAGTGACAACATTCTTACTTCCACTGTGTGTCAGTTTCTCTCCTGCAAATCTCCCTTTCTTTGTGAAACTGTAGCTTTCAGAAGAGCTTCCATGTCTGGTCACAGGTGGGAACGGGGTCGTCTCACTGCCTCGCACTGGCCCCTGCCCAGGACACCTAGTCATCTGGCCTCCCTGCCCCCTGTACAGGGCTTTCCTGTCCTTCACTCTCCCATTGAGATGTTAGTCCCTTTAAAAAACCCTCTAGTCTCCCTGGCCATTAAATACCACATGCTTACCTCTGTCATGCGGTAGGGGATGGGGTGGTGGAATTTATAAATTTGTATTACCGCCAATTGGAAAGATATCTGATCTCCGGTCCCAGATGACAAGTCCTTCCCATATCAGGACCTGGCTCATTATTTCTTAGAATATATGTGTACTACACAATAATAGTAATAATAGTGAGAGTAGCGACAATGACACGAGCAAATATGCATCGAATGATTTCTTCATGCAGACATTTTCTAAAGGTTCTATACACGCAGTCTGTTCGATTCTCGTAACCCTGTGGGTTAGGAATAGCATTATCCTCTTTCACACGTGAGAAAGCTGGGGCCTCGGGAGGTTACATAAGTTGCCAAGAGTTTTAAAGCTTCTAGACTTAAGAACTCTTTGCAAACCCGGAGCTACCTTAACTCAACTGGGCATTTGTCCTACCTCATATACATAGGCAAGTCTAGGACTTGCACACACTAGTTAATTCATGAAAACCCTTGTGTAAAAGTATGAGTGACATAGTGGCTCTTTTTAATGAGCCATTTAAATAAAAAGTTTTCCAGAGAACCAAGCCCAGTTGGTTTTACCTAGTTTCTGTAATAGTTCCTCTATGCAGTGACTCACCAGGGCAGGCATTTACATCACAAAAAGAGTCCTCACGTGACACCCTAGAATAGCCTTGCTGTCTCTTTATTTTGCATATTCAAGTGTTAAGATCCACCTGTTATACTTTGTAAGGCAAAGCCCTTCTGATAGGACTCTTATAAGGAGGACTTGGGGGAGGTGTATTTTTGCTGGCAGAAATAGACATTGCGTTCTTAGGATACAGAATTGCCATCTGAAACAGAGGTCCATAATAAAAGTCACTTATAGAAGGTCGTTTGACACTCATTCAGGTTGAGGTGGTGTGATGGCTCTGTTCTACGGAGTCATCAGAAAACAGTGATCCTTCTATCTTTTTGTTCTGCTATTTCTCAGAGGTCCTGCTATTTCTCAGGGGTCGCACAAACCTGCAGAGCTCAGAACGGTTGCCCATCATTTAATTCACAGCAGCCCGTCATGGGGTGTGAGGGCAGGCCCACACTCTTCCCCTTTAAGGGCACAGTCTGGAATGTTCACCTGCCACTTCCCCTACAGACCATTGCCCAGAACTGAGTCATGTGGCCATACCTTGCTACAGGAATGGCAGTGAATATAGTCTTTATTCCAGGTGAGCATATGCTGAGTTTAAGGTTCTCTCACAATGAAAGGGGGGCGGATATATATGTATTAGAGGATAAATAGTGGTATCTCCTACGGATGTGATCACATTACATTTTGTTTGCTGAAGAAAGTTGCTGGAATTTCTATCATTTCTTTTTTCTTTAATATACACAGTGCCAAACTTTAGATGTAACATACAACTTAAATCCATTGAAAATGTATATTATTCATTCCTAAGTATATCTTAGGTATTTAGAAATTGGATTTGCAGTTGGTATTGGATGACATTACCTAATATAAGTTTCTATACCAGTGAGTCCTGCCTTCAATTACTTGTGCTTTGAATGGCTTCCTCAGTGCATACCCATAAACCTGAGCCATATTCGTGGAGATGAAAAACGTGAAAAACCATGGAGAACAGCATGGAGTATTTTGTGCATTGGGTACAATTTTGTCAGCATTGCAAATGCACTGAATGAATAGAATGACTTTGACATATAAAATAAAAGATTTTGTTAAAGCTGTTACACTCTGTTCACTATTTCAGTAGGAGGGATCAAATGAGTAGTCTCTTTTTGTCTAGGAGGAAAGAAGAAAGAATGAATTTTGCACTATGATCTGTAGAATCGAGGCTTGACCGGCAGGTAGAAGGCAGCTCAGAAACGAGAAGGAAAAGTGGATGTATTATCTAGGGATGGTATATAAGACTGTGAAGGGCAACGTGACATTTTTAGAACTCTATGTAACTTTACCAAAAGTAAATGGACACTATGATACAATTAGAAACGTTTTCCATTTGCATTGAATTGCCTCTTATACCTGTTTGTTATGAAAGTTGATTTCTGCACATGTTAACTTTCTGATTTCTACATGATTTCATCCAACCAGTGCACATCACAGCCCCTCTTACAATTCATACCTTGTGTATATATATTTGGAAATAAATTTATGAAAGGCCAGTGCTGTAGAAATATGTCTTCAGTTAATATATAATTATAGAAATGAGATGACATCACTTCTCCACTTCCACCCTATTTTTTTTTTTTTTTTAATATCAACATTTGGTTGGAAAAGTCAAATATAGATGATCTTACCAAGGAGAATCAAACTTGGAGACACATAAACCATATTCTTAATAGTGATTTTGAAGAACTTCCTTTGGAATTTTAATTTTCACTTTCTGCTGTGTACTGCCTAATTCATCTCTTTCTATGAGTCTGGTTACTTGGCAACAACATTTTTTCTTCCTAAATCTTAGCAAATACTGTTAAAAATGAAATGATTGTGAAAACTCTAATCTGGAAAATGAATGGACTAAGTTTTAATAGGGTAGACCTGGTTACAGTGAAATACATGGTCTGTTTTAGCTACGCAGCATCACAGAACCCGGTTAGAGCCGAGGGCCCGAGAGATTGGGGTCAGGTTCCCACATGCACAGAGGCGGAGAGAGAGATTGTGTTCGTTTTCATTTTCATTTCAATTTTTCATATCGGAATCAGAGCATGCAAAGCATACGGGAGCATCCAGAGATGGCAGAGGGTTTGTTGGTGACTTCGTTGCTTTAATATGAATTCTAGCATTGGGTAAGAAACTAACAGAACTTCCAATAAATGAAACTACAGCTTCACCTTTTAATTTAGTTGTTTTGGACATAGCATATTTTTCTACAACTCTGCTCCTATGAATAATAGAGGTAGGATACCTTAACTGATAGTCCTCCCTGGACTACCCTTTATAGAGGAGGACTGGATTCCCAAAAGAAAACCAGTATTTACAGCTCTGTGTGAATGTCAAGTAGGAATCTTATATTCAAAATGTCTCTGTCGCATTGACGTTTTTCTCTCTCTCCCTCCCCGCACCCCCCAAAGTCTAAAACAGAACTCTTGGTTTTGTCTCCTCATCAGTTTCTCAGGACAAAAACTGAGATGTTGTCTTTGGGCCTCTTCTTTTTCTCTTCCTTCACGTGCAATTTATTAGCAATGCTCGTTGGCTCTAACGACAAAAACTTCAAAATATGTCGTAGATCCTACCATTTCTCACCACTTCCATCACCACTGTGCTCGCTGAAGCCCCAGTTATTGCTCATCTGAATTCCCACCGCAGCCTCCTGATTGTCCGCCCTCCTTAGGCACGCCTGTGCTCTGTTCTTCACGAAGACAAAGTGATCTTTTCAAAGAATAAATCATTTCCTAGCATCCCCTGGCTTTAATAGGAGCAATCCAGACACAAAGAATAAATTCTGGGAGCAGGGAGGAAGTAGGGAACAGAGAGCAATCGTCCACCACAGCGTGGAAGGAAAAAGTCAGTATCACTTAAATTTTAATGATGTCTGTCTATGGAGTTTAGAAATGCTGAATTTATTATGCAGGAAAACATTGAAAGTCTCAGAGTGTCTGATAAGCTAGTGGACTTCCATAAAGCAATTTATATTTAAAGACAGCAAAAGATCAATAAATTCATTGTTATTTATTTGTTTGTTTGTTTGTTTTTTAAGACAACTGCTTCGAGTTCAAGATGGGATTGTGCAGTGTTGCGGCTGGGTGGTGTGATAGAACAAGGCGTCAAGTATTTTTGCTCAGGAGTAGCTTCAAGTCATTGGTAACAACAGTGACTGAAAGAAGGATGAGAGTTCACTGTAGAAAAGCCACCAACTTTTAAAATTAATGTGAATTAATATATGCTTGTTAGTAAGAAAGAGCAGACACAAAATGCAGAGCCAGCTCCGGATACAAGCTTGGCCGAAGGCTGCCATTCTCCCTGGCGACAGTAGATGGCGGTGGTGTGCCAGAAGAGAGCCTGGGAGGTTGAGTCTGAGGCCTGCAGGAGTTAGTTTATGCAGGTGCATGCTAAAAAAGACACTGTTTTGTCTGAGGAATTGTAAATTGTATTCATAATTCACATATCATTATTAATTCATTTTGTATTCATTATCATACGGCAGATTCATTTGGCATTTAGGCAGATGTCAGAGTGTAGGTACTTATGAGAGCTATCTATGCAGGTTCAGACCAGGCTGTGTGCAGGTTTTCATGTGCACATAAGTGGAAAGAAAAAAATGGTCTTTTTTTTTTTTCTTTTCTAACCACGGCACAATTTGGCTGTAGAGTGTACCAGGACGTGCCCAGCTAATGGCGTTTAGGGCCTAACTCTGTAACTACAATGCATGTCATTACTTCCCTCTGCATATTTTTGGCAGAATAAGTCTGGTAAATGAGAATCTCCCAGATTGGAGAGCTCTGAATGAGATAAAAATTTAATAATCTTATTGCTGACCCAGCCATGAAGGGTGGAACCGATAATCCTTTAATAATGCGTTTCAGAAGCCCGGTTTGCATAGCTAGAGACCGAAGGCAGCCTGGTGTGGTGGAAAGCGAGCCTCTGAGACAGGAAAAAGATGGGTTCTGGTGTTGGCCCTGCCACTAACTAGCTCGGGGACTTTGGGAAAATCAATTAACCTTCCCAGGTCTCAAGTTCTTAATCTATAAAATGAAGGGATTGCATGAGATCATCCCAAAAGTCCTCTCCTGGGCTAAAAATAGCAAAACTTCCTGATAGGAAAAAAGTACATGCCAGATAGAGTTTTTAAACTCTAACACTTCTCTGTGACCTACTTCACATCTGATGCGTTGTAAAGCTCGCTCTCCATGAATCTGAAAATGTGGACCATCTGAGAGTGAATGTGTACCATCTGAGACGGAATGCGCCCCCATGAGAGTCATCGCCAGGGGCCGGCGCAGGACCCAGGGACACCTGTTTGGTTCTGGTGGCCTGGCACCTTTCTTACACCTCAGAAATGACAGAGGAGAAACTTCGAGGAGGAGGTCTCGCTCCAGGACTGCTTTCTCACAAGTGAACCCAGCTGGGAAATTGCATGTCATGGCACACACTTCCCGGGTGTGCAGAAACATCTCCAGACTCTAAGCCACATCCCCTCAGGGCTTAGGGCAGGGCAGGAATGGAGTGGATGCGGACGCCCAGAGGAGGTCCTCAGCTCTTGGAGGACGGCAGGCACTTCTCTCCACTGCAGTGTAGAAATGGGGTTTTCCAGTAAGACTCATAGGCTCTCGTATGTTCCCTGATGAACAGCAAATAGTGGGCCAGTCGGCGAATCGCCACGTAAAAGCGCTGGCAGCGAGCAGTTAAACAGACCTGGTGGATACAGACCATCAAGTTCATTAGGAGAAAACTAGTCTTTTACTTTTTTTTTTTTAAGAGATGGCTAATAAGCATGATAAGGATACATATTTATAATTCCAAAACCTTGGACAGGGCTTCAAAGGAGGGGTGATTCTTTCAAGAGCCAGCTGTCAGGAAGGGGAGAAGGTGTGGTCATAGGGCTCACACTTGCGTCTCGTCAGAAACGAATGGCCGAGTGAAGCATGGAGAGAACGATCCCTCAGGCATCCAAGTTGAGGCTCGTTGTTTAGTCTGATCATCTGCCCTGGCCGTATGTCTCAGTGGTTAGAGCGTCGGCCTGCAGTCCAGAGAGAGCCGGGTTCAGTTCCCGC
This sequence comes from Molossus molossus, assembly GCF_014108415.1. Lineage (NCBI taxonomy): Eukaryota > Metazoa > Chordata > Mammalia > Chiroptera > Molossidae > Molossus > Molossus molossus. The sequence continues at coordinate 19,271,868 of NW_023425344.1, forward strand.
TAAGGGCACGTACCTCGATTGCAGTTTGTCCCCGGCCCTGGTTGGGTTATGCGGGTGGCAGCCACTTGATGTGTCCTTTTCACATCAATGTTTCTCTCTCCCTCTCCCTACAAAAAAATGGAAAAATGTCCTTGATGAGGATAAAAAAAGTAAAATAAAAAACATAGTCTGATCATCCCAGATCAGGTAGAGGGAGTCCCACTGTTTCCTCCAGTCTGCTGGTGATTCTAAGCATCTTCGATGCTGTCAAATGCTGGTCAATCGGATAAAGCGTGTGAGTACTTCATTAGCTCAAAAGGGCTGAACCATGAGAAGAAGCTCATTCTATGAACACTAAGCAGTTACGGTGTGCCCTGAGCTGTGCTGGTGCAGGGGTACCCACATGTTCAGAAATGGTTAAGACAGCGGATAAACAGATGATCATCAAACTAGCATGATGTGCCACTGTGATAAGTGGAATCTTTAGAGCTCTTGGGCTGAATGAGGAAGGGCATTTGGAGGGACTGCAGAGGACTTCTAGAATAAAACAAGACGGACTGCCCAACAGCCGAAAGATGGGTAGCAGTAATCTAAGTTACAAGGCAAGAGGAGCAGTGTATGGAAAAGCATAAGAAACTAACAGAACATATGTCATTTACTGAGCACCTGTAGATGGGAAGGCAGAAGGAAGCAAGATGCCCGAGGTTAAGCTGTGGTAGATGTGGTTTGGGAGGGAGACAAGGCCAGTTCTTGAGGGATACACCCTGGGAACATCCAGGGAGACGGATCCAGCTTTGAATCCTTTCTTGTCATTCACTGTGTGTCTCTGGGCAGGTTGTTTCATTCTGAATAAGTTTTCTAATCTTTAAAATGAGGGTTGAGATGTCAAACTCAGAGACTCGCTGTGAGGTTTTGAAACGGACTTGACAGATTGCAAAAGGGAGATGGACAACTTAGCTTTCAGGAGGAAGCATGGGGTGGGAAGGGGCTTGGATCTCTGTTAGCAGCCCTCAGCTTAGCTCTACCCACAGACTGTGCAGAGAACTTCCTCCAAGCACGCTCTCCCTCTCCTTCTCGGTCTCACCACCCTCCCAATGAGTGGACGTGGTGGATGGTATCGCTAGGGTGTGACGTTTCTAAGCAGCAGGCCTAACATGAAGACAGAGGAAATCCCTCCTAACTTTCCGGCACTGTCCCTTGGGTCCTTTTGGATTCAAAATAAAGGTTCTGGTCAACTAAAGTGGTGACTGCCCTCTCTAAAATGACCAACAGTCTATGAAAACATCTCTGTTTCTGTCTCCTGAGAACATTCCCACACACCAACTTTATCCATCTGCTCAGACCTCTGGCACACAGTTAACTTGGATCCCAGAAAGCTACGAAATGAAGAGTTTACAAATTAAAATAACTCCTGATACAACCAGCAATCTCCTAAAAAGTTCACTTTCTATTCCACATTTTAAAAATCAATTCTTTTCTTTATTGATTTTAGAGAGAGAGGAAGGGAGAGAGAGATAGAAACATTGATGAGAGAGAACATTGACTGGCCGCCTCCTGCATGCCCCCACACTGGCGATTTGGCCCACAAACTGGGCATGTGCCCTGACCGGGAATCGAGCAGGCGACCTCTTGGTACATGGGTCGACGCTCAACCAGTGAGCCACACTGGCTGGGCTCCATTCTACATTTTATCTGAAATCTGACAGGGCTGGTTATCCAGTATACCATGCAGGAGATTGGCAATGTGTGCAAATGACAACACAAAAATTTATTTCAAGCAATACAATTCTAGAAATGCTATAAATTACCAAGCTAAATAGTGCCTGATATGAAATTCAAAAGAAGAAATCCAAGCCTCTAAATTTAACTCCCATTTTGTTTTAAGTTAAAATTGAATAAAACATTTAAAGTTAAACATAAAACTAGAGTCCACAGAAATGTGTTTGTTTTTGCTCTTCAGTTTCTTTCTCTACTTAACCTCAGCCATCTAGGATCGGGTCTAATACGAGGGGGGTGGGGGCTTCCTCAGCATCAGTACTTTGGGCCAATTTACTGGAAGTGGTGCCCATTCGGGACCTTAGAATTTCAACACTTTATTCAAAGTTCCTCCTGTGCCCTAGTTTTAAAAGTTCAAAAAAAAAAAAAAAAATAGGCCACACAAGATTTTTACAGCAAACCCTCAAAATTTGGAGAGCATAGCATCGGCAAGGGTTACAACATGTAAATGTTATTCTTATAACTCAGTATTTGGTTCCATTCAGACCCAAAATAAAGCTTTTAAATTTACAAACAAATCTGGTTCTATTCAAGACCTAAAACAAGGGGAAGAGTAAGTCTTCTTGACTCTCCTTGCCCGATCTCAATCAGCGACGTCTAGGTGTCCGAAGTGCAGGGTCCGGGAGCTGTACCCCACTCCCTGGCATGTCAGTGCCGATTACAGCACCGTGCCTGTCAGGCAGGATGGTGAAAACACAGCCAGACAAATGGACTCCCTTTTCTGAGAGTGATATATGAGACGTTTCAGCCTTCTTGAAGAGTTTGCGGATTGGTAGCAGTGGTACCCCAACGGGTTCCCCTTTCCCCATTCTCGTTATTTTGAAATCTATTAAATTCCTCTCTGGATCTCAAGCAAAGCTCCCTCCGCCCCAGTGTGTTCCAGAATCAGGAGATCTGTCCCCTCCGACCTTTATTCAGGGGAGGCCCAGTGAACGCGAAGACCTCGCCCCATGTGGTCACCTCAAAAGTTGCCCTTCCTCTCCTTTGCTTTGGGGCTTTTCAGAAATGGAATAACTTGTATTTTGATGGCAAAATATATATTTTTTTCTACTGTTTCATCTTTTCTTTTACGGCTCTAGCGGACTTGTCTCAAATGCTGTGATCCTCTCCTGCTTCTGTTTTCCAGAACGTTCTACTGAGCTTTTTTTTTTTTTTTTTTGTATTTACTTTTTATCTTTAATAATATACCCCAGATTGTTGTAAATTTTTTTATTATATTTTTAAATTACAAAGACTTTAATTTTTTTTTTTAGAGTGGTTTTAGATTCACAGCAAAATTGGGGGCACAGTACAGAGATTTCCGGTACACCTCCTGCCCCCACACAGGTACAGCTCCCCGTTATCAACGCCATCCACCAGAGACGAATGTTGCCTTTGTTACAGCCGATGAACCCACACGGACACATCATAATTAGCCGAAGTCCGTAGTTTACCCGAGAATTCACTCTTGGTGTTGTCATTCTGTAGATGTGAACAAATGTATAAAAGCAGGTATCCGCCATGTGGATATTGTACAGAGAACTTGTACTGCCCTATATTTTTGTGTTCTGTCTGTTCATCCCCCACCTCCTGGCAACCACTGATCTTCTTACTGTCTCCCTCATTTTGCCCTTGTAGCATCGTAAACTATGCAGCCTTTTCAGATTAGTTTTTCTCACTTACTAATACACATTTTATGTTCCTCTATGTCTTTTCATGGCTTGATATTCCATTTCTTTTCAGCAGTGAATAATAATTTGCTGTCTGAAAATACCAGTTTATTTATGTATTAAGTTACTAAAGGACATCTTGATTGCTTCCACGTGTTGCCAGTTATGAATAAAGCTACTATACACAAGGATTTGGTGTGGAGTTAAGTTTTCTTCACCCTTGGTAACTACCAAGGACCAGTGTTGTTGGGTCACGTGGTAAGAGAAGGTTTAGTTTTGTCAGCTGCCGCCAAAGTGTCTTCCAGAGTGGCTGTGCCGTTTTGCATTCCCACCAGCAGTGAGTGAAAATTCCTGTGGCTCCCGCCCTCCCCGGGGTTGCCCGTGTTCTGGATTTGGGCCCAATAGGTGTGTATCGGTTTTCTTGTTTTAATTGTATTTCCCTGGTGATACATGATGAGAGCATCTTTTCCCATGCTTGTTTCCCATCTGCATATGTTCTTCTTCTTTTTTTTTTTAATCCTCACTCAAGGACATTTTTCCATTTTGCTGTTCAGATAGAGAGTGTGTGTGTGTGTGTGTGTGTGTGTGTGTGTGTGTGAGAGAGAGAGAGAGAGAGAGAGAGAGAGAGAGAAACATTGACATGGAAGGGACACATCGAGTGGCTGCCACCCGCACAACCCAACCAGGGCCTGGGACAAACTGCAACCGAGGTACATGCCCTTAGCAGGAACCGAACCCGGGTCTCTCTGTACCGCAGGCCGACGCTCCAACCGCTGAGCCAAACCGGCCAGGGCCATATTTTTTAATTGAGTTGCTTTATTAGTGAGTTTTGAAAGTTCTTTGTATAGCCCAGCCAGTGTTGTTCAGTGGTTAAGCATCGACCCATGGACCAAGAGGTCACCGGTTCAATTCCCGGTTAGAGCACATGCCCTGGTCGTGGGCCCGATCTCCAGTGGAGGGCATGCAGGAGGCGGCTAATCGATGTTCTCTCTCATTGATGTTTCTATCTCTCTCTCCTTCTGCCTTCCTCTCTTTCTAAAATCAATAAAGAAAAAAAAATTCAAAGTTCTGTGTATATTTTAGATAACAGTCCTAATCAGATGTGTCTTTTGGGAATTTTCCCTCCCAGTCTGTGGCTTGTCTTCAAATTCTCTTGACATTATCTTTTCCAGTGCAGAAAAATTTAATTTTAATAAAGTTCAGCTTATCCATTATTTCTTTCATGAATCATGGTTTTGGTACTGTATCCTGCTGAACATTCTTACATGCTCTCTAAACTAATTGCTTTCGTTTTTCATCACTTGTAGGGTACACCCCGCTTGTAGTGTTTCGTTCTCTCTTTTAGCTCCCCCTCCTCTCTGGGGTCAGACTCTTCATTTCCCTGCATCGGCTCTAGACTTTTATCACCAGGCTCCCAGTAAGAGCTGTAATGCCTAGCAGATGTGATGCTATTGTGTTCTCTCATCACCCCTCCCCGCCGGCTCTTTTGTATTTTTTTTAACATACTCTATGCTTCCCTTTGAGTCTTATTCCTCTTAGCAAGTCCTTGTTCTGTCAGTAATCCTTCCCTTAGTGAGTGGACTAACCTGCTCTTGTCTGCTTTCTTGTTTTGCTCATCACTTTTTACTCTGTCTCATGCTTCATACTCACCGACTTATCTTGTTTATTTTCTATCCCTCTAAGACGTAAGCTCCACATCTTTAGGGCTTTGTGGTCTTTGTTCCTTTTATGTCCCCAGAGGCAAGAACAGTGCCTGAAAAATAGTCAATGCTCAAAAATTATATTGAGTTAACTTAGGGATGTGGGGCGGGCGACATCGGGATGTCAGTTATCACAATGATCTTGAAACAAAACCTGAAAATGCTTAAAGTATCTTAAGATCTATCTAGTTTTCCCCTCTCAAATGTTCAAGTAATCTGCAACTGCTTCGTAGGCTACCCCAGTCTTCATGAAGTGGTTTCCTAACAGGTGTTGCTATAGGCTTTTTATCTGCTGTTATAAGATGATACTTCTCAATGCTTTCTTGGATATGATGAGCTCCTTGAAAGGAAGTCACTCAAGCTCACTGTTGATAAATTTTACCATTACTTGAGGAAAAGCATTTGGTGTATATGTAACTCATTTTACATTTCATTTAGTCCTGATTTGGTAGTAAAAACTGACAAGGTACCTCTTAGGTAGGTTTTGTTCTTTTCATCCCTGGAAAATCTATGTTTCGCTCTTACCAAAGGTAAAACCCTTTCCTGAGCCATACTCAATTAAAACATTTAAATCACTCTGCATTTACCGAATTTTTTGGCCAATTATCTGTAAACCGTTTCCTAAGATGAATGATGGTATAACGTATCATTTCTGCACTTTTAGTTTTAACTTTGTGACAATCTCCTTCATATCCTTTAAGTTTAGGTTCAAATAAAAGCCATTTCTAGCATAATTTGCCTCGCTCCCTGTTCTTCCTGAGGTGTTAACAAAAACCACCCTCCTTTTGTGGCTCAATCGTGCCTGGACCTTGGAGATCTTATGCCATGTTCACAGCCCAGTTAGTGGCCGAACCAGTCAGTCCGAGACTCCGTGGAGGGTGTGACTGCAGACGTGCCATGCAGTCCGGGAGATTCGCCCCTTGGCATGGGTTTGGATTTGAATGCTCTCTCAAGTGTGGCAGCGAGGAAGAATTGGAAGTAGCCCAACTGAACACTGACAAAGCACTGACGATGCAGACCGAAACCACACCAGTCACATCACAGCCCACATGGATATTAACCGCCTTTGCAGACTGATGCCTTAGCCAGTGGACGATGAGAAACACTATACAGAACAAAAATCATTTCACCCCTCAGTGCTTGAGAAGCCTGTCTCAAGTGAGCCTTAACTGGAACTGAAAGACTCGTTTTCCCTGGATCGGCTAATCCCTTCTCATTCACGCCTGCTTGGGTCAAAGCTGCACCTGTGTCAGTCAAGGTCAGCCACAAAAGCCAGTGTAAGATGTGCTTACTGAGCCCTGTGCTGCTTACAGCATAGCTGTCAAGCACCATGAACATGTGCTGCAATAGGCTGCGGTGACAAACCGCTGTGATGCCCAAGGTCAAGGGCCAGAGCCATACTCGAAGCACCCATTTACCCACAGGGTGTCTTGTTTCCCAGGACTCCATCCACTGCTGGTTCTTTTGGGGTCCTGGTCATTGTACCAGTATACTGAAACTTTAGGGTCCCAGTAAATATTCACACCTGTCCTTCTCCTGGGTTAGGCACACATTTGGGAAGGCAGACACGTAAAGGGCCAGGTGAATACTAACATGGCAGTTTCACTATTGAAAGACCTGGATTGGAGGAGAGAGTGAACTTGTGTGCTCATCATAGCACTTTAAAGGTCTACCCTTGGTTTATTGAATTGACCTACCCAAAGGGATAAGTTGCCTTGCTACAAGCAGAGATTGCCTAAATGCCCTGCAGACAGGAGCGGGGAATGTGTACATGAGACAGAGCCCCCCCAAAACGTGTGGATGTCTAAGGCACACACCTCCTCCGTGCTAACCAAAAATCAGGCAATAGAGCATGTGCGAGAGGGTGAGTGTGTCCCATACTCTCATCTCACAAGGCTTGGCAGTGAGGCTGAGTCAGTGACCAAAACTAAGACGATACACAGCACCACAGAGTTAAAAGTCTGGTGAGAGGAATAGATACCAAAAATTTTAAACAAAAATCCCAGATATTAATAATGTGTAAGGAGGTAAGGAAAGTTGTTTTTGAGAAAATAACATTTAAGGTATCTCTTTACATATGAGTAGGAAGAGATATTCTATTTAACATAAAGGTCAGAGCAGAAGAAATATTTGTGTCAGATAATATATAGAAACAATACAATAAACTGCATTAAGCATTTTAAAAACAGAGTTAAAAACACAACATGAAACACATCTGAATTTATAAAGTTAATTAGGTGGTATCACCAAACCTTAATATTGGTTCAAAAAGGACATCATCACTGATAAGAATTGGCTTGCCCATTGGTCTTATGCAGATACAGGAATGATGTAAGCATTTGAGCTTGGGAGAATGACAGTGAATAAAATTAATAGAAATGATCTGTGTATTTCACATCCAGAAAGAATATACTTTTTCATGTCTATGAATATGGAAGTTTGTAATTTGGTCCTTTATTGAGTGATAGGGGCAAAGCTTCTCCAAGTACTGCTGGCCAGACAGATGTGGCATTGTGAAAATAACACTCTTCCAAGAAATTAGTGTCCTAGCTTCGGATTCTGGTTTACCACCTACTACGTGTGTTATGATGATCAAGGTATTCAAACCTTCTGAGCCGCTGGTTATTTTTTTTTTCATTTTAATGTGAGGATGCTAATGCCAACTTTAATTTCATTTATTCATTCAGTACTCAGAAGTTGTCTCTGATATCAGGAAGATTTTGATCCAGTGACTGTGTAGAAAGAGAGTTGATGTATCAGCACAGGTCTACTTAATTAGACTCCAGAGACTCCTAGCCTTGACTATTATCATTAAAATCTGTATCATATTTCAAGTTATTAAGATGACTTTTCAATCACTTTCCCATGAAGCAAAAGGAAACAAATAATTTTGATGATAAATTACAGGGCAAAAGAACAGGGAGGGAAGATATTTACAGAATAACAACAAAACACACCAAATTAAAGACTTACAAGTATGTGGAGCTAGATACAGTAGCAAACATAAAATGATATTAGCATTACATTGACTCAATATTTTTATCGTGAATGGTCGTTACTTATGATTTTTATGTACCTAGGAGTGTGAAAAATACTACAATGTGGGAGAATAAAAAAAAAGACAAGGACTTCGGAGCCAGACCTCCAGGACTCAAATCCGAGCTCTGTGACCCTGGACCGGATAAAATCTGTGTCCCAGTTTCCTTATCTGTAGAGTGAGGATAGTAGCAATACCTGTCGCCCAGCATTTCACGAAATTTAGAAGAATTAACATTATGAAGCACTGCCCACATTACCAAACACATTGTAAACACGCATGTGAACTTATTGTTGTTATTGTTATGGTCTCTGGACTTATCTTTCCAATCGGGTTCTAATCATAAAACCTCACAAATATAAAGGACCTCAGTACTACCTAAGAAATATGCTACATTGAACATCCGAAGATTCTGAAACATGGAGAGGTTGTGTATTTTTCAGGGAACTAAGAGCTTCTGATGATCAGATCGGATTGCAACAGGGATCTTCTCAGCTCAGTCCGTTTCCCATGTCACTGGTCCTCCTCATTATGTAAATAGCAGACTCTGCTCCCTGTCAGTATGTTGAATGTATCACTTAAACAGTGCTTTAAGGGACAAAAGTGAGAATAGAATGACCTAGAATGTTTTACATCTGAATAGCACACTGGCACCTTTCCTTAGAGTGATGTTGACATAAATGTGCTCAAATAAATTAATGTTCTCATCTCCACTGACTCACTAGGCAGAATCAAGTCCGCCTGTCAATTGCAACAGAGATGAGAGGAGAGTGGCCCAGTCCAGCTGACACATAAAATTAACCCTCGCAGGTGGCGAGGGGAGGAAAAGCATCTCGAAACGTGGTGGGTTCAGAGCTGGTGGGGAGCCACAGAGCAAACGCTGAGACGGAGCACTGGCAAACATTCTTTCCTTCGGTGACACGCCCCCTTCGTGTTTTTGTTTCCTCATCTCGGGCTCAGTGTAGTCCCCTTCATATTTTATTTGTAGAAATTTCTGCAACTTAAGAGAGAAATGTTTTGGTGGTCACGTCTATTGAATTTTTATTTCGTTTTCCCACATAAAATGTGGTTAGATATTTTAAATGTTTTGGCTCTTAAAACATTAATAAATATATATTGAATGAAAGTTGAACAAACGCAAAATAATTCATGGGGCTCTTTTTCAATTATACTTTACATTCAGTATTAATCTGTATTGGTTTAAGGTAGACAGCATAGTGGTAGAAATTCATATACTTTACAAAGTGGTCGTACCCACCTTGTGGCCCCACACATAGTTCTTGCAATGTTATTGACTATATTTCCTATGCTGTACTTGACATCCCTGTGACTGTTTTGTAACTGCCAATTTGTGCTTCCTAATCCCTTCACCTTTTTTACCTAGCTCCCTAGTCACCCCTTCTCTGGTAACCATCAGTCTGTTCTCTGTAGCCACGAGTCTGTTTCTATCTTGAGTATTTATATTGTTCATTAGATTCCACTTATAAGTGAAACTATATGGTATTTCTCTTTCTCTGTCTGACTATTTTACCTAGCATAATGCAGTCTTGGTCCATCTATGCTGTTGCAAAAGGTATGATTTCATTCCTTTTTATGGCTGAGCAGTATTCCATTGTGTATATGTATCACTGCTTTTTTTTTTTTTTTAATCCTCACCAGAAGACATTTTTGCATGTATTTTCAGATAGAGCAGGAGGAAGAGAGGGAGGAAAAGAGAGAAACATCGATGTGAGACCTCACATGATGTGAGCCACCCACACGACCCCAACAAGGGCCAGGGACAAACTGCAACCGAGGTACGTGCCCTTAGCGGGAACCAAACCCTGGTCTCCCTGGTTTGAGGGCCGATGCTCTAACTGCTGAGCCAAACCAGCCAGGGCTACCACTGCTTTTTTATCCACTCATCTGTTGATGGGCACTTGGCTTGCTTTCATATCTTGGCTGTTGTAAATAATGCTGCAATAAACATGACGTGCACATATTCTTTCAAATTAGTGTTTTGGGTTTCTTTGGATATATGCACAGAAGTGGAATTACTGGATTATAAGGCAGCTTCATTTTTAAATTTTTGGAAACTCCATACTGTTTTACATAGTGGCTGCACCAATCTGCATTCCCACCAACAGTACACTAGGGTTCCCTTTTCTCCATGTGCTCACTGACACTTATTTGTTGATTTATTGATGATAGCCATTCTGAAAGTATGAGGTGGTATCTCATTGTGGTTTTGATTTGCATTTTTCTGATGAATAATAATGTGCAGCTTTTTATGTCTATTGGCCATCTTTAGGTCCTCTTTGGAGAAGTGTCACTTCAAGTCTTCTGCTTACCTTTTTATTTTTTATTTTATCATTTATCTTTACTATTGAAAGTATTACAGATGGCCCCCTTTTCCCTCATTCACCTCCTCCACCCCACTCATGTCCCCCTCCCCCATGCCCCCACGCCTGTCTATGTCCATGGGCTATGCATGTGTGTGTGTGTGTGTGTGTGTGTGTGTGTGTGTGGAGTGGGTGGGAAGAGATAAACCAAAGAATATTCTTTGGTTTATCTCTTCCCACCCACTCCATTTTCCTCTGAGATTCATCAGTCTGCTTGGATCTGTTTCATTCGTTAGTTTATTTTGTTCATTAGATTGCACATATGAGTTGTTTACTTTTCTGGTATTGAGTTGTCTGAGTTCTTTATAAATTTTGAATAGTAGCCTCTTGTTGCATGTGTTGTTGATGAGTATCTTCTTCCATTCAGTAGGCTGCCTCTCATTCTGTTGATGGTTTTCCTTGCTGTGCAAAAACTTTTCAATGTAGTCCCATTTGTTTATGTTTATTTTGTTTTCCTTGTCCAAAAAGATTTGTCAGAAATAAAATATTTTTAAGAAAAATATCATGGGGCTTTTAAAACCAAACCTTGAACACCTCCTCTGCCCCATCTCAGACAAACCACACCAAAATGCCCACATTTCCTAAGATTTGGCCAAATTCAGTTAAACAAATCAACATACAACCCACAAACAAGCAAAAACTCCCTAGTTCGGTGATTGTGGATAAAACAACTACCATGGTGAATTCGCAAGTTTGTGAATTTCTAAATGTCTCTAATATGAAGGATTTGTTATCATGCTGGTATATATGGTAGGCTGAATAAGGCCCCCAAGAGGTCAGCATTTGAATTCCTAGAACCAATTACTATGTTATCTGATCAAAAGGGACTTTGCATGAATGGTAATTTGCAGATGTAATTGAGTTGAGGCTCTTCAGATGTGATATTATCCTGGATTATCTGGGTGGGCCCAGTGTAATCACAAGGGTCCTTACAAGAGGAAGACAAGAAGATGGAGAGATGCTGTAATGGGGGGTGGGGGGAAGATTTGAGTTCTTCATGGAGATGCAGCTAGGAGCCATGGAATGCAGCAGCCGTTAGAAGCTGAAGAACGTAGGAATAGAGTCTCCCCTGGAGCCTGCAGATGGAAAAAACCCTACAAACACCATGACTTCATTCCTCTGAGACTCATTTTGCACTTCTGGCCTCCAGAACTATTAAGATAATGCATTTGTGTTGTTTTCAGCCATTTGTAGTGCCTTGTTACTGCAGCAATAAGAAACTAATACCGTGTAGCAGTATCCATGAGAACTAACACAGGGTGAGGGCTCCTGACATCAGGCACTCTGCTAACTAAACCCTTTACACAGAGATGAAAAAATTCCATCTTGACTATCAGGTGATGCAGATATTATTGCTATCTTTAGTTTTACATAGGACTGACTGCATCTTATATAAGTTAGATCACCCCCGCACTGACTCATGCCTCCTGCAGTGTGACCCAGGATTAAATCCATGCCTCTGGTTCCCAGCATGCTGCCCACCTCTGCTCCTTTCTTGCCTACCGCGTTCATCTCTGAAATCCCTGCTCAAAGACTGCAGGTAGAGTTTGTGGTCGTGGGAGGAAATGGGTTCACGTGAAGTTGGAAATTACAACTAACTTGAAATTAATGTAGCAAATATTTATTAATAGCATCCATTATATAATAGACATTGTACTAGACAGTAGACCGACCATACAGGTAAGATAAACATGGCCCTGACCCTTGAAAAGTTTATAATCACAGCAAAAGTGTGACCTTCTGTAATAGGACTTATTACATTCCCAGTCTGTATTCACCACTACTTTTTTTTTTTTCTTTTACAGCTTTTTAGCTTTTTTTGAATCTTTAAAAATACATTGCCAATGCTGGTCACCACAAATGTAGTTTTTAGAATATTGCCACTTGAAGTAGATGAGGAGAGGTGTTTTAGAAAAGTGAACAGAAAGCATGTAAATACAATTGTTCTTGCATGTTGCCATCGGAATCTCTTTATTGTAGCATTTTTTACCGGTGGTGAAACCACTTTTAATTTTTGTTTCCTTTACTCCCTGGAAAGCAAAATGAATTAAGTGGCATCTCCATTTGTTTTTCAATATGAAGGAAAGTTTCCAGTGAGGCATTTGGGAACACAGAAAAAAATTTTAAATGAGGCAGCAATGAGTTCAGGGGACAGAGTCTCAACCAGGGAGAAAAACAAAAGAAGGCTTTTAAAAACAAAGGGTTTCCTTTTCACTCTTCCTCATTTCCTCATCTTAACACTTTTATGAGCCAAATATTTTACAATGTTCTCTTAAGTGGAAACAAAAGACTTCACTGTATGTTATTAAATATAGAATTATATAAGAATAATTACATAAAATATATTGCATTTGGATTTCCCCAACTCTATTTTTCTACTGATTTTGTGCTCATTATATTCAGCCGGATCTATTGATTCTGTTTCTGCAGATTCCAAGTGATTTCTCACAGTTTACCCATTGTTCCCCTTTTTAATTAACAGAGGATGTGTAATGCAGCAGTAGGCGGCATTTATTCCCTGATATTAATTCTGGACCTGCACAGACGGTGCTTTCTGCTAAACACACACACAGGCTAAGCCACAAGCCCTGCAAGGTGAAGCATGTGGGATGTACTGCGCTGTGATTTCTTCCCGGGGAACATGGCTTCTGCTTCTTTCTGAGTTAAATGAGTCCATTTATGTAGACCTCAAACCCTGCATCTGTAAAATAAGGATCGCTAGGGTTCCTTTCTACACCTATGCATTACATTTCTAAGCACACCTTCTGGCTCGCGTTGTGTTCTCCAGTGTGCTCTGGAAAGAGCCAGCTATGTGCTCTTTTAGACACCCGGAGCTACCTCTGCATCCCACACACGATGGACACTGAGATTCTGGCTGCAGAGCCTTACAAGTGTCTCTTGGGAGTAAAGGAGAGACAAGTCAGCTCACAAACCCAGTCAGTTCTTTGCTTTGATGGATAGCAAGTATCAGGCCACTAGGTGGCAGAATGGCTTTGGGTAATCCCCCAGGGGATTTGCACACATCATAAATTCCCATATCTTGGTTTCATTTTAGAGCTTTGAGTTTTAGAACCCCTTTTCAGCATTTTTCACAGTCATTTTTTCCCCAGTTTTATTTTTATTTTGAGAAGTTAAGTTTAATAGGCCAGAGTTGACATGATAGCAAAATTTACTATCACCAAGTCTTTAGCACTATGACATCTACAAGGAGGAGGCAGTAGTCTTCCCAGATGTGCCTCCGAAATCTTACATCCTACTGCAGAGCGTTCTCCTTGGTAGGGAAGACAGTGGGGGGCTGGCGAGGGGAAAGGGCAATCTACAGGTAGATTTAGGACTAGATGAAAACAGAGGATCAGCAAAAGACTGGTTTATATTGACTTGAGGAACACAGAAAAAAAGTGATTGTAGATTCCATGTAGTTACGAATGTGACCTTCAGTGTGAAGGACACTAATCCGTGTGGCTGTGCCTCTGAGTGCCTTTGGAGCTGTGAAAAGGTGAGAGGAAACAAGTGATAGTGATAATGGCGATGATCATCTTAGATGTGGGTACCTTTCAAATCCCCTTCCTACTGCTCATGCATAGTGAGCATCCCTTCAGACCCAACGACAACAGTTAGCAGTGGAGGGCAAAGATGACGGAGATGCTTCTTGGACAACAGGGACCATTCTTTCCCTACCCCAACATAAGTTACCTTTTCTTATGTGAGAACCATGAATGATTATTTCAATTTACAGATCTTCATGAGAATTATCGGGATAATGATACATTTCTTCCAGTATTGTCATGTGGATCCAACAGATGAGGGATACACATGCTGAACCTGGCACGTGGCAAGAACTCACATGATTCTCTTGCAAAATAAAATATTTTAATATTTGGTTGTTCCCAGGCAAAGATCCGGTGTAATTTTGAAGGTTTTTTTTAAGCTCCCCCGCTAGCATGAAAGAGAACAGCTGAAGGAACCACAAGTTGACCCTCTCCCAGTCAAAAAGCAGTGCTATGAGATAAGGCAACATAATGCTAAACTTTAGAAAGTAGTTAGTTATGAGACAAAAGTCAGAATACCAGAAATATGATTATGAATCATCTTGCTAAATGAAGGCTTTTCTTTTACAGGTAGGACAAAGAGAAGCTGTTCTTATTGTATTTTTGGGTTAGAAGTGAGGTATTTCTCTTATGCCAAGCATAAATGATGGACTTACAGTCTAAAATACAAATATTACTTTGTACAATTTCTGATGTGTAGATTATAATACCTACTTTAAGTGATTAAAGAGGTGCATCTCAAAAAAATCTGATAACTTAAATTTGGTAAGTGAAAAAATAATCAACTAATAAAAGATTAACAAAGAAAAGATTTATTAGAAGAAAATTACCCTTACATTGGGTCATTTCAACATTTTGATTTCTTATTAGTACTGAAAGCCAGCCTCCATTGAATAATATTGGTTATGTAAAAGAAACACAAATAATTTTATTTGCATTGTCATTGATATACCACAGTAACAAAGGAAAACATTTCCAGACTGAGCATCATATCTGCAGTGATATTTCTGTTCTCAGAAGCAAATTAACTACAAGGATGAAGGAGCTTAGCTTAGGGTCCCTCCTCATGTCATGTATGCTTCAAGCGCTGGAAGTTGCTAGGAGTTGGAGGGTATTGCAACTGAGGAGGAAAATCCGGGTTTAATCAGAATTATTTCTGTGAAAACATCTCTTATAAATTGTCACACACAAAAAAATCCCACAGCAAAAGGACTTGAATTTCAAAATAGTTCAGGATATAATGTGATTTTTTTTTTTTTACTTATTCTAAATATTTATTTCATAGTGTGGCAGGCAGAAAACGGTCACCCAAAGGTGTCTACATCCTAGTACCCGGGATCTGGGAATATGTTACAAGACAAGAGGAACTTAGGTTGCAGATGAAATTAAGGTTGCTGATCAGCCGACCTTGACATGGGGAGATTGTTCTGGATTACCTGAGTGGACCTAACGTAGTCATAGAGTCCTAGGGAAAGAGGGAATCAGAGAGTCAGGGTCAGACTATGTGAAGGGAGAAGAACCACCAGAACACTGCTGGCTTTGAAGAGAGGGGGGCAGGTCTCAAACCAAGGAATGGCTGGAAGGGCAAGAAAACGGAGTCTCCCTAAAGTCTCCAGAAAGAAAACAGCGCTACTAACATCTTCATTTGATCTTCCTGAGACACATTTTGGGTTCTGACCTCCAGAACTGTGAGATAATACATCTGCATTGTGTGAAGCGACTAAACTGGCGGCAATGTGTTATAGTTGCAATAGGAAACTAATGAAAATACTTTCTTTGGATTTACAACAAAAGGCGGAATAAATGGTGATAGAAGGAGACTTGACTTGGGGTAGTGAACTCATAGTACAATATACAGATGATGTGTTATAGACTTATATACCAGAAACATAAATAACTTGGTCAATCAATACTACCCCAGTAAATTCAATAAACTAAAATAAGCAGACCCTGAATTTTATAGGTCTATGCGCTTGTAGAACCCGGCTCTATCCTCAAATCAACCTTATACGTGAATGTTGGTTTTATTAGCACATACATATTTTTATACAACGTATAATTATTTATCTCATAGGGATATAGATATTTTTATGTCATTGGCATTTCCTTTGGGAACACTGGGCCCTTAATGTTGATGGAATCCCTTGTCTTCCCCTAACCCAATTGTCACAGGGAGAAAAAAGAATATTAGTTTTCTGCAACACTTCATACATTTGTAATATTTAACCAGTATGATCTAAAGGAGATATGTAATCTCTGCTTCGGCCTGCTGCTTTCTGTAAATTGACCACTCAATGTCCTTTAGTATATTTATTGGAATTCTAATATATTTGCACTATGTGAAAATTGTTAAGGCTATTGTCTTCCCCTTTAATAGTAGCCAGTGATGTAGTCCAATTTAGGTGTATATTTGTCTATTATCTGCCCCGTGGTTTGGCTCAAAATGGTATCAGTGTGCATTGTTTAGAATGTTTCTGATATTGGCATAAGTGAAAAGAAAATTAAGCAGGAACAAGTGCATTGTTTGATAGGTTAGTATGTATTAACCACTCTGCTAAATGCTTTATAAGCCTTTTGTTATTTCATTATTTCAATAATCAATCTCACAATCCCTTTAAAAATGAAGATACTGAGATTAAAAAAAAATACTTGTTTTTCTCAAGGCTAAATAACTGGTAAGCAGCCAAATTGGAATATGAATTGGAATATGATTCTAGTTTTGGACTGCATTACTTGAAAACTCAAAAAAAAAAAGAAAAAGAAAGAAAGATTGAAAACCAATATCATCTGTTTTCATCTGTTTCTACCTGAGCCTAAACTTGACTTTGGGGTTCCAAGCTGGTGTGCACCTGTATGTAGTGTGTTAACTTATCTAAATTGACCTAGTCTCTTCTTGATTCCAACCTGGGCTTTTCCTAACTCCTACACCTTCTCCTCAGTCTCCTTTGTATTTCGCTTACTCTTGATTCACTTCTTTCTGGGTCAGGAGCATTGCCTCTTGAATCTGGCTTGATCTGTACTGTGGATTAGGCTGGGAACTCTCCTAAATACCCTCATGACCCACCATGCCTACCTTTCTTATAGTGACCATGCCAAAGAATATGTGTGTGGCTCTGTCTTTGATTCCTTCACTAGACTCCTTAAGATGAAGAGCCATGTAAAATAAATTTGTGTAACCCTAGGAACATCTAGACAATGCTTCCAGTGTTGCCTTGTGAAAATAGAAGACAATAGCAGCCTATTATATCTACTTTATCATGTTCTTTTGTTTATGATACCATACTTTCTTCCTGTGTGAATTCATCCAGTTTTATCCTCATTTTGTAGATGTACAAACTAAGGCTTAGAGTTTAATGATCTGGACCTAGGTTGTACTGGCTTAGGTGATACTGCAAAAGAAAATGAGTTATTGTTGTTATTATTATTATTATTATTATTATTATTATTTAAAGGCATTCTTTGGGATAATATACAATGGAGCTGGCTGCCTTCCTCTTTGGTGGTGACCTCCCCTGGGTGTATGGAGAAGGCAGACACTTCAGAATATTAAAGTCTCTAAAGCATGCTACCAGTGAGGGAAGTTCCTGCCCTCCATGCACCTTGTTGTTGCTATTCTATCAGAGCTCGGCAAAGTGTTCCGATACCAGGTTAGCAGTCTGTATGTCTAGCTCCCTGACGCCCCATCCACTGGTGGTGTCCCTCGGCCAGTTAAGATGCTGGACACTGTGAGAGCAGATCACAACATATCCTCAAACACATCCTGACTGACTATCAAGTAGTGCATGAAATTATGACCCACTAATACAGTGTACAAGTGGAAACAGTTCAGGTGTCCATCAATAGGAGGATGGATATAAGATAATGCTACTCATCAATAAAAGAGTGCACACAGCTAATACATGCAATTACATGGGTGAACCTTAAAAAACATTATATTGAGTAAAATAAATATATTAGTTTACTATTGCTACTGTAACAAATTAGCACAAACTCAGTAGCATAAAACAAGGCAAATAAATTACATAACATTTCTAGTGGTAAGAATTCGTAATGGGTCTCACTAGGTTAAAGTCAATGGTGTTAGAAGCTATGTCCTTTTCTAGATGCTTTAGGGAAGATTGTGTGTGTGTGTGTGTGTGTGTGTGTGTGTGTTTTCTAGCTTCTAAGGTGCTTCTCATGTACCTTGGCTTGTGGCTCCTTCAACCTTCAAAGCCATCAATGTTCAGTCAACTATTTCTTATGATGTGATTTCTTTGTTTTTGAGTTGTCTGCCTCCCTCTTCCAAATTTAAGGATGCTTGTGATTAAATTGTCCCCACCCAGATAATCTAGGATAATTTTCCTATTTTAGGTAAACCTGATTCACAACCATATTTTCATCTGCTTTCATTTTCCCCTTGCCACCTTGCCATGTAACATAGCATGTACACAGGTTCTGGGAGTTATAATGTGGATATTTGAGGGGTGGGACATTATTCTCTTTACTGCAAGAAAACTCTTATAAATGCTATCCATGCATAAATATTTAGAGAAAAGTGCACTGATGTCTGCCATTTGAAGTACTTTGACAAATGGATTAAGGCAAGAGGAGGATGGATAAATAGATATGTGGTAAATGAAACATAGTAAAATGTTAGTTTGGGGTGATAATAGGTTACTTTTAGGTCTGGAAAATTGTTTCAATTTTCTGTGTGTTTAAAAATCATTATAATAACATGTAGGTGGAAAGGATTAGAATAGTGGATCTGGCTAATAGTTCTGTATTATATTCTTGCTTGCTGTCTCTACTCTCCTTCTGGGCACTGGGGTTGGACCTCATTACAACACTCAGATTGGAGGATGGACTCATCCTTACCAAGTTTAGCGGCTCACTTTGACCTCACTGCTCTCTCTTACTGATTTCCAAACTTAGCTGCTAAGATGCTTTGAAAAAAAAAGTTAATTTCATTTCACATCCCTACCCCGTACAAGCCCGGAATAGGTGAAACTAATCCTTTAGACCCTCAGCCCTGGCAAGATGGCATGTGGGCATCGGGGTGGTGAGGATGGCTGGTGGAGTCATGGGGTGGGTGTTGAGTGCGTATCAACAGTCAGGAATGTGTTGTAGGAAATCCACACACATCTGGGCCCTAGCAGGGTCTCAAAACAGCTGCTGCAGCTGTGCTCTGACTAAAGGAAGATGATTTCTGTTACCCTCCAATGGAGACGGTGGCCAAGAGGAGAAAACAGACACCCACTGTCTAAATGGGGATAGAAATCCCTGTCTCTCTATGCCATCCACACCTTGGAGGGCTGCATGCAAACCCATTCATTAGTCACACCAGGCTCCGGCGGAGCGTGCGGCCAGTCCACCGTGCGCACGTGAAGGATGCCGATCCTTTACCCTCTGGCGGCCAGCAGTCCAGTCTGGACGTGCCCTTTGAAAAACTCTGAAGTGCACCCTCACCTTCAGCTCATCTCAAGTTACTTCTCCAAACTCTGGACATTCTCAATTTCCAGTGGTGTTCGCAGGTCTCTCAACACACACACAGCTTCTCGTTGTATGTTTGTGGGTGTTTCTCGATCTATGTTGTCAGTGGGACTACATAAAAGAACACAGATGTACTGTTAAAGTATATCTATTTTTCTTTTAAAATACATTTACTTTAGCTTGTGGGGACTTAAGATGAGATCTCAGGACCCTCAAAATTCCCTGGCCTAAATTAGGCTCTCTGTGTGGAATAACATGGAGCTCTTGAAACCAAATTCTAATTTGCCTGCAACTGGGCCTGTGTGCATCTGTCCCTCCCCACTCCTCCAGACGGTGACAGACTACAATAACTAAGATAACATCACTGCCAAGAACATGGGATTTTTCCCCAGACACTGAGCTTAGCAACTCTCCACAGTTCAGACAAATTCAGTACTTTTATATGAAAACCCAGGCCCGGTAAAAGCACAACCTCAGCATGTCCCTGGTGATGCTCTCTTTGGCAGTTGCTCATGGATGATAAATTGCTTTTATTCCGGAGAGTGGCAATGGCTGCTACGTAAGTTGAAACTTATGAAAATACCAGAATCTGCTTTGCTCACATGCAGTTCATGTCTAATCATTCTTTGTTGGCTTCTTTTCCCCTTTGCCCCTCAGTGTTTCAAACACCATGTTGATTTTTCTGCTGTTCAATTGTGAATCCAGCAATGCTGATATTTTTGTCAATTTCGTATCACCTTTCTTAAATGGCCGATCACTTTGTTCATAATTCTCCACCAATCCCCTCTAATTTTCCTCTTCTTTCTTTGATTGGAGTTTTATTGCTAAGGGAACTTTCGTTCATTTTTTTCTTGTGTGTTTAATTTGTAAGAAACTTAGAACAATCTCACAGTTGGATTCAGCAGACATACCTGGTTTTTCCTTGATGCAGAAATAATGTATCCAATTTAAGTCATTGCCTCATTCATTCATTCATTTATTGGTTTGACATTCCCAGTAATTTTCATATACACAGTTGCTGAGCATTTTCGAATATTTACAATTCCTTTCGACCATATTAACAATAAACCTACATAACTGATAGATACTTGATAGAATACGTTATACCATAAAACAGACGCTTGGGTATATGAGAAAGGAAGAGCAGTAAGAAAAGGGGTAAAAGACCTGTGGTACACATCATGTGGGAAAGAGTGGGTATGAAAAGTAGGAGGGGTGAAAATATTTACTTACTGCATAATGAAAAATGGAAAAATGTTTTACCAATGTAGTTAATATCTATTCCTTAATTATTTATCATATGCCATTTCTCCCTTCTCACCCCTGTGTGGAATTAACAGATATACAACAAATATTTACTGATTTATTTGTTGTCAATAAGTAAATCACCATACACACACTCTATTCTGCAGTGAATCACCATACACACACTATATTCTGCTGCATTTTTCTTCCCAAAATGCTAACTGTTGTATCATTATTGTTCTCTGGGAAAGAGGATCATTTGTATCACTTAAGCCTGTCCTTGTATTCCAACTTCACTATTTTCTGGCGGATACTTTAGCCTTGTGTCCTCAGACTTTCTTATCATTAAAACAGGAACACTGTGAGTCTACCTCCCAGCCTCAGTCTGAGGAATTATTGGGCTGCTTAAAAAAACCACTGGGCCATCTTGGCACCTAGGGACTAATAACTCTTTGACATATCAAAAGTTTTGTTTTTGTTTTTAATTTGATGTTTGTGGCTTCGTGTTATATCTGATTTTACACATTAAAGTTTTGCTTTTAAAGCTGTGTGTTTGACTGCCATGCCAGTTACATGTGATTCTGAATTTCCACTCACCCTCTTCCTCAAAGAAATCTTCCCCAAAGCAGTTCCCATTCCTTTCCATATTCCACCCTTACAGTTCCCAAGACACCTCCTACTTCTGTGCTTTTGGTTTCTTTACCCTTACACATCCTCTAGGACGACCTGTATTCCTCCTCCCATCATGTTCTCTCTCTCCTCCTCCACATGCTCTCCTCTCAGGCACCAAAAGAAATGTCCATCCTCTCCCTTCCGTAGGCCGTCCTCTGGTCTCCCCTTTACTTCGCTAGCTGAGTCTCTGCAGCGCAGATCGCTTCCTTGTCCTCTGTGTTACTGTCTCAGACTCATTCCTTAGTCTCCCACAGTCCAGTTCCACTATTCCAGAGAAACTGCTCTGACATAACCACTAAGCAGTCCTCAATGGCCAAATCCTATAGCCTCTTCTCGCCCTTGTTCCATGTCCATCCAGCAGCTTTCAACATCCTGGACCATATTGTTTCTTGAAATTATCTTCTTCCTTGCTTTGAATTATGCTATATGTATCTGAATGTCTCTTCATCTCTAACTTCCCGTTTCTGTGCTCTGCTACCTCTTACCCACTAATTGCAAGAGATTTTTGTCATTAAATCGACAATAGTCAAGGTTCACCAGAGAAACAAAACCAACAGGATTTATTTTATTCATTTGTTTATTTATTTTAAGAAATTGGCTCAAGTTATAATGGATTCTGAAAAGTTTCGAGATCTATAGTAGAAAGCTGGGGACCCCTGGGAAATCTATGGTGTAGTTATAGTTCAAAGGTTGGCAGAATTGATACCCAAGAATATCTGATGTTTCAGTTTGAATCCAAGGCAGAAAAAGACTGATGTCCCAGTTCCAGTAGTCAGGTAGGAGGACTTCCCCCTTACTGTGGGAGGGTTAGTATTTTTGTTCTATTCAGGCTTTCAACAAATGGGGTGAGGGCCCCCCACATTAGGGAGGGCAATCAGCTTCACTCATTCTACCAGTTCAGGTGTTAGTGTCTTCCAAAAACACCCTCATCGACACACAGAAAAGTGTTTCACCAAATATTTGGGCACTCTGTGGCTCAATCAAGTTGACACATAAAATTAACCATTACATTGCCCTGACCTTCTTCTACTTAAATAATTTTTTTTTTATCCTTACCTGAGGACACTTTTCCATATTTTTTTCAGATAGAGTGGGAAGGAGAGCGAGCGCGAGAGAGAAACATCGATGTGAAAGTGACACACTGAGTGGTTGCCACCCACACGACCCAACCAGGGCCAGGGACAAACTGCAATCGAGGTACATGCCCTTAGCGGGAACCAAACCCGGATCTCTCTGGACCACAGGCCGCCACTCTAACTGCTGAGTCAAACCAGCCAGGGCCTAAATAACCTTTTTGAAGAGAAATATCCTCACTCACTTTATAATTTATGGATCCAAACATATATTTATTATATTCACTCTTTTAAACATGTTCTTCACCCCTCATCTAGACGAATAGTTCTGCCACTCCACAAACCAGCATCTACTCCACACTCTCCTCATTGCCTAAATCCCCACTCAGCATCTCTGCTACTGTCCATGCTCACTGCTTATACATTAGATCAGATCTTCATTATGTTTGCCTAAACTATTATTGTAATAGCTTCTAAATTATTTTTTCTTGAATCCTTAATGCTCCCAATATTTTCAAAATTATCTTCTACAAATAGTTTGACTCTTCCTTGATGTTACTCTAGGTTCCAGAAAAAAATCAAAGCAAGAATCATGTTTTTGAGGAATCATGCTGAGTAGAGTTACCTGGGACTTAGTGAATCATACATCTCTTTTTCATATTGGCATAAGACAACGAAAACCAGAAAGATCTTATAACATGTTTTAGGAGAGAATATTCATAAGTAGTTTTGAACTGTTGGCAGAAAGGGTGTAAAGAAGTTCTAAATGAAGAAGCAAATTATGAGTTCCAGTGCTTAGGTATGCCACTATGTAGGAGATGAATTAGGAAAAGTGGGTTAGGAGCTGAGCTGTATACAATGTGTACAATGTAGATAAAATGGAGGGCCCAGCAAGGAATAGGTAAGTCTCAGGTAAGCTGACAAGATCATGTCTCATCTGCCACATATTCTGGCCATGCTAATTAATTTCTTATAAAAGAAATTTTATGTTCTTGTCATAATAAAATGTGCATTTGCATTTTTATATACCTAGCTTCAAATATCATCCAAATTATATTGTTTACTAACAAAGGCACTTGGAGATGTTACTTCAGGTCTCTTGGTTTATTTATCTATAAAATTGGAATAATGTTGTCATCCTTGCAATGTTGTTCTGAAGAATAGTTATTTAAGGTAGCCTGACTGAATAGCATATCCATTAGGATGCCTATTACACAACAAACAAACACTGACACACGTAGGTGAGGCTGCAGAGACTGTGTGCCCTGCTGGTGGGAATGCAAAATGGTGCCTCCACCAGTGAAAAGAGTATGGGATTTCCTTGAAAAAAATTTTAAAAACACAATTACCATATGATCTAGCATTTTCACTTTGAGGTATATACCAATATGAAGTGAAATCAGGGAGTTGAACAGATATTTGTGAGCTAATGTTTATAGCAGCATTATTCAAAACAGCAAAAAGGTGGAAACAACCCAAATGTCCATTGGATGAATGAATAAACAAAATGTGTTATATACATATAATGGAATACTGTTCAGCCTTAAAAAAGGAATGGAACTCTGATACATGCTGCAACATGGATTAGCCACGAAAACATACTAAATAAAATGTCAGCCCCAGGAAGACAAACACTGTATATGATTCCAGTTATATGAGGTACCTGGAATAGTCAAGTTTATAGAGACAGGAAGTAGAATGATGGTTCCAAAAGCTGGGGACATAGGAGATTAGGAAGTTTTTGTTTAATAGGTATAGAGTATTTGTTTGGAGAGATGGAGACAGTTTTGGAGGGATGATGGTGGTGGTGATCGCATAATAACGTGAATATACTTAATACCACTGAACTGTAAATTTAAACATAGTCAAATTTGTAAAGTTTTGTTATGTATGTCTTACCACAATAAACTTATAAGCTGTATGTTGTGTGTGTGTGTGTGTGTGTGTGTGTGTGAATCAAGATCCTCATAACTTAGCTAATGTTGTAACACGCTCTATGCACGTCTAGGCTTCTATTCTGCTCTGCACCCGATTCCCTGAATGGGCCTTGTGTGTTCATAGCCATTTGCATTCCCTCAAGCTATTCTCTCATCCCACGATATCTGTGATCTCTTTCCTCATGCTGAAATCTTAGTTTACCTCTGAGATCCAGTGTCCGTAGAAAAACACTTTGATATATCCCACTTAAAATCAATCAATCACTCCTACATTTGTACCCTGTGCCATGCTTACTTATTCCTCGTTTTTCACTGCTTTTATTTTTTTCTTTGTTATAGATGGTTGTTGACATTCAGTATCCTCCATCAGACTATCAAATCCTAGAATGCAGGATGGTCTGACTTCTCTCCCCGTGCCTAGTCATTCAATGACTATTTGATCTGCAATGGGAGGGTCTCCCTGAATAACCTTTGAGGCTGGTTCTTACTTTTCCTTGCTTTTTAATATACAGATAAAACTCAACAATAATTAAATGGTTTTTCCTCTGGTTAAAAATGATTTTTAAAAGGTCTTACATTTCAATTTATGTGGAGATTTGTTTGTTTTGTTTTCTACTTCTTTTCTTTCTCTAGCCCCTAGACTTTCATACTATTTTCATTAGTGGTATTTAAAGGGCACAGAGTTAAGTTTGTATATTCAATTTGAGAAAATATGGAAACAATATTATTTCAGTCTTTATGTTTACAAGAATCCACAAAGAAGACTATTTTTTTTTTCAAATGTGTTAGCTAATAAATGATACAGTAAGTGGCAGGTATAGAACAGGCAAGCTATTAAAACGTCAGATATTTAGGGTGAACACCACTACTTAGTTGGCCTCATTGTTACATAAATTGGAAATCCTATGCAGCTAATGAAGAATAGCAGAGACACATGCTCTTTCTCATATTACTCTACATACTCTTAATTATCCTCTCAAAGTTACCTGTACCCAGAAGGAGTAGGCTACGGTATCCATAACAACGCTGGCTCTTGAATCTCACACCTGGTTGCATTGTGGTTTTACCATACTGGGTTCCTTTCAACATGAAATACTTTGACACTGTTGTACTAATTTAAGGAAAAATCATTGTGTACATTAAGCTGTTTCTCTACCCCTTTCTGAGCTCATGGGTCTGGGGAACTCTAACTCAGCCTTGGCTAGCTTCCTGTTAAAGAGCAAAAGAACTAATCAAGCTATTGGGGGTTTGCCAATTCCTTTAGTGCCCTCCTCATGAGCAGACTTGAATGCAGAATCTCTGTGTCTCTCTAGACTACATCGCTGTAGTAACCACTCAGGCTCTAAAATCTACTTTGTCACATTCTTTCATCTTAGCTCCTTTTGTTGGTGTCTTCTCATCCTGTGGAAGAGGTAGGCATGTTGGAACAAGTGTGCCCACTATCTGCCCAGCAGTGAGTCGGTGATTCTGTACAGCAAGTGGTGGAGGACGTTAACGACTGGGTATGGCTGAGCCTCTCAGCCTCCTGTCCCAAACCGACACAGAGTGGTGAAGACCCTTTCACAATGCACTTGAGCTACTAAATGAAAAGAATGACTCTTTTTCAGGCAATCCATAGTTCAATATTGACAGGAGCATTAGAAGAAATTTCAGATTGCCTGCTTCTGCTGGCTAGAAAGTTCTGTAATTGTGGCAGGCAGGGGGCAGACGCCTCTGGTGGCTGACAGTGAAAATATTTGATCCGAGCTCTCAAAGCCTTTGTAGATTTTTCTATCCAGAGAAGAGCACCGGGGCTGCATTAGCTGAGTCCTTGAGATGGAATTGAGGAGGCAATGCTATTTTCCTTCTGGCTGAGAGAAATGGCAGAGCCTCTTTGCAACAAATGATCATAAATTGCCCGAGTGTCTCCGAGGCAATGAGAGGGTTTGCATGTTAGAGCTAATGCAAGCTGCTCTCATACTTTTGAGTGGTGCTTGCTATTGGGAAGAAATAAGGGCCCGAGGATAAAGCTACCAAGACACATCTGTATGCCCCAACTAAATGCAAACGAAAGTGAAAGGCTTTCAGCTCCTTGGTTACTTTAAAAACAGATCCTCAAAACTCAGTAATCAAATCAAAAGGGGCCCAAAGCCAGAAACTAAGTTCAAGTGCAATTTGGAAATAGGAAAGAGAGAGGAGAAACAAGATCCTCAGCTAAAGTTAACCCTGTCTCATATCCGTTATTTGGTTCTTTTTCTTTAAAATTCTACGTAGGCCATGTGAGTCATGTTATATGACTATACGATAAAAAGGCATACATGTATTTCAACTTTAAATTCAGAGAAAAGTTCTGGCTTAGTTTTACTTAAGGCCGTTTTGGCCAGTTTTGAAATCATCCTGGTACACAATCTAGGTCACCTTCATATTTCTTCAGCTCCAATATTCCCTGTGTCTTTCAAAATCATTTTGTGAGTACACTCTAATGAACAAACTTAGAGTAAGTGACATTTGATGTACTTAGGTTATGCTCATATCTATGGTTATAAAATTTTCTTAGGAGCCATCGAGGATCATGTGTGTTTCTAGAACACATCTATAAGAATTGTTTCGGCGTAACACAGGTCATTTCGTGTTTTTTTTTTGTTGTTGTTGTTAAAAACCTAATTAATTGAGTTTATATATTTCAACAATTCATAGGAATGTAATAACCCAAACTTTAAAGTAAAAATATTCAGTCAAAGAAAACTGTTTAGAAAATAAATGCATTTATCGATCATTTTTAACTAAGCTATTTTTTGGCCTGCTGATAACAATGCTGATGCTTTTGGCAGTCTGTATATGGCTCTTGGGATGTATTTACCAGGTGCCAGATACTTTGTTAGTTATTTACCATAGATTATTTCATTTAATTTCCTCAATATTTTTATCATGATCATTATCTCACTTCCTTTGGACAAACTGAGACAAAGAGGAAATCATTAACGTCGGACAAAGAGTATTTGGAGGGTGATGGCTTTTAATTCACATTATCCAAATTCTCAGTGCAAATTGCCAACAAGGAACAAAGAGTATGACAAAAAGACATAATTGTATTTGCTGAAGTGATTTAGGGTAAAGTCTGCACTCTGGTTTCCTAGCAGTGTGCACTGAAATTTATTTTCTTTTTGTGTGTGTGTGATCCAGCATATAGTCTTTATTCTGGAAGGGATTCCCTAATCTTGTTTTGACAAAACACTGCTTCTAATGATCAGCTATGCAAATATGCAGATTAGTGCTGTTTGACTCAACTCCTAGCTGCAGGTGTTAGGCCCCAACTGACTTATGTACCATTTTCCTGGCTCCAAGTATGGATCAGATATGTGCCAGAGCTTGAAGGAAAGAAATCAATCTCTTTTTCCTTCTTCTGTAAGAACTACCAAAATATACACTGCCATTCATTGGCTGGAATGGGGTTTTGTGAAAATATGAGGTTTGCAAGAAAAGTAGCTATTTGGACCCTGTGAAAGAATGAGTCAAAACTCCCTGTGGCCCTGCCCCATAGGTGTGATTTTTTCCACACCTTTCCTCAAGAGATGAATAACCTTCCCCCCCTTCTTGAATCCAGGCTGTTTTTCTAACTTGCTTTTGAGCAAGAGAAGCTGAAAGAAATGACGCTGAGCTACTTTAAGACGGAGCCTTTGCAGCTCCCAGGTTTGCTCCTTTGGAGCCAGCCTTCCCTGAGACTACCATGTGAGGAAGCCAGTGTAGCCCAATGGACGGTGATACCTCACAGGAAGAGTCCATGGAGTCCAAGACCGCGGCCAACTCCAACTGCCAGGGCTTTGAGCCAGACCACCTTGGACTTTGCAGCCCAGCTGACCTCAGTGTAAGGGGGCTACACAAGTCAGTGCAGTGGAGAAAGCACGCCCAGTCGACAATTGTGAGAAATAACAAAGCATTGTCTTTTAAACCACCTAGTTTTGTGGTGGCTTGTTAAACAGTCATAACTACATGGTATAGTCACCATGGCTAAGAAATTGAACCAGCCAGGGAGAGTGATTACAAGGAAAAAACATAGTTTCTTGGTGTTCCCACATGTGTTGTTAAGTCAAGCCTGACATGAAGTCAGTCCCACTTCTAGACTTAGCAGTTATGAGAGCCGTAAATGTCATGCATTACCCTAGTCACCACACTTTGTTGTTGCTAATTCTTACAAACATTTAGATTCAGAAATGGTTTTTATCATCTCTGGGTTTAGTCACCATCTAAGGGATTAATGGAAATGTCATTATGAAAATAAAAATTCTAAAGCCAAGATTATCCAAAATTTGAGTACTATAAAGCTCTGGTGGCTTTAGTTACATCTTTTCTTTATGCATTTCTGAAATGGATAAATCTTGAACTCACTCAGCCTACCTAAAATGGGCCCCATAGCAGAAGCCTATGTATTTTAAAAACTAACCTGGGAAACAAGAGTTCCTGGTTATGATGCTGAATTTTTAAATAGGCGATCACTTCTAGATCTTTCTCTGAGGTAGGACATGGCTTTCAATCTGAAATCACCAATCAGTACTTCACCCACACAGTAGTACATCTGACATTTAGTACAAATATCAAGTTAAAGGAAAGACAGAAAAGAAAACATGTGCTTAACAAAATCATATTAAATTATAGATGTATAAGTTTCTGAGATATAATTTAAATGATCTTTAGAAATCTCTAAGTGTCTAGGCTTCATTATTTAGTTGGTCTTTGATACCGAATTCGGGCTTTCAACCAGTACCAATTCCTAGACATCGGCTTCTAAAACACAGCAGTTTCAAAAATATCTCCCTATGACATCATATATGTGGATAACATAACCTGAGTGCTAAAAATGATGACTATCTGTAGAAATGGTTGATTCCATACCTAAACTGAGTAAAGCGATGCTATAAAGACCTGAAGTTTAGCTTTATTTGTAAGAAATAATCAAAATAGAGTATGGTATAAATCTCGTTCAGTCCTCTGATTAAAAGGTTCCAGGCATTCTGAGAACCATCCATTTACTTATTAAATTTATTGAGTACCTACAATATGTCAGGCCCTGTGCTGAAAGGAATGAGAAATGGTAAATTTTCTCAGGGAACTCATAATCTCAGGGATGAGCCAGGCAATTTTTCAGAGTGTACAACAAAATGACTCAGGATAATAAGTGGTCCACAGTGCTGGACAGAGAGACAGAGTTAACTGGGTATTCTTCTCATAGGAAAACACCAGCCATGTTGCCCAGACTCGCCCCTCAGTTACTGGGACACCTCATTCATACTGTCTGTTTTTCTGCACTAGTGCGAAGACCTGCTCATGGGAGTGAAGCCCATATGGGAGGAACTCACCTGTGCTAAATGCCCACTCTGGTTCTTCAATCCATTTAGGCATCTGGTAGAACCGTACTTGCTGACCCTCTTTTGGGTGGGTGGGACAAAGTGACTAATTCTGGGCCATAAATTAAGAATAGAAATAGTGTATGCCACTCTAATGTGGAGCTTCTAACTCATAGAAAAATTCTCTGCAGAGGTTTCTCCCTTCTTCTCTCTGGCACTTGACGCAGCAATAATTCCAGGTGGCAGCTGCTGTGATTCCAAGAGGAAGGTGCGCAGGGTCCCCCTGTGCAGGGTCCCCCCGCTGATATGCAGCGGGCATGTAGAAGGGGCAAGGCAGCTACCTTTCTTTTCTTTTTTTTTCCTTTATTGATTTTAGAAAGAGAGGAAGTGAGAGGGAGAGAGAGATAGAAACATGGATGAGAGAGAACATGGACTGGCCGCCTCCTGCATGCCCCCCACTGGGGATTGGGCCCACAATCTGGGCATGTGCCCTGACCGGGAATCGAACTGGTGACCTCTTGGTGCATGGGTTGACTGAGCCACACCAGCCAGACACAACTGCCTTTCTTGTTGTAAGTCACTGTGATTTGGGTGTTGTTTATTACTAGAACATTAGCCAGTGCATCCTGACTGAAAAAAAAAAAAAAGTGTTTTTGCATACTTTTTAAATTGTTTTTATTATAAAAGACTGACCAAGCAAAAGAAAAGAAGTTATGGAGTGCTCAGTTCCTATACTTGTCCATATTTTTTTTCAGACTTAGCTCAAACACCAATTTCTGTATTGTGCATCCTTCTAGACAGGTCCCAAAAGCAACAGGTTGCACATAGGTACATGCCTTGCACACATTCACACGTACGTACGTGCACACATACACAGAGTGAGGTTGCTTTGTTCTTTTTATTTAATATATAATTATCCACATGATGGACTCTGAAGGTATTTACGAGGCGTTGGCTGCTTGGATGTCACGTGGTGTCATGAATGTTTTGAAAACAGATATTAAACAAGGTTTATTTCAGGACTTTGGAAAATTCATTTTATCTCACATAAGGCCTATATACTAATACAAGCACATACTGACAGATCTTAGAAAATGAGAGAACAGGAGACACGTTGATCTAAAAAACTGAACATAAGTATGTTAGCTTCCTCCCAGACCTGCTGCAGGTGGTTTGTGGAAAGTGTTTGACTAGGTAGCCCCCAAAAAAGTTTTCCTGGAGACTTTTTCTATAGAGATAGTTTTTATTTCTAATGTAAACTTTAATAGCAGAGCATCTCTTTCTGTTTCTGAAAGTTTTTGGCACTCTGTTTACGTAATGATGTTTTAGTGATGTTATAAAATGCTGTAGCTTCACATTATACTTATCTGTGATTAATCCTTCTTCGGCTGGAGATGAGATTAGATTCTTTCCCTGAGGGTGCAACTTGAAGTTTCTGCAGTATTCATGTAAAATGTGATTTGACAACGAAATGTAGCTCGGAGAATAAAAAATGATGACTGTTCTAAAGGTCTTTTTAGGTAAAAGAAACTAAAATCAGCATTCCACGTGTAGAAAAATTAAGTCTTAAGAAGCTAAACTCCCACAACATAAGCTACTTCTTGAGAATATATAAGGCACTTTAGAAGCTTGTTAATTCTTTCCAGATAAATTGTTATGTCTTAGCATTAAATTGCACCCTAAGAGGCCAAATTTTACCCTGGTTATTTCAAACGAAATACGCAGTTAGTTGGACTATTTGGGAGCATAGATCTAAAGAAAATATAGAATGTTCTTTTTTTCACTATTTGTTTTCTTTTGTGAATGTAGACACTGAAATACTTATAGTTATAATTTCACTAAATAACTGTATAATTCACTTACAGCACTTACGCAGTTTAATGATATGCAGCAAACTTATTTTACTTACTTTTCAGTTGTGTTTAGCTCACATTTATTAAGCACCTGCTGCCATGCAGTGTATAACATGGGGGTGGCAATGATGAATGACATGTGGCCCTTTACTTGAGGAACGCAGTCAGGTTGGGGCGCAGTTACATGGACAGGGGGTTTGGTGCACTGCAGAAGGTTAGTAGCTGCACCCCATTAATTTTCCATCTATTTTTGTGAGAAAGCTTTTATTCTTCTTTGTTTAGAGGTTAAGATAGGTTAATATTTTTTAGTAGTCTTGCATAAAATGGATTGGAATTTCACATGCTGCAGCTACCACAGGGGGATAAAAAAGCACAGAGAATTCAGCTATAGCACAAAGTATATTAGAATTTATACCTGAAAACGTCTCTCTTTATAGATGCATGTGTGCTGATTGGCACCTGACCATTTTTTGCAAATGCTAATAACCAAAACACCATATGATGAAAAAATAACACTTTATAATTCTTATATGCAAAGTAGTCATGAATCAGGCTGACATGACATAAATATTGTTAAATGAATGATCCTGAAATAGTGAAATATAAATTTTTGGAGCTCCTGTGCTTTTCTAATTTTTTAAATCTCAGATTTGAACAAATTGTCATTTATATCTTCCGAAGAACACATTACTGCCGCTGCGTGATCTACACTGTCAGATTGTATTATTATTGTGACAGATACTTTGGCATCTAAATCTTAAACTAATGAAAAAAATGTCATCTTCTTTTTGGAGCTAAGTGTTCAAAGTGCGTCAACTATTCGATTTGATAGACATTTCTTCAGAAGCCTTGGGAGGAATTACATATTAAAAACCGTTGTATATGAAAGTCTTATCATTTATATCCACCTCCTCAGTACATAAACTAATTGTAAACCACTTTTGAGAACCAGACTTCCAAAAAAACTTTTACCTGTAAAAATGGAACTCAAGAAATGCCAAATTCTGTTTCTGTGACTTTTGCAGTATACCAAGGAATTTTTTTTTTTTTTTAATACTCACCTGAGGATATTTTTGTATGTGTGAGGGAGAGAGGGAGAGAGGGAGAGAGGGAAGGAGGGCGGGAGTGAGGGGGAAAGAGAGAGAGAGAGAGAAACATCGATGTGAGAGAAACACATTCACTGGCTGCCTCCTGTACAACCCTGACCAGGGCCAGGGATGGAACTTCAATGGAGGTACTTGCCCTAGACTGGAATTGAACCCACGACTCATTGGTCTGCAGACCAACACTCTAACTGCTGAGCCAAACCAACCAGGGCTCCAAGAAATTTTTTAAATTTATTGGCGTAATATCAAAAAACAAGTCACGCACATTCTCTTAGAGCAGGAGCTTTATTTTATGCAACTTTGAAGCCATCACAGTGAAGACACATCCTATGTGGTCAACTGAACTACTGTGTAATTGTTTTTGGTTGGTCTGTACTTTTGGGCATTAAGAAAAATGATAGTGGTAGTTATCCATTCTTAGGACAAGGAAAATTCACTCCACTGTTTCTCCAAATGCCATGTGCATTAGCTCCTCTGGGTTATTTAATTGCAGAGTATCTGGCTGTATCTTTAGAGATGCTAATTCAGAAGGCCTCCAGTGATGTTCTAAATAACTAGGATACAGGTCATCTGAGAAACATATTTGGATAAAGAGTGTTACCAAATGTTCAGATTTTGTGTTACATAAGAATAAAAGAATGCATATATATTTAATAAATACCTTCACCTTTAAAAGTTTTTTTAAATCATTATTATTACAATTGTTTATAAAGGGAAGAGCTGACCAAAATTAAATGTCCAGAGATCAATAACATTAACTTTCACTTTTCAAAGTAATTTTCCTAAAACTCTTCCTCCACCTAATACAGCAGGATATTAGGATATTGCAGCTCTGGACTATTTTTGCTCAGTATCCTTCGGGTCTCTCATCATATATTACTCTGAATTCATTTCCCTGGCCTTAGTGTCAGCGATTTGTGGAGAAATCATGACATGGATTTATTTCTACTAGGGAGGCAAAGGTCGCAAACCCATTCTCCTGGTCTGCACTCAGCAGGCACTCAGAGGGGTGAGCACTGGGGCCATCGATCTGAAAGCAGAGGGGAGCCATTTTTATGGTTTTAATCACCTCCAGTGACTTTACCACAGTACATACACCATGCATCTCCGGATTCCAGTGAAATCACTTTTCCCTAAAATAAAATATCCTCATGATATTCACCATGGAGATGGAGCATTTTTGATTCTAAGAAAGCTCTACAGTTAGCAGAATTTCACAGTGTATTTCAAGCAGTATTAGTCCATGGAGGTTTCCCTGTAAAAAGTGGTTTGATGGTAATATGGGAGAGGCTTTTAAACATTCACACAAAACATTGCCTTGGGAATATGAAACTTTTATAAAATTGTTTAACTCAGCATTTCAAAAATTAATTTGTCCGTAAAGTCCCCTCTTCATGTGATACCTATTGATTGCTGAGGACAAGCCATTCTGCAGGATGGCTTCCCCCCGGGGAACGCGGCCGCCTGTTCCGCTCTCTGGGTCGGCAGAGCCACAGGCTCATCCCCCCGCCTTCCCTCAGTGCGCTCAAAAGTCTGAGTGTGTGACCATGACAATGAAAGACGGTGACAGACCTTTTCATTTTTTAAATCTCTCTAATCTGTGTTAATATAGCAAAAACGTGAGCAAGCTCGTGAAGAGCTATTTGTTCACAATCCCTCATTCCATTTCTCTGTGTCTCCTCTATAAAATCAGACACCAAATCCAGTTGGCTCAATGTCACACTAGAAATCTCCTTTTTAGTCTTTTTTTTTTTTTTTTTTTTTTTTTTTTTTTTGTGGTACGTGCCCCTAGCAGGGGCCGAACCCGGACTCTCTGGTCCGCAGGCCAACGCTCAGCCACTGAGCCAAACGGGCCAGGGCTCCTTTGCAGTCTTAACCCTCAACTCTGACTCTTCTCTTCTCGCCTGAAACACCGCAGGCTCCTTCCAGGTTGTCCCTGTGTCTGTATTTTGCTTCTGTATGAATCTTCCTATAGATGCTGCAAATAGCACCATCTCCCTGTTTAAGGAGTTTTAATGTCCCCTTCTTGTGTAAACAGTACCCTTCTAATTTCTGGGAATTTCATTAAAAGTTCTCATGACACCATCCCAACTAACTTTTCTACTTGTATTACCTTTTATACTTCTACATTCATACTTTATTACATCAAAAATGTCAGATGTTCAAATATTCACCAGCTCAGTGAATACTTGCAGGATAGTTATTCCAGATCTCTCCTTCTGAATAGGAATTTGAGACTTTGATCCTACCCTGTTCACCTCGTTGCCCCTGCAGGACTCAAGGGGACATTTTTCTTCAATGTGATTTTAATGTTTTTGGAAAATTGCTTGAACCATAGATGGAACCTTAAACAAAATGGACCAATAAGTATTTTCCCTGGGAAATTGCTTTACTGGTGTCTCATTTAATATTTTCAATATAATCATTCTGGGGAATTTTGAACTGAGGTTAAGAGATTCCAGCCCCAGTTTGGTCTTTTTCTTTTTTTCAGTCCTCATCTGAGGATATTTTTCCATTGACTTTCAGATAGAGTGGGAGGGAGGGGGACAGAGAGAGAGAGAGAAACATCGATGTGCATGACCTCACAGGGGCCCGGGATAGAACTGCAGCCGAGGTACGTGCCTTTGACTGGAATCGAACTGGTGACTCTGGTCCTAGGGCCTACGCTCTAACCGCTGAACCAAACCGACTAGGGTTGGTCTATCTTTTAATGAAGCTTAAATAAATCCCAGAGCTCTGGACAGCCACTTAGACAGGGAGAAAAAGGGAGGTTAGTCTTCAGCAAAACATGAAAAAAGCAGCCCTACAGAAGGAAACAGAAATATGAGGCAGACAGAAGCTTCACAGTAACTAGGCACCTGATTCCTGTGATTTTCCTGAAAAACTGTAACTGTATCTTCAAATTGCAATGTTTGTTCTTTAAGCAGGCTCAGATTGGTCTTGATACCTATGCAACCAAGAGTAAGGATTACTATAAAGCGAAAACCCACTCATGTCCACACATACACACACCACATTATTTTTCCTGTGCTGGGAATGTCTCCCTCTCTGTATTTCTGCTTGTCAAAATCTTACCCATCATTGAAAACCTACCTCTTGCTTAAAGCCCATCCTGACCTACCATGTCTATGCTCATGGTGTTTAAATATTTTTATAACATATTATTATTATTGCATTATATATTTGAGTGTAAGACTATATCAAAGATATATGTATAAACTAATGCTTATACCTAACATGAAGGGGAGCACCAATAATAATAGTTTTGAATGAAATTGAGGAAGAAATAAGACTTCATATTCTTATCTATTTTCTCTACCGATTTAAAACTCTTGATAGGAAAAACTGGCTCAAAATAAACTTCAGAGCAGCCATGATGATAATTTCCTGGAGAGTACACTTGTTTTTCTATTCTTATCTCAGTGAATGCCTCAGCCCCAAAGGCGATGCAGCTTTGATTGTCTATTTGTAAGTCCCTTGGAAGGGTGAGAAATCAATCACGTCCAGATTGTTGGTATAAGCATGAGAAATATCAAAGTCAGGGTTTTGCAAGGATCTCAGAGATTATGGTGAGGAAGGGAGTCTCGTGGCTGAATAGAACTTCTGGCCACATTTGAAAGACCCTTACGATGCCTAAGGGATAAATTGCTTTTATATAAAACCTTCAAAATGTATGCATAATGCAAAAGGGTAAAATCGGTAAACATTAGCAAGTTGATAGGTAAATAATTATTAAACATGCTTTTCAAAACCTAAAGATCATCTGAAATTATCATAAATGGTATTTAACTTCTGGATTGATTTTTGACAGTTTAAGCAATGCATCAACCAAAAGTTGACTCCTTTGAAGAAATGCAATTATTTACAGAGTACCTAACATAGACTCAGCTTCTCGCCTCCACCCCTTTAATAGCACTTGCTGAGTTAGGTAGTGAAGGGTAAATCTTGATAAGAGGAGAAAAGACCGAGTTTGGGAAAATAGACAAAATTTGTTTCTTGCAGTGGACTTTACCAAGAGTCCAATTAGCCAACACGCATGTTTTGTAGCAAACACTGATCTAAGGAAGTGGAAGAAAGGGTGAGGCTGGATAGGAAATGCGAAAGACAAATCTTTCAACATATTGTAACTGCCAGGCAATGAATGAATTGCTTTACTGGTGCCTTGTTTAATATTTTCAATATAATCATTCTGAAGTGTATCTGAAATTAAATTTATAATTGACACCCATGTAGGGTTTCATTATATTTCAGTTACTGATATTAATCATCCGGTAAATTAAATAATTTGCCTCAGTTTGGACCCACTGTTGTGATTGCTCCGAGACTGATACTGAAGTCTGTGTTCTCTGGACTACACGTCCTGTGCCTCAGTCCTGTTTTCCTGACTTCAGCTTTGTCTGCCAACCTCCCAGACCGAGGTGGTCCTGTTACTACACACTGTGCGACAGCTGTGTGTGAGCCTGAGCACTACTTTCATCTAACTGAGAAGTAAACCGAGGGATTTTTTTTTCTTACCTTTACACAGATATGAAGCCAACAACATTAGGAAATCAATTCCTACTTAATTATGTAATTCTAATTTAGAAGTTCTTTGACCGATAGCAGCATTGATAATGTCCCTTACATGGTGGTTATGATAATTACATAACATAATTTAAGTCGAAGGTATTAAAGTGTCTAAAAAGAATAAAGAGCCTGGGGATGATTTGAGTACAAGAGGTCAGACTACTGTATTTTATGCTCTAACTTTCTGTAATGCTATTTAATAATAAACAAGAAATCTCTTTAAAAATGACAGTCAGACTTCAATAAGAACAGGAGGTGGGTCTTTAAAAGACCTTTTAACGATGTTCGGGAAATAAGGAGTGCATGGATGCACGGTGAAACAGAGAGGAAAATGTTAGTTACATCGTAGTGGTAGATCAGGCCGCAACCATGTTCCAGGGAGCTGATGTTCACAGATACCTCCCAGGAAGGCCCAGAGCCTAAGACTTTCGGTAAAAGAAGCACAGTCGTGAAACATGGGACTGGAAATGAGATTATTCATTGAAAATACACACACAAAATAGTAACATCTCCACACACATAAACAGCATTCCTTCCATAAGGGCCACTTTCCCATGTACAACATTCCAGTGTTTGCCAAATTAAAAATAATACTAATAAATAAAATAGTGAGGAATTCCTTTTCTAGCAACATGCCTGTCTCAATATAAACCCCTTCTCAGAATTGTACACCTACAAATGCTAGATAAGCCGTGTTTACAAAAAGATTTTCTATGAAGAGCTAAGATGGCAGTTAAGGTACAGGGAATTTACTGAGCCAGGTGGAGGAGAGTAATTGCACTAAGTGATGAGCTAATTCTGAATCTGGACTCTGTCCAGATGGTATCTGCTGGTCCGTGCTTGGAATGCCAGAAACAAGAAAAAATATTATAAATATCTGGAGGTTCTCCAGATATTTGAGCAAAGAATGGAAACTGAAAAAAACATGGCCAGGAAAAATAAACAGAAAACGTTATCCCAGCAGAAAGGGGAAAGGGAATTAAATGTAATAAAATAAAAAAAAATTTATTCTAAACTCTATTAACATCTTCAGAAATTTAGTAATAAAAATATTTTATTAAACGGGAATGCCATGAAAAGTTGGAATACATAGGAGATTAACACAATTGTTGAAATGAAATGCACTTGCTGTATTACGAGTGTGGCACAAATTGAGGTAATCTCCTAGAAATTAGAGCATTAAAAAGAAAAGTATATGTAAAAGAAAAGTTAAAAGACAAAAAAAGATCAATCCAGATTCATCATTCTATTAATAGGAAGAATAGGAAAGGAGAAGAGAGATGATGGACCAAAGAAAATTATTACAGACACAACAAAAGCAAAGTTCTCAGAACTGAAGAACATTGTCTTAAGGCAGGAAAGACCAATGTAGTCTTCAGAAAACAAAGCCAAACAAAAGAATGATATATACACACCTAGACAGAGCATTTAAAAATTTATAACCATATAAGTAAATTACCACAAAGCATGAAACAGACCATAAACTCACCTTAAAAGAATAGAAAGACTGGAATAAAAAATTTTAAACCAAACTAAAAGTTGAGGAACAACTCCTTCAATATTTTGAGACAAAATGGTTTTTAACTTACAATTTCATACCCATTCAATGGGACATTACCCTGACCGTGTATCACTCTCATATTCTTTCTTAGGGACTTATTTGAGGGTGTGCTCCAAGAAAAACAGGGATGAAATCATGAAACAAAAAGACGGGAGATGTAAGCTACAATGCAGCACTCTTCAGGAGGGGAGTGCTGTGAAGTCTTGGAAACAGGTGCCCATCTAACCTGGGCAGTAGTCAGTGTAGATAAAGGATGAAAGCAGGGAGACAGGGATGATTGGAGGCAAGTACGTGGAAACGAAGGAGAACCTACAGTTTGGATGGCGTCCTTAAAAAAGTGATAAAGATAGAAAATGCAATGAAAGTTAACAATGAAAGAAAAACAGAACCATACAGGTAAATAAATGCAGTGGTTCTATGGTAAACGTTCTAATAAAATCCTAGTAATGTCAACATTATTTACAAGATTTCCAATTTAAGAGCATCACAGAGATGAATATTACTAACTTGGTGCTATAAAAGTAAAAGGGCGTGCAACGAGGAACAGTATTCACTAGTATTGGATTTCACGTTGCATCATTGTATTCGTGTTGCCCTCCATCTCTGTGTGAGCTTTAAACTTGAAGGCAGGGAGTGTTCTTCAACGAGGACGGAAAGGTTGACTAGAATGAAAATTCTTTCAGAAAGTACAGAAAGTATCAGTGGCAATATGTAGCGATGTAGCAGAGGCAAAAATGCATATATGACTGGAGAAAGTCAGAGGTGAGTGTCTACTTCATTCTGGTCTGGGAGAGTTCATTTGTTGGAAGAAGCAAAGATGGAGACCCAGAGAGGAAGGAGAGAAGTCAAATATTTACATGTTTTCATTCTTCATTCATTTAAAACGTATTGATGAAATGCATATTATGCTTTAGGCAGGGTTCCAGGAGCTGAGGCTTAAGCACCAAATGAAATGGACAAAAATCTCTCCTCTCGTGAAGTTAAATTGTAGAGATGCATGAGTTAACATCCTCTGACTACGCACCAGGCATGATTCAAAGCACTTTGCATGTGCCAACTTGGTTGGTACTGACTTTCTACGCTAGGACAAAACCGAAATTTAGTACTGTGGGTATTAAATATGTTGAAGGTAACACTGAAAGCAGGAGCTTTCCCCATTTCCCGTTCAGAAGGAGATGGATTGTGAACTTCCTTGTCCCCCAAATACCCCTCACCTCCATCAGTCTGAGGCATGGCCATACGGGCGTGGTCGGCAAAGGAGGCTGTCAGTTCTCCCAGTCCAGTCTCCTTTTGTGGCATCGGTCATGGACTCAGGAAGGCCGAGCAGCGTTCAGAAGCACTCACCCTGGTTCCGTGGTGCAGCACAGCAGATTGTATTTTTTACTGATATTTCATTTGCGGCATTACTGTCTGTAAGCTGTACAGTCAGAGACCCCGCCACTGGGAACACACCAAAACTTTAATTACCGAGGGAGAAAAAGAGAGATTCTGGAGAATTCTGAATGAACTTCTTGGTGCCTCTGTTTAGAGGTTAATCATACATTTTCTGCTTACATTGTATTGGACAAAACTAGTTGCATAGCCCAATCTACCTGCAAAGTTCGGAATTACAGTGGATGAATGAGAGTATTCAGTGAACAAAGAGGAGTGCCCTCTGCCACAGCGACTGAATGAGGAAGTCTCCGTGAAATTGGATTTCAAAAGCAGCACATTTGAGAGCCAGCTCGAGTTCCAGGGACTTTCTAGGTAATAGATGCAATAAACCAAGTGTTGAAGCAAGTGGCACCTGGAGGCTTGCGGCGAAGCAGCAGGCACAGGGACAGATGGATGGGTAGGAGGTAGATGGTAACCGAGAGCCAGGGTGACACTGAGTTCGCTGCTCTGTGGAGATGGCTGATGTTGGTTCAAGCCAAAAGACATCAAGTAATGAGTTTCATCAAAATCCAACCTCACCATCCAAGTCCCACGGGGTACTCAGAGCCAATGAAGTTAGAGGAGCTTTATGTACCCCTCAGATGAATTTAAGATCTTTTAACTTTCTGTGACTCCCTCACTGCTCATTCCCAAATGCATTAAAATGCTTTCTTAGTGAGGAGTCATGGAGAGGAATATGCTGGGAACAGAAAGGCACTGTCCAAATACCCCTTTAAGGAAGGATGCTTTGTGCCCAATGTCAGCTGGAAATCTCCAAATACCCATTCTTTGCCTCAGCTGAATAGAGCCACCTGGCCCAAGGGCATATCATACCCAAAGTGGCCCATGTTCAATGATTGATGCAGGCAAAGGTTTAAAGAGCCAGGCACTGTGGCCCAAAACAGGATACCTCTGATGGTCCATTCATGCTGTGGTATTTCCTGTGGAATTAGCTGAAGTTTTTGTCATCCAACAACCTAATTAGACATGTTCCTCTGCCTAGTCTTGCTTTCTCTTCTTTCCCTTCCACAAGGGTTGACCCCTTATAAACATTTTATGTGCTATATTCTCCTCAGCTTCTGCTTCTAGAGAATATAGCCTACAATAGCTAATGCCAGACATGGCTGAAGTAAAGGAGGGACCTAACTGGGCTATGCACTGACATACCTTGCACCAGTCCCCAGTAGCAGGTGGAACTCAGATGACATGCCCTGGCACAAAGCAGCAGTTTAATTGTCAAAGCCCTTACTGACGGTGACTTGGGGCAGTGTGCATGTGGAAGGGGACACACTGGCTGTTGCAATTTGTCAGACTGTCGAAATGTCCAAACAAAGAGTAACTGTAAAGACAGTGGGTTTGGAAGGCTTTTGCTAAGTGCCACTGATACCTAGATAAAGAGGACAAAGACCCCTGGGATTAGGGAACAATTGAAAATTGAGTGTGAAAGCCAGAGCGTGTCCCTGAAATCTCAGAAAAGAAGTTCTTACATCCTGCACAGGGAACAGAGAAACACAAAGGTCAGGCCTAGATCTTAATAGTTAGAATGGCCGCATTCTATAGTATGGTAAATGCCCAAAGATGTCTGTTATGCCAAGGTCAGAGCCCAGATTAGAAAATTAACTAGAGTAGCCCTGGCCGGTTTGGCTCAGCAGTTGTTAGAGCACCGGCTCATGGATCAAACAGTAAATGGTTTGATTCCCATCAAGGGTACCTACCTCGGTTGTGGTTTGGTACCTGGCTCTGGTCAGAGTTGTCCGGGAGGCAGCCTGTGTCTCTCGCACATCTATGTCTCTCTCCCCTCCACCCCACTCTATTTGAAGATAAATGGAAAAATATCCTTGGGCGAGGATTATATAAAAAAATAAAACAAAATAACAACAACAAAAAACAATGAATAGCAGTAGGGCCATTTAGGTGGATGTCCCCAAAGTTCTGAATCACCTGCTATCTCTGACATATCTGAGGTTACAGAAATGGCCTACCCCTTCCTGTTAGCACTATTTCCTTGCCTTGAAGACAGTTCAAAAGCCTCCCCCGACTCCTGCCACACAATATGTTCCCCTCTCAGCATATGTCCTTATGTTCTCCTTCTTGCTGATGTGCACATGTTGGGCCTAAGAAGGGAGAGAAGGGACTAAATCCTAAGGAAGTGACATATTTAATCATGCTATGCTGGTGGGATCCTGGGGTGCATGGGAGGGGTGTGGGATAGAGTTCTCAGGGTGACTGATTGATCAAAGGTGATTGATTATACTATTAGATGGGGAAGAGAATGTTGACCTGAAAGTAATACTCTGCCAGCTTACTCTTGAGGTGGGTCCTGGAAGCAGGGAACAGTGAGGGCCCAGCGTGAGGAAAGTTGGTCCCAGAAAGTCGGGTGGAGAAAGAACATGTAACACACTT
The DNA here is from genome assembly GCF_014108415.1 of Molossus molossus. Taxonomy (NCBI): domain Eukaryota; kingdom Metazoa; phylum Chordata; class Mammalia; order Chiroptera; family Molossidae; genus Molossus; species Molossus molossus. The sequence continues at coordinate 19,314,557 of NW_023425344.1, forward strand.
CAGAGATGTGTAAATGCTGGAGTGCACACACCAGTGATGTGTCCCACTGGGACACAGGAGAGTTGGCCATTTACCACAGTGATAAGAAACACATAGAAAGAGTCACACCAGAATTATGTCCAAGTCCAGTGGTCCAGGTCTAACTTGTAACATACGGGGGACCTCAAAGAGAAGTGAGGAGAGCTTAAAAGAAAAAAAAAAAATCTAAAAATGTACTACAGGAGTTCCAAAACCTAAGGTTGGTCCAAGTACATTGATCTACTTTGATATCTAAACCTAAATAATAATTGTTCTCTGGGAAAATCAAACAAAACCCCCCAAAGCAGTGAGTAAGCGGGGCTCTAAGTCAGGAGAAGTTGTTATAGAACTAGGCTCCCTGCTAGTAATCTAATATAATTGATAATGAAAAATACTAATATTATTAATCTAATAATAGATAATAGAGTCCTGAAACAATAGAGGCCAGTTGGAGGTATTTATTTATCTAATAAGATATAAACACAACCAGAAAACTGAGGGCAGTTGCACCCAAAACCGAACTCAGCCAGTTTGCAACCCAGATCCACTGACTGAAGGGGAACTTATATCTCCAGGATAAAGAACTCTGCAGCTCTGTGCAAATATTCATGAAAGTGAGCTCTCCAGTTTTTGCCCAAGGAAGCTCTAGCTCGGAATGGTTTCCTGGCCATGTCACCAGGGAAGTTGAGCAGGACCCTGTGTGTTCGGAAGGGATGCCGGCCCCTGACTTAATGCTCCCAAGTCACCTTCTTGGAATTCTTAAAGATTTTATCCTTTAAGCAGTGTTGTTGTTTTTTCCTGATGGATTGAAGGAATATCTGCCAAAGGCTCAGATGCTACCTTCCATCAACTGCCTGACTCCCTGGAACAGGTTCTCAGCTGTCCACCCTCCATCTCCTCCCAGCAGCTGCTGATGTCAGGAGCTCCTGGTGGGGATCTGAGCACAAGGCCTGGGCCAGGTGAAGGGAGGGTTGGGGTAAGAGTCTACTCTCACCAGACAAATACCCTTATACATAAGGGAAAGCACACTAAGTATCAAATAAGATACATTATGACAGGTTGAGAGACTGCTGAAGAAAGGAAAAGCTGTTTTTCCTGCTTTTTAAATAAATGGCCCTACATTTTCATTTTGCACTGGGCCCAGCAAATTATAAAAGCTGCATTCAGATATTTACTCAGATAATTGTGCATTGGGAAACCAGAACTGTCTAAACATTTTAAGGACTCCTAGACATGGTATCTGAGTTCTCATTGAAACTGAGAGACCTGACATGTCTGCATGGCATCACTATTAGTGTGGAAACATAATAAATGGCATTCTGAACTAGGGAACATATATACTGGGTCTACAAGGTCTGTTGAAAAACTTGGTGCTGATTTCCCAGCACCCTGAATTAAAATTGCCACGCTGAATAGTAGCCTCCACAGTGCACCCTTGGCCTGATATAGTGGTAGAGAGGGTCTCGTGGAAGCTACTGAAATGTCTCCTCATTCTGGCCAAGAATGTTAATCAGAAATGATGTCTCATATCTGGGTGTGTGTGGAGTGGGGTGGCAAAACCCAGCAGCATTTCAGGTGTAAAGGATGCAAGGGTAAACATACAGTTGTTCAGCCCATCTTCTTTCATTCACCAGTCCGCCATGGTGCCATAAGTCAGATGGGTACCTCAGGATGACGGCACCACCGTTGTAACACAACCAAGGGAAGTTCCAATCGCAGCTGCTGTGCCTGAAAATTAATATGGCGTCTGGTGGGTAACTTTGCAGCAATGTTGCAAATCAACACTTTCCTATTCTTGTAAGAAAGGCAGATCAGAGACAGTTAGTGTTCATATGGAGAAGACAACAATATATACTTCTGATTTTTCTCCAAAGATATATTAAATCTCCTATCATCTGTCTTGTCTGGACAGAATGAACATTCAAGGGAGCATCACATTGACCCACGACATCAGGCTAAATCGAGAAGGAGTGAGTAGTTAGTAAAATGGAAGCCATGATAAGACATATGTGCTGCTGAGTGTGGGAAGTAAACCCTATAAAGACTCAGGAGCTTGCCCTGGCTGGTTTGGCTCAGTGATTGGAGCATCAGCCTGTGGACTAGAGAGTCCGGGGTTCCATTCCCTGCTAGGGGCATGTACCAAAAAAAAAAAAAAAAGAGAGAGAGAGACAGAGAGAGAGAGAGAGACTCAGGAGCTTGACAATTAGAAAACATTTTAGGATTCTGTTGATAAGAAGTATAACAGGAAATAGTTTACAAAGTAAAAGATGAATTATTGCATCTTGCAGGTTCATAAAAATTAAAGTTTAATGGTATTCTGAAGGTGGTATTTGCCAGCTGGGAAATGGATCTGATGCCTATACTTGGAGAAATAAAAATCTGTCATGTTCGAATGGTTCACAGAGCAGGACAAGGCTCCGAAGTACATCTATGCTTTGATGCAAGCAGCCCTGATGCTTGGACCGTACAATCTGGAATAATACATGGTTTTAGAACCATTAGTGAGAAGAGAAATGCCACGTGGAGCTGGTAGGCAGCCCCAGTGAGAGAATTGCAATGCTCAGGTTCTGGAGCAGGGCCATGCCACCTGCAGCAGAAAATGATATGTCTTTAGTAGAACAGCTCCCAGAATGCCACTGGGCCCTGGTAGAGGGAGAATGCTTGACCATGCAAAACCAAATGACCATACATCTGCAACTTCCCATTATGATTTGGGCTCTGTCAGATCCACAATGATCAGGTGGGCTCAGAAGCAATCCATGATATGATGGAAGAGTTGCATCAGAACCAAGCAAAAACAAGATCCAAGAACACACAAAAGCTGTGTGAATAATAACTAAGATCCTCAGTACCAAATCACAAGTATATCTCCACCAGCATATATTCATATGGGGAATCCCTGAGGATCAACTATTGAGGGAGAAAAATGTCAGAGCGTGGTTTGTACATGGGTCAGCTTGGTATGCTTTGGTGGAAACTAGAAATAGACTGTGGCTGCCTTGCAAACTCGACACTTGGAAGACAGTAGACAAGGAATACCTTCTCAACATGGGCAGCCTTTGTGTGCAAGGAGATGTGGCCCTCCAACTCTGGACTCTAAAAGTGATGTCAAGCTATGACATGAATATTATATAAAGATATAAATGTAATTAAGCAAAACCACTACCCACCCCCCAAAGAGTTAGCTAATAAAACTCAGATGACTTCTTGAAGTTACAAACTGATTTGCATCCAGAAACAGTTGATAAATCATTATCTCTACAATTCATTATTATTTAAATATGTATCTACTTGCCTACATTAGGTTGATTAACAAACACACATGCACACTCACAAGCAGAGAACCTGCCAGTCACCCTTGATATTTACCTTACCTTCATCATGCCTTTTCTATTTCCCAAATGTATTACACATTCTACATTGATTCTTCTCCACACTATATAATATCACTATTGTCCACCAAGGCAACAACTTGCTAATTTGTTCTCCTGTATATACTGCTGTCTGTCCTTTTTTCATCACTGCTCTGGACACCCAATCTCCTCCATGCAGCTAGAGTAATTTTCCAAAACTATTTTTTTAATATTCATGCTTCCTTTTTTTACTACCTCCAGAGTTTCCTCTTACAAATTAAGTCCAAATATATAATAGATACTTGACACTCTGCATCCTCCCCAACTCCCAGCTTTAGCTCTCATCTAACTTCAGATTGACCTCTCCTGTCCAGTCATTCTGAAATGCTTTTAATTCTTGCAGTATGTCATTAAAGTTGAACCTCTCTGCCCTTGAATATGCCATTTCTTTTTTCTGGAACATGTTCATCATTCTCTCTGCCTCTATTTCTTTAGCTCCTCAATTTAAAAATGACCTTAATCCTTCCTCTGCAAGACTAGGTTGAAGCACCTGTCATACGTCCCTGAGCATTTTGTAGGTTCCAATGAGTAAGACGTAATGTTCTTTAGTTACTTGTTAAATGCATATCTCAATCCCCAACAGTAAGCTTCCTTGGGACACAAGCAATATTATATATATATATATATATATATATATATATATATATATATATATATATTATATATATATATTATATATTATATATTATATATATTCATTCTTACGTAGATTGTATATATTCATATATGTACATATGTTCATATGTATTTATTTTGCATGTGCACGTAGACTTGGAATAAATAATCATTAAGATAAAATTATGATTTAAATATATAGGACAAGTTCAATTCTTAGAAGACCTAAAATTAGAAGTAGATCTGCAGTAAACATAAAAAAAAAACTGCATTTTAGAGGGACTATAATGCTTTTGAAATGTGTTTACCAAGTTCTAAAATAAAATATATTACTCATTGAAAATATGCTGTGCTGGGTAAATCTTTGATATTTAAGAATACCATAACTTGCCCTGGCCGGTTTGGCTCAGCGGTTAGAGCGTCAGCCTGCGGTCCGGAGAGACCCGGGTTCAGTTCCCGCTAAGGGCACGTACTTCGGTTGAAGTTTGTCCACGGCCCTGGTTGGTCGTGCGGGTGGCAGCCACTCGATGTGTCCCTTCACGTCGATGTTTCTCTCACTCTCTCTCTCTTCCTCTCTCTCCCTCCCACTCTATCTGTACAAAAAATGGAAAAATATCCTCGGGTGAGGATTAAAAAAAAAAAAAAAAAGAATACCATAACTTAATTAACACTTTAGTTAAACTCTTCTGGTGCAAAAATGTCCATATGGAGAAATCCATTTGGTAAGTAAATTTTTTAAAAGTTTAGAAATATCTTACTAGGTATAAATTACCCCTAATGACTTAAGTGGCTAGTAAACCAACTATTTTTATAATGTTCTTCAAAATAAAAACAGTTTTGCCTTTCTGGAAGATGCAACTGGCACGTATAGTCACATTTAATTTTCTTGGTTAACTAAAAATGGAGAAACACACACTCACACACAATGAAAGAGAAAAATCAGCAAAATTGGCCTTGGGTCCCTCGCACCAGGTGTCCTCGATTATTTGAATGGACTGTTTTGGGAATGCAGTACTTTCTCTTCATCAGAACTACCCCCCCTCACAGCCAACAAGCAGCAGCCGAGTTTTATTTAGTTTGATTCTGTTATGTGGCTTGTCTGAGTCTGTATGAAAAGTCTTAGAGATAGATACATATGGGCATCATCACTAATGCTCTTCATTACAGCCTTCACTTTTCTTAGCTTGGTAAACAGCTCATATTTATTTTCCCTTTGCTCCATTGCATGCATAAATATTATCAGACATATCCCAAAGGCAGCATTTATAGTTTGTCTTTCCTTCAAGTTGATTTTTAATCTCTTGTGTCAATTGGAGTTCTACAGCCTTTCCTTGACTGTCCATGTCTGTACTGACTCCTTCACTGTAGAACACACTAAAATATGTCAGAATAATCATCAGTGAAGATGCCCTTTTATGTAAATTTTAGTCCTGCCTTACTTTCTTTTACATTTTTCAAATAACATTTTTGCAATATTTTTATTCCAATTGAAATTTGTGTTTTTAGGGAGTAGAGTGTCCCTGGTGATTCTACTGAACTCTGATCCATCCTCATGGGATGCGTAAAGCAAAACAATTTCGATGTTTCTTTCAAAGTGTCTTTTTCTCAGTAAGGCAAGATGAAGTCTAAGCAGCCAGCTAAATATCAAGGAGGATTGAGAAAAATTAAATTTTGGTCCTTTATGAATTTCTTGAGTGCTTATTATGCTCCCAAGGCTTTGCTAACCATGACTTTTGATAGAATTTAAGTGAGGCCGATGGTCATTCTGCAGATGTCGAGACCCAAAGTGAATGTGCTGATCTGAATTTCTGGAATAGGCTGCTGAAATATTTTTAGAACAGAAGGTAATTGGTGTCTCTATTTCAATTTTTGTTATATAGAAATAGCTTCAGGGACATTTAATATTAAAAAATTCAGTTCTTTAGAAAAATCACACAAATTAAAATAGTTACTCTGAAAGAGTATTATGGGAACACATATTGGGGTTTTAAGATGTTCTACACACTCTGAGAACCAAAAAACTTGTGATAACATAGTCTTTTATTTATTTATTTATTTATTTATTTATTTATTTATTTATTTATGTTTATTAATTTATTTTTGTTACAGATGTTTCTCCTTTTTCCCCCATTGACACCCTTCTCCCCTTCCCCCTTACCCCATACCCGGCTTTGTTGTCTGTGTCCATCAGTTATGCATACATGCATATAAGTTCTGTGGTTTATCTTTTCCCTCTTGTCACCACCCCCTCTTCTGAGTGTTGTCAGTCAATACCCTACTTCCACATCTCTGGGTCTATCCTATTCCTCAGCCTGTTATGTTTATTATATTCCACAAATAAGTGAGATCATGTGATATTTGTCTTTCTCTGCTTGGCTTGTTTCACTGAGGATAGTACTTTCCAGGTCCCTCCACGTCGTCTCAAAGGATAAGAGATTTTTTTTCTTCTTACAGCCGCATAGTACTCCATTGTGTATATGTACCACTGCTTTTTTATCCATTTGTCTATTGATGGGCACTTAGGCTGTTTCCAGATCTTAGCTATTGTAAATAGTACTGCTATAAAAATGGGGGTACATATATTCTTTCTGATGGTTGTTTCAGGCTTCTTAGGGTATATTCCTAGAAGTGGGATCATTGAATCAAATGGTAATTCAAATTTTTATTTTTTGAGGAAACACCATGTTTTACATAGTGGCTGCACCAGTCTGCATTCCCACCAGCAGTGTACTAGGGTCCCCTTTTCTCTATACCCTCGCCAGCACTTGTTGTTTGATGATTTGTTGATGGCGGCCATTCTGACAAATGTGAGGTGATACCTCATTGTTGTATTAATTTGCATCTCTCTGATGATTAGTAATGTTTAATAAATGGTGTTGGAAAAATTGGCCAGCTACATGCAAAAAAATGAAACTAGACCATCAACTTATATCATACAAAAGAATAAACTCAAAATGGATAAAAGACTTAAATGTGACTTGTGAATCTATAAAAATCCTAGAAGAAAATGTAGGCAACAAAATTTCAGACATCATACGAAGCAGAATTTTCACTGACACATCACCTAAGGTAACAGAAACAAAGAAAAAAATGAACACATGGGACTACTTCAAACTCAAAAGCTTCTGCACAGCAAAAGAAACAACCATCAAAATGGAAAGGCAACCCACTGTTTGGGAGAGCATAATTGCCAATAATATATCAGATAAGGGGTTAATTTCCAAAATATATAGAGTACTCATACAACTCAACAAAAGGAAGAGATCTCACTTATTTGTGGAATATAATGAACATAACAGTCTGATGAATGGGGTAGTCCCATAGACGTGGAAGTGGGGTACAGACTGGCAGTCCCCAGAAGAGGGGGGGTTGTGGGGGAGAGATAAACCACAGAACTTATATGTATGTATGCATGAACAATGGACATGGAGAACAAAACTGGGGACAGGGCAGGGAGGGAGGGAAAGGGGGAATCAGTTAGGGGGAAAGGAGAAACATCTGTAACAAAAATAAATTAATTAATTAAAAAAAAAACGGAAGACAAAGAATCCAATTAAAAAATGGGCAGAGGAGCTAAATAGACACCTCTCCAAACAGGACATATAAATGGCCAAGAGACATATGAAGAAATGTTCAACATCACTAATCATCAGAGAGATGCAAGTGATACCATAGTCTGATTTAATGTTATATGAGCATTTCTTGATATATAAGGAAAGAATATGTGGGAGATGCTTATAAAAGATGGAAATGATAGAGTGGAATCAGTATATCATCAGTGGCGTATTTACTTAACACACCTTAGGGTTATGTGACAAGTTAAGGTCATTGAGTCTTAGTTTCTCCTTATATTAAATGGAGATTTTATCACCTAACTCCTAGTGTTCTTGTGAATGTAACTTGAATAAAATAATTGTGTCAATCTCCTGTTTAATAGTAAGCTGGTCAATAAACATCAGTTCTCTTCACCAAAATTCACTGGTTACTTTTTCTAGAAGTCAAACAAAGGAATTATAGTGATTTGGTAACTTTCTTTGAAATTGTTTGAGTTTTCATGTGGCTTTTTAGTGACTTCCTAAGCCTGCTTCCTGCTGGGATAATGCATGGCTCTATGCATTCTCACGTGTTTCATCCAGGCACCCAGATATCACATGCAAAGTAATTGAAAACTCTGTCTGGGTCCAGCTGGGCTGGGATCCCTTCTCCCTAAGAACTTAGCTTGTAGTGGTCTGTTACTCTTCATAGGTATCAGGCCAGACTGACTGTGGAATTTATAAAATGCCATTCTACATGTAGCATCAATTTCATCCAACTGTGAATTATTTTATTTAGCGTGTGTTTCAGAAAGTACTGCGTGCACATATTCGAGTTGTGTTTTATATGTCACTGAGATGCACTATGAATGTCAATATCTCCATTTTATCTCAGCTTTGTCTAGAAATACAGGAAGGCTGAAAGAGGGAAAATACCCGAATAAAAATCGATATGTAAATTTACTTAATGTCTTTATGTTCCCGTGAACAGGTTGCAATATTATACTCATCTTTTCATTAAACTCACTTTTCATTAAAGCTCTTTTTCATTGGATAAGTACTGTAATAATAACAACAATAAAGTGGCTAATAAGTACTGAATCTGCAAGAAATAGCCTCAAGTGAGGTTAATTATAAGAAAACGTTTAGCAGATGTGTCTTTGAGGTATTTTGACAGTTTCATAGGTTTTGAGCATTTTTTATGTGCTTTCTGGTTCTATGTGAGTTTTTAATAAGCATAGAAAAAGCATACACCTACATATGTGTTTATAAATATATATACATATGTCAATATATATATGTGTATATATGTATGTGTGTATGTGTGTGTCTGTGTGTGTGTGTGTGTGTGTATATATATATGCAATTTTCATGTGCACATTATCCTTTCCTCTTATTTTGGTAAGACCATTTCAATGTCTCCTTGAGGATTTGTTCCTTTATATTCCATTTGGCACAGAAGGCATGACAATGACAGAATGCAAATACTTGACTAAGTTAGGCCAAATAGGTTCTACTTCCAGGATTTCATGCATATATGGGTATATATGTAGCAATGCGTTTGTGTGTATTGAGACTACCTTCTTTCATGTAGTTAAATCATTAGATTTATCTATTTTGAGAGTGTATTAGCAGTTGATTTCTTTTTTATTGCTATGTAGTATTTTTTTATTTTTCTGGATCTTACACAGCTTATCTATTCAACAGTTGGAGGCAGTTTTTGCTTTTAACAGTTATGAGTATTGTTACTATAAACATTTCTGTATAGATTTTTGGTTAAACCTATGTTTATATTTTTATTGGGTAACATTCACAGGAGTCCCTAATTATGAGTGTGAAATAATGAAACATACTATATACATATATCATTATATAATATAATGAAGTACAATACAATATGATATATATATATTTTTTTCAGGCTATCCACTGAATGAGATTTATGAGCTCTGTTAGTTTGTGTTGCTTATGGACTTTCTTGACTACATCTATGTTGTCAGATTATAGGCATAAGTGTTTTCCTAGTATCACCTTTGTATAATTGATATCTGCAGGATCTAAATCGATGGTTTCTAGAATGCATATTGGTAATTTATGTCTTCTTTTTTATTTTCTTTTATTGTAATTTATTTGATCAATCTAGTTAGAGATGTGTTGATTTAATCAAAGAGCCAGATTTTTAGTTTCAGTGATTTTTCTCTCATATTTTTCTATTCATAATGTCATTGTTTTCACTTACCTTTATTGTAACTTTCCATTTGGTATGAGCTTAATATGCTTTTTTTTCTAATTTACTAAGAGCTAAATTTTGATTCCTAATATAAGAATTTTCTTGTTTCCTAATAAAAGCACTTATTGCTATAAAATACCCTCTAAGCACTGCTTCACATACATCAAACAAATTTTGCCTGTCAGACTTTGTGTTCATTTAATTAAGAACATTTATATTTTTTCTTGCCAGTTCCTCTTTTATTCCTGGTTATTTAGAGGTATGTGGTTTATTTTTCAAATAGTTGGCATTTTTTTCCAGACAAATTTTTCTTACTTGTTTATATTTTAATTTTGTTATGGTTATTCAATGCATTTCATATGATTTTAGTTCTTGAAGTTTGTTGCTATTTGTTTTTTGGTTCAAAATATGGAAATCGTGGTGAATGTTTCATGTGTACTTGAAAATAATGTATATTTTGTTATTGTTGTTTAGTGAAATGTTTGTGAATACCACTTAGGTCCTGTTACTTTGAGAGTGTTATTTAGATCTATATTTTAAATGAGTTTATGCCTATTTGTTTTCTCAATTACTTGGAGAGGATTGTTAAAATTTCCAAACATAGGTATGAATTTTCCCATTTGTTCTTGCAGTTATATTAGTTTATTATTATTGTTATTGATTTTTAGAGAGAAGAAGAAAGGGGGCTAGAGAGAGAGAAACATCAATTTCTTGTTCCATTTATTTATGCATTCATTGGTTTATTCTTCCATGTGCCTTGACCAGCGATCCTACCTGAAACCTTGGCATATTGAGACGATGCTTTAATCAACTGAGCTACCTGGCCTGGACCTCAGTTATATTAGTTTTGCTTTATGGTTTGTGCTTCTGTTTTTAGTTGTTTACACATTTAGAATTGTCATTTTTTTCTTAGTTAATTGCCCCATTTATTATTATGTAAAATCTTTCTCTATCACAAGTAGTATTTCTTGTTTTGATGTTTATTTTTCTGATATTAATATAGCTAGCAACTACACTTGATAAATGAAGTTTAATATTGTAAGTAATAGATATTTTTGAAAGGCTATAAATAATAACCCAAAAAGAGGGGTAAAATATAAACCATAAAAATTGCTCAATCCAATAGTAGATTGATAAAGAAGAAAAAATAAAGGAAAGATGGAACACAGCCAAAAAAACTATTAAGTTAATCAATTTGAAGTAAACCATATCAATAATTATATAAAGTAGAACTGGCATAAACATACCAATTAAAAGATTGAAAATGTCAGATTGGGTAAAAAATACCAAGGTCCAACAAAATGTGCCTAGAAGAAATCCATTTTAAATATCAAACCAGAGATAGATAAAAATATCCAGAGGAAAGAGTAACAAGATAAGAGATGTCATGTAAACACATCAAAATGAAACTGAATTTCGGATTTCCATGTTAATCTTCTTACAGTTTCTAACTCTCTTCTAAAACTTCTCATTTGTTTATGTTTCTCATCAGTTTATGAGAGACTTAACATATTTGTTAATCTAAATTCCCTGTCTACTAATTTTAACATCTGTGTCATCTCTGAGTCTCATTCTGTTGAATATGTTGTGTCTTGAAAGATATTATGTTCTATTTTTTCTTGATTTTTTTTGTGAGTGTGTAAAATTTTATGTTGATTGACCAACAGCGTGTATAGGTAGAATAATAGGGACTGAAGTACATAGTATTTATGCCTGGAAATGTGCACAATTCTTCTACTTCTATGTTGTTAACATAGGAATTGAGTTAATCTAGACAGGAGTTAAGATGATTCTGTATTATGTTGGTATTATTTTTACCTTTAGTTCATAGCAACTTTAAATTACTCTGTTCTTTTTCTTTTTCAGTGTGGGGTGGTTTGTCAGAATATTTTCCCCCTAATTTTCCTGCTTCAGCTCTTTGCTTTAGGCCTTCCCTGTGAGTCTGTATTGAAGATAAACTTATTCTCCTCTCTTGTCCTTCTCCAACTATAGTCCCTGCTTGCTTGTGATTTGATAGTTGCTAACTTGGTGGTGGATGGTCAGTCAGAGAGTTCTTTGTTTCTTCATTCAGCCTCATTTTTAGGCAGAACCTTTGTCCCTCTGCCCACTGCATGATAATTTCTCTGTGATTCATCTTCCCCAGCAGTGGACAGTCTCTAATGGTCTGAGCCCAGCATGGTTTACTGCCCCTCCTTTATGGTTGGATAGGTTTTCTCTTACATTTCCTAGATCTGTAGTAGGTCTTCACTGTGCTCTGGGGAATCCATGGTTTATTACCTTTCCCTCAGTGACTTAAGGTTTTTATTTTTTAGGACCTTTGTAGAACTTCATTCTTTTCTTTATTGGACATATGTTAGGGTCAACATGTATTGCTTTAGAAAAGGTAGGTAAAGCTATCATTCCAGATTATAGAAAGGGTATGAATAAACCCTAATAGAGGGCAAGAATCACCAAACCAATGACAAAAGAAAAGATGGGTAGGCAAAGAGACCAACACAAAAGAAATAATATAATTCTGTTGGGAAAATGAGAAACAAGCTCTATTGTATACAGATTATTAGACATTTCAAAGTGGCCTGTAGAACTGGGAACAGTAATTGCAAAATAGGCCATATTGAGACATAGTTGATGCTAATATAAGCAAAACCCTCCCTGCTTCATAGAAATCTGCGGAGAGGTTTGTACACAGTATTTTTGGAGCACAGTATTTTTTTTTTCAAATATATTTCTTCTATAAATATGAATCTGTAAAATAGAATATTTGCTGTGCAATGTGTATGGGAGCTACATACGTCCTTCTGCCTGAATCTTTATTTATTAGCACTAATATTGTGTCCATATATACTGAATACTTAATATGAAATCATTAAACATGTTTTTGAAGGGTTTGCGGAGTTTGAATACAGAAAAAAAGTATCTTTACTATTCCCACACAAAATTCAACAAAGGTAAAAGCAAGGATTTAACATTTTTTTTTTTAATTTACCAATATAATCGAGTATGTGTATGTGTTTGTTAAAAGGATTGCTGAGCAGTAATTTAATCAAAAAATAAAATGTACTGCTTTCTCCTATTTTTGATATCTTCATTGCATTTTTACATGTCCAAAAACCTCACAGTTATGTGTATTTGATTATGCTATAGGTCCCCAAATCACCTCTCATACCATTTCAAAAGAATAGGCTGAGTCCTACGTCAAGCCAAACTAAGAGAAAAATATTTCTCAAAGATTTGTTATTAATTTTTTTCATAATCAGCCCCAAACTTTTACCCCCTTTCATCATGTTACTATTGTTAACAACTTTCAATAAAGAACAGCATAACCTATTACATAAATAAATGGAAGGGAAATGCTGATGTTCATTTGATATGTGGGAGTTTTTATCTTCTTCATAAATTCAATTTATCCATTCATTCTTTCATTTGAAAAATTTTATTAAGCCCCCGAATCTATTCTGGGCAGTGGAGATATGCCAGTGAATAAAACTGACTAAATCTCTGGCTTCATGAATGTTACCTTCTGCTTGAATGAGGCAGAATACAAACAAAGTATAGTATGTAATATATTAGTTGATGATGAATGTAAGGGTGGAAAAAATAGAGAAAAAAAGAGGACAGTTTCTGTGTATGTTATGAGGGACCATTCTCTTTGTCACTGAAGGATTAACTGAGAAGGTAAAAGTTTGGTAACATCCTGATTGGTCTGTGGGCCCAAACCATTCAAATATTTTAAGGAAGAGTGTAAAGACAGAGGAAAAAAACACCAAGATAGGTTTTGGTTTAGAAGCATGTGTGATTCGCCTGATTAAAAAAACAAGTAAACTATTATTGTAAGGATTTTGGAATTCAGTGTGTCTGTGTTAGGAAGGTGTTAAGAGGTGTGCACATAGGGGTAAAGTGATATAATGACTGTTTCAGCGGGATCACTCTGGTAGCTTTATGGAGCATAGTCTGTTGACAACCAAGAGCAAAAGCAGAGACCATTTAGCCAGCTAATGAGTCATGGTAATGGCCTATTTTAGTGTGTCTGTGTGGGGGCAGTGATAAATGGTCGAATTATAAATACGTTATGAAGATAGAGGCAGCAGATATCTTGATTGGTAGGATGTGAGGGGAAAAAAAACAAACAAAGATAATTAAATTTATTTTTCATTTCTGGTAACTGAAAGGATAGAGTTCCCATGAACAGAATGGAAAAGGCTATATAATAATAGGCTTTAATGGGTTGCTTAATAGAATTCCTGGGCTGTCAAAGATCAGGATAAGCAATAAATTCCTGAAGTATTAAATATGAACATGTATAAAGGTTAGGTGTGAGATGAATAGGGAAAAAAGCCAAAAAGAAAAAAAAACCAAAACCCCACAATATCAATTTTAACAAAAGCTCAATAAATGCTCATTAAATACCTGCTAGTGTATAATATAGTACATGCTGCCTTAAAGATACAAATCCAATTCTGTGATGTGGACACATCTCTTGTTTTTATGTTTTCTATTAATTCCCAAGTGCCATATTTCTCTCCTGAAAGGAATTTCAGAATCCCATTTTATCCATTTTAGAGGTTCCTCATCCAGAGTGTTTAATGTCAATATTTATTAGTATTATTAATATAGAACTCTAATATTACAATAGATACAGCATGAAATAAGAAGGAAAAGAGAAGAAAATAAAACTTTCATTTAATCTTTTTTGTATCTTACAAAGGCTCTTTAGTCATTAGAATAACTTAGAATGCTAGTAATTTTTATGGATATATATATTCCTGAATAGAATTATTATACATCTTATATAAAAATATATATCTAGAACTTAGACCCAAATAGATTTCTGTGTGAAAAAGAAGAGTTGGCAATGTTATAATGTATCTCACATCTCCCATTTGATATCTATGTATATTACCATGTTTAATATATCAATTTTCAGATTATTGCATGTGGTAGAGTGATGTCTGATGAAGATCACTTTACCAATCTTTATAAATAGATTCTGTAGGTCATAAAACTTGCTAAAAGTTTACAAGCACTAAATACAATAGAAGTATTTGAAGCCAAAAGTTAAGTTACAGGGCAAGATAGCCTCTTGAAAAGTGCCAGGGTTGATTGAGAAATAAATGTGATTCTGGAGTTCTTAAAATCCTAGTAAGAGTACCTGTGAGTCATGATGGATCCACAACTTAGCCAATCCTATGGCACTGAAAGCACCATGAGGAAACTCACCTATTCTGATTCTGTTGATAGTCATCTCCATCCAAAGTTATTTGATCTCTGATTTAGTCCTAATTATTTGTATCAGTACAAGCCTGAGATCATTTGCCTTCCAAGATTAAGGAGGGAGACTGGAATCTGATCAATCTGCTGTTGCCCTTGCTTTGCATGAGTACTTTTCTGTTTTAAACTAATAGTTCTTAAGTATACTTTATGAAATCCTGGGGGATCCCTGAGATAATTTCAGGTGGTTCAAAGTTCAAATTTTTTTCCATAATGATATGAAAACATATTTACCTATTTATTATGTTGACATTTGCAGTGAAGGTACCAAAGCAATGGTGAATAAAAAGCTGGAATGTTTGACTTGTTACTTAAAAAATTGACTGAAAATTTTTGGTTATTCAAATTTGAGTGTTTTGTTTGTTTGTTGGGGTGTTTTTTTGGTATGTTCCCCTAGAGGGAACAGAACCCCAGACTCTCTGGTCCACAGGCTGACGCTCCAACCACTGAGCCACACCAGCTGGGCAAGACTAGTCCCTTTTTTAAGGGTTGACCTGATTAGGTCAGTCTCACCAGAGATAATCTTCCTTTCTTAAGGTCAAGTGTGCCATGTATTGTAACTTCATGATGGTAGTGAATCTCATCCATGTTCATAGGTTCAACTCACACTCAAAGAGAAGGAAATGTGCAGGGTGTATATTGATGGTTGGGTATCTACTGCTTCACAGGCTCAGAATCACATCATCCCTGAGCATACAGTGAATTTGCATGCTTAGGTATGGACCACAATTTTCTATTAATCTTCAAAATACCAAACAACCTTACTGTACCATTTCTCAGACAATTGGGTTATTCTCCAATATCCTTTTTTTGTTTTTAATATATAAAGCATTTTTAAAATTTATTTATTTTTATTTTATTTTATTTTTTATCCTCACCCGAGGACATTTTTCCATTTTTTGTTCAGGTAGAGTGGGAGGGAGAGAGAGGAACAGAGAGAGAGAGAGAAACATCGATGTGAAAGGAACACATCGAGTGGCTGCCACCCGCACAACCCAACCAGGGCCGGGGACAAACTGCAACTGAGGTACGTGCCCTTAGCGGGAACCGAACCCGGGTCTCTCAGGACCGCAGGCCGACGCTCTAACCGCTGAGCCAAACCGGCCAGGGCTTTAAAATTTATTTTAGAGAGATAGAGGGAGATAAAGAAACATCAATGTGTTGTTCCACTTATTTATGCATTCATTGGTTGCTTCTTATATGTGTCCTGATCAGAGATTGAATCTATAAACTTGGCCTATCATAACAATGCTCTAACCAACTGAGCAACACAGCCAGGCTCCAATCTTCTTGAAAAACATTATTCTGTTCCTCTAAGAAGCTCATCTCCACCCTTTTGTGGAGATAGTCTACCTGCAGATGAAGCTAAAGGTCCCAATGTCAACATTGTTCAATCTTACCCTTCTTAAGAGAGAGTGTTCTTTTCAGTAACAAAATCATTTTCTGATATCCATATTACCATGAAAAAGAAAAAAATCACAACCATATATAAATTCTCTTGCTGTTAGAATTTCTGAACACAAAAGTGTATCTGAATCACTACCCAAGAATCTTATAATATGGTAGAAAACAGAAGTATAAACCTAATCCTATTGCTAAATTATCTATGTTCTAGCTGCCATACTTGTTCCCAAAGTTCAGATATTATGCAGAAATGGTCTGCCCATGCACTGGTAATGCCATTTATTGAGCAGTCATACTTTGCTGTGTGCTTAGTAATGATGAAGATGAAGATAATAGGAACCGCATATACAAATATAATACTTTCGTCAACATTATATCCTAGTGCTATGTGTCAGTATTACTGTGGTACTATTGCTGGTGGAAATAGGGTTCTTCTATGAAGTCACTAGAAAAGCATTTCTGAGACCCATGCATAAGAAGATGAGGTATAGTGATAAGATTTATTCGAGTAATAAATATCAAATGACTCCCCCAGGTGCCCAGGGACTAATCCAGGACAAGGTGGCTTAACTCTGTCTTGCTGCAGAAGTCCTGGGCCTGGTGAGCAATAGTGCCCACCAGAAGGGTCAGGATCCGGAAATGTAACGCCATCGTCCTGGGCTGTGTTAGTCCCGCATAGTCTCTGCTCTTGCAGCACTCTGGCCGGCAGTGCGGCGCCCACCCGGGCCTGTGCTGGTGCCCGAGCCTGCAGCTATGCGGCTACTACAGAGAGAGAACAGGCGAACACACGATGAACACGTGCCACCTAGGCGGGCCTTTATAAGCTTTGATTACAATACCTCGGGCTTGGAGAGAGCAGGCTTTCGTTCAAACTAACCAATCTCTTGCCTATTTGTCTGTATGCCTGTGCCGGTCCTCTGCCTGTCCAATCTGGTCTTTTTTCCAGGTTTTCCCCTCTAGACTCAGCCCCTTTAGCTGCCATTTTGGCTCCTACTGCGCTTGCTTCAAAGTTATGCTGCATCCTTTGGTTTCTACTGCACCTAAGCTTGCCTCCTCCTGTGCCATCTTGGCTTCTACTGCACATGTGTTCAACAGAGGAATTTCCCCTTTATTATATTTCTCCCCTCCTTAGTCCGGAGGAGACCAGTTATCGCCCAGGGAGATTGGAAAGCCAATTCTTCCTCCCTACATGGAGGATGGAGGGATGTTAATCCCCTTGGTGGGGAATCAGCTATCCCTTGGGGCATCTGAAACTAGTTTCCAGACTTAATCAGGTTTAGGATTAGCCAGTTTTGTTCTCTTCTCTTTTGTTAATGTCTAACTACCTGCCTATTCTAACAGTACTAGTATTAGTCCAATTTTGCAAACAGGGAAACTGAGGCACAGAGAAGCTGTACATGGTGTCCAACAGATTGTAAGGGTAAAGCCAGGTTTGAAATTCAGTCTGTTTCCTGAGACTGACATCTTTACACCTTGCTACTTGTCCTAAATCTCCTAAAATTATTCAAGGATATAAACTTCAATATGATAAATACTGTGTATAGCTACTATTTATAATATCAAATGTCTACAAAAGGACATAGAGATTTTTTTCTATAGAGATGCTCAGGAATCCTTTGGAGTTCCACTTTGGTGGGAGGATGAATGTTAAGAGGAACATATTTAGCTGTAATCATTTCTTGTGAACTTACCTGAGCACTTTAATATGCAATTTCTAGCACAACTATTATTTATACCCTGGAATGTCTGTTAATCTCCTTGAAAATAATGTAGGGTTAAGGGTCAATATTTATTTTTTCTCTCTCCATTCTAGAAGTTAATCAGATAATCTCTTCCCAGGACTTCCGGGATAGATCATTGACTATACAAAGGAAATCATTCTTTTTATGTCACCCAGAGCAGCATTTCACATTTTCAGTATCTTTCCCTAGGTAAATCTCCATTGTTGTAGAATTAAGGTCCTGGGTGTTGATTAGCCCTCTTCAGAAAATGAAATCTTTTTTTATATTTTATTTTAGCACCAATTTGGCTTTGATTGAGATGGCATCATGAGTTATTAGAAGAGGCTATGAAAGCCATGTGGTCAGCATGTCTTAATAAATAAAGACACTGAGACGCAGAGAGTTTAGACGAGTTGTTCAAGGTCACATAGCTAATTAATTGCATAACATGGATTAGAACATAGATCTTCTGAACTGAAGTCTAGTGGTCTTCATTAGGATTATGTGATATCCAAAAAAGCTAGTATGTATTAACATAATCACATTTCATGACATTCTCCACATGGTGGGTATCTGGTAATAGGGACTAGATTTTAAAATGTATTTGCCTTTTCCTTTACCTTCTTAAAATAAAGAAGTGAAAGCAAATTATATTCTTTGTTTTTTAATTTAAAGCTTTCTTTCATTTGAATGACAATCATAAAGCTATAAAAACAGAAGCTCTTCTTAAACTTAATTATAGATACACTAGTTCTTTGCACTCAGCTCTTCATTTGTGTGCATTATCTTTTCACATTTAAATGTATTAAGAGAAGAAAAAATGATTGTTAAGTCTACATACATTAAGCAGAGTTTTTTTCCCCCAATGCTTTGAAAAATATTCTACCCTCTATTTGGGGTTTAAATAAGTGACAATATTTATTAATTCACAAAGACTTTGTGATTATGAACAGGGAAAACATGAGAAAAGGCAAAGTTAACAAAAAATCTTTAAAGTAAGCAAAATTTTTATGTCAGTCAAAAACATTAAAGCCTGATGCTTTGAAACTCCAATCTCTAAGCCTTTGGGCATAAAACAAGAAAGCAATGAGGTTGGTTGAATAAAAGACACACATTCACCAATAGTTGGCAGGTTTTGAAAAGGTTAAGATAAGAATGTTGGGCTTTGTATACACATAAATACGTACTAATGCTTGTCTATAGGCATTTTAAATTTCTTAGAGGTACCATTCTTCTGGAAAATAGGAAATATAAAAATATTTATAAATCAAAAATGCAATAAAAGAAACACTAAATACAATATTTGGGACAAAATATTGACACTTGGGAAGACCAATAAATATCTGCAACATGTTTAAAAGTACATTTCTTGACATTGAATATTTAGGTAGGGTTTGAAATTTAACTTTGGCTTTTATACTAAAATCAGAAAGGCATTTCCTTTTTCTTAATCCAATGCAGTGTTATGCCTACCAAGCAATGCTCAGGAAAAGCAGAACTGTCATCAGAAAGCCAATTAAAGATGGTGAGCTGAGTGTCTACTGGTGGAGAGAGCCTGAGAGCACAGAGCAGGATCTTGCAGCTGGGGTTTTACAGCTGAACAGTGAGTGAAGAGGCTCATTACAGCCATTAGCAGCACAATGTCACTTCGGTAGATGTCAATTAGGAATGTCCTGGAGGAACCTTTATTTATTTATGCCATGTATTACACTAAATATATATATTTTAAATTTCTTAGAGGTATGGTATATATATAATCAACTAGACTCATTCTGGTGATCATCTCACAATATATACAAATATTGAATTATTATGTTGTACACATGAATCTAATATAATTTATATGTCAATTATACCTCCCTAAAAAAGGAAAGAAAAGAATGATCAAGACAGCTATAGGAAGTTACTAATTTAATTGTTTTTCCTCCAAAGGCAGATTTTTGGACTAAATCAAGAATGCTGTGAAAGCTTCTCGCTGTTGTTTTGTGAAAGTGAAAGTCTTAACATGCAGTGGACTGGCCCCTCGTGATCACCCTGCCCCGCCTTCCTTTCCATGGTTACTGTTTCTTAATTCTATCCACTTCACTCTTATTTCCCTTCTGAAATGTGCCCCTATTCCACCAGGATTTATTTATCTCCTGTACCCTCGTAGCTTCCTTCTGAGATAGTCTCATATTTGAACTGATCCGCTGCTTTCATCATCCTTATGAGGCCATTAACGCAATATTCCTAGAAATGTAATGGAGTGAATGAGTGTAAGTTAAAAAATAAAATAAAAAATCACAGATGTCGCCCTGGCCGGTTTGGCTCAGCGGTTGGAGCGTCGGCCTGCGGTACAGAGAGACCCGGGTTCGGTTCCCGCTAAGGACACGTACCTCAGTTGCAGTTTGTCCCCGGCCCTGGTTGGTCGTGCGGGTGGCAGCCACTCGATGTGTCCCTTCACATCGATGTTTCTCTCTCTTTCTCTCTTCCTCTCTCTCCCTCCCACTCTATCTGAACAAAAAATGGAAAAATGTCCTCGGTTGAGGATTAAAAAAAAAAAAATCACAGATGTCCACTAACTTCCACAAGGTTACAAGGAAATTCAGATGAATGATCACTATGTTCAACTATCATTAGTATTTCTACACATTTTACTTCATATCATTTCATACTTAATACATCACTCTTGGATTCATCACCGGGGTTTAACATTTTACAGATTAATAACAAGGAGAATTTCCAGATTAAAACAACAACATAATAACTGTCTTTGAATCGTATCCTCACATAGTTGGAAAAGACATTATAACTCATCTATCCTATTTTCTTCCCAAAGTAGAAATCCTTGATTACCTTATGGAGAAGGGTCAACATCTTCAGGGGTAAAATCGAGAGACTTTTAGTGCCTCCCAAGAAAACCCATTCCATTTTTGGTTCAACTTTAGAGCATTCTTCCTTTCATTGGTCTACTTATAAAATTTTAATTTTTTATATGCTTTTACCAAATGGGACAAGACGCAACTGGAACACTTGTTCATTATTTGATTATAGTTAGAATGTCTCTATAACCTTCTTGAATGTTTCCCTAAATTAACATCACCTGATGCCTCTGCTGTTTTGGGCATAATACTGCAGTGACAGTTTTATTATTGTATAAGTATTTTAACAACTGGTACAGTTTCTTTCAATTAAGGAACTCTATTTGAAAAAAAAAAAGTATCTTGGCAGGTTATTAGCTTAAAACAGCGATTTTCAAGCTTTTTTATCTCATAGCGTACATAAACTAATTACTAAAATTCTGTGGCACACCAAAAATATATTTTTTTCCAGTGTGACAAAAAAATTGGTATAATTTTGATTCATTTGCACTAATGGCTCTACTTGTGCTGGCCTTTGCCATTTCTTTATTTGACAATCTAAGGGGAAGGAGGTCAGTGCCCCTGACTAAATAGTCAGATACTGCATGTTCTAGAAGGTCTTGCAGCACACTGGTTGAAAATTTATGGTTTAGAAGATAGGACCTCATGGGCTATGTTGACTGGAGACCAGTTGAAAGAGAAATATTTGTGGCTGCTTTGTACACAAGAGAGAAATGTGTTTTACCCAAAGAACGAAACTTTTACTGGGTGGAAGAGGGAGCCGCAAGATTAAGGGGAGCTGAAACAAGGTGACATGAGCACCAGTGAACTATTATTCTTCTTCCCACTCAGAGCACTGGATAAAAATGCCAAGAGACGTGATAAGAATCACAATGACTGCAGTCACATTTCAAGGTATTTTCAGCTACCAAGTAACCCTGCTTCCCTGTGCTACTTGAGGTTGGCTTTAAATGTTGCTGTGCATTGCTATGCAGTGTAGGCATTGATGCTTTGTGGAATATGAAATAGGTGCTGAATATTATACCTGGGTATATCCTATGTAATGGGCAGAACATTCATTCATATCAAGAAGTTAGAGGAAGTCATGTTAATATGAGGGTAACTGGGAAGCTGTACAAATGTTATGAAAACACTAAATTTTCATGATCCATGAAATTCCATCTAGATATTTTTCAATGTAAGGATTATACATATTACTATTTTTAAAATCCATATTTTCCTTCTCTGCTTGTAGCTTAAAATATGATGGCCAGAAATAATGCAAACATGAAATGAAATGAGCCAACAGGTTCAGAGTTCTCATCTATTCTACAGTTAATTTATTTCATTTATGTTTCCAGATATTGAATTGTAAAAATCCAAATATATTAAAAAAGCCTAATTCTCTCAATTTTAAAAATCCCGAATTTACCCTTTTCAGCTCCAAAAATGAGTTAGCATCTCTCACAACATTCAAGTGATCATTTCACCCAATGATCATTTATGCGTCAAGAAATGCAAATTATCTATTTACTCATTCAACAAATATTTACTGACTGCCTACTACATGCCAAATACTGTTGTAAAAGTTAAGTTTACAAAAATGAAGAAAAAATCTTTTTTATCCTATATGTATTCAGTAACTAGTGGAATGAGAAGTAAACAAATTTATTTTTTATTTTTAAGCAAATTAAAGCAAGTTTCAGAACAATGCATATAGTAAAAATGATTTGTTAAACGCTAAAATGTCAGAGATATGAATCCTTGTATGAAAATGCTGACTAGATGCATAAAACATTGTAAAATAGTGGGAATAAGACCCGGAAGAAGAAGAGGAAAACTATTACTTTTTACTTTATACACTTCCTATCTTTTTGTAAATTTTGGATGTATTGTGTATGTGTGTGTGTGTATATGTGTATGCTCATACATGTATATAGTTATTATATAATATATAATATAATATATTACTGTATAATATATAATATGTAGATATATATTGAGAGAGAACCATGAGCAACTATCAAACATCACTTATTACAAATTAATTACAGCCTGTATTTTCCTTACGTTTCCTTAAATTCCCCCTAATTTCTGTTTTTTTTTTTTTGTTGTTGTTTTTTTTCCTTTCCGGAATACCATTCAGGACATCAAATTGCATACAGTTATGTGTCTTCTTCAGCTTCTCTTGACTGTGACATTTTCTCAGGCTTTTTGTTTTTGTGGATTTCGGCAGTTTTGAGGATTACTGGTCAGATATTTTGTAGCACGTCCCTCAATCGGCCTTTGATATTCTTCTCTGGGTTAGACTCAGGTTACGGATTGGGGAGGAAGGCACAGAGGTACAGTAACATTCTCACCACAATATATCAAAGGTACATACTTATCAGCATGACGTCACTGTTGATGTTAATCATTTTGCTGTGATGGTTTTGTCAGGTTCTCTACTTTTTTGCCCTTTTCTGTAGTGTGATCTTGGGAAGGAAGCCAATATCCACAGCCCACATTTGAAAACCTGGGTAGTTGCTGGAGGTGGAGCCCAGAACCATGTGTGTAGAGGGTGAGAGGACTGAGAGTGTGGTTCCCAGGACTTTGTCACTGTCACTGTAGGTCATACTAAGTCTCTGGCAATTTGTCAGAATTGCCGTTTCAGGGTTCCCGCTAGCGTATGGCTCTAACCGTTGCTGCTCCGTGTAAGCAAGGCCTCAGGTGCGGCTCTCTGGAGTCCTCTGGATTTCAGGCTGCAGTTTTCCCCACAATCTCAGTTTACTGATAGGTCTGAGCAAAGCCACTGAGTTTTGGTTGGTCCCGCTTTCTCTTATTGTAAGGATGGTATCTTTCTTTTCCAGGGCTGCCGTAATCAACAGACTGGGTGGCTTAAACAACAGAAATTTATTTTCTCACAGCTCTGGAGGCAAGAAGTCTAAAATCAAGGTGGCAGCAGGGTGCGTTTCTTCCGACGCTTCCCTCTTCAGATTATAGATGGCCCCCGTCTTCTCCCTGGGGCTCCACATGGCCTCCCTCTGCAGGCATGTGTAATCTCCTCTTTGTATGAGGACACTAGCCAGTCGTACGGGATTAGGACCACCCAAATGCTATCATTTTCTTTGTTACCTTATCTTCGAATACAATCCATTTTTGAGGTACCAGGAGTTAGAATTACAACATATGACTTTTGAGAGGACACAACTCAGCTCATAACAGGTAGCAATAACAATTTTTAAGCTCTTTCCATGTTGCAGCTGAAACTGGTTAAATGCCTAAGCAAACTTCCAATGTCAATGTTTTACGTGCAGTGCTTGGGTGTGCTAAATATCATTAGAAACAGGCTCATGGTGAATAACCACTAAAAGGACTTATGTTAGTCAGAGTTCTCTGGCTAAATAGAATGCATAAGAGATCTATCCATTATCATTTATCCATCTATCTGAAGAAATGTATTAGGAGGTATAGGCTCCCTTGTTTATAGAGGTTGAAATGTCCATCATCTGCCCACTGCAAGCTGGGTTCTACGGTATCATTTAAAGGCTTGATTGCTGAGCTAATGGTGTAGAGTCCACTCTAGGTTTGAAGTCCTGAGAAGCAGAAATGCTGAGAGTGGAAGAGAATTAATGCCCCACAATTAAAACCAAACAATTGGTATTACTATTACCAAAACCAGAGGATAATCTCTTAAACCAGAGACACATGTAGGTCCATATTGTCAGGAGCTCAGGAGCAGAAAGAAGGAGCTGAGTTGCCAGGTGTCAGAGTGGCCAATGAAAGCAAAAAAACATAAACGAAAGGGTTAAGTCTTTAACCGCTTGCTACAGTGGTATAAGCAAGACTTATAAAAAAGAAAAAAAATTGGAAGAAATGCCAACTCCATTTTCACTTGCTGAATGGCACACGTTCAAGGATGAGGTAAGTTTCTGCAGATATGGGGGTCATCTTACTTTTAAGGGATCTCTGAACAAAAGGCCCTGTCGGTTTTATGAACTATGGGGCATTGGCAGGGGGAAGAACTAGGAGTGGAAAACTACTGGGTACTGATATAGAGTGGGGGAAAGTGTAAGGTGTCTCCCGTCTCCCCATCAGGAGACTGCAGGAGGTGACCAGAAGACCGTTGTGTATAGCCTCAGATAGAGACTCAGTAATGAAGACACCTGAGATAGAAATGAAAACATGTGAGTGTGACATGCCAAGTGGAACTTTTCTGTCAGAGACTGTGATGCATAGATATACAGAAGGTAACTCACCCCCATGTGGCCTGCCAGATAAAGACTTTGTTTTTGTTTCTTTTTTAATTTAATTAATTAATTTATTTTTGTTACAGACGTTTCTCTTTTCCCCTACTGATAACCCCTTCCCATTGCCCTCGCCGCCCTGTCCCCAGCTTTGGTGTCCATGTCCATTGTTCATGCATACATGCATATAAGTTCTGTGGTTTATCTCTCCCCTCACCCGCTCTTCTGGGGATTGTCAGTCTGTACCCCACTTCCACATCTCTAGGACTACTCAGTTCCTCAAACTGTTATCTTCATTATATTCCACAAATAAGTGAAACCATGTGATATTTGTCTTTCTCTGCCTGGCTTGTTTCGCTTAGGATAATACTCTCCAGGTCCCTCCACGTCATCTCAAAGTATAAGAGATCTTTCTTTCTTACAGCTGCGTAGTACTCCATTGTGTATATGTACCACTGCTTTTTTATCCATTCATCTACTGATGGACACTTGGGCTGTTTCCAGATCTTAGCTATTGTATATAGTGCTGCTACGAACACGGGGGTACATATATTCTTTCTGATTGGTGTTTCAGACTTCTTAGGGTATATTCCTAGACGTGGGATCACTGGGTCAAATGGCAGTTCAATTTTTAATTTTTTTGAGGTAACACCATATTGTTTTCCATAGTGGCTGCACCAGTCTGCATTCCCACCAGCAGTATATTAGAGTACCCTTTTCTCCACAACTTTGCCAACACTTGTTGTTTGATGATTTGTTGATGGTGGCCATTCTGACAAGTGTGAAGTGATACCTCATTGTTGTTTTAATTTGCATCTCTTTGATGATTAGTAATGTTGAGCATTTCTTCATATGTCTCTTAGCCATTTGTTTGTCCTGTTTGGAGAGGTGTCTATTTAGTTTCTCTGCCCATTTTTTAATTGGGTTCTTTGTCTTCCTTTTCTTGAGTTGTATGAGCACTCTATATATATTGGAAATTAACCCCTTATCTGATATATCATTGGCAGTGATGCTCTCCCATACAGTGAGTTGCCTTTCCATTTTGATGATTGTATCTTTTGCTCTGCAGAAGCTTTTGACTTTGATAGAGTCCCATGTGTTCATTTACTCCTTTGTTTCTGTTGCCTTAGGTGATATATCAGTGAAAATTCTGCTGTGTATGATGTCTGAAATTTTGTTGCCTACAGTTTCTTCTAGGATTTTTATGGATTCATGTGTCACATTTAAGTCTTTTATCCATTTTGAGTTTATTCTTGTGTAGGGTGTAAATTGATGGTCTAGTTTAATTTTTTTTTTTTTTTTTCACGTAGCTGTCCAATTTTCCCAAAACCATTTATTAAAGAGGCGGTCTTTAATCCACTGTATGCTCTTGCCCCCTTTGTCAAATGTTAATTGAGCATATTGTCTTAGGTCCATTTCTGGGTTCTTTATTCTGTTCCACTGATCTATCTTCCTATTCTCGTGCCTGTGCCAGGCTGTTTTGAGTACAGTGGCTTGGTAGTATAACCTGAAACCTTGTAATGTGATCCCTCTAATTTTGTTCTTCTTTTTCAAGATTGGTGTGGCTATTCGGGGTGTTTTTTGGTTCCATATGAACTTTTGAAGTATTTGTACCAGTTCTGTGAAGTATGTCATTGGTATTTTGATGGGGATTTCATTGAATCTATAGATTGTTTTGGGTAGTATGGACATTTTAATTATGTTAATTTTTCCAATTCATGAACAAGGTATATGCTTCCACTTTTTTTTTATATCTTCCTCTATTTCTTTTTTCAATGGCCTGTAGTTTTCTATGAATAGGTGCTTCTTTATTTCCTTGGTTAATTTTATTCCTAGGTATCTTTTTTTTTTTGCTGCAATGGTAAATGAGATTTTTTAAAAATTTCTCTTTCTGTGAGTTCATCATTGGTGTATAAGAATGCCATTGATTTCTTGATGTTAATTTTATATCCTGCTACTTTGCCAAATTCATTTATTAAGTCTAGTAAAGCTCTGATCTTTACTATTTCCTTCCTCTACTTGCTCTGGGGTTTTCTTTTTGTTTGCTTTCTAGTTCTCTAAGTTGCGCGGTTAGATAGTCTACTAGTGGTTTTTCTTGTTTCTTGAGGTAAGCCTGTAGTGCTATGAACTTCCATCTCTGACTGCTTTTGCTGCATCCCATAGATTTTGCGTTGTTGTGTGTTCATTTTCATTGGTTTCCTGGAAGTTTTAAATTTCTTTCTTGATCTCCATGGTAACCCATTCATTGTTCAATAACATACTATTTAGCCTCCATGTTTTCAAATGTCTTTGCATGTTCTTGTTGCAATTGATTTCTAGTTGCATGCCATTGTGATCTGAGAAGATGCTTGATATGATTTCAATCTTCTTGAACTTGAGAATACTCAGTTTGTGCCCTAACATGTGTTCTATCTTTGAGAATGTCCCATGTGCACTTGAGAGGAATGTGAATTCTGCAGTTTGGGGGTATAATTCTCTATAGATATCTATGAAGTCCATTTGATCTGGCACTTAATTTTTTGTCTATTGATCTATCCAGTGATGTCAGCGGCATGTTGAAGTCCCCTGCTATGATTGTATTGCTGTTGATTTATCCTTTGAAGTCCTCCAAAAGATTTTTAATATATGTTGGTGCTCCTATATTGAGTACATGTATGTTTACCAAGGTTATATCTTCCTGTCCGGTAGAGCCTTTCAGTATTATGTAGTGGCCTTCCTTGTCTCTAGTTATGGACTTCATTTTGAAATCTACTTTGTTAGATATGAGTATTGCTACCCCAGCTTTTTTTTTTTTTTTTTGCTTTCCATTTGCTTGTAAGATTTTTTTCCATCCCTTCACTTTCAACCTATGTGAGTCTTTTGTTGTGAGGTGGGTCTCTTTTAAATAACATATATGTGAGTCATGCTTTCTTATCCAATCAGCTACTCTGTGTCTTTTTCTCGGAGCATTCAAACCATTCACATTTAAGGTGATCATTGGTATGTACTTATTTATTCCATTTTTGTTTAGTGTGGTTCTTTTTCTTTCTATTTATTCTACTAATTAAAACAGTTCCTTTAGCATATCTTGTAGTGCTGGTTTTTGTTAATATATTTCCTTAGCCTTTTTTTTTTTTTTTGTCTGAAAAGCCCTTTATTTGACCTTCTATTTTGAATGATAGCCTTGCTGGATAGTGTAGTCTTGGATCCTTGTTTTTCCTGACCTTGATTACTTCAGGCCACCCCCTTCTGGCCTGTAATGTTTCTGTTGAGAAGTCAGCTGAGAGCCTTATGGGGTTTTCTTTGTAGGTGACCTGTTACTTATCTCTTGCTGCCTTTAGGATTCTCTCTTTGTCTTTAATTGCTGGCATTTTAATTACTATGTGTCTTGGTGTGTGCCTGTTTGGGTTCTTCTTACTTGGGGCTCTCTGTGCTTCTTGAACTTAAATGTCTTCTCTTTTCACCAAGTTAGGAATGTTTTCTGTCACTATTTCTTCAAATATATTCTCTAACCCTTGTCCATTTTCTTCTTCTTCAGGGACTCCTATGATGCAAATGTTATTAGTTGTCCCACAGTTCTCTTGAGCTATCTTCTGTTTTTAAATTGGTTTTTCTTTTTGGTTTTCTGATTGGTTGATTTTTTTCTACCCTGTCTTCTAATTCACTGATTCGGTCCTCAGCTTCTCTTCTCTGCTGGTTAGTCCTTCCAATGTGTTCTTAATTTCTGCTATGTCATTCTTCATTTCCACTTGGTTGGTTTTCAGTGCTTTTATATCTTTACTCATGGTGCTGATGTCTTTACTCATGCTGTTGAACTTCCTCAAGATCATGGCTGTGAACTCTACCTCTGATAATTTGCTTAACTGCATTTCATTGATCTCATTTTCGATAGAGTTTTCCTGTTCTTTCATTTGGGATTTGTTTCTTTGTTTCACCATTTTGGCTATCTCAGTGGGTTTTGGAACCTGCCAAATTTTCCCTGTGGGTGTTGGTGTTTAGCTGTTTGTGGCGTCCTCTACTGGGTTTGGATGAACCTGGTGGGCCCATCTTAAACACCACTGTCAAATTTTACTTTCCTGGGTTGATTTGAAAGCCCAGGAAAGGTTTAGTTATCCTCGAGCTTTTTCCTGGAGGCTTGTAGTCTGTCATTCAGTGCCTTGGAATGTAGCCCTGGTGTTCTGCATAAGAGCATTTCCAGAGGGTGGGATAGATGCTGGTTGTTAATGAGCCTCACTTTGCATTTTTTTGCCTCACCTGGCAAAGGCTGAATCTCCAAGGGGGTGGCTGCTGCTTTTCCCCACAGTTCTGGGAAGGAGCACACTGGCCACCTGGCTTTGTGGCCGCAACTCAGCAAAAACTCTGATTGCCCTTCAACTCCAGGTTGTCCCCACAGAGTTCTAGCCCAGTCTGCCCTCCCTCTGCCATAGCCCCCAGGTGAGTGGCTATGGCTATTTTCTTGCTCTGTCCGGCCTCTCTGTGCTATGGATTGGGCTTGGTTTTTATTCCCCAAGGGCAATGCTCACAGTTAAGACTGCTGCTGTCCATGGGCTTCCAGCCTGCCACCCTCACGCACCTCCACAGATCCTACCAGTGTCCCTGGATGTATGGTCCTGTCCTGCTGCTTTTCTGTTGCTCTTTTTCTGAGGATTTGTCTTTATTTTAGTTGTAATTACCATTTGGTCCTGGGAAATCGTCTGTGTAGCTTCCTTTTACTCTGCCTCCCTTTTCATATCCTCCAAGCCTATTATGTGCACAGCTGGGTTGCGCAGGCCTCTCTGGTGCTTCAGCACCCAGCATGTCCTATGGGTAACTGGATGGCACAGGCCCTATTGGGTTGCACAGGCCTCTCTGGTGCCCCTGCACCCTGCAGGTCACTTGGGAGGGCAGCTGGATTGCACCCGTCTTTCTCTAGGGCTCCGGTTTCCCAATGTACTTGTGAGCTGCTGGACCGCACAGGCCTCTGTGGAGCCCCAGGTCCTGCAGCTGGCGGCTGGCGGCTGGGGAGTGCTGCTGCCATGTGGGGTTCAACTCCTGCTCATCTTTTGCTGTATTTAGGGGGGATGGGTCTCAGCTGCTGGTCTGTGCTTCTGTTGCCTGGGGATGGATGTCTGCTCCCCAGTCTCTGTTGCTGGGGGTATATCTGGACTTTGATCAGGCTGCTACTATGGGGGATGGTGCTGGGCTCCTGGCTATCTGTGGCTTCCGCAACCAGCACTTTAGGAGGTTCACTACGGCACACTGGTCTGTGTTGACACAGAGTGTTTACTGGTCTGATGGTGCCAGGTGCGCTGGTGGGCTCAAGTTGCTGGGCTATAGCTGCTCCCATTGCCTCCTCCCAGGGAAGACCCGGAATCTTTCAAAATG
This sequence comes from Molossus molossus, assembly GCF_014108415.1. Classification (NCBI taxonomy): domain Eukaryota; kingdom Metazoa; phylum Chordata; class Mammalia; order Chiroptera; family Molossidae; genus Molossus; species Molossus molossus. Next base: position 19,345,168 of record NW_023425344.1, read on the forward strand.
GCCAGACCTGCCATAGGTACAGGGAGAAGCGCCCTGATGGGTCACTTACCGCGGTAGCCGGCTGCTCTGTCCACAGCACAGGAACTTTCTGCTGGCGGCTCTGCACTGCTCGGGTTTGGATGTCCACCTTCACCTCCACTCTCACTCTCTCACATACTCTCTCACACACTCTCTCACACACTCTCTCACTGTCTCACACACTCATCCTCCCGCCGGTCCTACCCGCCACAATCTTCAATCCAGATAAAGACTTTGTAATTGCCTGTGATCAGGCTCAAAATATCACATGTTGGTTTTAAACCAGAGGTCAGACTCCTTATCTACCAAATTATCCCTAAAGAAACTGTACCTTCAGAATAAAAGCAATTATAATATTCAAAATTATGGTTAAAAATAAGAAAACACAGATATTAAAATAGTGTATATATATATATAAATTGATTTTAGAGAGAGAGAGGAGGAAAGAGAAACATCGATGTGCCCTGACCTGGGATTAAACCTGCAACCCAGTTTTGTGCCCTGACCAGGATCTGAACTTGCAACCTTTTGGTGTACAGGGCAATGCTCCAATCAAAATCAACTGAGCAACCTGGTCAGGGCTAAAAAAAAGTTTTTACATTGTTTAAAAACATTGATATAATGCATACGATGCCCTAGTCAAGTTCATGTAATATGCTTCAAAATACAACAATTTTACTAAGAATGTCAGAGTAGTTATCTTTAAAAGCAATGAATATACAAACTGATTTTCATTTGGAATTGTGAGAGGAAACTGGGGGTAGTGGCAGAATCACCGAGGAAAGAAAGTAAACTCAAATAGGGATATTTTTACTGGTTTACAATGAGTAAACAAGTATATTTCTAAAAGTAGTAGTGTTCAAACTTATCTAAGAAAAGCCTAACACAATGCTTATAATAGTAATACTTCTGGGCTTTCTGATTTAGTAAGTCATAGGAAAAGCCTAAGATTCTGCATTTTTAACAAGCTGGTTGAGGTAATTCTTATTTACATGGCCTTTACACTAGATTTGAAAGACATTTTTATCGAATTAATTTGAAGAGAGACATTTTATCATAAAATGAAGTAAAATAGTTTGATATGGTAAAAAATAAAAGTCTGTGAGTTTTTAGTAGCATCTCATCTGATGTCTGCCAATGAATCTTGCAAAAAAAAAGAAAGAAATCACCCTGGTCATCTTCCTAGCTCTTAGTTTCTTCATTTTTAGAATATGTACATTTAATTGTATAATTTTATCATTATCATCAAGTTCTAAAATTATTGTGGATACAAAATTATATGATATTATGGAAAGTCTTTTAGAATCACCAAATACTACTTTTAGAATAACTCAAACTCTCACAATTGTGCGAATTCTTTCAAATGTTTAATTGGTGTAGCTTTGTTTAAACTATTTTTTCTGATTTGAGGGATAGACGCAATTTTCTGTACCCAAGGGAGGCATTCCAGGAAGTGGAAGTGTTCACCATTCCACGGGCTTTCTCTGTTTGTGTCAGTGTGGCCATTGTGCTTCATTTTGTAGCTAAAAGGCATGACAGATTTTTTTTCAAAAAAAAAAAAAAAAAAGCTTGATGTTGAGAGATTTAGTAATTGATTATAACATTTGCAATGAGGGCTATCCTAGGTTTCAATTATATTTTCACTTCTTACTAACAAGTAGATTACAAGCCTACATGAATAAAAATGAGTGCCTTACACACTATCATTTTTATTTGTATTCGGCTGACTCCATTCCCTTTATAAACAACATAAAGATGTAACTACGTGCGAAACGTTTGGATGTCAGGCTGCCCTATTAAGATCCGAACTCTACACCTTACCTGCTGGGAAATTTTAGGCAAGTGCTTAACCACCTGTAATTAGTTTTTCAGAGTCTATAAAACAGGGGTGTTAATTATAGTGGCTATCTTTTGCTTTTTCGTAGCTTGATCATAATGCTTCTTATTTAGAGTTTACCTTCCCCATATAGATCATGCACTGAAACATATTTTGAGAAAATCTTGATCAAATTCTTACATCAACAAGCATTATGATCAGAATCTTATACCATCAAACTTTTGACAGCATTTTTGGATACCTGGCAACTTCCTAAGTGGGTTTGCACTGAGGTCTGTCCCCTAGCCAATTAACTTTTTCCCAGGTTAGAGTGACAGGCCTCTAGGGTCGAAACAACTTCCCCTGAGCATTTTGACTTCATTATGCATGTGTTTGCTTTCCCCCTTGTTCTATCTCTTCCTCCAGTGATCTATGGAGAATGAACTGGTGGTTCCCTGGGGAGAGTGGAGAGCTGTAGCTTCCTGGTGAAGCAAATAGGCCTGTGTGTCCCAGCTGAATATGCGCAACAATTTCTAACTTCCCTTTACTCTCTTTTCTTTAAAATAACTAACTAGCAACAGGTAACATTTTTCCCCACAAAGACCTAGGGCCTTGTAATCTTACAAGGGTAATTGGCAGAAGGTCTGATCTTCTGTACTTGCTTTGTGCTGTCGAGAGTCATAGTCCTACCCATCCCAAAGGCCCAGAGGTACTTACTGTCTGCCAAAGGGAGAAAGGAGCAAAAAGGAAGGGGAGTCTTCACTCAAGGAACAAGGATGTTGTAAAGCCCAGGTGAGTCTGCTATACCTGGGAAGCAGCATACACAAACTCAAGAGGGTGGCGGCAGCATTATCTAGAGGATGACATTGTTGGACAAGCTGGTATCCTTGTTGTATTCTAAAAGTGACACATTTGACAAGAAGGTTAAAAAGTATAGTCCAAATGTGAGGATAATTATAATAACTAAAGTTCTAATGAGATGTAAATACCAGGTAACAGAGAGAGAGAATAATTTTACAGTATCCCAGATGAGGTTGGAGGAGTGGCTTCCATGAAAGAAGGTGTATCCCTCCTTTTTGAAGCCCTTTTGTCTACCATACTTAAATTAGGCTAAGAGAAGTATCCTAAGACTTCCCCACTGAAGAACTGTGGGCCTTTTCCATAAGAACCATTTGGGCAGGAAAGCAGTTTTAAGTGAAGCCAATAGACTGTCCAGTACTTCACAGACAACCATATAGTCCTGACAAGTCAATCCAGCCAAACCATTGAGTCTCGTTTCTGAAGTCAGCAAACAGGTGGGCGTCTAAAGTGAGTCCTATACTGTCTAAACAAGCAACCAGGTAAATAAGGTTATAGGCATACATCCTATAGACATAGAAGGAAGAAATAGAAGGAAGAACACAAAACACAAAGGTTAATAAACAAGTAAATTTTAAACCTGACTTTGAGTCTTCAAGACTGTCAGTTCAGAAGACGTCTAGATGCAAGGCTTTTGCTGGATGAAATCAAGCAATGACAATCTGATAGATCATTCTTGTCTGCAGTTTGAAAAACTCTGGTGATGTCATCAGGTGCTGAGGTAAATTCGGTGTAGCATATATGGACACAGCTTTAGAAAAAAAAAAAAAAAAAGCTTATTTCCCAATAACTCCTGGTCCAAAGCTAGGAGAAAAAAATGAAATAGCTTGGAGGGTTGATGAGAACTAGAATAATTTAGGAACCAGTTCAGTCAACAGGTGACACACAAAACTTTGACGATCGTTAACTACACTGGCGTCCAACATTCACAACTGAGCTTTGTGATTTTTCATTGAAACATAGTTTTTCTTCCTAAAATTACCCTCATTTTCATCAAAGTGATTGCATTAAGTGAAATAATTTGGCTGATTATTTGCATGAACACAACAAGAATAGCAACTGAACATATAAGTTCTTTCAAATCTGCTTTGCTGGAACCTTTAGGTTGGACTTTACTCAGCCCCTTAGGGCAAAGAAGCCAAGCCACAGTTGCCATCAGGATTTGCCTGCTCTACTTATAAGTTTGGGTAAATTCTTTAAGTTCTTAAAGTTTCCCAAAATGTCTTGAGTTTCATTCCTTCCTATCTTTCAGGAAAGCAATCTTGTTCCTTATAAAGACTGCAATGAACCATGTGACCAAGCAAGGTACCAGACCATTTTGAGTGTGCTTTTATCAGCTTCAAAGTCAATCTCAATTCCTCAGAGCTTTCTGGAGACATCCAGAGTCCAGGCATGTCTCTCTTATACTTGGCATTCCAATCAAAGTCTTGGTTAATAAAACCACAATTGGAACTGGTCTTACTGAATTCATGTAAAGAAATATATTATCATGAATCTCTCATTAAGAATTGCCAAATTCTGGAGGGACCAGGTAGGGAGAAAAATATAAAGCAAAAGGAAAATCCTTGTCCTTTTAACTGAGTGAAAAAGACCAAATTTCAAATTTGTATTAGACAGTTAAAAGAAGGAAATTATCATTTCCTAGAATGGCAATCACATTCCATAACATTTTAGAAACATAGGTTTCTTAATTAGCAAACATTCATATTTCAAGAGGCATAGTTCCATGAGACAGGTATCATGCAATAAAACTCATTGATAATTGAAAGCTACAGGTGAACTAAGTTAAATTGATTGGCTTAGATAGCTCCTTCCAGAAATTTGCATTCCAAAAGATGGCTCAGATAAGAGTTCTTGGAGACCATGTATGTGCATTTCAGAGGCAGACAGCCTTGTTTTTGAGGAACCCAGAGTACAATTTCTGCCAGCTGGTGAGTATGCACCCTAAAGGAGTCCTTCAAGGCACTGTGGATTGAGACTGTATTGCCCATTGACTTTAGGGAGAAAAAAAACCTTCATTTTTTTTTTTTTTTTTTTTAAAAAAGAGGAAGATATTTGGCAACTGAGGGAAAATACGAGCATCTTCAATTTTCCCTAGCTCCACTGTCATGTTGCCAGAGCCTAGAATTGGCCCCGACCCCTACTGCCAGCCTCAGCATCCTGAGGCTGTGTCTCACCCCTCCCACACAAGGGGCTGAGACCTTCCTGAAATAGCAATACAATTTTCCAGGTGTGGGGCCTTACCAACAGTCAGTGTTAATCAGGAACTGTTAACTTGAATTTATTTAATTCCATACAAGTGACTCTGATGACCTCTGGTCTTACTGGAGATTCCCACCCTTGTGTCTGTGTAAGAGGGATGCCTATTATCTCCCCTGCCTTGGGTAGAAAAACTTTGGCATTTTAGTCATTGGGCAAGTCCTAGTAGCTTTGGTCCTTTAGGAGGCCGGTAAAGAGAGGCAGCCTCCCCTAGGAGAAAAAAAGCACTCCCTGCTAAACTGTCCTGGGAATTAGCCAGGCAGACAGAGATTTACATCCTGGACCCTGTTGTTGTGGCTTCCACTTGGGAAGGACCCTGGGTTCTTTAGCACAGCTCCAGCCATGGGCTTTCTCTCCCCCCCCCCACCCCCCCTCCGCAATGGCGCTCAGCCTCAGGCTGCAGAGGTAGGTGCTCAGTCAGGGTGGAGGCAGAGGGAAATGAGAGGGGTAGAAGAATGAGAGCCAGAGAGCTTGGCGCTATCCAGAGGCAGCTGCTCCTGGGCCATGGGGATAGTGGATGAGACTGTGAAATGCGCCCTGCAAGTCACTGGGCTGTGAGCCACGACCTAAGACCCCCAGGTTAGCAGTGTGCCATGACTTTAAATAAAAGACATGCATAATCAGAACTGTGTTAGAAAGTCCAACTGCAAACATTTTCATTTTCATAAGATAATAAAAGGATGATGTTGCTTTCTGGTATAAAACTCTTCAATATCTAACGTTTTTATTTAGGGCAAAATCTGTAATTCTTACAAATGCTTCATGTTCTTATCCACCTATTCATCTTTCAGCATCTTTTGGCTCATAGATTGTGTTCAAGCCACACTGACTATAAGCTCAGTTATAGTATCTTCTAACATTTGCTTTACAAATAGAACCAGTATTAGAGTGGACTGCTGTTTCTTCCATCATGCACCAGATCAGACAAAAATGACATTGAATCCACAAATCTGAACACGTCTGTTCACTGGGATTGCCCTTGTCTTTTATGTTTAGAAGAACAGGGAATCTTGTTTGGGTGGGTACACTGGGATAACTCTCAAACTTTCTGTTGACATTTCTTGAATCAGTAAAATTTCAGCCTGATTCCTCTACTAAAGGACCCATGACATGCTAATTCATGTTTATTTATATCTCGATTACCTACAAGATCCATACTTATAAAAAATAAAAAAATTTGGATTTTTTTTAGTTGTGTTTGATAAGAAAAGCAGTAAATAATGATGGCAAAAATAAGATAATTCAGTGAATTCTTATACAATAAATATACTACATAGATATATGCATATATACTATTTGTGCATACAATACACATGCATATGTACAGTCTGTATGTGTATGTTTTGTATATACTCATACTCACAAATAATGCCTTAATACTGTATTCTAGAGTGTTCTGGTTAATGAAGTTATACATTTTACTCTGATTATGATCATTTGGTGAGAAACTGACAATATTCTTAAAAAGTTTCTACCAGTGGGCTAATATAAGCAGTGACATGTTACATATAATGAAGATACACCAGCCTGGTATCCAGAAAGCACAAACTCTGGTCGACTGACTCTCAAGCCTGTGTGACTCGAGGCAGGCAAACAACCTCATTTCTCTCTGGTTTGGTTTCCTTCTTCATAAAATAGGGGTATTGAAAATGTGTGGTTCAAAATGGATTTTTTGCTAAGGTCCTATCAGCTTGTATTGTCTAAAATTTAGTACTATAGTTTTAAGAGTTGCCAAGCAGGGTGTAAAATTATTCTCAAATAAAGTTTTCTCAGGAAAGGTGTAAAACAATTGCTTAGGGTGTGGGAGTCTAAGGTTGATTGAAAATTTTAAAACAAAGAGCAGGAGTTTAAAAAAGTAGCAGAAATTTCAACAGATGACATTAATGTGGGAGGAAGAACAAATAATAGAGAAAAACACAGCAAGCTACAGGAGGTCGTAGATCATTTAAATGTGAAAAGATGAAAGCTAGTTCAATGCAGCTCTAAGTCAGAATAGTGACACATCTCTGCCAAAAGGAATACCAAACAATTGCATATCATTCAGTTAAAGTATCAAAAAGTAAAAGTATAAAGGTGATTCTGTGTATATGATTAAATGTGAGTGATTGGTAATAATAATAAGTAATGAGATTTTTAAACGCTGTAACAGAAAAAGCACCTGTAATTAAATAGGGCAAAAAGAGTCTAAAGAATCACTGATTGATAATCTCAATAATAGAAAAAAATAAGAAGAAACGAGGAGAAGGAATGTCAGAAATCCTATTGCTAATATAACAATAATTGATTTCCTACAGGTGTAATTTATTTTTACAAAAAAGAAGAAAACTTTATATATTTACCAAAGTCTAGGAACTTCCCTAAAAATTATTGTTCATATTCTTGTTTAATCTCAGACTGGTTGAATAGGTGGATATAGCAGGACAGATGTGGCTCTCCTATGTTTTGAAACAAGATTTTTATATTTGCTTGTCTTTCACCAGTATAGATTATCAAAGACTAATTGCTGACAGTTAGTCAAATGGAGGCGATGACTCAACCAAGTCCTAAGTCATGCAGTCTTGCATCCCAGATCCTTCCTAGGATAATTCTATAAAATAGATCAAGAGATGATTGGGAATAGACCCTACAAGAGTTGACATACACTTCTTCAAGCTACCCTTCTACAGTTTATTTTTCCCCTGTGAATGTTGTTCTTGATAGTAATTTAATCTCATTTGATCTATAAATGAGTATGTGTGTTTTAGTGTGTGCGTGTGTGAGTGTGTCTGGGGAGCTGAAATGGAAATTAGTAGCATTTTCCCTGATAACTATCACACCTACTCATTGTTTGGAGGTTGAAGATTACTCATTTATATCCCTCTTAAATCACTCCTGAGTTTTGAGCCAACTGAGAAATAAGTTGTGGGGAGCAGATGAACAAAGATCAATGTACAGAATTCATTAGGGATAAAATTAATGGAAGACTGAGACTTGGATCAGTAGGCAAATGTGCTTCACAATCAGTGCCCTCTACACTCTTCCCCCTCGCCGTCTGGAAGACCTGCACACTGGAAAAGGGAGAGGAAAATAGTGGCTCAGCAGGGTGAGTTCTTTCCTTTGCCCAACAGATGAAGAAGGGGGTGGTCAGAAAGGTCTGAAAGAGGTTTCCCAATCCACTCTTCTGGGTGGTGGAATAGCAGATTCCTTCCCAGCTATGAGGAACATAAGGTAATTTCCTACAACTGCTCCCCAAAATTTAGGACTAGCCCATTTTGGGACATCTCAGGACATCAAGACAACAAAGCAATGGCATTATCACTTGAGTGAATCTGACTCCAACTACTTTGACATTCTTATTTTTCCTTTTGTGAAAAAAAAAATCATTTTACTTTTAACATTTCTGTCATCTGCCAAGTGTAACTCTTGTAAGGAGCACTTTTTTTTTTTTCAATCATATCTGACAATTATTTCTCTAATCATAATAGTCGATTTACTTTTAGTGTAATCATGGTATACTGGGTTTTAATCTACCATCTTTGTTGTTTTGTATTTGTTTTACTGTATTATATCCCTTACTCTCATAATTGTTTCAGATTAATTGAGATTATTTCATTATTCCTGACAATTAGCTTTCTAGAGTTACATTATTTAATTATTGCTTCCAGAGATTAGCCAAGAGATTGCAACATGTATTCTTGGCATATTTTGTTCTAATATGAAGTAGCACTTTTCCTACTTTCTAGATAATTCTAAAAACTTATAACACTTAACTCTGCTTACATCTTCCCTGCCTTTTATTTATTGTAGTCATTATTTTAATCCCACATATATTTATTTCCATTTTAGAGACATTATTATTTTTATAGTCAATGTTTATTTATATTTATCCACATATTAAACCTTCAGTTTAATTTTTCACACACTTTCACATTTCTGCCTAGAGTCACTTTGTTTCTGCCTAAAGATATCTTTAAGTATTTCTGTTAGAGTTGATCTGCTGGTGACAAATTATATCAGTATTTTATACATCTAGAATCACCTTTATTTTGTCATTATTCTATGTAATATTTTCCCTAGAAAGGTTTATACCTTGGCAATTCTTTTTTTCCCAGCAAGTTTAAAATGTCATGCAATTGTTTCCTGTATTTCATTGTTTCAGTTTGGAAGTTGTTTCCTCTGTTTTTCTATAATATATAATGACATGCATTTGCCATTACAGTAATATACAGAATAGCTTCACTGCCCCAAACCCCTCTGTGCTCCATCTATTTATTCTACCCTCTCCCCTAGCACCTTAGCTCCTGGTAGCACTGACCTTTTTGTTGGTTTTGCCTTTTTATGGATGTAATATAGTAGGAATCATACAGTATGTAGCCTTTTTATGATTGGGTTCTTTTCCTTAGCAGTAAGAGTTCATTGTGTCTTTTCATGGTCTGATAGTTTACTTATTTTTTAGTGACAAATAATATTCTATTGCATGGTAGTTTACTTATTCTTATCTTACTTATTTCCAGTTTACTTATTCTTTCATTCACTGAATATCTTGGTTATTTTCAAATTTAGGCAATTATGAGTAAAACTGCCATTAGAATATGCCAGTAGGTCTTTATATATGCACAAGTTTTTGACTAATTTAGGTAAATACCAAGTAGCAAAATTCTCAAAATTCTCTTTGTGTGTGTGTGTGTGTGTGTGTGTGTGTGTGTATTTTGAGACATTCTTTTCATCTATTGCTTCTTACCTATTCAATCTCAATATCCTTTTCTGGGACTCAATTTAAATGTGGTTTAGACCTTTTTTAACTTTAACCCAAATGTTTGCTACACTTTCCACCTCATTCTCTCTGTAGTCTTTATGCTGTACATTTTCTACTGACCTATCTCCCAAATTACTAACATTTTCTTCTGCTGTGTCCACACTGCAGCTAAATCCATCAACTGCCTTATTTTCAATTACAGACTTATTTTTCTTTTAGATATTTCATTTAACTAATTTATTTAATTTAAAAAAATTTTAATTAGTGAAATTTCCATCTCGTCATTTATTCTCTTCAACATACTTATTACTATTGTTTTAAAGAACTATGCTTTCTAAGACCGATACCTGGGCCACCTTCACTCTGCATTTATTTTCCATTTTTTTTATGGTGATATAAATGAAAATTTTTATTGAATGTCTAGCATTGTGCATAAAAAACTGTCTGGTCTCTACATGTATAATGCCTCTCAAGAGAGAGGTTATCTTGTCCTTTTGTAGGTAGGTTGAGTAGGCGATGAGCACTTGAATCTAGTAAGAGACTGAGCTGACTTGTGGGTTGGATAATTTTGTCTCTAAGGCTCGATCCTTTCCTATTTCTTCTGGCTCACTGTCTCCTCACTGAAAAAAAATCATAAAATTATAGAATGTTATATATGGAAAGTACCTTATAGACAATTAATCAAATTGTACAGTAGAAAGAATGCTAAAGAAATGTGTATTAATTGGCAAGATTTTTTATATCTACTAAGTGGAAATTCCAAAACTGGGACCCAGATACTTTGTACTTCAGTGCACTCATCTTAAAAATCTCCTTAACTGGTCAATTTTGTGCTCTCATGATGCACCTGTCAAGATCTTCCTGCCTTATTTTGAAGTGAACCTCTGTTAACTTAAGCTGATATACAGTTTACTAGAGTTCTATATTCTAGTTTATACATTTACTGGGATGCTCAGGGAAGGCTCGGGATCTAAGAAGGGCAGCAGAGAGTATGAACCATATCATTTGCAGGAGCTATCTAGTTAGGGCTCATTGCTGGTGCCTCCAATGGTGGGCCTCCTGGATCTTGCCTTATTATCCAAGCTTTGGTCACATGACTTTTCCATCGCAGTCCAGGGTGTAAATAATTATAAGGTCACATTAAAATATATTTATATATGAACCACTGCTTTACTGTGGCTTTCAAAGATCTCTCAGTAAAGAGGTTTGGTTTTTTCATCTAGAACCAAAGTGTTAACAAATTTAAACAATTAATTGAACCATTTTATGCCTTTCTTTTCTTATCTGTAAAATAAGGGAAGTGATTCTTGCCTTTTCCTAACTCACAGAGATGTTGCAAAAATCTTGGAAGTCATACAAACTACATGGAATACATAAACATAATTTTTTGATATATGCTACCACATGATAATAGCAGTCTTACTAAAATGAATAAAGACATCATAAATTTTTATAGCTATCTCACCAATAAATAAAAGTAAATTTTTTTGCAAAATCAGTAAAACTTTATGAAAATTGGAGTAATAGATTCAAGCAACCATAAGTTGATTTTTAAAATATGTTCAGTACACACAAAAAGAAAACCATAATCTAGAGTTAAGCTGAATGTTATTTGTAGCCAACTGAAGTCTATATATTTTATTTCATTTGAATTCCCATGTCCAAAATTCTTTTCAATATTAAAGAAGCAGTATATCAATTTCTGGATTTCATTTTCTTCCTTCAGTTGCTAGAAAGAAATTTAAATTTTTAGGCCATTATTCTTAAATCCTCTATACGTTGTCCATTATAAATATTTCTGTGTGACCAATTGCAAAGCAGAGTAGATCTCTGTAGCAATGAGATATATATCATGACTATTTATCTCAGCAGAATCAATGGAAATTGAGTATTAGACCGAGCTCTTTTTTTTCTCCATCAGGTGTTTGTTGTGTCTAGACTGAGATTCATCAGCATTGTTGTGATACAAAGTTGCAGTACCATCACTAGAAGTTGCTTGGTAGTTATTTTTCAGATTCTTAGACTGAAACCCATTCTAAATCAAAATATTCACATACCAAAACCCTAACAAGTACAGTTCTATACTGGGTCAATGTTTTTCTCTGTATTTAATCAACCTATTATGACCTTTGGAATGATACCATGTAAGTCAATCTATCTTCTAAAAATGTACTAGTAAAATAAAAAATAAGATAATTTTAGATAAACATTTTTAAAAATCACAAATTCTAAAATTAACAGTTTAATTTACAAATTCTACCAGATAAGTTGTACTATTTTTCCAGAAATAAATATACATATTATCATAGTTAATTTTGTGTCTTAACTTGACTGGATCCCAGGACACCCAGATATCCAGTTAAACATTATTTCTGGGTGTACCGGTAAAGGAAGAGGTTAGCACCTGAACTGGTAGACCAAGCAAAGTGCATTATTCTGTTCACTGTGGGTGGGCATCTTTCGATCCATTGAGGCCCTGAATGAGCCTTCTCTCTGCCTGACTGTTGAACTGAGACATTGACCTTGTGCCCTCAGCACTCCTGGTTTGCAGGCCTTCAGACTTGGCCTGGAATCTACACCATGGGGTTTGTGGCTCTCAGACCTTCAAACGAACCACTAGCCTTCCTGAGTCTTCAGCTTGCAGACAGCAAATTATGTGACTTCTCAGCCTCATAATCATGTGAGCCAACTCTGTTTCTCTGGAGGACCCTAATGCACAGGTAGATGTGTAACAGCAGGAGGGACCACAACAGGAAGCCATGGTTGACAAACAGAAAAAATGACTTAATTTTCTCTTTTTAACTACATCTTATAAAATTGCATGGCAGAAAGGAAAATACAAGTAATGGAATAATACTTTATTTATTTTCATAGGCAACAGAAGTTCTAAAAGTTTTTCTGTATAAACAATTTTTATGGACAAACTGGAAGATGTCACTTCAAAATTATCCTTACATGAGAAGCAAGTCATTCGTGACTTTTTCTTTGCATGAGTCATTAAAGTGACAGAAAGACATTGATATAATGAAATCCATACTATATTAAGTGTCCTTGTTTAACATTTGACATTATGCCAGCAGGCAAATACATTTTTCTTAAAACATTAAAACATTTCCACTGCATTTTTAACAACATGGATAAAACTACTGATGTATTATGTTTGTTATAATTAAACACTGGAAATTTCTTGATTTTATAAGAAATCAATATGAGACAGAATCATTGGAAAATCGGGTAGAAAACTAGAGTGTGTTTCTGGGAGTGTGGAGGCTGCTTTACGTTAACATTTAGTGTAATGATGCATCTGATATCTAGTATGTAGCTCAGAGTACATAACATAACATATAGGTCCAATGTTTAGAGGTTAAAGATTTACTCAACAAACAGCAAAGACATAAAATCAAGGCATTGTGACCAGTCATGTTTGTGATTAAGTACACATAAGCTAAGAATGTGTCTTCTAAGCCTCACTGCATCAAATTGACCAGGTCATATGCTCATCTTATCATTTGAAGCTATCATTTTACTTTCTAAGTAGGAAGACCAGTTCTAGAAAAAGAATTCTAAAGTTATTCAAAGTTTGAAGGTTTAAAATTTTACAAGTAAATGGATAATTTAAGACTCCAAATTTTGAGTGCTACTTTGTATTAACGACTAGACGGAATTCAAGCCCTTCAGGAAAAGAACTAACACCTTTAGATGAAAAGCTCAAAATTCTGAAAACATCATTGGCCCTAAATGTGATTTATGATGCCAAGCAAGTCTCTTCCTCATTAAATGACTTTATGAATAAACATAAATGATGATTTTATAGAGATTTTGAACTGAAAATGGTCCCTCTCCATCGCCGAGTCAGTTTAGGTAACACTGAAAAAAATTTTTGACCATCTCTGCCTTACTGCAGACCCTGACCTCCTCCTTGGGAGGGAGAGCCTATCTTAGTGCCTGCCGCTAATCCTTACTTTGCATATATTATAATGTTTGGAGGATTATGTTCTAAGTCTTCTATGAAATCCTACATCTGTGAGATAAGAAGACTTTAATATGCTCCCATGGGATTTTCCTGGCAAAGTATTATATTCCTATACTGGGTAATGAGATTGTTCCAAGTTTGCCCAGGACCACTAATAGTGCACATCTTTGCATAAGATTATCTTCTGGGTTTCAGTAATCCTCAGATTATAAAAGCAACTTGCTTAGAGTTTAAGTAGTACAGGATCTAATGAATCATGGCTGATCTGGTAGAGAATCTGCTTTACATTTTAAGGAATTTCCTGTCCATAATTCTGGAGCAGGTGAGGAAAAGAAAATAATGTTATTCTCATGTTTGGGGTATAAGTAATAATCTGGGAATTGTGAAGATATTCGTCAGAGCTGGCACGATTCGTAGCACTGTAAATAAATAATCAAATTAAAAGTTTTCTTTTGGGTGTATAAGGCACAAATTAGTAATTTTCTCATTGCATTTTTTTTGAAGTATGAGAATACACAAATACATGAAATGTAATCACTGAGTGGACTTGACTGTAACAGAATTAGCAATATACAGATAGATCTTAAACAAGAATTTCTCAAGTTACATATTTATTCCCCTGAAATTCTGTAAAAAGAACTTGTAATTGACTAGCAATTGGGGTTGGATTAGTGTTTACAGTGTTTATAGGTATAAGAACTTCAGATTCAGAGATCAAGTTACATTTCTAGCCGGTATATATTAGCTTTGTTTTTGGAGAAGGTCCTTGGCCAACATGAGCTTCTGTTTTGTTATCTGTCCAGAGGAGATAACTTTCTATTTTGTTGGGCTGATACGAATATCAAATAAATTGACATTTTTAACTGAAAAGCATCATAGGATTGTTATACAGCCATGAAAAATCAATTTTGAATACACCGTAATCCTATGGGTATCAGCACTGTTAACTGTTTTTATTCAATCATCAATAGGATTAACATTTACTTAAAATATGAAATCCTGTGACTGCCAGGACAGGCAGCTTTGACTTTTCAGAGGCTTGGGTATATTCTCATTCATTTTGGTTAAACACACATTTATTGAGCACTTTCTAAATACACGTAAAGCCTGGACTAAATATGAGAAGAGAAAGAAGAGAGAGAGAGGGCAACAAGGAGACGGTGAGTAAGAGAGAAGGTTTCTTGGCATAAAGATATCTAGAAAGAGAACCTAAATAGATGTCAATAAAATGATAATGATAATATTATAATAGCACCAGTTAGCATTTATTGCATACTTAGGGCCAGAAAAAAATCTGACAGCAGTCTATTTTCATTATAACCTTGATTCTTCACAGTACATCTGTGCTTGAGGTACAAACACCTCCACATTCTATGAGAGAAAAAACTAAAGTGCGGATATAATGAGTTAAATTGTCAAGGACTGCACAGGTAGCATGGTTAATTAAATTGTGATGGATTATATAGTTAGTGAGTGGAAAATGTGAATCCAATCTCTAGAGCAACTGGCTCTTTCAGTAATTTTGGTTTGAAAGTTCAAAGGTCAAGGTTTCCAAACCAAGTAAGGAAAGATTTGTGAAGGAGTTGATGTTTAAATTTGACTCCTAAAGAAAAAAACAAAAACAAAAACAAAACAATAGGCAAATGTGGAAAGATGTGGTTTTAAGCAGAGACACTGACAAAAGACAAATACATTTAGGTAGGGGTGGGGGCAGGGCTCACAAGATGCTGGGGGTTACTGGTGATAAAGTGAGGAGGCTTGAGTGGTGGAAGATTTGCTAACACCAGTTTATAAAGTGGTATGCCCTATTTGGAAGCTTCGGCTTTAGCTCCAGGACTCTGATGATGAGCTTAAAGGGATTTAATATGAGAAAAGTGACAGTTGAGTTTGAATATTTATTTTATTTTATTTTTTTCTTTATTGATTTTAGAGGGAGAAGAAGGGAGAGGGAGAGAGAGATAGAAACATCCATGAGAGAGAATGTCCACTGGCCGCCTCCTGCATGCCCCCCACTGGGGATCGGGCCCACAGCCTGGGCATGTGCTCTGACTGGGAATGGAACAGGTGACCTCTTGGTGCATGAGGTGATGCTCCACCACTGAGCCACACTGAATTTGAATATTTAGACTGAGCTCTGCCTATTTTAGGGAGGATGACTTCAAAGGTGATGAGATTAGAGTTAGTGGGACAATTAGAATGATTTTCAGGTTGTCTTGTGGAGAAATGATTAAGATGTAAGCTAAAGCAATGATAATGAACATGGAGAGAAGAAAATGAATTTGAGAAAGAGTGAAGGAGTCAGAGCCACAGGATTCGACGATTGTGTTGAGCAGAAGGCTCAGCCTGGGAGAGAAAGGTCTATGATGGTACTGTTTTCATTATCTAAAATATTATGGCTTCTCCTCCATGGTTCATTTTGGAATGCCATTTCTATTCTTTTGAGTCTGTTTCTAGTTTTGTATTCACAGTTTAAAGGGAAAAAAAAAATTATCCTTGATTAACATTACCGACTTGAAGAACTTAACCATTTTTATTTAATAATTTTTAAAAAGACCTCTTCACAACTTGAAATATGCAGCATGAGTACCCAAGTGAGGGAAGTGATAGGCCACTTTACAAATGTGTTTGACCACAAGACCTTTCTGCCCGCATGCTTATTAAAATCTCAAGAAAAAGTTTGAGAACATTGCCTAAAGCGACACTAGAGTTTACTTTAGAATTTTTTGCATGTCATTTTCAGTTTGTTATAATATCTCTATGCTTAAGCTGTTGAAAAGCAAGCACTTTCAAGTGCCGTGGGTGTGAGGGGAGTCCCAGGAGTCTACCTGGTCTCAAATCCTTACTTCACCATCTAGTGTCCGTGTGTGTATTTTAATAAACTGCATAGCTCTCCTGAATTTAATTTTACTCATCTGTAAAAATGGCATGATAGTTCCTATCTCAAAACATTGTTAGAATTCAGCAAAGTAATCCAAGTAGAACAGTTTAGCATGTTACCCAGCACAGTAAGGAAACATTCAGTAATTCAACCTTATAACCATTGTGAATGTCATCCTACTTAATTGACTGTTATTTGCCCCTGAAGTCTGAAGTTTATGTTTGATTTTAAGTTTTATATATTTGTATATGTCTAGGTACCTATATATTATATTGGGGCTTCTTATAATTAGAAAAGAAATAGAAAAAAAATGACACCCCTTCCAGTATCTTTATTGAGACAATACTAGGGTTTGGCTCAGCTGCCTCTCCAACACCATTACAAGTGGTACTGTCAGCTCTGAGTACTTCTATAGGTTCTCAACTTTATTAACATTACTTTTACTTCCCTATGCTTATTTGTTCCTTCTGGGTTATTGCTTATAGTTATTTATTTTTATTATAGTGTATACCTTTGCTATAACTCAGTGCCATTGACCTAAACTCCCAGAGGCCTTCACGACAACCAAAGGGGTTGTCAGTTACTCATCTACTGAAGAACATTCTTCAATAACTAACCCCTGAGTAATCGCTAACCCCAGGGTAATAACTAACCCTTGAGTAATCCTGGCCTCGGCGCGAGGAATAATCTATTGAAAACATCTTGACCTTTGAGATGTCTGAGAAACTGAGTAACAGGTAATTAACTAACTGCTAAATTCCGCTTCTGTAACATGCTTGCTTACACGTAGCACCCCCCCTCCCTTACAAAATCCTATAAAAAGGAGCCATTTTAGCTCTCCGGGGCCGCAGTTACTCCTGTGTGGGACATACTGCTGGTGCCTGCGGACTTAGCTCAATAAACTCCTTTTATTAAACCCCATCTCGGCATCTGAGTTTGGTCCATCTCCTGGGTTACAACATCTTTCAATTAACTTAAAAAAGCTATGAATCCAGAAATAATGCCATTTTATACTTTGTTATTTACTTATAAGTTAAAATGTGACTAACAAATGTTAAGTAGTTTTCAAAATAATGGCACAAATCTCTAAACCTTGTAAAAAAAATGTCCACTTTGAACTTACCTCTAAAGATGTTTTGCATGACTCTGCATTTTCTGCTTTTGAGCCGGTCAAGTACGAAAAGCACTTGAAGTGTTGATGACGTTTCAGGCGAGTCTGTGCGGCAGCACTGCATGAGGGAGCGCCAGAGAACAGAACTGTAGAGAGATGATATGGTTTAGACTAGGGTTTTAGAAATGAAGATGGACCAAAGTGGAAGAATTCGGGACAAGGTCTGGATTCCAAGTTCTTAGGATTTTTTCTGATAACTTTTACAAAGTAAAATAAAGGGGGAATCCAGGATTTTTAAAGATATTTCACTTGAATGACTTGATGGGCATTTGTATCTCTTAGAAGATGACAAAGATGGAAAAAGAAGCCTTTGGGAGTGGGGGCGAAATAGGAATACTTTTTGGTATTGTTCATTTTCAGTTGCATAATAAACACCCACATGGATATGTCAAGTAGACAAATGAGTATGTTGGAGTCTGGAATTCCAAGAAAAGTTAGAGCTTGAGATTTAGCTTTTGGGGTCATTGACATCTAGATGACATTAAGCATCACAAGTTTGAATAGTCCTTTAAAGAGACTACATTCATTGAAATGACAAGGGCTCCAAGAACAAAGTCCTATGTGAGTGTTTTGCAAAAATAGAAGATGAACAGAAGAAAGGTAACTCACAGTCAATACCATGGATAAAACAAATAAAAAACTGAAGAATAGGGCCTCACAAAAATTAGGCAAGAAAATGTGTCATGGAGAATAATGTGGCATCATGCACTGAATGCTAATGTCCAAATCTGAACAGAAAGGTAACAACTGGATTTGACCACATTTGTGTCACTGGCCGTCATGAGCTAAGCTGTTTCATTGGAATGTTCGAGAGTGAAGTCTGTCTGGAGAGTTTTGCTGACCAAATACGAGATGAAGGAGTGGAGATAACAATAGAAGACCTGTTTTTCAAGAAATCTCATTGTGTCGTGTGCCCACCTCTGCCTATCAGTAACTAATGTCGTGGCTGGATCTGTCCTTGTAGTTCTTGGCATGACTGCAAGATACCCTTAGGAATAGCCTTTAAGAAACTTTGGGAAGAAAAAAAGAAGAAAAGGTTTGTGACTACAGGTCCTGGAAATTGCAGGGCACACAAAGGAAGAGCCAAGTGAAGTAGGGGATGGAGTAGAGTGACTATCATGCGGGCCTGGGGTTCTGCCTTCATTGGGTTTGGGGGAGGCTAGAGTTCCATGGGCTCACTTTTCATTGGTGAATTTAAAACATAAGCGCAGGAAGGGGGCAGGGTGGGGGAATCAACCCCAATGATCAATTATCAAAATCATTCAAGATCTCTAAAACAAGGGAGGCCTGTGGATGGGGAGGAGACAGCCGGGCTCTCCATCTGCCCTGTGACTGGCAGTGTGTTCATCTAGAGAGCCCCCTGCAGTGGATGTCTGGGCTGGCAAAGCTTTCGGGCACTTGCATCACAAACCAGAAAAAGGCCAATGGTCAGGGCTTCCACACACTATGTATATGAGTCAGTATGCTGAAGAGATCAAGTCCAGGATGCCAAGTTAGATTGGAATTTCAAACAGTAAATACTTTTTTATGGGCTTTATTTATTTATTTTTGTTTATTTCTTTATTGATTCTAGAGAGAGAGTGGGAGAGTGAAAGAGAGATAGAGACATCAAAAAAAGAGAATATCAATTGGATGCCTCTTGCATGCTCCCCCACCTCCCCACTGGGGATTTAGCCCACAACCCAGTCATGTACTCTGACCAGGAATAAAACTGGTAAACTCTTGGTACATGGGTCAATGCTCAACCAGTGAGCCCCCCTGGCCAGGCTGGGCTTTATTTATTTATTTAGTGTGTCTCATCCTTACTGCTCTATTTTTATTTGCTAAATCTGGCAACCTCACATTACAGATGATTTTGTTTTTTTCAGATTATGAAATAAAGTATGTATTGCGATGAGAGAAGGTCCCATAGAGAGAGAGAATGATGAAAAAGTAGATAGAACTGCAGATGTCGGATCTTTTAGATAATTGAATTGAATGAGACCCTGAGCACAAAAGGTAGGTTCTATTTATTGAAGGGAAACAAACATATTTGCTTTGACTAAGTATGGAGTTTACCCTCTTTTCCCACATGGCTGATGCTTTCCTTTTAGGTCAAATGAATTGCCTTATATATTTATGATGTTAAACAGACCCGAGATTGAAACGTGACTCCTTTAGGGAAGTAATTTCTCTGAACTTCAATTTGTCCTTTGGTAAAACAGGCCTAAAAGCACTTAAGTAGGCTCAACGAAGGGATTACAGAGATAACAAAGGAAGAACCTAGCTGAGTGCCTGGTACCTACTCTGGCATGAGATGTGGCATAATAAATAACTTTAGTAATTACTAATCAGAGCCTTCTAGGGACAGGTATTACTTTAAGTACTGCATATAAATTTATTGAATCTTGTGTTAAATTACCAGACTATTTCTATATAGACAAAGACCAACCATTTGTCTGTCCTGTTTTTCCCTGGCTCATAATAAAAAGTAATTTGTTGAATGAGTGATCAGTACTGTACAGAGGAGGAAACCAAGCACAGGGAGGCTAGATACTTTGCTCAGCCACTGAGCAATGGAGCAAGAATCTGTAAACGAGGTCAGTTCACCACCATGCTAATAACTCCACAATTCATAGTAATTAGGGTTATCTCTTAAAGGAACATTACTTAAAAATATTTATTAGAAGCGTATATTACCCCTACAGAAATGATAAAACTGAAATAAGCATGGTTCTATGGAAATGCAACCTTACATTCGCTGTGTATGTGTGTCCTCGTTTTCTCCAACAATGTTCTTGAACATATTTCCAAAATCTGATTATTTTTTCAGGGGAGTAGGGGTGGAGAGAGCTGTTTGGGTGGGAGGTGGAAGGTTGGGAAAGTTTGATGTTGATGAGATAGAAGATCCCCTATCCCTAATTTGGACAGTTATGAGGGTAAATTGGGGCTTTTTGCTCTTTTTAAAATCTCTGTGACATGTTTTAATTGTGCACTGCTCAGGAACATTCAGAAAATTGTTTAGAGGTGCAAAAAGTGGTGCTCAGTAGCTTAGTTTTGAGTAATGGGAATGGAAGTAGCTTGCTCGGGAGCCTTATCTGTATTTCAGTTACCTGATAACCGTTCTGTTTATAATTGTGTGCAGGTAGGAGCTTGAAGTCCCAGGGCCGTTTTGTCATTTATCCATGCCGCGTGGTCTACTTTTCACCCCAGCTCTGTGGCCTAACAAAAAGCATATAAGCCATGGAGGTACACAGATGGACATAGCACATTTTTGTATTGATAATGGGAATCTAGTTTTTTTTAATCCTCACTCAAGGATATTTTTCTATTTATCATCAGGTGGAGTGGGAGGAAGGAAGAGAGAGAGAAACATTGATATGAGAGAGACATATCAACTGGTTGCCTCCCGCACAACCCAACCAGGGCTGGGGACAAACCGCAACCGAGACTCGTGCCTTTGACCAGAATCGAACCTGTGACTCATTGGTCCGAGGGCCGACACCCTAACCACTGAGCAAAACCAGCCAGGGCGGGAATCAAGTTTTTAAAGCACAAGATATTTGCTTATTTTCAATACATATCCAGCCACAAAATAGAAAGTCAAGTTTGTCTGTTTAGCTATCTATTAAAGTATTTATTTGGCAGTTAGAAAACAGTAATTTAGAGTAAACTAGAATTTGGCAGTTTTTCCTAAATATTTATTTCATGAACTCAGAAGAAAGACTGCAAGAGCAAAGTCATAGTGAAAATGCACTATTTTTACATATAATTGATCAGCAATCCGCAATGCCATTCCCCAGATATGTCAGGTAAAATAATTTCTCTTATTCTTAGGAGACATTATAAAATAGTTCATATTAATGCAACCCTATCAAGGAGATAGAGGGCATGTTTGCTTTTGCATACATACACACTCTCATATACACTGCATTTGTACACACAATGTGTTAAGAGAAGAAAATTAATGGGGTCATTTATCCAATGGATTATTTAGAAATCAGTAGCTTAATAATTGTGGATTCACTTGTTTGGTTTAGTTTAACTGTTTATCTTCAAATAAACACTTAAAAGTCAATGTCCATTTTTTACCATGCTGATTTTTGTGTCGAGACAAATTGTAGTGCAAGACTCATAATGAAACTTGATAAATTGGCTACTTAATGACTTTGCTCTGTGACTTTGGGCCATCTTTAACCTTCCTAAAAATTGATGTACTTGCATATTATAACAAAGTGATTAGTAACATAGTCATGTTGCTAGGGTGAATGGATCAATAAATCAATATAATAATGAATATTTACTGATTGATTGACTTAGGCTTAACACCGTGCATGAGATCTCATTGTTTTGTTGAAATTCTCCACGCAGATCCCCAGAGAAGAAAACAGAAGCCCTGAGATTTTGGTCTAACTTTTCCACCAACTAACTGTGATCTTGTTCTCGTCATTTATTTTTACATGTTCTCAGTTTTACCAATAATTAAATATCAACCTATGATAAGACAATATTTTTTTTGGGGGGGTTGGTTGTTTTTGAGGTACGTGCCCCTATCGGGAACCGAACCCAGGATTCTCTGGTCCACAGGCTGACGCTCAACCACTGAGCCAAACTGGCCAGGGTGACAATGATATTTTTAATGTTCTAATATTCTAAGGGATTCCATACATGACAGTCCCAATTATGAGAACTAATACATAGTGAGTGATACTATGTGCCAGTATTATCATACATACATTGCATACATTGTGGTATTTAATCTGTACAATAAAACCTCAGGATGTAAGAATTGTTTGTTTTCTCATATTATAGATAAGAAAACCAAATTTGACAAATTACTGATAGTTTAACAAGTGTTTGCAGTTAGTAAGTGCAAGAACAGGGTTTAAACCAATTTCTGCTCACTCAAATTCTATATTCCTCTCTCTATTCTACGACCACTCCCCACAGACACCATCCATGCCATATTTTCTTGTTATAGGCATCAATAAAACACAGGTCACTGTCTCAAAACTTAGTGAAAAATGTAAAGTCCATCATTAACTTGACCTTGGGGACAGTGACTTTTCAATCAGAATTACAGGAGTGGAAAAACCCTCACAAGTGGGGTAGGAATTGCCTCTGTGCCCAGCTTTTATTAAATGTGCATTATTCAAAAAAGCCCACTGCCTAGACAATGGTACAGGCTTGGGGAACTTGAGAAAGCCAGACACAATTAAAACTCATGAAACTTAACGACTTTCACCGAGTGGTTTGACAGCAGCTCCTTCTCAAAACTCAGACTAATTAGGCCAAACATGAGACTTCTTTTGTAAGGAAGGCTTTCTCTGCTGTTCACTGATCTTGAATTTGAAGGCTGCTTCAAGAGACACTGGCTCTTCAGAGCCGACTCAGCTCAACTGATGTGTCTTTGCCCCTTTGCACAGGGCAGATCAGCATTAACACCCAGCACTTCCGCTAATTCCCGGTGGAGCACAGACACCTGGAAGAAAGACAATTTTGACCACCTACAGGTTTCCACTGGTAAGTGGGGAAAAGAAAGAGAACCACTGAGACCAAGCGGAGAAAAATATTAATAAGCGCTGCTGTCATTGCATGAAAAAAACAAAAAACAAAGATTTTCCCAAACAATAGCTATACCAAGCGCCTTGGAAGAACACTGGTACAATATTCTTTTCTTTTTTTCCTACTAAAAAGGAAAAGCATGTCAAAACAGAGAGGCAAAAGAGGACTGGAAAAAAGAGATAAATAAAATAACAAGTCAAGTTCCTGGAGTTGTTTAAAGAAAAAGTGAAAGAAGAAAATTCCGTTTCTTATTTTTTTCATGTATTATGCATATATGCAGGTATTGGTGATAGGGCCATGTGGATATGGTGTATCTAGATAGGAAACAGCTCTGTTATCAACACAGATGATGCTCACAGAAGTCTATGCAGTCCAAATCATTTGCGTGCTGCGGACTGTCAAGTGTGGCTCTCTAAAATCCAGCTTTCAAAGCAAGACTGTAAAAAGAAAACAGTAACCACATAATTGATTTAGAAAAAAGAAACAAAATGGGAATCTTTCTAACTAATCCACACTAATGGTCCATTATTTATATATTTTTGCGGCATGTATTAGTTTTTCCCTCAAAATACGGCTGTTTCTCATTTCATCTCTATGTGTCTGTTTGTGTCTTGCAGTTTTAAAATTGAAGGTGATTAGTGCCATATATGAATCTGGAAGAGTCTACTGTATGAAAATGACTTAGGCTGATCATTGTTATATTCATTTTGATATAAACAATGACTGGAATGTGTTTTCCTTCTACAGGTACAATTTTTATTTTAAAGGATATCCTGAAATTGTCATTAGAGATTTTGTGTATGCTTCACAGAATCTAGTTTCTTAAAACACACAGACCATATTGGCATATTTAAAATGAAATAAGATTTCCATATTTAATCTAATACTGCCCACCTTTTTCTCTGTCATCCACCCACAGTGATAGGATCTCTGTTGATACAAGTTAGGCTGCCTACCTCTGATGCCATTTTTAAAATGAGGGAACCGTGGCTAGTTCTGGTTGTATACCATCTAATTTTATACATTATAACTACTTGATAATTTAGTTCATTTATTAAAATATGTGCAGTGATTTAAAAGATCATTCTAGATGCTGCAGATAATGATCTTAGAAGGAAAAAAAATAAGCTTTCTGAAGCCTTGGAGCAGAATTTTCTTGCTAGTCTGCCCACAGAGCAATGGGCAGAAAGAGAAGATGACACTCCACTGCTTTAATTGTTATTCCACTCCTCATTACATGTGGCTTAATATAGCACACAGACTAGCAGAGGTGGCAGTGTAGACAGTCCTCTTCCTCCCGCAAAAATCTGCAGCATCCTCATTCTCATAAATACAACTCTCAATTTATTGTCATTGCTACAGAAATACCCACATTTCCCAAGAAAGAGAAAGTGATACTCATACGCTGTATTGCCAGTGCCTATTCACTTCAGTGATATTTTAATTATTTACATAATAAGTGTCAAAATGTAGCCATGTTAAGTATGTCTTTAGAAATGATCACAGCACTCTAGAGTTGTATATTTGCGAAGGACCTAAGATGTTATCGAATCTCTTCTACTGATACATTAGTGAATGAAGAGGGTTATGGATATACCCTCAGTGATTGATACTGGTAGCTAAGCACCCTTTCTGTTTATAACTGAACTCTCTCATGTTGCCGCTTAAAACTTATTTCTTGACTTCAGATGTCCGTAAATGATTTACCAGACTGTCTCAGATGCCTGTGCTATATTCATTTTTTAACAAAAGTTCTGATAATGCAACATTTTATCAAAAAAGAACTGTATGCCTTTGCAGTGCCTACTAAATAAAGTAGTGATGAGTATGCTGTTTCACTAGAATTTTCAGCTGTTGTCTGCTTCCATTGCCCTTTATGTGAGCAAATCTAACCTTTTCTTCAAGATGCTTCCAAAATGCAACAGAATTAATTTATTTTCTATTAATTTAGCCAACATGCATAGTCATCTATCATGTGACTGTACAATAGTTACAGTGATGAATCAATGAATTCAGCCCTTGTTCCCATGGTTCTTAGAGTCTAGGAATAGTTCCCTCCCTAACAGCAATGCCTTATTTCTTTGTATTTCTCTATTACTGCATTTATAATTTTATAACCCTTTCATACTTTTAATCTATAAATCATCTTGCTTTGTATCTTATATGTGCATATGTAACATACATATAAATATTTATATACTAAATTTATGTTTTAATTTATATTTGAATGTATCTTTTCTTCTTAAATATTGCTATCTAAAACACTATGCCAAAACTATGTCTTAAAACGTCAGTCATGTTCTGTCTCATGATTCCATAAAACAGGGGTTTGGTCAGGCCATTCCAGTGACAGTTTGTCTTTTTTTCTATTATGTCTGATGACTCAGCTGAGATGGATCAAATGCCAAAGAGCTAGAAAATCCAGGGATTAGCCAAGCATCGTTCTCGTTCTTTAGTGGTCTCTCCACGAGGAAGCTAGCTTGACCTTTCTCATTCATGGTGGCCTCAGGAAAGTTGGAGTTCTTATATAGTTGTTCAGGGCTCCAATAGTGAAGATTCCAAAGGTTCAAGTAGAAATAGAAGCTTTCTATAGATAGGCATCAAAAATCATTCATTCTACATTCTATTGTTGAGGCAAGTCAAGAAGGCTAGCCCAGATTTAGGTTGAGAAATCTGGTTAAGAAATCAGTCAAGAAATCTGGTTACCCATGCAAGGATTTTGGAGGTTGTCACTATGTCCTAACAATAAGTAAAAAAAGCTAAACAGAGGCATATTATTTTTACAAAACAAAAGAATAAAAAATTAAAAATAACGAAAGAAGCCAGAATTATTTTATTCTATTCATTACCATTTATCCCCTCTATGCCCTCTTCTACCTCCACTGACTCCCCTCACTCCCACCCCCCACAATCACTACACTGTTGTACATGCCCATGAGTTCTCCCTTCTTTTTTTTTTTCATTTTTGCTTAATCCCTTTACCCCCAATACCTCCCACCACCACCACACGAGAATTCTTATCTATAAAGTAACAAAGATAAGAATTACATTTGAGTTCTTGTCAGAAACCATGCAAACAAAAGAGGGTAGACCTTGGCTGGTGTGACTCAGTGGTTGAAGGTTGACCCAAGCACCAGGAGGATGCTGGTTTGATTCCCAGTTGCCCTGGTTGTGGGCTCGAACCCCTGTGGGAGGATGTGCAGGAGGCAGCACATTGATGTTTCTCTCTCATGAATGTTTCTATCTCTCTCTCCCTTCCTCTCTCTCTAGAAGTAAATAAAAACATATTAAAAAGTTGTAATTAAAAAAAAGAAAAGGGTGGAGTGAAATATTTAAAGTGGTGAGGGGAAAAAAAAAACCCACCAACCTAAAATTCAGTACCCTGCAAAATTATACTTCAAGAATGAATGAGAAATAAACTTTCTCAGACTAACAAAAGGTGAGGATATTTGGTGCCAGTAAACCTGCCATGCAAGAAATGTTAAAAGAAGTTCTTTAGAGAGAAGAAAAATTGATAGCCTGGTTATCATTCAAATTAAAAATGTGTGCTCTGCAAAATACATTTTTCAGAAAATGAGAAGGCTAGCCACAGTCTGGAAGAAAATATTTGCAGAAGTACATCTGATAATAGACAACTATATAAAACATACAAAGAAATCTTAAAACTCAGCAATAAGAAAACAAACAACTAGATTAAAAAGTGGGCCAACGACCTCACTAAAGAAGATACACAGATGGCAAATGGGCATGTGAAACAATGCTCACATCATGTCACTAGGCAAATACAAATTGAAACAACAAAGAAGCCACTACAAACTAATTAGAATGGCCAAAATTCAGAACACTGACAATAACAAATGCTGGTGAGGATGTGGAGTAAGTAACCGGAACTCTCATTCATTGCTGGTGAGAAGCCAAAAGGGTATAGCCACTTTGGAAGATACTTTGGCAGTTGCTTACAAAATTAAACATTCTCTTACCATGTGACCCAACAATTGTGCTCCATGGTATATACCCAAAGGAGTTGAAAACTTAGTCCACATGAAATCCTGCATATTGATGTTTATAGCAGATTTATTCATAATTTACAAAACTTGGAAACAACCAGGACCCCTTCAGTAAGTCAGTGCATAAATAAACTGTGCACTGACCTACTGAACAATGGAATATTATTCAGCACTGAAAAAACTGAACTATCAAGCCATGTAAGACATTGAGAAACCTTACATGTATATTACTAAGTGAAGGAAACCAACCTGAAAAGGCTACATACCTTATAATTCTCACTGTATGACATTCTGGAACGGGAAAAATTATAGAGACAGTAAAAAATCAGTGGTTGCCAGGGTTTGAGGGCAGGGGATGAACAGGTAGAAGACAGAGGAGTTTTAGGGCAGTAAATATTATCTCTGTGATATAAAAAGAATGGATTTCTGCTATCACATATTTGTTCAAATCTGTGGAATGACCATACCATGAATAAATCCTAAAGTAAACTATGGACTTTGGTTAATTGGTGAAACAACCATACCACTCTGCTGGGGGGTGTTGATAATGGGGGAGGCTATGTATGTTTGTGGGGCAGAGGGTATATGTGAAATCTTTGTACCTTTCCCTTTATTGTGCTCTGAACTTTTAGTTGTGCTAAAAAAATAATAAAATAAAATCTTTCAAAAAAATCAATTGTTTCATGTCTCATGATTTTGTAAAACAGGACTTTAGTCAGTGATGACTTATCTCTCAAAGATAGGAGTACCAAATAATTGTTAGCCATCCTTAAACAACTGTAGTATGTATCTTGTGTTTCCCAACAAATAACATTTCTTTTGTGCAGGGTCTGTGTGTTTCATCTCAAAGTGAATACTAGTACAGTAATTGACATTCACTCCTACAACAGAGTTCACAGTCTCACTGACTTAACATGACACAGTTAATTTTTCATTTGCAGTGAATTCCAGTGCTGCTTATGGGCTTCTCCTTATTGCTTTCCTCCAAACAATGACTCAAATATGTGGGCTGCTTCAGTCTTGCAGTCCATCCAGAGCATGGGAACCACAGTAGGGAAGTAGAAGATTTTGTGGTGTTTTATGGGGCTCACCTGGAAGTAGCTAATAGCATTTTACCCTCATCTCATTGGCTAAAATATAGTCACATGTCCCTAATTGGATAGAAGACTGGAAAATATCAAGGAATGCTCAAGTATTTGAAATAGCAGTTTGTGTTACAAACTTTTCCTTTTTTTAAAAAACTTTTTTCTTTATTCATTTTAGAGAGAGAGGAAAGGAGAGGGAGAAAGAGATAGAAATATTGATGAGAACATTGATTGGCCACCTCCTACATGCCCCTCACTGGGGTTTTGGCCCCCAACCTGGGTATGTGCCCTGACCAGGAATCAAACCGGTGACCTCTCAATGCATGGGTCGACGCTCAACCACTGAGCCACACTGGCCGGGTCAAACCTTTTATTTATTTATTTTTTTTTCCTGCATAGTCACTGTGTCTAATCTAATATCAAGACTGTCTGGGTGATTTACAGTCCTTTCCATCAGCCTAATCAGCTTGTGAAAATGTGTTCCTCCTCTTAATCCAGTGATTTATGAACTAAAAGTAGAACATAATATAAATATATGTCTCTTCTCACGCCCACTACATACAACTCATATATACTAGCAGAGCAGGATGATAAATCCTCCCCTCTGGAAAAGGAAGACTGAAAACAGCAAGAGGAAGCACTTCTGTTTCCTTCTATCTCAGTAGTACCTGGCTCTCGTCTCTGAATTCTTCTTTTGCTACTATCCATTTTTGCCAAATCTGGAGGAGTGGGAGTTCCTGGCAGACAGTGTTTTATGCACATCCAGTTCTTTTCCTTCCTCAGCTTGAACTGAATCATTTTTCAAAGAAAATGTGGCTTCCTTTCGGTGGAGAATGGTATTTAGAAACCAAGATTTGGGCTCTAGGTTTGCTCTTTCTAATGAGGTCTATGGTTTTGTTTTCGAACACATTTTCCTCAGTAACTTCCTAGGCTTCTGATCGACTTGTCTTCATTGAGTTCCAACTGTCAGTAAGTAACCAGATTTTTTTCTGAGAAATACTTCTTAAGTTTTTTTTTCCCTCCTTCCTTTGTTGACATCAAAACCCTCTGTAGACGTAATGGTAGCTTCCTTTACACTACCTATTTTAAATACAAGGGTTATGTCTGCATTATTTTAGCCCTGATGACACTCTATCCAAGTGAAAAGTTTTATTGAACCTTTTATTCAAATATGATTTATATAATTTCTAGAAGCAGTAAGCTTTTACAAATCTGATCACTCCTGAATTATTTTTTTTATTTTTATTTTGCTTTAATTGAATTTTAATAAACATGGAGAAAACTTCATAGGACATTAAGTATATAGCTTAGTATATTTATGCAACTTGACCGCGTCTATGTAACTAGGTGCCCACATAAAAAAATGCTACATTATTAGCTTCTCCCAGAGCCCTCTTCATGCCCTCTTCTTTGTCTTATCTTATTCCCACCCCCAGAAGGACTCATATGCTGACTTATGATCAGTATTGCTGAATTCTGAACGTTGTTCAGATGGAATTCAACTATAAGTTTAGTGTGTGGCTTCCTTTGTTCAACATTATGTTTGTGAAATTCAGCTGTACTTTTTATATATAATATTTGTATATTATGTATCATGCTATATAATATTATATTTTGTAAATATTTCACAATGTATTTATCCATTCTAATGTTGACAGACATTTGTGTAGTTTTTAGTTTTCGGCTGTCTTGAAGGCAGCTGCCATGGATACTCATGTACATGTATTTAGGTGAACATATACCCATAGTTCTATTTTGTTTATACTTAGGAGTAGAAATGCTGAGTCACAAATGTATGTATATTCTGTTATATAAAATATTGCCAATTTCCCAAGGTGATTGTACTAATTTATATTCCTAGCAGTGTACAGAAATTATCTTTCCTTCAAGTCCCCGAATCTCTGTTCTCAATAATCTCTTTATTGCCTTGGGTTTCTGCTTGCGCTCAAGACAACATTTCCTGATCCCATGTGTTTTCTTCAATACCTTGCCAAACACACCAAAACACATTACAACATTCTGTTGTTTGATGTGCTTCCTCTAGATCTACTACCTCGGAAGTATATGGTTCATCTCCTCCTTTGGATGAAGCAGTGGGTTTTCCAAACAATTGCCTGCAGCTTACCACAGGGGATCATGTTCTAGCTGCTAATATTAAGTAAGTGCTAGATATTTTAGGTTTTAAGGAAGTAACCCTATTCCAGGACTGATTCCAGTACTCAGCAACAAACCATAACTTGGAACTGCAATAAAGGAGACCTGAAATCATAATGGATTAACATAACAAAGGTTTACTTTTTGTTCACATCATAGTCTGCTGCAGAACAGTTGGCTCTCCATCTTGGAGCCATGTGGTCTCTATGATTGCCAAAACAAGGGAGTAAGAACTAGAGGTACATGTGAGATATTTTTTGGATTTTTGATAGAAGTGACTTCCGTCACTTTCATCTAAATCCTATTTTTGAGTAACCAGCCCCATTGATTTCAACCTAGGTTCATGCTGAAAAGTTGGATTTGTTATTTGGTAGCAATAACACTTTCTGCACAAGACAGCCTGTCAAAACTTCATAAGCATTAGTTGAATGAATGGGCATGAAAGCATACATATCCTTTATGTACTATGTTAATACAGTTGTGAGATATGGAAGAGAAGTAATTTCTCAAGCTACTCACTTCTTTAATTTTGTGTGTGTGTATAGATATATAGATATTTATCTGTTTGCTATATATTATGTAATATATATATATACACAGTATACACATATATATAATAGTGCATACATCTCAATATCAGCTAGTCAACAACATGATAGTACTAAGCTTTAAATGATGACATCATGTTGCTTCATGTTTTTTCCACAGAAGCTACAATAATGTTTATAATTCTCATAGGCAAATAAATGAGATTATGGAATGTTCTGGTCACGTATTGCTCCTAAAATTCACTAAGAGAAAGTCTGTGTGAACTGATCTCAATTAATAACTAGATTCTTCTGAATACTTTTCTTCATGTGCTACCTGTAGAAATTAATTCATACTCTGTAGCTCTCTAGTTGGCAGACTTATCCAAAGTTGATGGTTTTCCTGAGAGCCCTTTTACAATTTATGAACCATGTTTTAGTTACTATTTGTCAATGCTCATACATTTGTTTAAAATAATGTTTAAAATAGCTGCTCTTTATAATTTCTACTGGTTTTACTGGTTTTACTGTTTAGTTCATTATTAGCACTGCCTTTTCTTAAGTGCTGCTATATTTTAATTAATATTCATCATTTTAACCTTTTAATAATTGTTCCTTTCTGTAATGTGCTAATGTTTTTTTCTCTATTTCCTATCTCCTTAGCCACAGTGCTGCTTACCCAATGGTTTGTTAATAACTGTTCTAAAATATATGCAAACCAAGAGCTGTACATGTATTTGCCAGTTTTTAATAGTGTTGTATGATTTAAATTAAGTTCAGTTTTAAGTGACCAGAATAATAAAAAATAAGTAATAGTAAATTTTTGTTCTTTCCTCTAAAAGAAGGCAGAGTAGGCAGCCCAGGGTGCTTTGGCAGTACTACACATTTTTCCAGGTCTCATGCCATTTTCGTTTCTCTGCTCCACTCTCCTTAAAGTGTGGCTCTTGTTTGTATAGTTTAAGATGGTTAGGCCCGGCCAGTGTGGCTCAGTGCTTGAGGGTCAACCCATGCATCAAGAGGTCGCCAGTTTGATTCCTGGTCATGGCACATGCCCAGATTGTGGGCCCAATCCCCAGTGGGGGGCATGCAGGAGGTGGCCAATCGATGTTCTCTCTCATCGATGTTCCTCTCTCTCTAAAATCAATAAAGAAAAAATATTTTTTAAAAAGATTGTTAGAAGAAAGTCAGCTATCAGATCTGCATTCCAGGTACCAACATGGAAGGAGATACAGAGGAGAAAGAGACAAGAGGCACACGCAAACTCTCCTTTGAGGTTGTCCAGAAGAGGCCATGCACATTGTACTTACATCTTTCTGGGAAAAGGGTATTTACAAGGTAATTCCTACTTCCAAGGGAGTTCAGAATATATAGTATTATTTCAGAAACTCAATGCTAAGTAAAAATGTAGGGTTTTATAGCTGAGGAACAACTTTCATTCTTGTACAGGTCTAGGGAAGCTTTACTCTTTGCCAAAACCAGAAGCAGAAATGCCAGAATCCCTGAGAAGTTCTGATTAACATTTGATGAGCACTGGTTTAGAAGTCCAGATGACCTGGGTTTGAAGTCAGACTTGACTGTTTCCTAACTGTGTGAACTTAAATAATCAGCTCCTGCTTAAGCTTTGGTTTTCAAATAAGTGTAAGTATAGAACTTCTCTGATATTTGAGTCTGTGAGGCTTCAATAAGATTATGTAAGGTATAAAGAATTACACTTACTCAAATAAAGGTTCTTTTCAGTATCATCATCATCGTCATCATTATTATTTTTACTATAACAGCAACTGCTTTATTTTGTATGGGAAAGAATGAACTTATAATAAGAAGAAATGGTGAGATTCCAGCATATACCAATCATGTAATCTTTCTGAGGATCAGTGTTCTTATCTGTAAGGTAGTTCAACCAATTCTCTTCCTTATTAATAATTAAATAGAATATTGTACATGAAATTGTCCTCTACAGGATATTTTCCTGTACTAAGCCTGTATTCTTAGTAGATTTTGACTCATTATTTATCCTTATTTGAAATCATATGTATTTTACTTCTGTGTATATTTATTCAAATATATTTATGGAAACCCGCAAATAGATTTATTGACTTCCCCAAGCCCAGAATATGCTGAAACTTTGATAGTGGCTGCTTACCTGACTGGGGTGCAAATATTTAGAGTGTGGATTGGGTCTATCAAAGTTTTACTGTTCTTTTGGGGTTTTCCTCTGAAATTCAGTAGGTGAATGTTAGAATAGAGTATGTGAGTTACTTCTTACCTTGCCTTTGAAATAAATTCTGATTAGAGATCAAGAAATGACCTTTACTGCACTAAGTTAGTATAAATTTGCAAAAATATGAGGAGAAAAATGCCTGGTGTGGCACTTAGTAGGGGCTCAATAAATATTTGATGAGTGAATTAATTAATGATAGCATGGATAAATGAATAGATTTCTGTCCTCGGCATAGCTTCATCCCACGGGTCTTTTCTACCTAGGAATCTTCAAGAACTGATGAGTTGGACTCTGCATGGTTGCAGTTATGTTTCTTGTGTTTATTAGATTCTAAGTCATACTGGCAGCTCTCCTCTTTACTGTTAGGTTTGGTGAATGTTACAGATTCGACTAAATGAACCATAGCAAATATAAAATAAATCTTTGCCAAGGGGTGGTATAAATTGAGACAATTACTTCTTAGTCACATCAGTTTCTCAGCAAAAACCACATAGCACCAGTCAACAGCACTGTAATAAAAAAGACTTGTATTCCAGAAGACTAACAAAGTCACTTGACAATTACTAGATTGTTGGTTGAATTGACTTGAGAAATCTGTATCTTTCAATGCAATGGTTTATTAATGATTTTTCTAATTAAATTCTGCCTACTGATTGATATTAAGCAGATAAATGAACTTCTATGGTTTTAGTTTCTCATCTGTAAATGAGAGGAACACAAGTGTATTACCCAAAGTTTCTTTCATCTCTAACATTCTGTGATCCTCTGATTCTAACAATATGCTTGGACAACTTCATAATAGTCCCCAAATCCAATTTTCCACTTACTGCAGGGACCCCCACCCCATTTTTAAAGTGTTTGCCAGAGACTCATGCAGTTTGAGCTTGAACAATCTCTTATAGAATACCTTTTGGGTAAGACAATTCCACTGTCAGATTCTTCTAATTATGAGATAGTTTCTCCTTTTGAGACAGTCTTTTTGGTAATTTCTACCCAATTCTTAAGTTTTGCTTCCTTGGAGAAGAGTATAATGGCTCTTTGCTCTGCCAGTCTATCAAATATCCATACTTGTCATGTCTACCCTGGGCTTCTCATAAACTTATATGACAAGATTTCCAGTCCTTGGAGATTTAACAGTCTCTTCTAAATCCAGAATTAATGAGCTGCAATAAATTTGCCATAAATCTGTGCCCCTGAAAACAAACAAAAGCCACCAAAAACATGGCTAAATGGCATGGGCAGTAAAGACAGACGATTTATATATTTAGTCTTTTATTTGCCAAGAGAATATATTGTGATTTTGAAATTAGATTAACTAGCTCTTGATTTCACTTTATAAAACATTAGTTGTGAGCTTTCCCAAGTCACTTAACCTCTCTGAGAAAGTTTTCTCAATTGCGAGATCACTGTCACCATCATCAGCATTATAATGACACGTATCATCTCTGCAGGTTTGATACAATGTAAAACATTTGGAAATTTTAAAGTTTTATACATATGTAGCTGTATCACTTTAATAATAATTTTTGTGTTTGTGCATAACATCATTGCCACATAATTTTCTTTTAAAAATGTATTTAAATATAATCAAAATAGGATTTTTTTTCTTGATCTGATAATTTTTGAGAAGGAAGAGAGAGTATTTAAGCTGTATATGTACATACACTACCACACACGTAATTTAAAGTTTTAATTCATATATTTATAATTATTTTATTTAGATATAATTGAGAATCATTTTAATTATAAACACTAAAATTAACAATCATAAAAACAGAAACGTTTATATTGACTTATGAAAATAAAAATGGTGACTACCTTGATACCATTAATATAAACTCTGGAATATACAATAAATTATTTTTTATCAAGTTTAAAAGTTTAGAAAATTATGCAGGTGGCATTTTAAATATACCGAAGGAGAAGGTTTACAAATCCTATGTGTGTGCTTCTTGTGGAATGTGTAGAATAGTCTCTATTCTGTGCATAAGCACTGTTAAGAGGATCTTATACCATTAGTCAGCTCAAGTTTGGTTGATATCTGCCTGTTCTCTTGGTAGTTCATAGTTGGAATAAAAAAATGTTCCGAATTCATCCCTAACTTCTCTAATAAAACCACAGATATAGCTTCCAAAGGAGACAAATTTTATCCCTTGAATACCAAATCAGCATAGAAAATAACAGATAATGATAAGAATAAGTAAATTTAGTAAATGCATTTGCTGAGAATTTAGGTTTGACTGCAAAATTCTAAGTGGACTATGTTTTCTAATTTTTATTCTTTGTGCAACTTTTTTTGGTCTATCTAAACCATTTAGATTTTTTAAAAAGTCATGCCCTGATTTTTTTTCTTATTGTACTGAAGCCATCAATTGGGCTTTAAAGGAGCTGACCAATTTGCATTAATGCCCAAAATGGACTCCACCACAAATAGTTTTGCTCTTTTAAAGTTATTTATAGGACCGTATTTTGAGTAATTTTGCTGTTTTGCAGTCTGGTCAGTGTGAGAGTTTGTTGTTCTAAGAACAACAAAACAATCTCTCTTTTCCAGGGAAAAATGAATCAGAGAAGGGCTGGACTAAAACTTGGGACAGCAACTGATTCATGAGTTCAGAGAGTTAGATTTTCCTGCAGGAAATGGGAACTCCATCATCATTTTAAGGCAAACAGGCATTTTTAAGATGTCAGCAATTTACATTTAGAACATTGTGAATTCACACTATTGTTCATCTTTCAAGTGACATTGTCAAAGCAATTATCTTCCAGTAAACTGTGGTACCCAACACCATTTCATCTCAGCTCATGGCCTCAGAAAGCCTTCCCTTTCCTTCCTTCAGGAGCCCATCAGCTTTGGCATGTCTGGTTTGGAGAGGTCTCATGACTGTTCTATACAGGTTTAACCATCCCAGTACAGTGAGGTTTTTCTCTTGGGATGAATGGAGAAAATATGTATTTCCAGGTATGTAGGAGGTATGAAAGTGGCCCATCTATTAAGATCATGGGTCTTATGATATAATGTAACATCTAGGAGGTACCAGCCTGATACAATATTAGAATGGCCTGCTAAAGCTACTGTAGCATCAGATCAGAGCAATATTTTGTGAATAGCATTTGCAGGATGCAGTATAAACATGGAATAGATACCTCTAGATGGTCTGTGTTCCTAAGCAGAGAACATAGATCCAGAAACCAAGAGCTGGAGCCACAAGTAGCCTGCCTTACCATCACTCCAGTATCACACTGGTGGTCCTTCTGCTTCCTGTCCTGTGGCTCTGGGCTCTGCAGGGGAGCACTCTTGCCATTTTCCACACAACAGGGTTCAGTTGTACTACAAGCTACTTCCTGTCTTCGGATGTCATTAAATAATAATAAAGAAAATAACCCTTTCTAACTGAGTTTCTTATGAGGATTAAAATAGATCAAGTGTGTGAATGATATAAGACACAGGAGACTGCTCAATAAACACTGGTATTTATCTAATAAATAACATTCATTTAATAACATTTTAGAAAAATGCTATCAAAACCTTTTGGCTTTATTATACTTAAAATTTATTTTGATTATACCTGAAGAATTTAGAACAGAAAATTGAATTCACTTTATTTTCTTAGTGTATGCTTTTTAATGAACCTTGAGCAAAGTGTAAAATTTGGGAATTCTGGACTAACTTTTTAGCTCTGCTGTAAAAAAAAAAAAAGTCTATTTTGTAAAGGCAATTTTTTAAAGCTATTAAAGATATAAAAACCTGTCTTTTTAAAAAATCACATTTGTATTTCACTGAAAAATACTACTAAAATATGCATATATTGGGCTCTAGTTTAACTTTTAGGAAAACTAAATAAATATGTGATTGATAATAAACATTTTTACTATTTTGCTTTATATGGTCCTTAATTGTAATCATGAAAAAACAAAAACAAAAAAACACACCTTTTTTTCTATTTTCACCTGGGAACAATCTTTAGCACAGGGAAAACCAAAGAAATCTAGAGTGAGAGTGAGAAAGCACATTTAGCATTACTACTAAATTTGCATGACCTTGAACAACCATCTCTTCTTCCTGAACACCAGTATCTGTGGTAGGTATCAGGCTACATTCCATTTTCTTCAGTAAAATGACTTCCTTGGGGAATCATTAACTCCTCCATTCTACCCCGCATCTTTTCAATCTAGCAAATAATACATTTGTTAGATGCCTGCAATTACAAGACACTAGACGCTGCTATCTGTGATTATAAAGATGCATAGGCGATGAGCCCTACCTTGAAAGCTCACAATCCAGACAGTTAGTCACATGTGGCAGTACTGCTGTCAGTGGTTTAAGCAGAGCTCCTTGAAATACTCATACCTTGTCAATACTTACCTTTTCAATATGTAAAGTCTCTTCAATAGGATAGCTGAACAGCGGGAAAGATAGTCTGAGTAGGCAGTCAGTCAGTTTTTAGTGAGCGAGAAAGGAGCAAACTGAGGCTGATTAAGTCAGGACACAGCAATTTCACAGCCACCCCTGGGAGTAACCGCCATCTTTCAGGACAGCATCCTGCCTCGTGGGCCAGGCAGGAAACACAGCCATCATTCCGCTGGACTAAGGGCTGGGAGGGGAAAACTGCGAGGGGAAACCCCTTTCACTGAGTACATGTGCAGTAGAAGCCAAACAACTATGAGCCATGTGCAGAAGGGGCCAAAATGGGGACCATTAAAGGGGGAGAGCATTAGAGAGCATTAGCCTGGGAAAGTCTGGGGAAATGATGAGACTGGAGAAGGGCACAGCCCTGGACAATTCAGGAAAGATACTGGATAGGGGGAGGGACCAGCACAGGCCTGAGGAAAGAGGTTGGATAGTTTGAAAGAAAATGTGCTCTTTCCCCAAAACTCAAGGTAACAGATGGAGGCTTAGCAAGGACCTCAGGGCAGCTGCTACGCTAAAGTCAGCACTCTCTCTTTTGTAACTTTCTCAGCATCATTTTCTAGCCAGAAGTTTGGAAAGGATCTCAGTGTCTCCGGAGCCTTAATCAGGGTTTCGGAATTGTTTGTGAGTGGCTCACTTGCCGTTTGGCCTTACAATGAATTGCAGTTCTTTTTTTTTTTTTCCTTCAACAAATCAATATTTTGATTTTGGTGATGCTAGAATGATACACTTTACAATATGTGGTTTCAAGGGTGGGAGTAAGATGCAATAAAAAGGAACACAGACCAGACTTTTTTCTTATTTCTGACATTTAATAATATACTTACACTTATATCCTGTAAAGATATAGAGCAAAGTATGAACCTATTTTTAAAAATAGAGTGAATTCATGGAAAGTGTATGTATAATAGGAAAAATATCTGGAAGTACAAAACTTAAGGAATAATTCGATATAAGTGTGTGTATGTGTGTGTGTGTGTTAAGACTATTTTTTAAGAGCAATTTTAAGTTCACAGCAAAATTAGGGGAAAGGTACAAAGATTACTCATGTAATCCCTGCTCCCACACATGCATAACCTCCCCCATTGTCCATATCCTCCAGAAGAATGGTATATTTGTTATAATTAATGAACCTATGCTGACACATCATAGTTTACATATGATTCACTCTTGGTATTGTACATGAAAAAATTATATACTTGGGTAGAGGCATTTAAACTTCACACCCACTGCAGGTGTGATCCATGGAGCTGAGTAAAGGAGAGCATTATTTCTCAGGTGGATTTGTCCTTCATGTTCTCAAAACAATGTAATTCTGAGCAGGACGAGGTGCCAGGTTCCTGTGAAAATACTGATACATTTTATGTTGTCTGTCCCGGGTTTCAATCACTCTTGAAACCAATAGGCCTAAATCATAGAGAGGTATTGCTCTTTTAGTAGGTACTTTAAGATTTTCTCAGACATAGTGGGGTCTTTGACGATGGCCATGGTCCTTTATTCATCTTCTTATGAGACAGTTCAGCCTACTCATAAGTAGAGTAGTTGACCAAGTCTTTAAATTTGTCTTTGACTTCTGTAAGCAGGTTTTCCACACAGTCCTGGAGGAAGGGGTAATGACCAGCTAACCTGTCATTACTTAGGTGTTCCAAAGCTTCCAGTGTGAGGGGGTTCAGCTCTCATTCAGTATAGGATACATTCCAACATTAGCTCATTTCCTTGGATACCTTGAACAGCTTCTTGCACTGAGCATTCTTATGGGCCAGACAATGAATCATGGCTGTTTTCATTCAAATCTTTCTAACCTGGATTGTCCAAACTTTGATTTCTTTGCATTACCCTTGGCGAAGGATGTGCTGTCTTCAGAGTGGTGAGTTAGAAGTAAGTTTATCAGAATCATCTGACTTTCTTCTACAGCTGATTTGACATCTCACTGGAAATATAAAAGCATCTGTAGAGCCTTGAGCTTCTCATCAGACAAGAATGTAATGATGGTCTCAATTACCTGGAGGTCTTGAATAAAATGTGCTCCCTTCTTGGGATTGTTTAAACAAAGTGATACGACGTACACAGAAAGTTGTCCATTTGGCCACTGCTGGGGAAAAGCTTGCCTTAAATTAAACAATAGATCATTGTATCATCACATTATATCACATCACATTACAGCTGAAATATAGAAAAAAACAGAGTTTCGATCATATCATTTGAACCTGGTTCCAATCATGTTTGAAGACATCACTGCATAGGGACATTCTAGCAACATGGATCCAAACACACTAATTTAGGCCAGTTGTGGAAGTCTTCTCTGAGATTTGCAACTAAAAATATCCTAACCATTAATTTGTCTGCATGTGTACGAATAGTAAGATTTGGCTTGTTCATTAAGTTTCATTCTTGCTCTAAATGTATATACTTTCCATTTGCCTAGTTGCATGTGGTACATAACATATATGAGAAGCTACTAAAGTGACCACGCTAAGGAAAAGTGGATTATAAATGGTTTAAACACATATACATGCACACATGCACACACTTTAATTAAGAGGTCATTTGCAGCTAACCTTTGAGGAATATCACCACTCAAACCAGATAGTTATTTTGTACTTTGAGATGTTTTAAGAATAACTCATTTGTTTGGGGAAAAAATATGTAAATTAATGTTTTCTGTACTCAGGCTACTTGGAGTCTACAGGGGAAAATAAGACATAGAAACATATATGATGGTATGGCTTAATAGTTGTTACCTGCACATATTCATATTACATGATTCTGAACCAGGTTTATTGCCATTTAACACAGGTTTGTCCATTCAATAGGTATATGTTATTATAACAATTACTTAACCCTCCAAAGCTGTCCTTTTAATTGTAAAAATAATAATATTTTTATTATTCAAAGCATTGTTATAAAGATAAAATAATATATGTAAATATTAGTATTCAGGCTTCTTTGCTTTATGTCTTAGAGTTATATCTAAATTTTGATGAAACAATTCTACACATTGATGCAAGACAGCAGAAATCTTGAAGAATAGTTATCAAGAGAGAGTTTTAACTAAGACAAATGAACTCAATTTGCATATAGAATAATATATGAGGAATTAACTTTATTAATATGAATAATATGAATATAAATTGAGTAGATATATTGCAATAATTAAATTAAAGCAAGGTAATTAAGGATATAATTAATATGTATGTATACATAAATACGTGTGATATATATAATGATAAATAAATTCAAGTAAATAAATTAGACATATAAAATATGTTGCAATGCATGTATTCTTTTTTCTTTGGGTTACTTATTTTTTAATATGATGACCTGGCTCTCAATCAAAGTCACAGATCATTTAGAGGATTCTAGTGTCAATGATCCTAGTTTTGAAATGAAAATAAGTCAGAAAATGACACGTGCTTTTTTCTAAAGTTGTCATTCTCAACATGAGGCAGTGAGGGGGTGATTTTTGGAATGAGGAGGACATAATCATATAGTCAGATACATATAATCTAAAAAGGATAGTATATTTTATAAAATTTGTTTAAAAAATAAGCCCTCATCTGTTTTCATGTTTCTGAGCCATTAAGTAGCTGTTAGATTAAACAGTGAGTAGTGGCTCTGAGTTGTTTCTGTTAGTCTCTTAAAATGATAGTGTCCTAGGTTAGTCAAGTCATTATTACCTTGGGGGTGATGAGGACAATATTGCCTTAAATAACTTTTTAAGGAAACAGGAGAATCTTCCACAAAGTATAAAGTATTATACCATGGGAATATTTATATTTATTTAAATAAACTTGTTTATATTTATATTAATATATTTCATAAATATATTCATTCCAAGGAATTCCTTGGAATTGCTTCTTATGTTATGCTTGGAATCAGAGCTGTGACTTTGCTCAGTAACTTCCCAAAAGCAGCATAAAGACTATCACTGTCAGCTACTTCCCAACTCACATATTTAATGAATTTTTTAAAAAATTAAACTCTTTTAAAAATATTTGTTCAGTATGAATAAGAATCGTTTTGTATGGAAAGTCTCAAGTATTAACTAATATAGTTCAATAACTGAATCTTTAAAAAAGAATACCCATATTTACATGGTGCTTGAAGAATTTTAGAGTTCCAATTTATTATACATAGTAACATCATCAAATTCTCTTCTCTTTCCTCCTTAATTCTCTCGTGGCATAAAATTGTTGCAGGTTATTGATTTTATTAAGTCTTCTAAATTCTCCCAATAACTAGCTCATGAAGCATTTTGACATTTCTTCCTCTGTTTAGATTTCCTTCTCCTTTACTCCCAGCTCTTTCCTAAATAGATAGTTTATCTTCTCCAGTTAAATACTATCTTTGTTTATTTGTTCAGCCTTGTCTCTGTCTGGACAAATAAAATTGTATTTCAATGGAAGTATGGGGAAGGGATCAGCAGAAAAGACAACGGATAGTGGGAAGGAATACTCAGACATTAGTAAATTGTGTTCTGATCACATGTATTTTAAATAGTATTATTATTATTTTAAAAGATAGTTTATTGATATTGTTTTAGAGAGAGGAAGAGAAAGGAAGATAGAGAGAAACATTGGTGTGAGAGTGAAATATTGATCGGCTGCCTCCTGCACGTCCCCTACCTGGGATGGAGCCCGGAGCCTGGGCATGTACCCTGACTGAGAATCAACTGTCAACCTTTGGGTGCACAGGACAATACACAGCCAACTAACACACTGGGCAGGGCTCAAATAGTTTTACAACAATAATTTTTTTAAATGAATGGAAATGATGTCAAGGAAGCTAAGTAATTCCCAGTACATCTGGTGTGTTTTATCTTTGATAAGATTTACAATACCATCAAGATAAAACTTACTTCTTTGAAAAGGGACATATTCTTGGTGAGATTTCTCTTATTTAAAAAAATTACTGAAGCCCGGCTGGTGTGGCTCAGTAGTTGAGCATTGACCCATGCACCAAGCAGTCGCAGGTTCAATTCCTGGTCAGGACACAAGCTCAGGTTGTCAGCCTGAACCCCAGTGGCGGAAGGTTGGGTGGTGCAAGAGCGGCCAGTCGATGTTCTCTGTCATTGATGTTTCTATCTCTCTCTCCATTCCTCTCTCTCTAAAAATAAATCAATAAAGAAAAAAGTTTAAAAATAAAATAAATTACTGTAAAGTGTCTACTGTGATTTTGCTTTGAAAATTCATGAGTCAAACCTTAGTGAATGTCAAAATGAGAAGCATCTCTTTGAAGCTCCATGAATCTTTTAATGTCTCCATTACACTATTTTTTCAGTGATTATCAGTACCTATAACAAGAAAGTCATCTCAATGCCTCTGCCTGGAGCCAGGTCTGTCTCACCTCCACCGCTGGATATTGTTATATTCAGTTGATAAAAGGCTAGTCTTAGACATAGTAGTTATGGTGTTTTTGTTTTGTTTTTTTGTGCCAATTTGAGTTTATTTTATTTAAAATTGATACACTTTTTTTGGAATTTTATAAGGACGATAGTCCTAGCATTGAAGAAAAATAAGAGTCTGAAACATGACTATATTTATTGTATGCTCTTATTATATAGAACAATGATCTCCAACTTGTAGAAGTATAAAGTAAATGATCCATTCTCAGTAAGGAGACCTTCTTGGCAACATGTTACAAATACCAAAGTATTATTGTTGGGGAACCCTGTGTGTCCACATCTGTTACAGGTAGAAATGGAGTTCTTACAATGTTGCAAGGAAAGAAATTTCCTGATACTTGCAGGGGAGAATGTGTGATCTTTATTTCCGTGGAATTAAACCCCGGAATTAAACCCCTTTCCTCTGTTCCACCATGGAACATGTCCAATCTTGCCTTCAGCAGTGCTAGAATTAAATCTGCTGTCCAATTTCTGCTCCACATTAAAGCACAGTCCAGTCCAGTCCAGCATTCTGTGTGAGGAGTCCACATGGCTATGGGCCATGAGGCTGCTTAAGGCCACATGGTTATGACAAACGGATGGGTGAGTGGGGGTCACAGAGCAAGGAAGGAGCAAGCAAGCAATAGTGAAGCAATACAGAGGGAATGTTTTTTCTTGGGGATTTTCCTCTTCCAAGATTTTACAGCTTGTAGTGGCTTCACCCTCCTAGTCAATCCATGATTACCCAAGCTAGACTGACAGGCAAGCACCTCCCCTTTATCACCCCAACTTAACTACACATGCACCCATCTCCCCCCTTGTTAGATCCCTTCCTCCAGTGATCTTTAGGGAATGGACTAGTAGCTCCCTGATGAGCGTGAAGCAATAGCTTCCTGGTAAAGCTGCCCAGATTACCATGCACATAGCATCTGGCCTCGCTTTTGCTCTCTTCTATTATTAATATTATAGCTAATTATGACAATAGCCAAAGAACAGACTAGGAAGGTCAAAATATAAAATGTAGTACTATATGTAATAGTCAAAGAGTATGGGTTTTAGAGTCAAGAACACATTAGTTTAGGGGGGTTTACAACTCATATTACAATAATAATAACAATTTTTAGTTACAGTGATACACTGCACTAAGTCCTTTATATGTATAATTTCATTTAATATGAGTATTAATCCTATGAATTTGCTATTATTATTATTTTATAAGTTGAAGATTGAGTCTTAGAAAGATAGAGAGAGGTGAGTTATCCATAAATATGTGATAAATGAATGGGAAAGAAACGGTTCAAACACAAATTATAATTCCAAAACCCATGCACTTAATTTCTAGCCTCCACTGACAGTTTATTCTGATGACTAAAAATATCAGCTGCAGAAAACAGAATGCTCTGTAGTTCATTCACACAGGAGAACAATTGAATAAGAAATATTTGGAAATTCAGAGCATTTCCAGAAGGGACAGCATCAGGCTTGGAAGCTACGTATCACTGTGGGAGTTTCATAGAGTACTCACTACAACCTCTGTTGGGCACAAATAGTGAAGGTCACACAACTCACCTCTTGGCTGGCACTACTGCTACAAGGCCAATGGATTCTCTATGTGCTGCTTTTCATATTGTTCTGTTCTGATTAAGTCCCCACTCAGGTGTCTGAGAGAGTCTAGCTGCAAAGGAACCTGGGAAGAATAGTTTAAGAAAAAGATTTCCCAATCCTCCTCTGCAGCAGTATTTCTTTCTCAGTTTCTTTATATTTTGTGCTTAGAATGTCTACTTTGCATTATACCTAACCTTGTGTGCATTTATATTTCCCAATGTATTATGAAGTCT
This sequence comes from Molossus molossus, assembly GCF_014108415.1. Lineage (NCBI taxonomy): Eukaryota > Metazoa > Chordata > Mammalia > Chiroptera > Molossidae > Molossus > Molossus molossus. Next base: position 19,390,043 of record NW_023425344.1, read on the forward strand.
TTAGTCCAGGACTATGTCTAACCATCTGTCCCTCTCCCAGGGACCCTAGCACAACACCCAATGCATAATTTATTTATCATTATTTCTTTCAGTGGATGGAACTAAATATCTTTCTTGAAATAAGCAGAAAATAGAGAAAGAACTACTGAAATAATTTCTGCCAAAGGAAATGGTGTCATTTCTTATAATCATGCAAAACTAAATTATTCTACTTGAATAGACAGTTTGCTCTACCTTCCTATTCATAGGCAGAACTTTCTTCTTTCATTTTTTAGTAGAATACTTTTAATTATGTGGTGAGAGAAATGGGTACACTTACTTTATTTATGGCCATTGAAAGTACTGATAGAATCTCATTTGATATACTTTTTTAGAATTTGAAATTATAGACTATTCAGCCTAGAATCTAAAAAGAATTTAGAGTCATGTTTCTCATTTAGAAAATTGAAGGAAAAAAAGAAAAGTTGAATTTAAGAGATTATAAAGTACCTTTGCCTCTAATACTGAATGAAGCAGGGATGCTATGTGTTCCTATTACACTGTGTACTCATAGCATAAAAGCAATTTCCACTGCCCATTGCATTTCTCTGGTTAGTAGTTTATAACATGTACTAGATTCAGAACTTCTTGAGGTCAGAGACTGTTTAATGTTTGTGGCTGGTGCACTGACATTATTCTTGACTCCTAGTAGGTACTTAGTAAATCAGTCAGTTGTGGATTAAAACAAACCCCCTTTGGTTGTGGTGTTCTTGTTGGGGCTTTAGGATAGATACCCATCACCTGTCCTTTTATTTTTAAATAATTCAAACCTCACAGGGCACTAAAATATGTGATGCTATTTTGGAGAGAAAAGCACAACCATAGACATTTTACTTAGGCTAAAAGACCTCTCCACAATCTTCCAAGATAACAGGAGAAAGGCTGTTTGGTTACAGTGACTTATGCTAAATATAAGGGTGATTTAAACCAGGGTAATTGCAGCAGCAATGTTGAGAAATTTAGGACTGAATATATTTTCAGACTAAAGCTAATTGCATGCCCTGATGAACTGAAGATTTTGAGAAAAAGAGAGGAGTAAAGGATAACTTCAACATTTTTTGATCTGAGTAACTGGAATAAGAAGGTCCTCTTTACTGAGCTGCAGAGGGAGTAGGATTTGAGAGGAAGATGGGGAATTTATCATCAAACATGCTAACATTTTAGTATCTGTTAGAAAATTACTAAAGTAGAGATGTCTAGGATGCTTTTACATAATGACTTGAGAATTTGGGACAGACATCTGGACTGGAGATATGAATTTCACAGCCTATAAAACATATTTATCACTATGAGAATGGATAATATATACAAGGAATTGTGCAGATAAAAAGCAAGGGAGGATGTTGGAATGATTTCCAGGGTACTCCAACATTAAGAGTTTGTAGAAAAGAGGAAAAACATGCAAATAAATTATCTTCCAGTTAGGAGGAAACTGAGTGTGTTACCCAAGCATATAAGCAAAGAAAGAGTTTCTAGAAGTGATTAATTGTGTGAGATGCTACATGTAGGCCATGTAATATGAGGGTAGGATATTAATCTTTTGTCTTTATAATGTAGGGGTCTTTAATGAGCTTCAAAAGAGTAGTTTTATTACAGTGATAAGTCAAAGTACTTTCTGGAGTAAATTTTTAAGGTGGAAGGAAAGAAAATCAAATCAATAAGAATAGATAACTCTTTTGAAAGTTTTCATTGGGAGATAAAGGTGTAATGGCAAAAGAATTTGACTTTGATTTTTAAGACAAAATAAGACAGCAGGCTTGTGTACTGATGGAGTAACACAGACAAGAAGGTACCATTGGTGATTTAAGAGAATGGAGAAAATGATGACAGTAGGAGGGGATTGCATACAGTATAAAAGAGAAGACTGGCTTGTATAAGCTTGAAAATTATTCATCTATAGTGGGAGGAGGGAAGACACTGATGGGGTTCAGGACATGCTACCCCAAAATATGTTACCTTTGCATATTGAAAACTTTAAGTTGAAGGAGTTTGAGAAAACAGCAGAAGTAGAAAGGGCATTGACTGCCTCCTGCCCCTCCCCTTCTTCCCTGAAACAAGCCATACAACTCTCACATGAGAGGCACCATTTCTACACCCCAAAGAAGGAAATATCATCTCTAAAAACAAATGAACACCAAGAAGAATCCTAACAAACAGGACTTGTTAAATTTCCCTCAGTTAACTGCTATTAACTCACACTCCTAATCTAGTATATTCTTCCATGGATGTCGACTTTTAATCAAACTGAGCATAAAATATAGCAGTCAATTTTTTTTTTGGGGGGGGGGTCTTTATTTCCTTATGAAGCCTTCCATGGAAAATAAAACTCAAATAAATGTGTATGCTTTTCTTCTGTTAATCTGTTTTTGTCAGTTTAATTTTTAGACCCAGTCAGGGACTCTAAGACAGTCAAGAATACTTTTTTCTCCCCAACAACAATGTTTATTCATGTACATGCTGGTAGGGAGTAAGTTGTTTCCATAGTGTAGTGGTTATCACGTTCGCCTCACATGCTGGTAGGGAGTGGATGTAGAAGTTAACATTTAAAGTCGTGTTAATCTTTGCAGAGAAGTAGGAAGCAAGCTGAGAATGATGATGGTATGGGATTTCAAGGAAAAAGATATGAAAGTTATCTAGAAGAGACAAAGAATGAAGGAGTCATGAAAATACAGTCTGATTATTCAGCAGCATGGAGGGTCCACTTGAACTTATGGTTGTGAATTTAGTGAAACTAGTCCCTGTGATTATGCAGCTGTGTTTAGCTGCATGGGAATAGTCTGTTTAGAGGTACATACATTTATTTTACTGCAATACGGTATTTTGCCAAATAAAAAAAAAAAAGAAGTAAAAGAGACGTTGGTTATGGATAGTTCAAGCAGATGAATGGTTATAATAATAGACAATGGAATTAAACTCATTAAAGTAGCTAATACATACAATTACATAATGGAGATATCCATTAAGGCATCAAGCTGATGTGGTGGAGTGGTTAGGAATCTTGGTGTTAAGTCAAACAAATAGAGAAAAATACAAACGTAACATAACATTTAAACACCATGTTGGTCCAAAAGCAAGCAACACACACACACACACACACATTCTCTCTCTCTCTCTCTCTCTCTCTTTCACTGTTCTTATAACATCTTTTTTTCTTTTTTACTCCATCTTAAAATATTTGTTTGGAAAAAAAATTTGTGTATAGTCCTATTCACAGAGAATATCTCACATCTTTTTTTAACGAGAAAGAATGATGAGACGCACTCCCACCATCACATCCAGATGAATCGTGTGAATGGTGGAAGACAACTGCCAACACAGAAAGTGTACAGATAAACAAATACGTCTTTGCAAGGAAAAAAAGTCCAGAGAATCAAATGCTCAGTGCTGCAGTTGTTACATTTCTTTCATTTATCATTTCAAGCTGTGTTATTTTGATGGCTTTTCAGCTGTGAGACTACTGGTGCTGTTGCCGAGATAATGAAATACTGAAAGCCTCAAACAACGGAAATGTCTGTAACTGGTAATGGGCATCTCCTTCAGTTTATTAATTCCAGCTGTGCTGCTTGGCTGTTTTTGTGAAGAGGTGCCACATGAGGTGAATAGTGAGTGGAAGATAAAGGATCTGATGTCAGAAGCAACTGTATCACATCAAACCTGTATTATAAGATAGGCAGGTTGAGGAAGCCTTCTTCCCCCTCTGAAACACAACTCCATGTTCATCAAGGTAAAATGTGTCCAATATAAGTTCCTTTCCGGGGAAGTGTGTCAACCTCAATGTTTACAATGACACTTAATAATGGAATTACTTATTATGTGCCCAGACAGGACTCTGAGCAATATCCCAGAATATTCAAAACATCAACATATGATTGAATATTTTTCTCATTTTAGGATTTCCTGATAGAAAAAATCATTTAATTTCATTTACAGTAAGAATGAGAATGTTTGCTACCTTAGTCTTTACCTTTCTCTTTAAATTGATTGCCATGGGCCATTTTAATTATTTTAAAAATTAAAAGAATAAAACAAAATAAGTGAGGGAACTAGAAAGAGCATTTATTACCAAACTTAAAATAAAATAACCGAACCAAGAGCAAGTTTACAGCCTTCCCTGACTTCTCAGGGAGCTGAAGTTTCAGGACAACCCAATGGCCTCAAATCTAAGGAGAGAAAGGACCCTGCAGGGAGAGGTAAGACATGAGCATTGGCTTATCTGGGCAGAATACAGTTGGGTCCCTGGTAATGATACTGTTGGAATTAACTCATTATTAATAATAGGAAAGGAACAAAGGGAAGGCCAGGCATTATAGGCATGTCATTTGGGCACCTTCACTAGGAAGCTGCAATTTCGCATTCCCCAGGGAACCACCAGCCTATCCTCTGCAAATCGCTGGGAGAAGGGGTCCAGCAAAGGGAGATAGACATATGCAAGTGAAGTTGGGATGACATATGGAAGGTGCTTGCTATCAGTCAAACCTGAGAACAGAAATCATTAGTTAGATGGGGTGGAGCCAAAGCAATCCCATGAATATTTGGGGATATGTAATCCACTAAGCAAAGGAACTTGCTCTCTCTTGGCTTTTGGCTCAGGGGGCTCTCTTGTTCCTGCCTCCTTGCTTTTGTCTGTGTTTCCTCCATAGCCATGTGGCCAAGGCCATGCAGACACACTTCTACCAATAACATTAAGAAGAGTTACTAGGGTGATTGATAACTGTTGGCAGGTTGGCCAAGTGTGTATTGTTGGCAGAGAGAGGGTTCTGAGAAAATCTCCCTGCTGGTGCAGAACTTGGGAAGGAGAGCAACAGCCACTGCAGGAAGAATTTAAAACTCCAGTGGGACCTTCTTCCCTTTAATCTGTGGGAGGAAGGACTACAAATACTATCACCCACGAGGCTCTAAGAGATGTGGACAGCAAACAAATAATAAATAAAACCAACTCTCTACTCCTGGAGCAGAGTCATGAATACATGCTGGGCTCACACCTAAATGAGGTGAGGAGGGCTGAGAGATGGAGGCTACACCTTGGAAACTCAGTGACTTCGTGCCCACCCGAGACTGCGATTTAATCAGAATAACAGACACTATCTTCTTTCCCCCACCCCATCCCACAAACACATTTCACAGGCAATCCCCTGCCAGGCTATAAATCATTGAGCGATTAGTAACTTGTAAGAAAACTAGTAAGCAAGATACAATCACTCTCTGAAGTGTATCTCAAAGGGAAATCCTAAAGCTGGAGGATCGATCAGAAATAGAACACACACACACTTCCACAAATTAAATATTTAAATAAATTAAAAAAAAAAAACTTTGACATACTAGCTTCTCCTCTTACTTCCACCTCCACCCAAAATAAAAATGCTAAATATTAAAAAAAAAAAAATGTTCTTTAGGCAAAAGGACCATATTACTGGTCAGAACCTTGATCTATATAAAGAAATGAAGAACAAAGTTAATGGAATAAAACAAGGTAAAATAAAATTATTTTTGTCTTAGTTTTCTGTTGTTGCATAACAAATTACCACAGACTTTGTGACTTAAAATATCACCCTGTGACTTAGTATCACCCTGTGACTTAGTATCTCACAGTTCTGTAGGCCAGAAGTCTGAGTTCTCTGCTCTGGATCACAGAAGGCCAGAGCTGCAATCTCATATTAGGCTCAGGATCCTCTTCGACACTCACACATTATTGCCTGAATTTAGTTTCTTGAAGTTGAAGCATTTAAGTCCCTGTTTTCTCACTGGTTGTCAGCAGGGAGCTGCTCTCAGCTTTTAGAGGCTAATAGATTCACATCATGTGGTCCCTCCATATGTAGTTCACAACATGGCTGTTTCAGCTCACAGTCTAGTAAGTAGGAGGATCTCTCAGAAGCGACACCCTCCTTTAATAACCTAGCCAGATTCAGTTAGGTCCACCCCGAATAACTTCTCTTTTCATTAATTCAAAGTCAAATCATTGGTTAACTTATTTACATCTGCAAAATATTTTCTGCCATATAATATGGCATAATCATGGGAGTGATATCTCTTCATATGCATAGGTCTTTCCCTACTCAAGTCATATAGATTAGACAGGGTGTAAACACTAGGGATCTGGATTCTCAGAGATCCTTTTAAAATTCTATCATAGTTTAATTTAATTTTTATTTTTATTTATTTTTCCTGGTTTAATGAAGAATTTATTTATTTTTTTGTTACAGATATTTTACCTTTTTACCCCATTGGCTTAATTTAATTTTTAATCACTTTAAAAGGTAAAGACTATCTAAAGCAAATATGGCGGTGATAGATTATGTGTTTATAGCATACGGAAAAATAGAATGAATGGCAACAGTAGCACAAAAGATAGAAAAGAGGAATTGTGTATTCATAAGTTTTTTACGTTATATGTGACATGGCATAATATTATCTGAATATAAATATTAATGTCGTAAATCCTAAAGAACACCTATGAAGTTTTTTTTAAAAGGTATAAATAATAACAAAATAGAAGAAATGAGATGGAATCATAAAAGTGTTCAATTAAAAGTGTTCAAGAGGAGTCAGGAAAAAGTAAGCAAAAGAGATGAAAAAACAGAAAATACCTAGCAAGTTGTTAGATTTTAATCCAACAACACATCAATAAATATATACAAATGCTTTAAAAACATTAGTTAAAAGATAAATTATAAGGTTGGTTATAAATGTAAGACATGACTATATGCTGTCCATAAGAAACCTGCTCTAACAATGAAGACAAATAGATGAAAGTTAAAGAATGGTGAAAGATATGCTAAGCAAACACTATCCACATTAAAGCTGGGATATATATACACACACACATATACATACATATATATCCCCCCACACACATTTATATATATCAAGCAAAGTAAACTTCAGCATAAAGATTACTACCAGGGGTTTCAAAATACTTCACACAATGAATATAGATTGTTTTTTTCCTTTAGGACATAGCATTTTATTTATTTTTTTATATTATTTTTTAATCCTCACCCAAGGATATGTTTTTATTGATTTGAGAGGAGAGAGAGAGAGAGACAGAGAGAAACCCTTGTGAGAGAGGAACATCAATCAGTTGCCTCTTGTATGCACCTTGACCTGGGCTTGAACAACCTAGGTATGTGCCATGATGGGAAATCAAACCTGCAAACTTTTGGTGCATGGGAAAATGCTCCAACCAACTGAGCCACCCGGCCAAGGCGAGATATAGCATTTTAAATCTGTATGTATCTAAGAATATATCTTCAAAGTATGTATAGGAAAAGTGACAGAATTCAAGGAAGAAATAAGGAAATCAAAAGTTCATCTAAAGATTTTAACACTACTCTTTCAGTAATTAATAAAGCAGTTGGTAGTAAATCAATGAGTGCACAGATGACCTAAACAATACTATGAGCCAGATGAACCTAGTTGACATCTATAGATCTTTCTACACCAAAATAGTAGAACACTTATTCTCATGTGGGCATATAGGACATAAAGAAAATTAACACAGATAGACCATATACTACATCATTAAACAAACACTAACACATTTAAAATAATACAAATCAAACAAAAATTATTCCTGAACCATAACAAAGTCAAACTATAAATCATTAACCAAACATTTGGAAATTTAAAAATCGAAATAACCTATAGACAAAAATGGAGGTCTCAAAAAAAATTTTAAAGTATTTTGAATGCAGTGAAAATTCATGACAGCATATTAAAATTTGTGAGATGTAGCTTAAGCAAGGTTTACAGAGACATTTATAGGAATAGATACTTACATGTTAAAAGAAGTAGAAACTCAAGTCAGTAATTTGGGGCCCATGTTATGAAACTAATTAAGGTGAGATTATACTGACAGCAAGCAGCATGAATGACTTGAAGGTAAGAGCAAAACACAATGATATAGAGAACAGGAAAATAATTAAAATATAAATGAAACAAAAAGTTGGTTCTTTGGGTAAAATAAAAGTAATAAATTTGTATCCAATCTGGACAGAATAAGGGACTAAGAACAAACACTAAATACCAATATCAGAGATGGGAAACATCACTGCAGACCACACAGGCATTAAAGGATAATGAGGGAATACTACAAACAGTCATATGCTCATCATTGGGAAGAGAATAACCACATTTTTGAAGTTCACAAACTACTAATGTTAAATCAAGAAAGAAAAGAAAATTTCTATTTTTAGAGATGAAATTGAACTTGTAGGTGAAATCTTTCATTAAAGATAACTCCAGATATTATCCCTGGCCAGTTTGCTAAGTGGTTAGAGCATCGGCCCATAGACCAAAGAGTCTTAAGTTCGATTTTGGTCAAGGGCACATACCTCAGTGGCAGTTTTTCCTGGTCCTGGTCATGGTCATGCAGGAGGCAACCAGTCGATGTGTCTCTCTCACATTAATGTTTCTCTCTCTCTCCCTCCCTCCCTTCTTCTCTATCTGAAAATCAATGGAAATATATCCTTGAGTGAGAATTAAATCTATATCTATATATCTATATCTATAATCTATCTAGTAATACGGCTATATGTTTTCTTATTTTTTATTTATTTTTACTTTGATTTTTAAATTACAGTTTACATTCAATATTATTTTTGTATTAGTTTTAGGTATGCTGCATAGTGGTTAGACAATCATATAGTTTACAAAGTTGTCTCCCTTGATATTTCAAGTACTTACCTGGCAGTGTACATTTATTACAATCCTATCATGACTATTATCAATATATAAAAAAAAAACAACAACAAATGTTGGTGAAGATATAGAGAAAAGGGAACTCTCATGTACTGAGAGTGAAAATGCAAATTAGTGCAGCCACTATGTAAAACAGCACGGAGGTTCCTTACTAAAATTATAAAAATGTAACTGCCTTATGACCCAACAATCCCACTTCTGGGTTTATATCCAAAGAAAACCAGAACACTAATTCAAAAGAATATAAGCACCCCTATGTTCATTGCAGCTTTATTTACAATAGTCAAGATGAAGCAACCCAGGTGCCCATCAATAGATGAGTAGATCAAAAAACTGTAGATAAAGAAGGTGAAGAGAATAGTCAAAGAACACATATACATAGCCCATAGTGGCAGACAACAGAGTGGTGAAGGCCAGGGGAGAGGGGGTGGGGGCTGGGTGGAGGTGGGAGAAATAAGGGGAAATGGGAAACATCTGTAATAGTGTAAAAAATTATGGTATATTATATATATGTATGATAGAAGAATACTAAGGCATAAAAAAGAATGAAATCTTACAATTTGAGACAGCATGGATGGACCTAAAGGGTGTTTTGCTAAGTGCAATAAGTCAGGTTCATGTTTTCACTGCCAAATATTTAAAGAAAAAAAATGACACACATTTTACACAAATTGTTCCAAAACATGGAAAAGTAGGCAACACTTTTCAAACCATTTTATGAGGCTCGCATTAACAGAAATGACAGTCTTGCTTAATATTTGAAAAATCAATCCTGAATTATAAAAACAGATGTAAGAAGGAAACCCATTTGATCATCTCAATAAATGTAGAAAACGCGAGAGAAAAACCACACTATCCATTTAAAATAGGAATTTTCAGCAAATTAGCAATAGAAGGTAACCACATAGTCTGATAGAGTTATCTGTTAAAAGTTTATAACTACTATTAGTTTTTATAATTAAAAATATTTTCCCCTAAGTCCAGTACATTTCAAGGAAGTTTTCTTTCACTCCCCCCATTCAACATCATACTAGAAATCCCAGTGTTTCATTAGTCTCTTCTTCGCTACCTTGGGGAAGTAGGGATTCCCACCACAAAGTTTGAGGGATGTAAGACACAGAGTCCAGACCCTGGGTAGATGAAATGGACTGCCGTGTGTGAGAGACATACATTATATCCAGGAGCTGGAGGGGCTGCTCTTGGGAACTATGCTTAAGCAGGGGCAGTAAGAGAGATTTTCTAGTAACAAGAGGCTGGGGTGACCTCTGGTTTCTGTGGCAGAATGTGACTGTCTTGTTTGAATAATTCCTCTAGCTGGCAGGGGGAAGTGAAGCCCATTCCTCACGGATAAGTAGGCACTGTGCCATGATAAGGAGTGTGGTTGAGCAGAGGGGAATTGTGGTCAGGTCATGTGAGGACTTCCCAGTTTTACCAGATATCATGGATTGAACTATGTTCTCCCCACCCCCCAAATATATTAAAGTCTTAACCACGGTATCTCAGAATGTGAGCTCATTTGGAAATAGGGTCATTTGAGATGTGTTTAGTTAAGATAAATTCATAGTGGTGTAGAGCAGTCCCTTAATCCAATAATTTGCATCCTAATAGGAAGAGGAGAAAATACCCAGAGACAAAATACACACAGACAAGCCCTGGCCAATTTGGCTCAGTGGTTAGAATGTCGGCCTTGTGGCCCAGAGAGATCAGGGTTCGACCCCTGGTAAGGGCACGTACCTCAGTTGCGGTTTGTCCCCGGCCCTGGATGGGTCGTGCGAGTGGCAGCCACTTGATGTGTCCCTTTCACATCAATGTTTCTCTCTCTCTCTCTCTCTCTCTCTCTTTCTCTCTCTTCCTCTCTCTCCCTCCCACTCTATCTGAACAAAAATGTCTTCGGGTGGGAATAAAAAAAACAAAACACACACAGACAAGGTGGTCACATGACAGTGGAGACAGAGATCACAGTGCCGTATCTATAAACCAAACAATGCCAAGTGTTGCCAACAAAACAACAGAAACCAGACCAGTCAAGGACAGCTTCTTCCTTGTACATTTCAGAGTAATACTGCTGGCTGACATCTTGATTTTAGATTGCTAGCCACCAGGACTATGAGAGAGTAAATTCCCGCTACGCATATATTTCATATACCTATATTTCAAATATATAAATATGTAAGTATTTCATATTATATATATAATTTTATGCTATATGTAGTATATTTTATATTATACATGCTTATTAACTACTTTTAATTTAGTAGCTAACTTCCTTCTCAAACATTATTCTTATTATAATTCCCTCGTCAGTATATCTCTACCATATGCTAGAACTAGAATCATGCCTCAGTCAAAATGTAATACAAATATATTTTTAAATTCACATTCAAAGGTTTACGTTTTGGCTCCAATGATTGTATGCATATGCATTATATTCAATTCTCAGAATCCTCCTTTTTTTTCACTCAATTTTCTCCACGGTCCTTGGCTGAATTGTACATCCCATGTGCATCTAGCTCACCATGGACTAAAAGATGACGATGACACAGAGGTAAACTCCTTTACACGAAGGTCATACCAGAAGTCGCCGTAATTGATTAGGCGGCATCTGCTGGCTCTGTGGTACAGATTGGTCTCATTCACACCCTGCAGGCTTATGTCACTGGTCTCCAAGCAGGCGCTTCATGTGCTGGCCTCCTGTCCGAAAATTTGTTTGAAATTCTTCACCTGACTACAGTCTGTCAAATGCAGTCTGATAACCCTAGCCTAGTTTTTAAAAAGAAAAAAAAGCGGCAAAGATAAGAACATAGGGAAATAGCTTCGAATAAACATTCAAAAATTATTGCTCATTATGCCACTTAGAAGAAAGTGCATTCAGTTGGAGAGTAATGCTATTAGGTAGAGATGTACACTATTGAAAGTGATTTAATAAGGCATATGACAGTTTGCTTTTGTCCTTCTCTTATATAACTGTCAAAATTCAAATAGTGCGATCTCACCCCGTTTTCTCAAGTATCCAGATGATTTAGTGAGATTAGATCATGAGTGACCCCAACCCTAGAACAATGAAAGAATGCTATTCACAACTCCATTTGTACAGAACTGTTATATTCATAAAATATGTGAACACTTTTGAATATCAGAGGTTACAAAGGCCTAGACAGTGATATAATTTTAAGAATACCTGGCATTGAATTATAACATTTTATAGTTCTCAGGGTTTAATCTTATTATCTTTCTTGGTTCACACAGAGATGTGATGATAGGTGGTCAGGGAGTAAGGTGAGGAACATAAGAAGATGAGGTTAAATTTGTGTTTGAATGACTCCCCTCCCCAAATCTGAGTCCCTTGAGCATTAAAGTCTAATCAGTGAGAGCTGCCTGACCACCTAGAGACAAAGGTAAAATGGAAGTACTCCATTACGACTTGAATCTGTCTTCTAGGCATTTACATTTTATTGAGAATCTAGTATGCACCAGATAACATATGGGACACTTTGATATTCCATCTTGACAGTGATTCTGTAAATTTGGTATTATAATCAGAATGTGATATGAGTAAGCAGACTGAAAGTAAAGATTTTTAAAAATTAAATGTTAAGCAACAGATAAATAGTTTAATAAATTTACTTCACTTATTTAACTTCCGAAGTTAGTGAGGGCACAGAATATTAAATAATTTGGCCACTGTTAAATTTGATATTTCCATGTTTATGTAGACTGGCCAAACCCTTAAGTTACATATTATCTCCCTTTGGAACTAGATTGTCTCTAAAAGGAATTCTAATAAATCGTGACTGAGATGTGGAATGAGTTGTCATTTATCCTGTGCTCTATGATCCCTTAATACCTATATTCAGTTAGAATTTTCAGACAGAAATTTGTTTGACTATCTGTCAGAGAAAAGGTTGTTTGAATATTTGTTACATCGAGATCTTTACCCTTGGAGAGAGCAAGCACACTGGTCATGGCTCTGTATCTGTCTGTTAGAGGAGGCTGAGTACCACCAAACGACTCTAAATACCCACGCCTGACTCTGATGCAATGTTCAATGGTCATCATCATCCAGTTTACTTCTCTGTTTCCCTGTCTGTATTCATCTATATATGGTTCCCATTCTAAATTTTCCTTAGGGTGCTGTATCAGCATGCCTCTAACTTTTGCTTATGTTAATTTTTTTCATTCTTGTAATGCCCTCTAGCCCTACACCCAGCATGAAGCCATCATCTTTGACATCTGCACTTTCTCTGCACTCCAGTAGTACCTTCTCATATTTTCCTGACACCCAGCTATAAGCCACCTGGTGCCACTTGTTATTTTGTGCCTGATTCATGTCAACATGTAAGTTCTTGATGATAATAATAATAATTATTATTATTAAATTCTCATTCAGTGAGTCTGAATATATACAATGAGAACTCTACAAATAGTAAGTAATGACTACTGTTGCTAAACACATTATACACATTATTAATTTAATCCCAGAAGGAATGAATTATTTGCAATTTGAATTTGAGAAAGCAGACTATCAGAAAGATTAAATAACTTACCCAAGTTTACACAGCTGATGGCCAAGGGGATTGACAGGAAAAATCAAATTTATTTTATTTTAAAGCTCTTTTTAACTATTACTGTACCTCATCAAATATAGGGAGAGTACCTTTTATTCCTTTGCTACTCACTGGCATAATAATTCACATATTATCAATACTCAATAATTATAAAAATTTTAAGTAAGCTGTTTATTCTACTGACAAAAAAAAATAAAGTTTTGTTGTGTTCAATGTCTCATTCCCTCAACACCTGAGTATTTAAGAAAACAACATAATATGCTAGAAAAAAATGAATGAATGAATAGCTGTATAAGAACACCCAGGAATTTCTCAACTGTTAGCGATTTCTAAGAAAGTAATCCTAATTAAGAAAAATAATTGTAGTGGAGGAAAAAAAGAGTTAATCCTAGCACTATTTAGTTTAAAAATTTGGAAATATCCCATTTAATAGAAAAGCTTATAAATATTAAGTTCCATTTATAAAATGGAAATAACGTACGAAATGAGATATTTCTGGTACGTTTACAATTGAGAAACTACATTTTTAAAGATTCAGTAATAAAATAAGTTAAAATAAAGACTTCCAACTCACTCACCAACTTCTAGTTCAGGTGTTTTGTCCTATCCCCCGTTACCATTCATATTTATGTATTGACTTTTAGGTTCAGCAACCACCAAGCACCCAACTCCAGGGATTTCTGACTTTAGGCTATGTCCATTAACAACCAGTCGACTCCCTACTACAAACATTAAAAAATAAGCTGTGCTCCTCACTTTAGTAATGCCATTTATTTGGCAGCATGCCATATATTATCTCATTTGATCCCTTCGAATGAATCTGTAAAGTATCTGTGAAGGAGACACTTCTGATTTCCTTCTGGATACACAGGAACTCGGCACGTGTAAGCCTTCTATGCAATGTGACCGTGTTTTGGCCAATGGAAGATAGACAGGGGGCGACGTAGTTACTTTTTAACTTGTCAGTAAAGCACCTTCTGCAATCTTCTGTGCCCTCTTTCCTCCACCCATGGAGGCTGAAAGCAAAGGTCTCCAAGTCAGCATAGTCACAAGAAGGAAGGAGGAAGGATCTGTGAATGCACCACTTAGAGCAGCGGTTTTCAAACTGTTTCATCTCGTGGCACACATAAACTCATGACTAAAATACTGTGGCACACCAAAAAATATATTATATTTTTTGCCCACTGGACAAAAAAAGAAAAGTAGGCTTAGTTTTGATTTCACACCGGATGGCTATTGTTGTGTTGGCTGTTGTTATTTTTTGTTATTTGAGAATCTAAGGGGAAAGAGGTCAGTACCCCTAACTTGTCAGATACGGCATGTTTTAAAAATTCTTGAGCCACATAGCTTGAAAATCGCTGACTTAGAAGAGAGCCACCCAGGAGAGCTGTCCAACAAAAGAGAGCTGAATCAAATTTTGTATGAAATGAAATAAACATCAGGGTTTATTTCTGCCATGTTGTAATCTAGCCCTCCATACCCAATGCATTATTATTACCCATGTGCTTTATATGAAGGAAGTAAGGTGCAGAACTGTAAGGAACTATGCAGTTTTACACAGAAAGGGTAAAGGCCAAATAAGAATAAAACCAGTCTGACATCAAAGCTTGTGTCTATTTCATACTTTTAAAAAATATACATATTATTATATATAACAATAAAACTTGGTAAAAATTGAAAGCTCAGTTATTAGGGGCGAGAGAAATACACTTCATTGTAACTAAAGATGACATTGCAGGAAACCATGAAAATCAGGTCTGAAAGTATATTTTGTACAAATATTTACAGGAAAAATGGAAGACACAGTTATGCATATATTTATATGTGCATGTCTGTGTGTTTTCTGACTCTAGTTTTGATTATATATGATATAGAAATACTTTGAAATCAAATCTGTTGGTGTTTACAGGGGTTTACTTGTTTGTTTTTTTTTCTTTATTGATTTTATAGAGAAAGAAGAAGGGAGAGGGGGAGAGAGATAGAAACATCGATGAGAGAGAACATCGATTGGCTGCCTCCTGCATGCCCCCCACTGGGGATCAGGCCCACAGCCTGGGCATGTGCCCTGACAGGGAATCAAACCAGTGACCTCTTGATGCATGGGTTGATGCTCAACCACTGGGCCACACCAGCCAGGCTACAGGGGTTTTCTTTAAAAAGTGGTAGTAAGGAATAGTTTTATTTTTTTCTTTTATTATACACTTTTCAATTTCCCTGAAATAATTAGGTATTATTTTTTAATACAAAAATACACATATCAGATGAAACACATGGCTAAAGTATATTCCTTTTGACTTCAGGGAAACAACTGAATCACAGGTCCATTCATAATTCTGAGTGTTTCAGAAATACCTGGTCTGCATGCAGGCCCTTTGTTGTCCAAGCATCCAAGTTTGCAGCTGGTGATATTTTTCTATAAAGAATTTATAACTTTTCTTCTGAACTAAGATGCATTTCTAAATGGTTCATGATGTGTGTCATGAATAACCTTTATTGCTCAGCCTTCTCTGAACCAAAATGTATTGCTATTAGTTTAATGTAGTCAATATGTATAATTATTTTTTCTGAATGATTGTGACTCTATCAGCATATATAATGTTTGGAAATTTTGAATTTTCAATACTGTCTTAAATGTTATACAAGCCTTCTGCAAACTCCCAGGATGATTTAATTTTTACATAAAACATTGGGAGCAACTTTAGCGCTGATAAACTATTCCAGTCAAAAGCTCAACAGCAAATCAGTTCAAAGTAATCCAAGCTTCATTAATCACTTAATATGCAGAGCGAGCTTTCTCGTTCCTGCATTCTACAGAAGATGGTTAAAACCCCATTTCTGCTGTTCTCAGTGCCTGATCCTTGAGACTAAAGAACAAGACATTTTTTCTTCAATCAGTTTGCAGGCAAGAGACAAAACAACAAAAATGTTATTTAGAAAGAACATATATTTTTTCTTACTCACGCTAATATTCTGATGATGTAAGTCAGTTTCTTCTTAATAATATGAAGCAGATCTTTTTAAAATTTTATTGTCTTCAGAAATGTTTGCCTTTAAAAACAGTCAGCGGAAACCATGTACATGTATCCTCCAAAGTTCTCCTTAGAAGACATAGGGGTGTTTATCAATTAAATTCAGCCAAGACCAATTTTAGGATTTCTTGAAGAGCTTTCCTTCATCCTTTGAGTGAAATGCTGAACATGGAGCTGAAAAATGAGAGGCGTGAACTCAACATATTGGTCCATGATTCTTTATTCTGGCCTATTAGCATTCTATGTTTATTGATTTATTGAGGTCTGTGTTTGGCAGTTGGTGTTTTCAGCAGAAATATTTTTTCAAGTGATGTTCTTGTTGTCAGGTTAATATATTTTTTGAGATCACTATTCAAACATGTTATGCTCATCTCAATGAGAGTTTTGGAAAAGTATCAAGTGTTGATGCTCTTGATTGAATCAGAAATAAGTAGCGTAGGAGAGGAAAACTTTCTCTCTACCCTCTCAGGGTCTTTAGCTGGGCCTGAAAATTAAACTGACGTTAAGACATATTAATTGAAAGAAAGCATACAAATTTATTTAATATATGTTTTAAATGACATGGAGCCTTCATAAGGAAAGCAAGACCTCCCAAAGTTGAAAATCCTAAACACTTTTATACTCGGTTGAACAAAGAGAGGAAATCGTGGAAAAGAAACTAAGATATCTGAGGAGGCTAAAGGATGCGTTATTTTAACAAGGTTTTTGCCCAGAATTTTCTTGCCTCAGTATTTGGAAGACATCTTTCACATGGGAGTTTTCTGTTTCCAGAGAGAAAAGGGGAAATTGGAATGCCCTTCTTAGACCTTCCATTATTTTTATAAACTGCTTTAGCTCAAAATAATCCTTATGCCAAAGTGGAATATTTGGGGGCGGGAGCATATTCTGCATTGTAATCTGATTGCTTTGATTCTTTTTTTTTATTGGCTTGCTCTCTCTCTCTCTCTCTTCATATCTTTTCAAGGTTTGCCCTTATTCATAAACGTTTGTGCTTTCAGTCGAAAGCTTCTTGATTCTTTCCAAGCAGCTTGGTTTCCTTTCTGTCCACTAAACTCATGTGCATGAAGACAGATTTTGGTTCCTTTAATTAGAAGCCATACTTGTTTTGACTGTTGGGAAACTATTCTTAAAATGATGGACAGCCGGAATACAAGTGCCTAGGGGTCCAGGCTTTAGAATAGGAAAAAACATGCTTGTGTGTCGCCCATAGCACATTGTAGCAAAATGAGATCTGGTGGTTATTTAACTTCTTTGAGCCTCAGTTTCTTTATTTATAAACTGGGGAAAATGATTATGCCATCTTATGAAATTATTGAGACAAAAAAATAATGCTTATCAAGTGCTTCTTTGCCACATATATGCTATAATAATTTACACAAACTATGTTTTCATTGTTCTTGTTCTTATGTGAGCATGCCACCCTATATATTATGGCAAAAACTTCTTTGCCAGCTCCTCCCATGAATACTGTATGTTTTTTACTATAATAGTAGAACAGTTACAAAATAGATTAATCTAAGTATTCAAAAATTCTGGTTTATACTTTTTATGTATTCATTACCTTCATTCAAGTAAATGTATTATTAAAATAAAACAATGTTTAATCTCTATTATTTTTTTTTAAATCCTCACCTGAGGACATTTTTTTTTTTTTTTTGCATTTATCTTCAGATAAAGTGGGAGAGAGAGAAGGATGAAGAGAGAGAGAAAAACATTGATGTGAGAGAGACACATTGAGTAGTTGCCACCTACACGATCCCAACCGGGGCCGGGGACAAATTACAACTGAGATACGTGCCCTTAGTGGAAACCAAATCTGGGACTCTCCCGTCCACGGGCCGACGCTTTAATGGCTGAGCCAAACTGGCCAGGGGTAATCTGTACAATTTTGAAAAGTCATAAGTGATAGCTTGTTGAGCTATCATGAATGTGCATAGCAAATTTAGTAACCTGATAATTAATAGAGATTTTGGGTTGATGAATTTCAAGTTGACTGGATTCTGCTACAACACTGATCCTACTAAATTTCATTCTTGAGACCAAATATGCAGCCCAGAATATATTGTTTCAGACAAATCATAATGAAGATTAAATTCAATTAAAAACTTTACCACATGACATCTTAGGTGAATTAAGCAGCTCACTTTCTTTCCTTTGTATTAATTAATCTCTTCTAGGTTTCCAGATGTGGCATACCAAGGTTACCTTGCATTAGCAAGGAACAAAGCATGTTCCAGTGAGCATTAATTCTGCAGGAATATGTCAACCAATAGGATCCTGTTAAAATATAAGTGTGGGAACTTCTGATTAAAAATGGTTGAACAGAGTTTTGTTTTAACTCTAGGGCTGGGCATCTTAAATTGATTAACTTGAATTATGAGTTTATTATTCACCTTCTTGTGCACATTTCCACTTTATAACTTCTAGTAGTGTCTGTGGGAAACACTTTGGAATATATGGATATATTCAACTTTGTATGCAATTCAAAATGTGTATTGAAGTGTTTTATTTGGAATGTGCTGTTTTCAGTGCAATTCCTTCAGTGATGAGCAAGAAAGAAACTTTCTGCTCACAAAAACGTATAAACTAGTAAGAGAGAAAAGCAGTTAACGTGTTTTATGACAAACGATCAAAATCAGTTTGAATAGTGCTGAGTTCTGGGAAGTAATTGCAAATCTGGTAAATGAAATCTGGAGTGACTGGAAGTGATGGGAGCCAGGCAGCTTTGCATGAATTGATTAAAGAAGGATATAATATTTGGGACTGAACCTAAGTGGGGAAAAGAAGCCTGTTATATTATGATCTATTTGAAAAGTATTTTATGCATCTTGAAGGCAATTTTTATCCTCTGGTTATAGTTGACTATACCTGTAATAAACACTTGGCCAAGATGGGCCAATGTAAAGTATGGATTTTACATTTTATTTGAATTGGGAAACCAAGGGACTCTAGGTAGGTGTTAGTAGACCTGTGAACCAACAGTCTAAGTCAAAACAGCACATGCAGCACCATTTATATTCTGATGGCAATGGACTGTTTCCCCAGTTCTTTATGGAGCTTACAGTATACTTATAGCCTGAAATGCTGATACTCTGACTAAGTTAAGCATTTAAAATGTTACCACTGAAATACACAATTGAAACTAATTTAAGGAAAGAGATCTCAAAATACATACATAATAGGTATTGTCAGAGACATGTAAAACTAGAAGCTGAACTGTATCATTCCTGAAAAAGAAAAATTCAACATCACATGCCAGGTTAACAGAGATGACCTCTCTGATGCCTGTCTTACCCTTGTTTGCCTTTTGGCTCCTGCACCCATCCCTGTTAGCCCATCAAGGTCACGTGGGAAAAGGCAAAGTATTTTAGGAAGAGGCCTGAGACCTCCTTTCCAGCAAACAGTGTGAGCTTGATAAACCCTTATATGTCTTGCACACATCACTATTGAGTACCTCTGTGTTGTGATTGGCGAATGTACTAGATATCCAGACAATAAAAACAAAACTGATTTTTATTAATCATACAACCTAGACTAAATAGTTCTTTCCTGATTTGGAGTATCTAATATACTAACTCAGTTCTTTACTGAGCATAAGCATTTATCCAATTCCTTATCTCTGAACTTCAAATAAGAACTTTATTTACTTTCTCAGGATATTTTGAAAAATAATTAGATGACAGAATATAAAAATATGTATTTCTTTTTGCTATTTGGATAAGTTCTTACATATTCAAACACAGAGGCACATCTTATTTTGCTAAATAGATGTTTCTGAACAGTTGCCTATAAATCAAGTTCCTACCTATTAAAATTGATTTTCTTATTGGCTTTTATTATAAACTTAGATATGCCTGGAGATATACTCCTCTAGGGAATTAAAAATAAACTGGTCCTAGAATATAATAGAATGACATTCAAAATTGCTACAAAAATTTTAAGCTATAGACATTTAAAGATACAATACCATTTTTTATTTCAATATTATTTAAAATAATAGCTCCCCCCAAAATTTTTACTTAGAGCATGGTTTCTGGTATTCCACATGTTTAAGTTGGAAGGTAAAAGCAAGATAAGCTACCTTAGAAAAATATAAAATAAAAATCCCTTTATCTTTTGCCAGCCTTCCTTATCATCACAAAAGAAAGTGGAACCTATTTGCTTCCAAAGACCTCATGCAAACTAGTAAAGTATGCTGAGCTGGAATAAATGGAGACTCGGAAAGAGTCCATTCAAAATGCAGCAATACTTGAGCAACAGAAACACACTCAAGATAAGGTGTCATTACTGCCAAATGGTGTAAAACAACTTGTTTCTTAGCCAGAGGGAGGAACCCACAATGCAAGTGCAAATCACTTGCAGCAGGTCCCTAATTCTGGGTAAATCAAAGGGCTTTTCTGGTACTCAGTTATCTTATTGAAGACAGAGTTTTGGGGTGAAGGAAGGAACAAAGACGGAGGAGAAAGAAGCAATACTACATGTACATGAAGAAAGGGGCAGTGCCTTTACATACGCCACTTTCCATAAATCTCACCACAGACCTGTTAGGATGTTACGATGTTCCCATTTATTGTTGAGAAAGTCAAAGTCATCCAGAGAAGACCAAATAACCAGGACACAAATTTAGTACCATTGGACTGCAACTGTAGATTCTTCCCATAATAGAGGCTCTGACGCAATACTTCTTGTGAGCAAGATGCCATGTGAAGTGTTCATCAAACATTAGTTCCACATCTTTACATTGTGAGAAAACTGAGACCAGGGAGGGTAACTAAATGTGTCAATGGCTACAAGGCAGGATGGTTAAAAAAGTGTCTCCCTGTTGTGCAGTCCTATGTTATGTACAGGATTTTCCTTCAATAGCCACTTTACCTTCCCAAACCCTTTGGTTCTGGGAATAACACTTCATAAAATTCATAGGAAAAAAGACAAACTAGATGTTTTATAATGAATTTATTAAAATATTTTGCAAATATGAATATCTAGTATTGAGATGTATGCAATAAGACATATATTGCTATTATTAATTTGGTTCATGAGAAATTACCTTTTGATTTTATGTCCTCAATAATTTGTTGCTTACTTAGTTGCAAACTGCTTTTAAAAAAAGCATTGCAAATTTTTTTCTTTAAAAATTCTTTTACAGTTTTGGTATTCAGAAATAATGAGGATATTCTATTTAAAATGTCTTACTGTTAATAATAGTGGTTAGGCCATATACCAGAAGTAGCTTTAAGGCACAAGTTTTAAATACTTCAATAGAGCAGGTAAAGATAACATACTCATCTACTAGGAGAGAACAAAAAAGGATTATAATATTGTCTTCTCTGTTGGAAAAAAAGACATGAGATACTATAAGTGATAGTCAAAGAGCAAAGGGGACCTAACCTGTCCTCACTTAAGACAGTGACATAAATTGATGAGGCTTCTGATCTTGCGAGATGATTGTTGCACTATCTCAGTATATGTGTTTTATTTCTGTCAAGGAAAATGGGATCATTGGGGAATTAAATTGTATAGAATAGTTCATGGAAAAACCAAAGTGATCAAAAACAACCCCTGGGCCCACATATTTTTTAAATCTCAATATTTCTTCTAAGTCATGTATGTGGTCCTTTCTCTACCAGCCTATGTATGGCACTT
This sequence comes from Molossus molossus, assembly GCF_014108415.1. NCBI lineage: Eukaryota > Metazoa > Chordata > Mammalia > Chiroptera > Molossidae > Molossus > Molossus molossus. The sequence continues at coordinate 19,412,016 of NW_023425344.1, forward strand.
GAGGTTATTTCTTAATGTATGTTCTACTTCTGCCTTGGTTTTAGGGGAGAAACATACAATGCAGTATTATACATTTTAGAAATCTCAAGAAATAGGTTATTTGACATAATTTTAGACTTACTTCCTTATTCTCAGAATATATTTATTAGAAAATTAGAAATGTTAGATTTAAATTTTAGACTATTTCAAAAATAAATATTTTTTCTTTTAAAAGTACTAATAAAAAATCATGACATTTTAAAATAGTACAATTAGTTGGGACACCTTAATGATAAAGCCAAAAATGCATTTGTGCCAAGAGTAAACAACTATTATTACATTGGCTAAGATGCCAGAGAGAACGTATTACCCTTCTTTTTTTTTTTTTTTATTGTATGGTGTGGCAGGAAACTAGAAGTCCCTCTAGACCAGTGGTTCTCAACCTTCCTAATGCCGCGACCCTTTAATACAGTTCCTCATGTTGTGAGGAACCATAAAATTATAAAATTATTTATAATAAAACCATAAAATTATTTTTGTTGCCACTTCATGACTGTAATTTTGCTACTGTTGTGTCTTAGGCAACCCGTGTGAAAGGGTCGTTAGACCCCCAAAAGGGTCACGACCCACAGGTTGAGAACCGCTGCTCTGGACCAAAAGCTAATATTCAGAATAATTAAGAAAGTAATAAAAATGCATCCCTGAACTGGCATGAAGTTCAAAACCAAAGAAAAGGTGAAACTAAATGTTTTTTGAAATAGTGCCAAAGATGACTTTACCACTGAAAGTTTCTGCTAAAGCTGCAGTCATAGAATACAAACCCTGAATTTAGGATTTGTAGATGAGACAAAATCTTAGACACAGTCAATGTGGAGAATGTCACAGGAAATTCAAAAGCCCCCAATTCAATGTAGGGGTGATATAGAAATGAACCCTGCTGTGAAGAATGCAACAAGAGACTTCCCCTCTCAAAGCAGGCACTAGAGGAGGAGGGAAAGTTACCTATTTCCACTGAGAATATATAACCTTGGCATCCCATGCCTTCGCAATGAAATTCAAACTTGTATTTTCATAGAAACCTCAAAGGGATATTTCAATTTAAAGTAATGCCAGGGTGGTGGAGCCTACACGCAGATGCAAACACATTTCTCAGAAAAAAATTTGTTGTCAATAATCCTTGTCTATATTTTGGGATTAATTAAATATATTTTTGATATTATTTTTTATTAACTTATTAGTTACTATCTTTCTCTTTCATTTTAATTATTTCCTGCAGGTTTGCTGTGCAATATGCTAGCCTCTAGTTATACGTATCTGATTACAATTAAATTTGTATATATAAAATTAAATTAAAAATTGGCTCACAGGCCTGGCTGGTTTGGCTCAGCGGTTAGAGGGTCAGCCTGTGGACCAAAAGGTCACGAGTTCAATTCCCAGTTAAGGGTACATACCAAGGTTGCAGGTTTGATCCCCAGCCCCAGTCAGGGTTCTATGGGAGGCAACCAATAGATGTCTCTCTCTCTCTCTCTCTCTCTCTCTCTCTCCTTCCCTGCATCCCTCCCTTCCACTCTATCTAAAACAAACAAACAAGCAAAAAAAAAAAACGAAAAAATATCTTCGGATGAGAATTGACCAAAAAGTTTTTTTTGAATTGCACACAAATATTTCAAGTGCTTATTGTGACTAGGCAATAACACTGAACAGTGCAAATATATAACATTTATATAAAGTTATCTAGTGGAGTAGCACCCTTTAGAATTGCACATGTTCCACTCTCATGAACTTTACCAGGTAAATACTAAACGAGGAAAGCTGGATGAGCTGCACTGAGATAAAGCTAATGGCGTGCTGATATGTGCCAGAAGGCAAACAAGTTAGCTTGTGTCCTCTTAACCTAAATTCACTCAAAAGGATTACATTTGTTAATGTTTACCATTGTATTTTAAAATATGGTTAAATAACTTCTCTTTAATTTTAAAAATACTTTCACATAATCACTAATGTTGTGTTAACAATTTGTATTGTCTTGAGATGGCATTTTTCTTTTATTTTTGTTTATTTAGTTGTTTTGCTGCTATTTTTCACTCATTTCTTAATGGAGCTCGTATATATGTATTTGTTTGTTTTTAATCATATTGAATTGTGTTGAATCTTCTTGGGATGGCTATTAGCAAGAGGAATCTTTGGAAAAGTGGGGGATAGGGCGGGATGGCTCCTCAAGTTTCTTTACAATTTTTGCAAAAGCATTGATACAGTGAAGGCTTGATTTTTAAAAAATAATAATGACACCTCTCAGTAGGAAGCTATGTTTTTTTGTTTTTTTTTTTTTTTGCTTCTTAAAATCTGGTGTAAAGGTGCTTTGCCCACCAGGATAAATATTCCCTGACTTCTGCACCCACCAGTGCTACAGGTTGGCTCAGCCTGGTTCATCAAAGGTGACTGTCACTTCACAACAACAAAACTAATATCTGAGGTTTCTTACCTCTGCCTCCTTTATCTACCTCTCACTGCTCACATCTGTTTTATCAGCCCTGTTTATATTTTCCACTCAGAGGGATGATATTTAGAAAATGGCAGAAATTTCTACCTAATCACCAAAATCTATATTTTCCTCTTTTTTTGTGGGTACAGAGCTACACTGAATTCCCCACGCTCCTTTCCATGCATGTGCTCCGCTGACTTATTTTTTAGCCAGAGAATGTAAGTGGCAGTGATGGGCAACACTCCAGGTCCTAATACAAGGGACATTCAAAGCCTTACTCCATCTCCTTCCCCCTGCCAGCTGGCTCCGACAGTGATGTAAGGTCACCTTAGGGGTCACTTGTAGAAGATGGCAGAGACTCTGCCAGCTGGGGCTTGAATGTATACATGGAGAAGGGCTGCTCTGTTGACAGATATGCCTGCCCATGGCTGATGTGAGCAAGACATAAACTTCTGTTTTAAATAAGTTTATATAACTTGCAATTGGCCCAAGCAAAGAGATGCTAGGTAGGTAGGACTCCTGTTTTCTCACTGCTAACCCAGGGCTCTTTTGTTCATTCTATGATATGAGGAGTTTGCCTATGGCCTTCTTCTTTTCTAGTTATATTTTTTACTCTTTTGTTCTTATAGTTTAAAAATTTTAGATTCAAATATTCTAACTTTTATTATCCAATCCACTACTGACTCTAAAGACTATTATTTCAAGTCCACAAGTTAGATAGGCAGGGAAAAGAAGGACTGTTTACACCTCTCAAACCAACTGGGACAACTCCTTATATCCAGCTCAATAAAAGGTCTTCATTGTGTTGCCCTATTGGCAGTTTTATTTATAATCTCATCTAAATGCTGTATAGATGAAATACCCAACTATTTTGACAGTTTACTTCCTCTTTCTTCTTTGTAACTAACACTCTTCTCAAGAGTGTTGTTGAAGGGAATATTAAAGCAAAGATTAGGAAAGTACTTGATTCCATATTGTACTCTAGAAAGTAATTATTTGCTCTTTTAGGGGAAATGATCCCGTTTTTATTTGGAGGAATTTCTTTACAAAAGAGACCAACATTCTTACATCTTAACAGTTTATTTCTTCCCCGGATGGTAGTTTGCTTTGGTAGACCAGTGATTCCCAAACTTTAGAATCACCTGGGGTGGTATTGCAGATGTTTTTACTCAGGTACCATCCCCAGGGACACTATGAATTGGACTTGTGTGGGTCTTAAGAATGGAAACTTAAAAAAATCTCTCTATGCAATTCTAAATTGAATCCAGGCATGAGAATCATTGGCATAAACCTCTGCATATGTAAATTAGATAATATAAATATCTTTCATGTGCCAATTATTCATGTAAATGTCTTTAAAATATTTTTATTACAAAGCTAGTCTCAATAATAAGAAATTAAATGATTGATTAAGTTTCATGATTGTTTTCCTTTTAAAATTATTTTGTGTTATAAAGCTTATTTAATGGGAAAGTGTGATTTTTCTTCTTTATCGCTTGTTTTGTATAATTACATTGCTTAATGTCACTACGGTTATCTGAACTGTTTGAAATCTACCTGACATCAAGTGGTCCTTTGATTTGATCTATTTCAAATATTTTTACTACTGAGTTAATAAAAAATCATTCCAAGTTTTCTTCAATTAAATAACTCAATATTTCTGAGGGTCTAAGATTGGATTAGGACATTTACTAATAAAAAATAGCTTGTTGTCTGGCTGGTGTGGCTCAGTGGTTGAGCATTGACCCATGCACCAAGAAGTCGCCAGTTCGATTCCAGGTTAGGACACATGCCTAGGTTGTGGGCCTAATCCCCAGAAGGGGGCATGCAGGAGGCTACCAATTGATATTCTCTCTCATCGATGTTATTTTCTCTCCCTCTCACTTCCTCTCTATCTAAAATCAATAAAGGAAAAAAAAATTTGTTTTAAAAATCACATTCACTTTCTTAAAAAATATCTTGTTATTTGATAAAAATACTCATGAACAAACTGACTTAGTGAAAGAAGTAGATTGGGAGTATAATTCATATAATTTTAATATCATGGAAATACACCTATTTCTATAACTAAATGTTAACATAAATGTGTTAAAACCTAAATCAATATTTGTAAATTTAACCTACATGTATTCAGCAAATATGAAATTAAGGAATAAATAATATGTTTAAGAATGGCATGTACAGGACCTGTCATAAATAAGAGCTCAGTCTACGTGCGCTATTGTAATTGGCTCTGTTTTAGCACCTGTTGTTCTCTTTTAAAATTTCTTTTCTCTACTTGTCCAAATGAATCTCCCCAAGGAAATTACATACATATATTATAACAGACTTTGGTTTATGAAACTTTCAGAACTATTTCTATGTATCGTTATTTGAATCTCTTGAATGTATTTGGGTAGCTATAGTTAAATGATAGTATGAAGATTAAACTGGTCCTGTTCATTGCTTGTAATATGGCTTTGTTCAAAGGACGGGGTTTGCTTCTTACATTTGAGAAATGATATATACTCTTCCTATATCATGGTGCTAGTGGTAGAGTTAACATAAGAAAATAAGTATATAATCATATGAAAGCAGTAGCTAATGTTTAATATAATAGAGCACTTTCATCATGCTGAGCAGCAGACTATTTTGCAGATATGCCTCAAACACATTCTATAGCCCTTTAGAAATATTAGCTAAAATAACTCTAACTGGACACTGTGTAGGGACAGAATTCTCTTCTAGGCTATTTTGACACATTCTTTCAGGCCTAAGCCTGACAGGAAAGATCATTTTCAAGTGCATATTTCAGATGAATCAAATTTTCTTTTTCTGGGCAGAAAAAGGAATTTTTATGAAACACAATACTTTCTTTGGTATAGAAAGTTTTTTTCCCTACAGCATGTGCCATAAGCATTCTTCTCTTCCTGAATGTAGTTCTTATAGTCTCACTTCAGTTATCATTGCTTAGAGAACTCGGAGAAATTCTACATGGCCAGGTTGAATCCAGGCCCCAACAGCAGAGTCACCCTGAGGGTGCTTACCCTATATTTCAGCCTACTTCTCATATCAATTTCAGATTGTTGGGGTAGCTTTTAAATAGTCCATAGTCTGAGCAGAGAGAGATTTTTAACTAAAAATATAGTTGTGGGCCAAAATGTAATGCTAGATTATGGAGTTAGATGTTATTACTTATTGTATATTAGAACTTTGACAAGTGTACATCTCAAGATTAGTTAATATGCAAATCATTTCTTCTATCCATATTTTGGTTAATAATAATAATAAAACATTATTTCATGGTGGTGTCCAGTAGACAAACTTCTATCCTACCCTCTCTGCATTAATAGCTAGTTGGATAGTCAATAACAAATGCAGTGAATCATAAAAATATGTACATACCTTAAATATTTTTACTTGAAACATCAAAATAGATCGAAATTAGTCTTAACTCAAAAAAAAGACATGAATACCTTAAATATTTTAACTTAGAGCATATCATAATGAGCTGAACTTGTCTTAATTGATCTCATTATTTACTCACAAATGTTCTAAACCCTTCCTCTAAAACACGGTGATGGAATCAGGCTTCTCCTGGCTAAGTGACATAGTCTAGAATATGCCCGTTCCAGGGAGATATTCACATCGTAATGAAGTCCTGAATCCTGGTAAAATATGAGGGAAGCAAGGTAATATACTTGAAAAATATATGATAAAATCAAGTTGCTTATGAAATATTGTCAAATTATAAAATTTCAGAAACTAGAAGATAGTATTCTTTGTCGACTTGAAAGAAATTAAAATTGTAGCCCATTACTATTAGAATTTTCTTATATAATCAAATTCTAACTGGTAATGAGGTCTGCATTTTCACTCTTTCTTCAAAGACAAATGGCAAGTGGAATTATTTTATACTTAAAGAAGTGTGATTTGTCCATCTGACTTTCAAAAGTTTCAAAAATTGTGTGTGTGTGTGTGTGTGTGTGTGAAAGAGAGAGAGAGAGAGAGAGAGAGAGAGAGAGAGAGAGAGAGAGAGAGATTGAACAATTGGAGCAAAATATAAGCAATGTATTCCAATGTATTCATGCTCTGTGTTCTGCCTGGACTTTTTATTCTCTTTGCCTTGCTATTTTCCATGTATTCTTCAGGTTCAAGTTTAAAGGTTAGCTTCCATGCTTCCCTGATCTAAGTGAGTACTCCATTAGATATTCTCACAGCACACTATATTTCACCTATGTGGCTTTCAGAATTTTAAGTAATTTGATTTTTTAGAACTATTTGTCCATTATCTATTCCTGTGTTATATGATCAACTCTGTGAGAGGAGAATTCAGAACTTTTAATAAATTATCTATCCCCAACACCTAGCACATTGCCAACACATGGTTAGCCATTAATAAAGTGGACTTAATAAATGAATGGAGATGGCCAATAGCTCTTTCTCACTCTTTCTCACTCTTTCTAATAGGATAGAGACTGAAATATCTACCTCGCTCTTCTCTATTCCCCCATCTCAAAACATCTATACCCTTGATTTTCTCCATTAAACATTCAAAAAGGTGTTGTTAACAAAAAGCAAAACAATTTGCTAATTTTTTTTAATTTTTATTTATTTTATTTTTTAGGGTATATACCCATGAACAAAGATACTTAATAAAGAATAAGCATACCTTCTATCTGGGGCTAAATAACTGGAATAAAAAACTAGATTTGAGGATTTTGTTAGGAGGAGATAGATAATGTGATACTAGGTCATGTTGATGGAAAGAATGTAGATCATTGAGAAGAAGAAAAGCAGAGGCCAAAACATAATCTCCTGCTGTGATATAGCATAGAATTTCAAAATAGTTGGGCAGCATAACTGATTTGTGTTAGCTGTTTTGTGACTTAAAAATAATTAGATTTGTTGTCAACATTTTATAGCCAAGAGGGTTAATATAAAAATTACAATCTTTGTTTTTCTTGAAAGACTAAAAGATTAGATTTATATTTGTCCTCAGCAACAATTAGAAGAGCTAAAGATCTTCCACTCACTTTTTTTCTTTAGAGGCATATACTCTGCAGTTTGCAACATTCCCCACCCTGCAGATTTCATGCATTTATTTTCCTTGTCTGGCCCTTGTTGACATTGAATTTATAAATCCTGTTATATAGGACTTTTAAAGAACCATGAAAATAGGAATATTTTGTGTGGTCAAGCACAGGTCAACTAACTTAGTATTTTATTGGGATAGATTTAGAATTGTACATCTTTGTTCTACATATACAAGGTATGGCAAAAGTAGGTTTACAGTTGTGAGTATGCAAAACAGTTTATTCTTGTATTATTATTCATTAATTATTGTGCTGTTTTCTATACAAACAACCAAAACCAACTTTTGCTTCACCCTGTATTCTACATTTTAAACATCAATCTATATTTACTGATCAATGATACATATAATTAGAAATTATTATTATTATTCTTTTACTGAATATAGGCTTTACATCTGCCTTCAACTTGAAATTTACATCGTTACATACATTTGACCTTGATAGAGTATTCTGGATGTACAGTGTTTATATTTATTCACCCAGAAATATTAGCTGTTTATTATAGAGTATTACTACAGTTTATTTTGTATTGTTGGGGACCTAGGAAAGTTTCACATCACCTTGAAAAAAGATGTTAATTAAAATTTGATTGGTGTCTATTATTAAATAAATTATTGTCTCTTTGGGAAGCAGAATTCTGGAGCTATAACAGAAATAGTGACATATACAGAGAAATACAAATTTAAACATTTAAGTAACATGATCTTTGGTCTCAATTTAAGATGATAAATAATTTCCAAATATTTTCAATCCTGTGATGAAATTGGATCTCTTCAATACTTTGGGTGTCCTAGAAAAATTATTATTATCAATTTTAAAGTGGATAAAGAAGCCCAGGAAAGTTAAACAACATGTCACAGAATGCATGACAATATATTTATGGAGCCAAGAATAGAATTTATTTATGTCTAATACCTTTTTCAACTAATATGGATTTCCTGCCATTTTTACATAGTGAAGCTTTAAAACATCCCATAAGAATTATATATGTAGGACTTCTAAAAGCATTTGGAATTAAAAAAACAGTTATAGCACTTAAAAATAAACTACTAGTATTAGAAAAATAGGTGTAATATATATCAAGATATTTTGATTATTTCAAGTGAACAGTATGTTTGGTTTTGATATTCCTAACAACCAAAATAAAATAGGTTATATACATCTTATTTTCATTTAAAGGAAAGTATTTAATACCACCGAGAAAGCCAGTAGTTTTTCTGGGAGTTAAACACTAAATTGAGTTATGTACTCTATAATCTATTTTACATAAGGCGTTATATAATATTATATTTCTACTCTTCAAATGCCATTAAAAATGTCATTCTATTTTTTAGCATCAAATTAAATTCTACCACAATCTCTAATAATTTTGACATTTATTGAATAGTTGCTATACAGTACATTTCTCTAAGTTCTTTATATGTACTCAATCATTTAATCGTCACTGCAATCTGTGATATAGGTACTATATTTTATCTTTGAAAGAAGAGGACACTAAACTATAAGAATTAAATAACTTCCCCAAGCTCACAGAGCTAGTGTATCAACTAGCTGGTTGTGTATAATGCCATGCTTCTCATTTTGAGACTCAGGCAAGAGAATGCTGGCTGCAGCATGCCATTCTCATGAGGGAGGGCTGGTCCTCTCAAGAGGGGGATGGTGCCAACCTGCCCTGCCTCTAAAAGCCTCAGCTCATAGCTGGTACTTGTGTCCCCCTGGAAAAATAAGCCCCTAGTCAAGCTTAGTGTCAGAGGGTCAAAAGAGTCAGCATCCTAACCTAAGGACCACGACAAAAATGGAGAGGAAAATAATAAATTTTGTGCAATGTGGCAGAGTAAGTGTATCCATCCAGGCCATCTGGTTTCATAGCCAGTACCCTCCCCACTGCGCTACGCTGTTTCCTATTGTGTTGTATTAATATCAGTAGATTTATTTATTTTGAATTATCCCTACATTTCTGAGTTAAAAAACTAAACAATATTGTATATTATGTCTTTAGTATATTGCTGAATTCTGTGCTAATACTTTCATATATCTATATATTCATAAGTAAGACAGGCCTATGGTTTTGTTTTCACTTTTAAAAAAGATTAGATTTTAGTTTTATCAGTGTGTGTTAGCTGTGTAGAATAAATTTCATCACTCTACATCTTTTTATACTATTTCAGAAAAACAAAGATGATACAGTTGCCTAAGAGAGAAAATGTATGTGCAAGTGTTATATAAATTGTGCATGGTTATACAAATATAAGTAACCATTATTAACATAGCATTTAATGTGTAAACAGTCTAAAACTGTGTCAGATATGAAATATAGTTTTATTATTTTCTTTTTTCTAATTTAGATAATCTTTCTCTTCAAATTATCTTTCTTGTTCAATTAATTTATAACCTTATTCTTATAAATTACCTTCATGTACTAATCCCTGATCAATTTTCTTAAAATGCCTGTAATTATCTTTTACTTACCTTCCTTGTCTGTGTTTAGAAAATTGGAAAGTTGATTGATTAAGAATTGAGCATTATTATAGCCAATGTGCATGCTTATTTTTAACCCCAGTATTTTTGTATTATGATTAATCTTTTCAAATATTAATACATAAGCTATAATTAGTCATAATTAGAATATTTTCCTCAAAAATTTGGAAAAAGACATTAAAAGAAAAGTTATAAAATGCACCCCGTTATTTTCACATTTTTAACAAAGGCAAACTTGGTGTCCTGAAACTGGGTCACACCAGCTCATGAGAGACTCTTTACACATCTCTTGCTAACATTGCAACTAGTAATGTCGTGTTGGTAGATTAAAGTTGGTCATGGTGGGAGTGTTTACATCATGAAAATGGCAAACAGTATAAATCAATAGTCCTCCTGGCTCTCCACAACACTCTGTGTCTGCATGCATATTTATGTATCTGAATTTTGTGGTGTTTTCCTGCTGCTGCATGATGTTACGAAATACCAGAGCTCAAAGGCACTTAGATGGGAAACAAACATTCTTCCAGGAAGTTATCAGTTATGGTAGGAAGAAGAGACATCAGTGTCTTTCAGCTCTTGTTTACGAACCTCTGTGTTTTGTCAACAGGCAAGATTGCACCATATAATGGTCTCTGACATAAACAGAGTCTGTATTTGTGAGATAGAATCCTATCCATACAGGTCATTTTCTCTTAATGTTATTATAAGTGACTTTCCAATAAGTTCTTTGAACTTTCCATTTTTGGGTGATAAAGACCAGTTGATTAAAGACATTGCTGTACTTCATTAATTATGAAATGAATTCATTGCTCAAAAGCAGTGCTGTGCAGAATGGTGGTTAAATCAGGTCAGCCGTGGTAAGGGAGTGTCCATTTTATTGAGTTTATATGTAGCCTCTGTCCCTGCTGTAATCCGTGGGCCCACCAAGCAGACACTAGAGTGGCTAGGAGAAAAGACTAGCTGAAATCCATTTTGTCCAAAGATAACTTACAGTTCCCGTGGCAGTAGATGCCTTTTGTGAATGTGAACATAAAGTGTGACATCTTCACAGTCTATGCCCATTAGGATAGGTTCATGTTTTCCAGAATTCCTTTGTATCAGTCTTCCGAGCCTGTTCATCTAAGCCATGAGCAACCACTCATGAGTCATTGAGTATCAATACATATGGCCATATTTCTCACCAGACAAAGGGGACAACAGATGTGTAATTCAGTGGTTTTCCCCCTGGAAGGATTTGCCTTCACTGCTGTCCTTGGAAGTCACATTAATGGGTTGTACTACAGCAACCGTGGGTAACACCAGAATGTCATACAGAACTATCTATCAACCAAGCTCAGAATTTGTCTTCTGTAGTTGGTTAACTGAGAGTAGGGAACTTTCCATGAAACCAAAGGTAGTGTAATTTTACTGTTGTCAGCAGCTCTATATTCTTTCACTATTTGTTGCAGGTACCTTGTATGGATGTATATGTAAACAGAATATTGCTTGGTTGCCTTTGAAATATATAAAAATTATAGCACATCACACTGTATGTGCTTTCCTGTGACTCGCCTTTTTCACCTAGCATCATAAAAGGATGCATGTGGTTGGTTGTAGTTCGGGTTCAACCATTTTCATGGGCATATGCTATTCTATTAAGTACATGTACAACAACTTATCTGTCCAGTTACTATCAACAAACACCTTCATTGCTTCTGTTTGCCTACTCTAAAAATTTTTATACATATACCCTGGTGGCTAAAGATTACTTCTTAACATTGTTGATGGGTGTCATTGTACATGGAATCTGACTGATGTATGTTCTAAGAATGCTTTTATATATTTTATGCAAACACATTTATACAAATTTATGTATGCATATATAGTTTATAATTTAAAATAATAAACACATCAACTGCATGCTAAACCAACAAACACCTCAATTTATACTTGTGCTTATAATAGAACTATCTGTTCCTACTGCTACAATACATGTATTTCAGTGAGATTCCTTTTGTAAATAATTTTGCTAAAATTTATCCCCCCAAAATATTACTCAACTTTATTAGTATTTACATTAATAAAGTCAAACAATAATGAAATGAAATTTTATAACTGCAAGATTAGTAAAATTTTAGAAATCAGAAAATAACAAGAGTTGGTTAGAACATGTATGTAGGAGAATTTCTATACATTGCTGGTGAGTGTATAAGTTGGTATGCTTAGTTTGGAAAACAAGCACAAAATAATGTGAGAATAAATATTCACGTACCTAAATAAAGGCATATATCCTACAAAAACAGGCCTCTACACACATTCATCTACTGGAGCACATATGCAAAGAATAAAATTGCTAATTTATAATTTCTACTTAATGCTTCACTAGGTAATGCTAAGGTGTTTTAGAAAGAAATTTTAACAGTCTTCACTCTTGGCAACATTCAATATCATCACTTATTTGTTATACTTTATAGAACGTAAATATATATATATAAATTATAATTTTGTACACTGTATAACATGTTCTCACTTGGATTTTCATGGCTATTTAGTGAGTTGTACATTATTTCATATATTTGTTCTTTATTATTGTTTTATGTTGTTCGAAACAACTATTCATTTCCTTTGCCCTTTCAAAAATATTTTTTCTTATTGATTTGTGGAAATTTTATATATTTTGAGAGTTTATTCCTTATTGATTATATGTCACATGTAATTCCATTGTGATTATCTTTCTGTTATTATGCCTTTTGATAACCTTTTGGTAATCCTTAAATTTAATATATTCGAATTGATCTATTTTTCTCTTTATGGATTATATTTTTGTGTCTGGTTAAATAAATATTTACCTAGACTGAGTTTTTGAAAAATTCTATATATTATCTTTTAAAAGAAAATCATTTTACACATATACTTTAGTATTTAATCTACCCATCCTACTTGTAAGAACAAGTTTATACCTACTCAATTTTAATTTTTAAATATTTTTGAGGTGATAAATCAGGTTTTTCTCTTTTTTTTCTAATTTTCCTAAGTTCTGTTTTTTTAGTTCCCTGCGATAATTTCTTACATGTGTGTACATGCATAAACTTATTTATGGATTTTCTCTATTTAGTTAGAAAATTAGATTATCTAATAGTTTGACAGTTTTTGGTTTTTTTTTTCCCCAAAGAATTGGCTTTTTGATAAATATATTTTTCCAGCTATTACCTAATTCTTTCATTTTTATTATTTTCTTCATGTTTTTACCCTTCTCTTTATATTGTTTATCATGCATTTTGTTTTAATTTTTGATTCATTTTCCCTTTCACTGATTTAAATATTTAGTGCCATGAGTTTTCCTCTGAGCATTTTCTAAGCCATTACCTAAAAATCCTCTGGGGTGACACTTTCCTTATCCTTACATTCTAGGACATCTACAATTCCTTTTTAAAAAATTTTATTTTTTATTAAAGTATAGTTGACAATTCTCTTCTATATTTTTCCTTGGACCCAAAACTTATTTAATAAGAAATCAGTGTGCCCTGGCTTGTATGGCTCAGTTGGCTGGACTGTTGTCCCACACACCGAAAGGTAACAGGTTCAATTCCCTGTCAGAGCACATACACAGGTTGTGGGTTTGATCCTGAGTTGAGGCTTGTGTGGGGGCCAGCCAATCGATGTCTCTCTCTCTCTCTCTCTGCCCCTCTCCCCTCTCCCCATTCCTCTTTCTAAAAAAGTTTAAAAAGCCAATGCATTTAATCTTCCAAATAGAAAGTTGTTATTTAATGATATATTGGATTGTGTTTAGAAAATAATGAATGTTATTATTTCTACTATCAAAAATTAATTGTCTTTACCTTTCTGACCCAATATATCTCCCTGGTATTTGGTAAATAGCCTTTGTACCCTTGGGGAAAAAAGTGCTTTCTCTATCATCAGTGTACAGTATATAATACATATATCAGGGTTTGAGGACATGTGGATGCATGCTCATCTTCACTACATTTACCTTATTGGTCATGTTGTTTAGGTTCTTTATATATTTCATGCTTTTTAATCTATTAGAATTATCTAAGACTGATAACTATTATTGCTGTATATCTTTGTATATTTGTTTGTTTATTTTCCTTTTTTTTCTGCATGAAATTTGCCACTGAGCTGTTTAAAAAAATAAATGTTGCCACTGTATCCTGGCTGGAGCTATTTTTATATTGATTTTTGTGTTTGGTAAAAATAGTGTACATTTATTTCTTTTATATTTATAATCATACACTTTAAGTTCCACTTTACTGAAAATTTTTTCCCTTTACAAAGATCTGAAATGTCTTCTGTCATATGTTAAAAGTCCATATACTGCCCTGGCTGGTTTAGCTCAGCAGTTAGAGCATCGGCCTGCGGTCCAGAGAGATCCGGGTTCGGTTCCCGCTAAAGGCACATACCTCGGTTGCAGTTTGTCCCCGGCCCTGATTGGGTAACGCAGGTGGCACCCACTCGATGAGTCCCTTTCACATTGATGTTTCTCTTTCTCTCTCTTCCTCTCTCTCCCTCCCACTCTATCTGAACAAAAAATGTCCTCTGGTGAGGAGAAAAAAAAAAAAAAAGTCCATATATTTATGGGTAAGATTTAGGCTCTATTTTCTATTTAATTGTTTCATCTATTTCTCTGCCAAGACCCACAGTATTAAATTCCATAGCTTTATAACAATTTCTTTGTTAGCTTGTTATAAATACCTTTTCTCTGTGACTCATCTTTTTACTTTTCCACAGTAACATTTCTGAGCTTTCGACAAAGCATTTCTTCAGCTCTTGACCTTAGATAGGCTTTGGCTTGTTTTGGCCTAAAAAGGTGTTGGAAGCAACAGTGTGCTAGTTCTGAGTCTAGGACTCAGAAAGACTTGTCTATTCTCTCTCTCAGAACACTACCATTGAAATATGTCACACCCATGCCCACCTGCTGAATGAAGCCTCAGTCATTATCATTGCTCAGTCAAAGTCCCCCAACTGCCCACTGATCCATCAGTTCACCCCCAGATACATTAGTACATTAACTTCAGATCAATTGAACAGATCCAGTTCAGCTAAACTTCCTAGTTGGCCCATAGACTCATAATTAACAATAGGTATTTGTTGTTTTAAGCCATTAAATATCGAGGTGGGTTTAATTTAGCAATAGATTATTGATATAATAATTTAAATTTCAACATGGTAGTAATTATCAATATTTTGTTTTGTGCCTTGCATTGTTTGTTTACTTTGAAAGGGTTCTAGCTATGTAAATAAAATATCACAAAATATTCTTTCATGAGTTTTAAAAGTTCTGACATGTGCTTCTCTCATTTAAAGTTTAAATAAACTGGAATTGATTTTTCGTCTAAGATGTGAAGTAGGGCACCAATTTAATTTATTTTCAATATGGAGAGTTAATTGTACTACAAAATTTATTGATGATTTCTTCACACCTGTATAATGCTACCTCTTTATATATGTTAAATCTCTATGTAAGTTTTGGTCTCTCCATTATGTTCTATTTATCTTTTATTTTCCAGTTCCTATGCCAGTAATACCACCCAGCAATGCGATTTTTTTTTTTCTGATGATTATATTGACTATTTTGAACCATTTTAATTTATACATAAAATATAGAATTTATTTTTCAAGTTCCTTAAAAAAACTTGTGATTTTAATTGGAATTGCATTGAATATGAAGATGCTGACATTGTTTCAATGACTTTTTAGCATTTAGTAAAAATATATGTTTGGTATTTGTTTTCCTGGTGAATTTTTAATGATTATTCTTATGTATGTTTTAGGTGTGTGTAAATTACATTACAAAACCCTTTTTTATGTATCATTCATTTTACTAATCCTAACTTTTCCTTCAAAATACACCTTGTCACATATTCAAAGGAACATTTTTGGTGATCTACTGAATTATTTACTAAAAGGTCTGAGCGGGTGGGAGATCACATCCACAACGCAAGGCCAGTGTGGGGCCTAATGGCTTTATTGCATGTGTTTGGGTGCAGGCCGACTAGTCACAAATTTCAAGCTCAGCATTGGAATCTCTTTGTTCTCTGGGTTTTATATTTGCAAACTACAGAAACAAACAACAACAACAAAACTACATTAAAAAAAAAAAACCCACACTCTCTTGGCACCAGGTAATTGGCGCCAGGGCTGATATAAGCTGTCTCAGAGGTAAGGAGTCTGCTCCAGCAGAGGTCTGGGACATCATTAACCTCCTTTTATATGGTCCCTCCAAGTTTTCCAAGGCCATCATTAACCCCTTATCTTTTTGGTTTCTCGGGGTGTCAGTCCCAAGTTTTTTTAGAAAACTGTTCAGGTGTTTACGTGCAGGAATAACTGGTCAGAATGGAGTTTAATTTTGTTAAAACATTATTAACCCTTTCATTTACCTATCTTCTATTTAATACTCCTGACACTAATAATTTACCTATTTTTTATATTTATTCTCTTCTGCACCTTGCCTCTGACCTACATTTTAGAGAATCACATTTCAAAGCAGTTGGCTTCCAAGTAGGTCTAGTCAATGGATAAAAGAAAAAGCAGGATGTATTTCTGTCTTATTCAGCCTCAACTAGTGATTCTGATGTGCACTCTGCCCCTTGTCCATGTAACTCTGGTTATCTCAACCCAAGGCCTCAATTCCCATCAGGCCACCTTCTCCTGCTCCCCAACTGTGGGTTTAGATTTCTCCAGTTGGTCCCAGTTTTGGGTCCAGTAACCATTTTCCTCCATTTTCCTTCTAGCCCTGTGGTTGAAGTGGCTTCCTGATTCTTTTGATAGCAAGTTTATCTTACCAAAACTCTTGGTTAATCAATGTAGTAGCCAATTGACGGTAGTAAAGTATTTTAGTTTGAATGACTTAAAGTGATTTCTGTTTTTACTAACTCTTTCATCACACTTTGACTATACCTCGTGTATCTTTTATTCTAATAAATGGTTCACTAGCTTTTTCTTTCACTAGATTATCAACTGCTTGATACAAGAAACCTCATCTGGATCATTTCTTAAAATATCTACCAAAAATATTTTTTCTGTTCAAAATTACATGAATGATTAGAAGAATATTCTAAGTGACTTACAAATTAATATAAATTTCATTTAAAGTGTATTATTTATTAAATTTGAAGCTTTATTTCTTACCTTCTTCTCAAATCCTTTACAATATTTATGCTCCAGCTATGCCACACTTAATCATTCACTCATGTATTTATTCATTCAACAACATTAAACACCCATTGTATGTCATATATATGCAGTTATTACAATAGTAGAGTAAAAAATCAAGCAAATCTAAATTAAGGATGACCAACCCTTATATAATTGTTATGCTTTGAGAATAAATAATGTTTAAATTATGATCAGAATGGCATATATAAAGCATGTCTAAACACAACTCTTGCTTATCAACAGAAAAGTTAAACTACTCATTTCTTTCTTTTCACAGATTTTTTTTATGACAGAAGTTTCCAGTTTTTAGTATTTATACTAGTGTTTTCATTATGCCATGAATTTTGTCAGTAATGTTCATTCTAGTATTAATAGAAAGATTTCAACAATGCTGATCATTTTAAAACTGCTAACCCACCCCAGGGCATTGTTTGTGCTTCATTATTGTCCCATGGAACTGTGGAAAGCACTCTGACTTTAACCTTAGTGAGACTGGGCCCATTATATTGTAACATGCACCCTGAAGAGCATTATGTTCCAGTTAAATCTTGACCTTGTTTAGCATATAGCATAGGCTAGCATATGCAAATAAGTAAACCAAGGCTCTTACCACAGGAACTTAAACTTTGTGTTCTAAGCACTGTGCATTTGACTCTAAAGCTATGCATTAAAGTGCTGGCACTGGACCCAATCCATATTTCTGCCATCTTAACCTAATTACCCAACCATTCTACAACCAGGTATTGCTTTCCACTTTATTGTGATTAAAAATTCATTTCCAAATGATTGTATGATTTAAAGGAAACAAGAATTTGTTGCTATCAGAGGCAGCTATGGCTAAAATCATTTATCTGAAATTTGGATCTTTTGATACAGTTTTAGAAGCTAAGTGGCATCAGGCAAAGAATATTGAGCCAAGGGGAAAAAAATAGTGCTTGGCCTTTGGAGAGATGCCTGCGAGTATATATTCATAATAAGTCTCCAAAAGAGTCTTAATAAATAAAGCAGACTGACAAGTGATTCTGATGCTACTCAGTTGGCCTGATATTTTTCTCTAGTCAAGGGAGAAGGTCCTTCATATTTAACCCTACAATCTCTTTTCCTTTTTTCCATCCTTCCTCCCTCTCACTTGTTGAAAGAGAATATGTAGAAATATTAAGGACATAAATTCAAATAAAATAAATTGTTTCTATTGATAAGGCTACAATCTAGAGGATGAGACATTAATAATAGAATTAATATAATTGTAGAAATATGCACAAGATATGATGAAGCTTACTGCCCAACATAGGGGCTGAAAATACCAGATACTCACTTTCCCAGCCTTCTGTGGTTTTAGGACATAGGCATATTACCCACCCCTAGTCAATGGTATGGGAGGAAATAACCACTGAGTATTTATTGAAAATATTTTTCTCTCTAATTAAAATAAACCAACAACAAAACCATAAGAGCAAATACTCTTCTTCTTTGCTCATATTTGTAGAATAGGTATAAGATACCAGAAACTGGCACTGGCCAGTTTTGCTCAGCGGCTAGAGCCTCGGTCTATGGTCCAGAGAGGCCTGGGTTTGGTTCTTACTAAGGGCATGTACCTCGGTTGCAGTTTGTCCCCGGCCCTGGTTGGGTCGTGCAGGAGGCAGCCACTCGATGTATCCCTTTCATGTCAATGTTTCTCTCTCTCTCTCCTTCCCACTCGATCTGCACAAAAAAATAAAAAAATGTCCTCAGATGAGGATTAAAAAAAAAAAAAGATACCAGAAACTGGATAGCCATCACATATCCTGATAGACTACATTTAAGTACTAAGGCAAAGTACTGATAGTTGGCAGATAAGATGGAAAAGACCAGGTCATTGATTACAGTCACCGAGTGCAAACCAATGTGGTATACCTACCACAGACTTCTTAATAATTGATAAAACTACATGTTAGCCATTTCCAATTTAGTTTTAGTTGGATATTTGATTATTGTAGCCAAAAACATCTGAACTAGTACACTTTTCTTATCCTCATGAAGTTCTAAATTATTGTCATCTATGGATTCCTCTTAAATTGAATTGTTTATAAAATGAGCCTTAAAATATAAATTACAATGAAAAAATATGAGTTTAATTGCCTGTGGTGCAACAAATTTTTAAATATTATAAATTGAAAATTATTCTGTCATTTACACACTAAATTACCTTTTTACTCTACTATATGGAAATCATGTACTTTCATGTTATAGCTATTAACTTGAAATTTAATGTTTGAGGGGATTGGAAGATCTCAGGGTTCACGTGTATAAATAATTTATGTATTTTTGTTACAGATGTTTCTCCTTTTTCCCCCATTGATTCCCCCCTCCCAACTCCCTCCCCTCCCTGTCCGCAGCTTGGTTGTCCTAGTCCATTGTTCATGCATACATGCATGTAAGTTCCGTAGTTTATCTCTCCCCCAACACCCCCTCTTCTGGAGATTGTCAGTCTGTACCCCACTTCCACGTCTCTGGGACTAACCCATTCCTCAGACTGTTATGTTCATTATATTCCACAAATAAGTCAGATCATATGACACTTGTCTTTCTCTGTTTGGCTTGTTTCACTTAGGATAATACTCTCCAGGTCTCTCCATGTTGTCTCAAAGGATAAGAGATCTTTCTTTCTTACAGCTGCATAGTACTCCATTGTGTATATGTACCACTGCCTTTTTATCCATTCATCTACTGATGGACACTTGGGCTGTTTCCAGATCTTAGCTATTGTAAATAGTGCTGCTATGAACATGGGGGTACGTATATTCTTTCTGATTGGTGTTTCAGGCTTCTTAGGGTATATTCCTAGAAGTGGGATCACTGGGTCAAATTGAAGTTCAATTTTTAATTTTTTGAGGTAACACCATATTGTTTTCCATAGTGGCTGTACCTGTCTACATTGCCACCAGCAGTATATTAGGGTCTCCTTTTCTCCACACCCTCGCTAACACTTGTTGTTTGATGATTTGTTGATGGCGGCCATTCTGACAGGTGTGAGGTGATACCTCATTGTTGTTTTAATTTGCATCTCTCTGATGATTAGGGATGTTGAGCATTTCTTCATATGTCTCTTAGCCATTTGTATGTCCTGTTTGGAGAGGTGTCTATTTAGCTCCTCCGCCCATTTTTTAATTGGGCTTTTTGTCTTCCTTTTGTTGAGTTGTATGAGCATTATATATATTTTGGAAATTAACTCCTATCTGATATAGTATTGGCAATTATGCTCTCCCATACAGTGGATTGCCTTTCCATTTTGATGATTGTATCTTTTGCTCTGCAGAAGCTTTTGAGTTTGATGTAGTCCCATGGGTTCATTTTCTCCTTTGTTTCTGTTGCCTTAGGTGATGTATCAGTGAAAATTCTGCTGCTTATTTTGTTGCCTACAATTTCTTCTAGGATTTTTATGGATTCATGAGTCACATTTAAGTCTTTTATCCATTTTTAGTTTATTCTTGTTTAGGGTGTAAATTGATGGTCTAGTTTCATTTTTTTTTTTTTTTTTTTTGCATCTAGCTGTCCAATTTTCCTAACACCATTTGTTAAAGAGGCTGTCTTTACTCCACTGTATGCTCTTGCCACCTTTGTCAAATATTAATTAACATATTGCCTTGGGTCCATTTCTGGGTTCTCTGTTCTGTTCCACTGGTCTATATGCCTGTTCTTGTGCCAGTACCAGACTGTTTTGATTACAGTGGCTTTGTAGTATAACCTGAAATCTGGTAATGTGATCCATCCAACTTTGTTCTTCTTTTTCAAGATTGCTGTGCATATTCAAAGTCTTTTTTTGTTCCATATGAACTTTTGAAGTATTTATTCGAGTTCTGTGAAGTATGTCATTGGTATTTTGATGGGGATTGCATTGAATCTATAGATTGCTTTGTGTAATATGGATATTTTAATGATGTGAATTCTTCTAATCAATGAACAAGGTATGCGATTCCACTTTTTTATATGTTCCTCTATTTCTTTTTTCAATGACCTGTAACTTTCTGCGAATGAGTCCTTTATTTCTTTGGTTAAGTTCATTCCTAAGTATCTTAATTTTTTTGCTGCCATGGTACATGAGATTGTTTTTTAGTTTCTCTTTCCATGAGTTCATCATTGAATATAAGAATGCTGTCGATTTCTTCATGTTAATTTTGTATCTTGCTACTTTGCCAAATTCATTTACTAAGTCTAATAAATTTTTGATGGAATCTTTGGTGTTTTCTATGTATGACAGTTTTACTTCCACCTTTCCCATTTGGATCCCTTTTATTTTTTCTTTTTGTCTGACTGCAGTGGCTAAGACTTCCAGTACTATGTTAAATAAGATTAGTGAAAGTGGGCATCCATGTCTTGTTCCTGTTCTTAAGGGAAATGCTTTTAGTTTCTGCCCATTGAGTATGATGTTGGCTGTTGGTCTTTCATATATGACCTTTATTATGTCTAGATATGATCCCTCTATTCCCACGTTGCTGAGTGTTTTTATCAGAAATGGGTGCTGAATTTTGTTGAATGCTTTTTCAGCATCTGTTGATATAATCATATGATTTTTATCTTTCATTTTGTTTATGTGGTGTATCACATTTATTGATTTGCAAATATTGTATCTCTGGGATGAATCCCACTTGGTCATGGTGAATAATTTTTTTGATATATTACTGAATTTGATTTCCTAGTATTTTGTTCAGTATTTTGGCATCTATGTTCATCAGGGATATTGGTCTGTAGTTTTCTTTCTTTGTATTGTCTTTTTCTGGTTTTGGAATTAGAATTATGGCCTCATAAAATGAGTTTGGAAGTCTTCATTCTTCTTGGATTGTTTGAAATAGTTTGAGGAGAATGGGTATTAGTTCTTCTTTGAATGTTCGGTAAAATTTCCCTGTGAAGCCGTCTGGGCCTGAGCTTTTGTTTGCTGGGAGTCTGGATGACATCTTCAATTTCTTTAGTTGTTATTGGTCTGTTCAAGTTTTCTGTCTTTTTCTGGTTCAGTTTTGAGAGATTATGTGTTTCTAGCAGGTTGTCCATTTTGCTTAGATTGTCCAATTTGTTACTGTATAATTGTTCATAGTATTCGTTAACAATTCTTTGTATTTCTGTGGTGTCAGTTGTTACTTCTTCTCTTTCATTTCTGATTTTGTGTATTTGGGTTCTCTCTCTTTGTTTCTTGTTGATTCTAGCTAAGGGTCCATCAATCTTGTTTATCTTTTCAAAGAACAAGCTCTTTGTTTCATTGATCCTTTGAATTGTTTTTTTGGTCTCCATGTCATTTATTTCTGCTTTGATCTTTACTATTTCTTTCCATCTACTTTCTCTGGGGTTTTCTTTTTGTTTGATTTCTAGATCTTTAAGTTGTGAGGTTAGATAGTCTATAAGAAATTTTTCTTGTTTCTTGAGGTAGGCCTGTAGTGCTATGAACTTCTCTCTCAGAATTGCTTTTGCTGCATCCCAAAGATTTTGTGTTGTTGTGTGTTCATTTTCATTGGTTGTCAGGAAGTTTTTAATTTCTTCCTTGATCTCCTTGGTAACCCATTCATTGTTCAATAATATGTTATTTAGACTCCATGTTTTCAAATATCTTTGCATATTCTTGTTGCAGTTGATTTATAGTTGCATGCCCTTGTGATCTGAAAAGATGCTTGATATGATTTCAATCTTCTTGAATTTGTAGAGACTTAGTTTGTACCCTAACATGTAATCTATCTTTGAAAATGTCCAATGTGCACTTGAGAAGAATGTGAATTCTGCAGTTTTGGGGTATAATTCTTTGTAGATATCTATTAAATACATTTGATCTAGTGCTTCATCTAGAGTCTGTATTTCATTGTTAATTTTTTTGTCTAGAAGATTTATCCAGTGATGTCAGCGGGTTGTTGAAGTCCCCTGCTATGATTGTATTGCTGTTGATTTCTCCTTTGAAGTCCTCCAAAAGATTTTTAATATGTTGGTGCTCCTAAATTGGGTACATATATGTTTATCAAGGTTATATAATCCTATTGGATAGATCCTTTCAATATTGTGTGGTGGCCTTCTTTGTCTCTAGTTATGGCCTTCATTTGAAATTTACTTTATAAGATATGAGTATTGCTTGCTACACCAACTTTTTTTTTTTTTTTTTTGCTTTCCATTTTCTTGAAAGATTTTTTTCAATCCCTTCACTTTCAATCTATATGAGTCTTGTTGTGAGGTGGGTTTCTTATAAATAACATATATGTGAGTCATGCTTTCTTACCCAGTCAGTTACTCTGTGGCTTTTTATCAGAGCATTCAAACCATTCACATTTAAGGTGATAATTGATAGGTACTTATTTATTGCCATTTTTGTTTCATGCTGTTCTATTTTTCTTCCTATTTCTTTTACTAATTACAGCAGTCCTTTTCGCATATTCTGCAGTGCTGGTTTGGTGCTAATGTATTCCCTTAGCCTTTTTTTTTTTTTTTTTTTTTTTGTCTGGAAAGTTCCTTATTTGACCTTCTGTCTTGAATGATAGCCTTGCTGATAGAGTATTCTTGTATTCAGATCCTTGTTTTTCATGACCTTGATTATTTCATGCCACTCCCTTCTGGCCTGTAGTGCTTCTGTTGAGAAGTCCGCTGAAAGACTTATAGAGTTTCCTCTGTAGGTAACCTGTTGCTTATCTCTTGCTGCCTTTTGGATTCTCTCTTTGTCTTTATTTTTTGGCATTTTAATTACTATGTGTCTTGGTGCGAGCCTGTTTGGATTCTTGTTACTTGGGTTTCTCTGTGCTTCTTGAACTTGAATGCCTTTTTCCTTCACCAAGTTAGGAATGTTTTCTGTCACTATTTCTTCAAATATGTTCTCTAACCCTTGCCCATTTTCTTTCTCTTTGGGAACTCCTATGATGTGAATGTTATTACGTTTCCAGTAGTCCCACAGGTCTCTTAAACTGTCTTCCTGTTTTTTTGTCTTGGTTTTCTGATTGATTGATTTTTTCTACCCTGTCTTCTAATTCAATGATCCGATCCTCAGCTTCCTCTACTCTGCTGGTTAGTCCTTCCAATGTGTTCTTAATTTCTGCTGTGTCATTGTTCATTTTCATTTGGTTGGTTTTTAATGTTTCTATATCTTTACTCATGGTGCTGATGCCCTTACTCATGCTGTTGAGCTTCCTCAAGATCATGGCTCTGAACTCTACCTCTGATAATTTGCTTAGCTGCATTTCATTGATCTCATCTTTGATAGAGTTCTCTCGTTCTTTCATTTGGATTTGTTTTTTTGTTTTACTATTTTGGCTATCTCAGTGGGTTTTGGAGCCTGCCAAATTTTCACTGTGGGTGTTGGTGTCCTGCTGTTTGTGGCTCCTTCTACTGGGTTTTGATGAGCCTGGGTGGGCCCACATTAAACACCACTGTTGAGTCTTACTTTCCTTGGTAGATTTTCAAGCCCAGGAAAGGTTCAGTTAGCCTCTAGCTTTTTCCTGGTGGCTAGTAGTCTCAGTTATTCAGTGCCTTGGAATGTAGCCCTGGTGTTCTGCATAAGAGGATTTCCAGAGGGTGGGGTAGATGGTGGTTATTAATGAGCTTCAATTTGCATTTCTTTGCCTCATCTGGGAAAGGCTGAATCTCCAAGGTGGGGGGGACTGCTGCTTTTTCCCACAGCTCTGGGTAGGAGCACACTGGCCACCGTACTTTGTGGCTGCAGTTCAGCAAAGACTCTGAGTGCCCTCCAAATCCCAGGTGTCCCCACAGAGTTCCAGCCCAGTCTGCCCTCCCTCTGCCATAGTCCCCAGTGTGTGACTGTGGCTATTTTAGCACTCTGTCCCTGCTCTCTCTGCTGTGGAGCGGGCTTGGTCTTTATTCCCCAAGGGCACTACTCACAGCTAAGACTGCTGCTATTTGTGGGCTCCCAGCCCGCCACCCTCTTGAGCCTCCGCAGATCCTACCAGCGTCCCTGGTTATATGGTCCTGTCCTGCTGCTTTTCTGTGTTTTTTTTTTCGTGAGGATTTGTCTTTATGTTTTTTATTTGTTTATTTATTTATTAATTTATTTATTTTGTTTTTGATACATGCCCCTAGCAGGAACCAAACCCGGGACTCTCTGGTCCACAGGCCAATGCTCAACCACTGAGCCAAACTGGCCAGTGCAGATTTGTCTTTATTTCAGTTGTAATTCTAGTTTGGTCCTAGGTGATCATCTGCATAGCTTCTATTCACTCTGCCTCCATTATTCACTTCCTCTATGCCTATCTTGTGTGTAGCTAGGTCACACAGTCCTTCCTGGTGCCTCAGCACCCTGCAGGTCCCACGAGTAACTGGATGGCACAGTCCCTTTGGGGACCCGGCTCTATGCCTATGTTATGTGCTGCTGGGTCGCACAGGCCTCTGTAATCCTTCAGCACCCCACAGGTCCCGTGGGTAACTAGATCACTTAGTCCCTACTGGGTCACGCAGGCCTCTCTGTTGCTTCAGCACCCCACAGGTTCCATGGGTAACTGGATTGCACAGTCTTTGCTGGGTCACACAGGCCTCTCTGTTGCTTTAGCACCCCACAGGTTCCACAGGTAACTGGATCGCACAGTCCTTGCTGGGTTGCACAGGCCTCTGTAGTGCCCCTGCACCCTGCATGTCCAGCTGGCAGGCAGCTGGATAGCACCAGTCTCTGGGGCTCTGGCTTCCCACTGCTCTTGTAAGCTACTGTATCGCACAGTCCTCTGTTGATCCCCAGCTCCCATGGCTGATGGCTGGGGAGTGCTGCTGCCCTGTGGGGCTCAACTCCTGCTCAGGTTTTGCTGTAGTTTTTGGGGATGGGTCTCAGCTGCTGGTCTGTGCTTCTGTTGCCTGGGGATGGATGTCTACTCCCTATCCGCTGCTGCTGATGGTATATCTCGACTCTGATCGGACTGTTACTATGGGGGATGGTGCTGGGCTCCGGGCTGTCTGCGGCTTCCGTGACCAGCACCTTGGGAGCTCCACTACTGTGCACTGGTCTGTGTTGACGCAGAGTGTCCACTGGTCCGATGGTGCCAGGTGTGCTGGTGGGCTCAGGTAGCTGGGCCCTAGCTGCTCCCACTGCCTCCTCCCAGGGAAGACTCAGGACCTTCCAAAATGGTGGGTCCTCCCTGAGGTGCAGGGAGAAGCGCCATAAAGGGCTGCTTACCATGGCTGCCAGCTGCTCCCATCCACAGCACAGGAATCTACTGCTCCATGTCACTGCACTGCTCGGATTTTGTCGTCCACCTTTGCATCCACTCACACTCTCTCCCACGCTCACCCTCTCTCCGGTCCTGCCCACCACCATCTTCCTAAATACTCTTCTTTTAATTGGTATGCTTAACAACCTATTAACCTGATTTACCTGAATTTTAATCACAGGCTTCATATTAATTTTATGTGTGGCTTCAGCTAGGCTTCTAGATGCCTGCACTTTTATTTGTAAATCCAAGCAATAAAAGCATCTACAGAGAAACACGTACTTATTACCCTAGATATTTGACCTAAAAAATTATAGAAATATAGTTCCTTACTTCACATAATTTACCATGTTGGATATAGGTTCCTTGATTAAAGAACCAAGATTAAAGAATTAACATGCAATGTGATAAGTCAACTTGATGAAGCACATGAGAGAAAAAAATTTATTCTTTCTGCAGTGGAAAGGCTAAAAGGTAGTATATATTTGAGCTGATTCTTAAAGAGTAAATAAGATTTCACTGGGCATAACAGTTACAACTAGGGAAATGATATATGTAGGGATATATATACACACACACACATATATACATATATATACATATGTATATACACACACACACACACAAACATATGTGTGTGTGTGTGTCTGTATGTGTGTATATGTGTGTATGACAACACTGAAAATTTTTAGGAAAAATATGATTCTTGCCCTGGCCAGTTTGGCTCCGTGGTTAGAGCGTCGACCTGCGGTCCAGAGAGACCCAGGTTCGGTTCCCGCTAAAGGCATGTACCTCGGTTGCAGTTTGTCCCCGGCCCTGGTTGGGTTGTGTGGGTGGCAACCACTCGATGTGTCCCTTTCACATCGATGTTTGTCTCTCTCTGTCTTTTCCTCTCTCTCCCTCCCACTCTATCTGAACAAAAAATGGAAAAATGTCCTTGAATGAGGATTAAAAAAACAACAACGATTCTTATTATGATAGAATATGGGATACTTGAGAACATATTGGAAAGATGAATTCAGGATACGTTATGAAGGAAACTGAATGTTCTAAGAGTTTAACATTTGTTCTGGAAGCAATGGGGACCACACAGAAAGATGATTTTTAGAGTTGGGGAGACAATGTTGGCTGATGGTTATACTGTGTTTTAAGCAAACAAATTAGGCAAAATATCCAAATGTGATCCACTGACATATTTTAGGCAGGAGAAAATAAGGGATTTTAATTGCAACAGGACTATTTCCTTGAATGCAGCAATAAAAGCAATTCAGAACTAGTGTTGTAATAGCAAATATTTCTATAAAAGTCCTGTTTGAGATTAATGAGGGGAATAGAATGGGCAAGTCTCATTAAAAAAACTTGTGTGTTGTATTATTTAGGCAAAATCTAAGCTGCTGCAACAAATAAGACTCCAAAGTACAGAAGCTAAAATAAGACATGTTTATTTTTCAGACATGTCATATTCAGACTGTTCCAGATTAGCAGAGTAGCTCTGGGCCATGGAGTCTTCTAGGGACTCAGGATTTTTCCATCTTGTTATTTGTTTTCCCTACAAGTAGGTGTCAGGAGATTATGATGTTACCATGTTTGTTGCTGGGTTACACATATGTCTGTGTTGTGTCCTGCGAAAAGGGACAAGAATATGCAAAGCAACATAATACTTTATGCTAGTGAAAGGTACAGTCATCCCTCACCACTTTGCACTTCGACTTTCGTGGCTTCACTCTATCATGTTTTTTTCAAATATATTCATTAAAATGTTGATCAAGACAGTGAAAATGATACAGCACACACTCAGTTATCTGAGTCAATTATACACCCCTGTATTACAATTAAAATTAAAATTACTGTACGTACGTACAACTGTAGGACTATGTATTCGAGCACCCCCGCAAATCCTTCAACACCAGGCGCAACCGCTCTACCACTCCTTGTGTGTGGGCAATAACTTTTTTTCCAAAATATTGTGTGTAGTGAAACCAAGCCAATCCGATCATGCTGTTCACTGATTGGCTAGCCTATCCTCTTCCTATCCTGGCCACTGATTGGCTCATCCTCATGCAAGTTTGTTTCTCTCATATAGGCTTCTACATCGCTATGCATGGGAAACGTCTTTGCTCTTATAAGTGTTTGCAATTTCTGCGAACTTTTATCTAAGCCCCACAATGGCTCCGAAATGTGCTTCTTCTAGGCCTTCTGATGATGAAACTCAGCATTGGAGGAAGATGCTTACCATCCAGGAGAAGGTGAAACTCTTGGATATGATCAAAGATGGCAAGAAAATCATGGAGGTTGCCCGCCATTACGACTTGAATGAGTCTACTGTTCACTCCATCTGGAAAGATGAAAGGAACATCTGTGCAATGGCTGCCGTCTCTTTCAGCAAGGAAGCAAAGCACATCGTGACAAGTCATGATAAGTTCATAGTGAAAATGGAGTGTGCCCTAGCCGTTTGAATCAGCGACAGCCGCCAAAAACAACAACAACAACAACAACAAAAAAAACATTTCGTTGGATTCGCTGGTCATCCGAGAGATGGCAGGCAGCTCTGCCAGCGCTTTACAGCCAACAAACCTCAACCACAACACTCTTCTGCAATGTTCATGGATTTCACGAAGAGCAAGGGTTGGTTCGAAAAGTTCCAGAAGAGGTATCATCTGAAGAGTGTCGTTCTCCATGGAGAAGCTGCCTCTGCGGACCAGCCTGCAGCAGAGGACTACGTGAACAACACGTTCCAGAAGACCCTTGAGGAGGGTGAGTATCATCCAGAACACGTGTTCAATATGGATGAAGCAGGACTGTTCTGGAGAAAAATGCCTTCCTGGACATTCATTTCAAGGATGAGGTCAAGGTCCATGTGAGTGAGGAGGAGGAAGAGCAGCCAGAGGTTCCTGGGGGTCAGGAGGAGGAAGTTGGTCTGTATCTCACAAGTTGTGAGAACTATTAAGTTAGTACAGGACCTGACTGGCGAATGGAACCCATAAATGATAGGTGTATTGTGGTTCCGGAATGCACTTGATGGAGCGATAGAACCCTACAGAAGCCTCCTCACGCACATGAAAAGACAGTGCCAGCAACTGCCCATCACGATGTTCTTCATTCAGCCACACACCCAGATACCACTGCCTACTCCTAGTGCTCCTTCAGCGGAATAAGACGATGACGCACCTGCTGAAGATACTGCACTACCTGAAGACTCTCCTACTGAGGTCGTGCCTTCAGAGGAGCAGTAACCTTGCTCTTCTTTGCTGTGCAGCACATCTCTTCATTTTCATTGCTTCATCATTGAACAAGTTGCACTATTTTCATAGGTTAGTGGTTGTGTGTAAGAACTGTGTGTGTGTAATTAAATGTACAATAAAAATAATATACTTGTAATGTCTAATATGTCTTATTTTCTTTTATTTTGTCTAATATATTGGGTAATACGAGTGTAATGGTGACTAAAGGGTGTTATTTCATGTCTAGAGGGCTTTAATAATGTTAAAAAACTTTGCCCTGGCCGGTTTGGCTCAGCGGTTAGAGCGTCGGCCTGCGATCTGGAGAGACCCGAGTTCGGTTCCCGCTAAGGGCACGTACCTCGGTTGCAGTTTGTCCCCGGCCCTGGTTGGTCGTGCGGGTGGCAACCACTCGATGTGTCCCTTCACATCGATGTTTCTCTCTCTCTCTCTTCTTCTCTCTCCCTCCCGCTCTGTCTGAACAAAAAATGCAAAAATGTCCTCGGGTGAGGATAAAAATAAATAAATAAATAAATAAATAAATAAATAAATAAATAAATAAATAAACTTATTTAGAAGGTCATAAACAGGTTTTCTATGCTCTAACTGCAAAAATATTTTATTTATAAATAAAGAACCCTACTTCACGGAAATTCATTTATCACAGTAGAGTCTGAAACTGATTCACAACGATAAATGAGAGCCGACTGTATTACTGTATCTATCCCTGATACTGTACCCATAGCCTCGGCTCAAATTTTAATGGTGAGAATTTAATCACCTAGTCAATGGTTAGTTGCAAAGGAGGCTGAGAAATATAGTCTCTAGCTGGGTAAGCTGATGTTTAGCTATTACTACATCAACATAAAAGGATGAGAGAATAGATTTTAGGGGCAAATGTCTGTCTGTCATATATGAGTCAACTTGTATTCTAGGTTTATGATCTGGGAAGCTGAATAAATGGTGATGCCATTTCTCAAGACTGAAATATTTTAGGTTTAATGTTATGAGCTAATATTTTTCTTATTATGTACATACACCTTTCATGCTCTGACATATTTTAAGAGTCTCATGCTTTACCAACTGAACTAGCCGGGCACTCTTGGACATATTTTAGTTCCTCCAAATGTGTCAGAGAAAAGTGTCAGAGCAGAATTTGCTTGTACAAAGGTAGTTTGGGATCTTCAAGCATTTGCACAATCTTGAAATCATAAACTAATTTCTAATTGCAACTGGTTGTTTCAAATTTCCTGGATTTTCTTTTGGAATAAGCTTCACTTTTCTTTTGAGGCAGAGCACTGGAAACAGTCTGGCATTATTGATTAATTAATGAGAGAGTTGGAATATATTTGTATTAGACCTGCTTACAGAAAGCGAGAGATAGGATATAAAGTCTGGATTAGAGATATTCTGATGACTGATAAATATAGGCACAAGGAAACAAAGTCTTCTTAGTGCCAATATTCCTGATCTGATAAAGACTGAACACATTTTAAAACATAATAAACCCATGTAAATTATAAGCAATGCTGCATTTTTTAAATTCAATCAACAGAAAACCATTTAAACATCACTGCATGCACACGCACAAGCATACACACACACACACACACACACACACCCCTCATGTGTTGGGGAAGGTTATCAAGAAAATATGACGGCTGGTTTGACCTGGGCAGCTGGACCCCAGCCCCTCCACTGTGCTTGGATGTGCATTTCACTTGGCTTCCCTACTCTCGGAAGCTGTTCCAAGTACACAGCCTTTATTTTTATTTTTCTTGTTTGAATATTAGTGTGCAAGTTATTACATTCTCTTTCCCATCCTGTTTAAAGCCACAATATCTTCTATTACTGAAATGCAGATTTTCCTCCTATGAGGTTTGAGCCACAGGAGCCTCAGGGATCAACTAGTCAGAGTTTTCATTTTAAAGATAAAAAACCTGAAGCTAAGAGGATTGAATGATCTGTCCAAGGCCACACAACTGAGGCAGGCTGCACCCTCTGACTCTTTGAAACCAGGCAACCCTCTGCTGCCACCACTGTTAGTGGTCCTTATTTTTAATGGCTTTATAATCTGAATTGATCTTCATCGCCGTCCTATAAATGACAGCATCATTCCCTCTTTATAGATGAAGAAGCTGAGGCACTAAGTAATTAGGAACTTGTCCAAAGTCATACACAAATGCCACAGACTGAGTGAGGATACAGCCTTTAGATAGAAATGTGGTTTTGAGGCTATGGTACTGAGTACTTGATTGAACCTAGTCAGGGCCTTCTGTGTACATGACTGGTCCCAGTTAAGGCTCTCTATATAAACATATCTTTCTTTATTCATTTTCCATTTAAACTTTTAAGATGTGGAGGATGGAGGCATAGATCTACTGGACTTATAGCATAGTAATTAAGTGCCCTTGCTTATTGAACCTGCCACCTACCAGTCAGGATTAGCTTGCCTATTTCTGATGTCTCTCCTGACTTCCTCTTAGGGCTGGTCTCACATTAACCCAAGAAGTTTCCAAGGAGATTCTGACCCCATATGATAGCACATAGTGAGACGGCCAGGGATTTGATGAAATTGGTACCCCGTGATTGCAGTATCAGTTTAGACATAATAAACGAACGTTTATCATTTTTCTAGAAGCAAATGGATCTTATAACTGCTTTCAGATTAACAATCTTTCTGGGGTTAAATACCACAACTCCCAAAGAGGACACTATTTAGAATATATTTCAAACATGAATGTTGTGGGTAGTGTAAACAGTAGTAAGAAGTAAAGGGTTTTAAAAATGCATATGTTTTATGCTGTACATCTTTTATTTATTTGTTTTCCTCACCCGAGGACATTTTTTCATTTTTTTGTTCAGACAGAGTGGGAGGGAGAGAGAGAAACATCGATGCGAAAGGGACACATTGAGTGGCTGCCACTGGCAGGACCCAACCAGGGCCGGGGACAAACTTCAACCGAAGTACATGCCCTTAGCGGGAACCGAACCCAGGACTCTTGGGACCGCAGGCCAACACTCCAACCACTGAGTCAAACCTGCCAGGGCTACTGTACATCTTTTAGAAGAACTGTCATAAAAAAGATGAAAAATAGCCCTGGCCGGTTTGGCTCAGCGGTTGGAGCGTCAGCCCGCGGACCGGAGAGTCCCGGGTTCGGTTCCCGCTAAGGGCACGTACCTCGGTTGCAGTTTGTCCCTGGCCCCGGTTGGGGTTGTGTGGGTGGCAACCACTCAATGTGTCTCTCTCACGTTGATGTTTCTGTCTCTCTCTCTTCCCCCCTCTCTCCTTCCCGCTCTATCTGAAGATAAATGCAAAAATGTCCTCGGGGGAGGATAAAAAATAAAAAATAAAAAAAAGATGAAAAATAAGTGTTGGCAAGGCTGTGGGAAAACTTGAAACCTTTGTGCATCACTAATGGAAATGAAGAAGGGTGCAGCTGCTGGAGAGAACTGTTGTTTCCTCCAGATATCAAACGTAGACTTACCATGTGACCCAGAAATTCCACTTCTCTGGATGGGCCCCAAATAATTTAAAGTAGAGACTCCAAGAGATACTCGTATAGCAGTGTTTATAGCAGCATTCTTCACATTAGGCAACAGGTAGAACCAACCCCAATGGCTCAGGATTACTACGCTAAGGAATGTATGCAAGGGAGATAATTTGAGATGAGGAAAATCAAATCTTCATTTAAAATTGTGTTCATGATAGCTTCGTTATGAGAGGAAAAGAAAGAGGAAAACAAAAGTATTTTAGTGAATTTTGGAACCTCAACAAAATCAGAATATCATCTAGGAAGAAAAAGCATCATCATGGAAACAATGTAGAAACACGGAAAATGTTTGATGTAATATTAAGTGATTAAAATGAAAAATACATTTATGGAAAATTTCTGTCATTTAACACATACTGGAATGTTGCTAAGAACTGGATGTCACTATATAAAACTAAAAAATTTAAGGCTATGTTCCAGTGGTGGGGTATCTTTACAAATATGGTTTCATGTCACTGTGAATGTATGTGTGCTTATATGCACATATGTATGTATGTATGTGTGTATATTTTTGTAACAAAGTTCAAACAATGAATAACTTTTATGATTTAGATTTAAGACCCCTCATTTTTTTAAATGGCCATCCCTAAAGTAAACTTTTCATCTCCACAGATCAACCTAATTAGTGAATTGCAGTGAAAGGAATTTGGTAAGCATGGATGGTTCTCAGCAGTTGTTGCGGACAGGAACGCATGGAGCAGACACGTGAAGGCCTTGGCTTGGACAGTGGGAGAACAGTTTCCCTGTGTATACTCAGGCCCATCTAATGCATTCTAGACAATGGTTTCTCACTAGGTGTATATGAGAGCATCTGAGGACTAAAGACATCTCCAGTTTTCAAAGATCAGTCTTCCAAGGAGGTTCTCCAGTAAAAAAAGAAAGTGTGCTGCTAAATTGCTAACATCACCAGAAAATGTCACTTTTAATTGGATAGGAATTATGCAGTCAGCTGTGACCAGGAGGAAGGGGTTATCATGAGCTAATAATTTCACAGCAATGCAGCCTCATGCTTCTAATCCCTCCAGAGTGTTATCGCATGATTACCAAACAACCTGCTTAGATATACCTTATTAGTTTCTCTTTTGGATATCTTCATTTTTAGGAAAACTCTACTTCTGTGTGCTAGAATATGATGATGCTAGCGGTTTCAAATATGAGCAGCTGCCTTCAGCTCACGAGTAGTTGACAAAAATTAATCTACCCTTTACATTAATCTGTGCACCA
Organism: Molossus molossus; assembly: GCF_014108415.1. Classification (NCBI taxonomy): domain Eukaryota; kingdom Metazoa; phylum Chordata; class Mammalia; order Chiroptera; family Molossidae; genus Molossus; species Molossus molossus. Next base: position 19,446,330 of record NW_023425344.1, read on the forward strand.
ATCAGACTGTTTCTTTAATCTAAGGAGTTTTATAATACAGTCTAAATCACTCTGGTCCAGGTGTCTTGTGCTGCTTAAGAAAAAAGTAACAAGAAAATTTAATCGGAAGATTATTAAGTATTTTAAGCTGGTGCTGGCTGGTATCACCTAGCAACTAGGGAACATACTGAGCAAGTCTAACAAATAGCAACTCATCCTCTCTGTCACTGCAGATCATATAATTAGGAGAGAGTAAGTATGCTTGCTGATGGCAATAAGGAAGATAACGATAAGATGCAAGAATGTTAAGAATTTGAAAAGTGGTTTGAGTTAACAGCTTGTGGCTGCTGCCATTATTAGGATGATGACTAGCTGAGTGACATCCATGGAGATTTTACAGGTGCACGGTTACAGAAAAGGAAGAAATATGAGAGGCCAGAAACAAATACACTCTGCTAAATAATCTACTGCCAATGAATGGTTATTGGTCAGGTTTATAGGGAAGAGAACAAAAAGCTTACCACATAGCCAATGGGCTACAGGCCCACACATTGTATTTCTGTAAGATTATGTCACATGGCTTTTTCTGCCAATTCTCTGAATCCTTCCCCTCTCTCAGGTCAAAATCGAACTGTTTCTGAGTTTCTTCCACTGTGGGCTTAGATTTTGTTTCTGAAGGCTGTGGATTTTCAGAAGGAGGTGACAAATTGCAGTTTGCCCACTAACCAGCTGTTTTGATAAAGTTTTATTAGAACATAGCTGCACCAATTCATTTGTGTATTGTCTAAGGGGGCTTTCACATCACAGTAGCAGAGTTGTAGAGTTATGACAGAGTCTGTGTGGCCCAAAGACCGAATGTATGTGCTATCTGACTGTACCCTTGGTCTGGAGTGGTATTTATTAGGTATGCATCTTTTCACAGCCCACAAAATTTCATTTCTGTTGTTTCCTCTCCTTTGATGCTTTTTGTCTTTGCGGGTTTATTTTTGTCAACTTGAATATCATTCATTTAGATTTCAGATTGAAATGGAGTTCAATATGAGGGTTCAGTCGGCTTGTTGTAACCGAAGGCTTCTTGTCATCACCACCTAAATGGCTTGATTGGGACATTCTGGTCTGTCTAGCAGGGAGCAGGTGCGACCCAAAGTAAAGCCACAGAGGATTCTAACACCCTTCTTACCCTTTCTGTTTTATAACTGAATATTAAATGCCTCTGTATCTCTTAGGCATTCAAGTTTCTCATGCTACCCTAGATTTCATCGGTGAAAAACGAAAACAGCATTAACCCTTATAAGAAGACACTGATATCAATTTAACTTTACAGACTTTCACTCAGAAAATATTTATGGAGCAGCAAATAATACAGGTGGAATTGTATTTAATGATTAGAACACTAAGAATAGCAATAATGACATTATTATTATTAATAATCATGACTATATAAAAGGCAGGTTAACTGTCCTTATAAAATGTGGCCTGGTAAAGGATATAGAATTTTAAAAAAAATGTAAATCAATATAACATGAGCTATTATGGAGATTAGAACAGCAGACGGTGGGAGTAGGTTTGCTTGTGATAATCATCGGAAGCTTTATAGTGAGGAATAAATATCATTTTGACACTCAGAATAGGAAGGGCTCTCCTGCCAAAAGACAAATGTGCTTATAAGAAATAGAGTTAGTCTCAAGGAATCGGACCATAAAATTTCACCACGACTCAGCTGTGTGACCTCTGGCAAATTATTTGACTTCTTTATGCTTTAGTTTTATCATCTGTCAAATGAAGATAATATTAATACTTTCTTTATAAGTTTGCTCTAATGATTATATGAAATGATGCACTTGACATTTAACAGAATTCCTGGCCCATAATAAATGTGCAGCAAAAGGTAATTATTCATGTTGTTTTTACAAATCATCTACTTTTTGTAAAGAAGGATGATGTTTTAGCCAAAGGAAAAATTTATGAAAGTATTTCAACACAATGGTGGCTGTCGATAAGAGATATTTTGGGAAGTAGTAACCTCCCAATCATCCTTCAAATACAGAATATAAACAACTAATTACTTTTTTTGCAAGTGGTATGAATGGGCCTGATAAGAAATGATTGACAATTGGATATTCTTGTTAGAATCAGGATCACCTAAATTTGTGTTCATCCAAATCATTTTCACAACTTTTCTAAAAATCAATAATTCAGCTGCTTACAATTTATATATGTTTCTCCTAGACAGATCTTATCTAGCGAGTTAGGTAGCATTACTTGAATGAAACATGTCAATATATTTTCCCTGACTGCTACTTCAACATATGTTTTCTTTCATTTTGCTAGGTTTTTATTTTGAGAGGGAAAACTTAGCGATTTCAAATAGAATTGGTTGCTTAATAAGACAAAACTGCAAGAATTATTGATCTACAAGTTTATCTAGATGAAAAAGACAACACAAGTTGGTACACTTATTTTAAACTTTTAATATTTCATTTCGTTACCCTTTTCTAAAACTAGACATTGTTATCAGAGATTTGACACATTTCTAGAGTTTAGCATGGTGTTTACAACTATGATATTCCAAATTAAACACAGTAGCAGAATGGTTCTACTTGGGTCTCTCTAGTAATCTGTTGGAAGCATACACAAGTGATTTTTCAGGACCCACAGAAGCAACTCAGGAGGCTTGTGTGATTGGAGTTTTCCTATTCTTGCACGTTAATTGTCTAATTTTTTTCATTAATTGTCCACTTCTTATATAAACTCAAATTATGCTTTATCATATAACCCTGACCTAAACATTTGTAGAAATTTTTAAAAGGGTCCCCTCTCTAAGGTTTTAGAATTGACCTTTTTGATAATTCCTTTGCAGAATTCTTGTGACAAATATTTTTCTAAGCTTCTTATTCTCTCTGCACATGGCAAAGCATTCTACCCGTATTTAAGACGCACTCACTTTGCATTTTGTATAAGGAGAAGTTTTAGGCCAGTGGAAAGACTCCAAACTGAGTGGATATTTAGAGACTTAGCGTCAGTCATTGAAATGTAATCCATTGAAGGAAAACATTCTTTTGGCTTCTGTAAATGTCATATTGGGAGCAGACTCTGAGCAAAGCATGCAGGGAATATAGCTTCACCATGCTTTGCAGATAAAAAAATCCTGATTATCAGAGGGAAGGGGGTGAGGGGAGGTCAAAGAGGGTAAAGGGGGGATAAATGGGATGGAAGGAGACTTGACTTGGCATGGTGAACACACTGGACAATATGCAGATGATGTATTTTAGAATTGTACACCTGAAACCTATATAATTGTATTAACCAATGCCATCACAATAAATTCAATAAAAAGTTTTGTAAATTTAAAAATGAAAGGAATCCAAAAATGCACAGGGTTGGGGCTGGGGAAACAGATGTAGTCGGAGGCTGGTCCTGAGAGCAGCTTAGAAGCCTGAAGCAGGGGAATGATGAGACTGGCAAGCCCATGCTCAGCAGTATGCTCAAGGGAAGGAGGTCATGCCCATTCAGCATTTATGACATAGCCTCAAGGAAGTTCACATAGTGATTGAAAATGTGTAAAGTCATAGATTTATTTGTTCAAAATATTCACTTTCTTTAGAACTCACATTATCTCAGGAGGCCCTGTTTCTGCTTAGTGTTGGGAAAACTGATCTCGCTAATTCAAGGTAGCTTAGTTCAATGCAACAATTTTTTTCATTCAAATTTGTGATTTATATTTAGTTCTAGTCCAATTTAAATTTTTATCACCAAGGTTTCTTCTCCACCTTGGGGTGGACTGTATTGCAGCAACAACAAAATAGCTTGGCAAGCTCATGCTGTGCGTCTTACTCAAGAGAAAGAGGTCAAGGTCATATCTATTCAGCATTTATGTCATGACCTCAGGAAGTTCCTTGGGTGACTCTACTGCCACAAAAACTTTCCCAGCTATTTCCAAGTCAGTGAGGTAATATGTGTGTGTGTGTGTGTGTGTGTGTGTGTGTGTGTGAGAGAGAGAGAGAGAGAGAGAGAGAGAGAGAGAGAGAGAGAGAAGAGAGTTGTTGAGATATCGTTAACCACCCTGGCCGGATTGGCCTGCGGTCCAGAGATATTGTTAACCTTGTTCTGATTTTCAATCCTATAATACTGAAAAGCAGCTGAATTCCAAAGAATCAACTATTTCAGCCTCTGCAGTTCTTGATGATATTCAGAGAACATCCCCCCTCCCCCATCTACAGCATTGAGGATCCCAGTAGTTACCACTGCCTCAATTCAAAATGGATGCACTCATATGTCTCTACCTTTGTGTTCTTATTCCACAAGTCAGCCGTGGCTAGGAGTAGTGGACAGTGCCCTGTCACCTGTGTTATGATCAGAACAACATCAACCAGAATCCTTTCCCTCTATGTTGCCAAATCACAGCTGGCCATAAGAGAAACCTAGTTCATGGCCTCCACCCCAGTAAGAATGCAGTAAATGACACTTTTTTAAAGAGAAAGATAAAATCATTTTACACATATTACTTTGTTCACAAGCAATTGATTTTTAAAAAATACTTCATTTTGTATTTCTACTAAATTTCTTATTTAGGATAAAGGAAAATGGATACCCCATGATATTAGAAAATCACTGCTTAGTAGACCATGAGAAAAGACATGGGAAATATCACTTCTAATTCTCTCCCATCCCGTGATATCAGTCTCCATCGGTCTCCAGCTTATGCCCTTCCTGTGCTATAAAACCTTCTGTGACATTATCAGACCAGAGCAGATACTTTAATTTTAAATGTAATAGGAGGATTACTTACCTCACACAATCAGATACATAATAAATGCTGGGTAGATCAACAAAGCTTTGCAGGAATGTGTGAGCTGTAGTGTTTTGGTGATATCTGTTTGCTGTAGACTATTGATTTATACAAAAAAGTACAACTTCTAAAAAGAGGAAATATGCAAACAAATCCTTTAAAATGAAAATTAGGCCAGCCATGAGAAGGCATTTGATTGAATAAATTTCTTTTTCTTCCTGGGTTTTTCTAAGAGATCCAACCTGCTCATACAAATAATGATATCTATACAAATGTTTACAACATCCAAATATTTGTTTTTCAGATTTATGCATCAATGCTAAGTACTTTACATATATCATCATATTTATTCTAACAATTTCATGAGGCAGATATTATTATGTTTCCCATTTTACAAATGAGGAAAACACCACACTGTTAAATAGGTCTTTCAGAATGCCTGACCCCATACTTTATGCTCTTAAATACTGTTTCTGCACCACAAACTGCAAACAGGTAAAAGTTTCACTCTGGGCACTGGCTCTCATATCCCTGGATTTATTTGGACTAACTCCCACTTCCCTACTTTAGTGTTTTCTATTGTCTCATTTGGTTTTCCTACATCCCAATTTGTTAATTTTCTGTGCCAACTGGACTGAGCCAGAGATTCCCAGATGTTTGGTCATATGTTATTCTAGGTGTGTCGTGAGAGTTTATTTTTAGATGAGATTAACATTTAAATCAATGCACTGAGTAAAGCAGGTTCTTCTCCTTAAAATGAGTGGGCCTTATCTAAGCAGTTGAAGGCATGAATTAAACAAAGTGTGACCCCAAGTAAGAGAGAATTCTTCTTGCCTAACTGCCTTTGAATTGGGATTTTGAATTTTTCCTGCCTTCAAACTCAGACTTGAGTTAAATAATCAGCTCTTCCAGGTCTGTAGCTTGCCAACTCACCTTGTACATTTTGAGAGTTATGACCTTCTGTGACCAAACCAATCAATATCTTTCTCTTCTTCTCTCTTTCTATCTCTCTGACTCTCTGTGCATAAATTTATATTAGCCCCATTTCTCTGAAGAAGCTTTATTAGTATACCGTATGACCTAGAACCTCAATTATAGTAATATTGTTGACCATAGCAATATTGTCAAACTTTGCATCTTGCTTGGACATTGTTCTGGTTCCATGCTGGCACTCAAATACAAAGGAATCTTGTAAACATTTTATAAATTTAAAATAAATGGGAAAAGGGTGAATTAAATCTGTGTTCCATATGCAAAGTGTTATGTTCAGAAACTCATAGACAGTCACAGAAACCAAGAGCACAATACCAGAGAGGTTAATCCATGGCAAAATATTAATATCATTCATCTCCTCTTTGGTGTCTTGCTATTTTATTTCTTAGTCTTTTATATTATCATATAAGAAGGTAGTCTTAACACCAAAGAGCTTGGCAGCCCTAGTCCAGTGTTTCAGAGAATATCTCCATGACCTATCAATTATATTTGCATCCAGATATAATTCTCTATTTTTTATTTTGTTCTCCATTTTCTATTAGAATGCCTAATTTTCAAGTTTCAATTTGCTTAACCTCTTTGAATTAATGTATTTTATACATCTCTCAATCTTCCAAAAAGGTTCTGCCACATTCCATCTTGTTTCATACAATGCATCCCTGCCAGATTTTTCTATACCCATATTCATTCAGTCCAGAAACCCAGATCTGCAACTAGAATACCAAGTCCATTTGTGTAGAGCAAGAGATAAGACCATGACTTCTTCAACACTGTCATTATGATCTACCTTTAGAGTTGGGACATTACAACCAAAAAAATAAAAAGCTGAAGTGTATGCCTATTAAGCTTCTCAAGTTAGCTTAACACATGCCAGTAGAAGAAGGGATAGAGACCATCGGTGGGTATTTATTAGACTTGAACTTAAATGATAATGTGGAACAGTCATAGTAGTCACAGGCTTATTGAATTCAGCCATCATAATTATAAATCCCATTTTGTGTCCCACTAACTGAAGATATGTTGCTATTTAGGAATCTGATAGAGTCTTAATAGTCTGTCCCATAAATAATTTAATTCAGTACCATGATTCAAAGGTTTCTTTTTACAGATCATTAGCACACTTATTTTTATTGCTCTAATCTCTCTCATAAATTCCAAATTGTTTATCTGTAGTACACATCTTAAAGTTAATATATTTAAAAGAGTAGACATTTACCCAAATTCTTCTTTCTGTTGTCTTAGACTCAGCAAATATTTTCCTCATTCCCCCAAAGATTCCATTCAACAGTCTAGGTTTGATTTCTCAGTAGTTCCTCACCAAAGTCCAATTCCTCAATAAGTGATGAGCTGTATTTCAAAACTCTGTCTAAAATTTATTTTCTTTTGTCTAGTAGTCCTACCCCATTATAACTACATTATCTTACATCTGGTCTACTGCAGTAGCCTGCTAATTGTTCTTTTGACTTTTGCAACCTTATAATTTATTATTCCAGGAGCTGTGAGAATAAAATGTTAGCATTTAAATGAAATTAAGCTACTCCTTGACTTAGGACTTCTGTTGGCTTCTTATGGATTCTGTAACAAAATATCACGAAATCAGTGACTTAAAGCATCACAAACTTATTATCTTATAGTTCTGGAGCTCAGGAGTCCAAAATGAGTCTCACTGGGCTAAAATCCAGGTGTCAGCCAAAATGAGGTATGCATTGTTTCTGTTAGCTCTAGAGAAGGATCTGTTTCCTTGCTTTTTTGAGCTTCTAGAGGCTACCTGCATCTCTTGGGTCTTGGATCTTTTTCATCTTCAAAATGGAATATCAAGTCTTTGCAAAGTTCCAACACTCTGACACCTACTATTCTGTCTCTGCTTCTACTGTTAAGGACCCTTAATATTATATTGGGCTTACCTAAATAATGGAGGGTAAACTTCCTATCTCAAGGTCAGTTGATTAGCATCCTTAATTCCCCTTTGTCAAGCAAAGTAAGACAATCTGAGCATTAAGCCGTAGCCATCCTTGGACCATTATTTTGCCTGCCACTGACTTATGAAATAATTTTTAAAGAATCAAACCATGGTTCAAGTCCTAAATCTCTCTACTGCTTGGTCCTTGCCCAGCTCGCAGTCTCCATTTCACACAGCCCTCTCTGCGGTCTGGTCACTCTGGTCTTCAGAGCACTTCTGATCTTGCCAAATATCGCCTGCCTCAGGATCTTTGCACTTGCCATTCCTTTGTGTGAAAGGATCTGTCCTCACATGTTCACTTGACTCTTGTCATTTAGTTCATTTCCCCCAAGAGGCCTTTCTGGCCACTCCATATAAAACAGTGCCGAATGTTACACTTTTTAATGAATCCCCTTCATAGAATTAATCAACAGCTGAAATTTTCTTATTCATGTTTTCATGTTTAATGCCTCTTTACCCTCTGCAAAGAGAGATACATGTGAATAGAAATTGTATCTGTTTTAAGTTTTACTTCCACACTTTATAACAGTACTTTGCTTGTAAGTTATCAATATATAATTATTGAATAAGTGATTGAATAATTCTATGAATAAATTTTAAATGAATGTAACCAAACCAGTCGTGCCCTTATACATCTTTTCTTCTGGCAGGAAAAGTACTTGTACGTCTTTTCCCCATCTCCATAGAGCGAGCCATTTTTTCAAAAGGAAGAAGCTGTAGATTCCTTCTCCCTCTGGGGTATCCTGCATCATTCCTCTGAGGGCATTTTTAGCTCACAACAAAGTTGTCTTTATTCTGCAGTTCCTTAATCCCCTTTTCATCTGATGCTCTGGGAAACAAAACAAATTAAAAAAAAAAAAAGGAAAAAGAGCTGCTCTCAGAGGAATGGACTAGAGAATTTCATTAATTTAGAAAATAAGAGACTTTACAATGAGGTTCTGTTAATCTAAATGGAATGTGAAGGTCACTCCCTGACTTTTTATTTATTCATTCCTTTTTACTGATGTGTTGGGGTGACACGGGTTAACAAAATTATCCAGGATTCAGGTACACAATTCCACAACACATCTGTAAATTGTATTGTGTGTTTACCACCCCAAGTCAAGTCTCCTTCTATCACCATTTATCCCCCCTATACCTTCCTCCACCACCCTTCACCCCTCCTCCACCTCCCTCAGCAATCACCACATTGTTGTCCTTGTCCATGAGTTTCTTCTCCCTATTTTTTCTTTTTGGCTGAATTCCTCCACCCCACTTTCACCTAGTCCCCAACCTCAAAAGCTCACAAAACAAGAGAAATGTACAACAAGAGACATAAAAGAATTCAAAGTTTAATCAGAAGGGATCCTGAAAGGGTAAGTGTTGACCTAACCCTTTCAGGGTCTCTTGTGTGACTTTCAAGGTTAGGAGAACTTGTTTGTTCCTTCTAAAATCCTGGCGCACTCTTTCTCACCACACGCATACCCTCTAAGGTACTCAGAATATAAGGAAAGAAAAAGAAACTATTCTCATTTCCCATTTGACTACATGTATTATGTAGTTTAAGAATTCAATGTGGGTCCGGCCAGGGTGGCTCAGTGGTTGAGCATCAACCCATTTATCAAGAGGTCGCCAGTTCAATTCCCAGTCAGGACACATGCCCAGGTTGTGGGCCCAATCCCCAGGAGGGGGCATGCAGGGGGCAGCCAATCGATGTTCTCTTGCATTGATGTTTTTCTCTCTCTTTCTCCCTTCCTTCCTCTCTCTCTAAAATCAATAAAGGGAAAAAAAAAGAATTCAATGTGGGCAGAAGCCATCTATTTCTTATTTAGCATTGTATTTTTAATAAACAACAGGTACCTATACTTAATTAATATTATCTTAATTTATTTACTGATGTCTTTACTATTCATTTTGTAAGACTTTGGAGTAGATAAAAATGATTGATTTCTGTGTGTTTGTTTAAAAGGAGACAACCAATTTGGAATGGTTACAAATCACATATTTTACTCCAAACTTTACACAAAGAACCACATTTTAATTTTGTCCATACTATTAAAACAGCCTGGCCTGTGTGGCTCAGTGGTTGTGCATCGACCCATGGACTGAGGGGTCCTGGTTCAATTTCTGGTCAGGGCACATGCCCAGGTTATGGGCCCAGTCCCCAGTAGGAGGCATGTGGGAGGTGGCCAATTGATGTTCTTTCTCATCAATATTTCTATCTCTCACTCCCTTTCCCTTCCTCTCTCTCTAAAAATCAATAAAGAAAAAAAAAGATTAAAAAAAAAAAGATATACTAGATACCTAATGTCATAAGGCAAAATTACTTCTGTTCCCTTTTAACTGTGAAAAGAGTGTGGATGTAAAAGTCATGTTATCAGCCCATGACTTGGCATGACACACTACAACTTTCAATAGCACTTGTTTTTCATTAATCTCACCTTCACGGAAACAGATTCCATTATGTGAGTAACTCCCGGAAGAAAGTGAAGCCTGGGGCAATTCGTTCTATATACTTGAGTGCAGTATATGATATTTATATAGTCATAACTTCCAAGGAGCTCAAAACACTTGATAAATATGATTCCATTGATTCCACCCACTTTTCTGAACAATAAATGGCAAGAATTGGAATCACCATTTAGCAGTGAGAGAAAACTCTAAAAATTAAAATGGAAAATTATTTGAAAAACCAGTAAGAGGGACAAAAGTATTTTGGTGACTGAGTTGAAATAAAAGCTATTCTTAGTCCCCGAAATGCATCTTTTTGATTAACTGTATGATTTGTTTAGCTCAAAATTTTTAAAGAAATAGTACTTTACCTTTTTTTCTTTGATTTAAAAAATATATGAACTGATTTTTAAATCATCTTGTTGATTGTACGTCTGAAATTCTTTCTCTAGCTACTTGTGCCTAAAATCTATGTAATTCTGATCTTACTTTTTGTGTTCAATTAAGAACACAGTGAAGTGACTTGAAATAACTTGAGAAGTCATTGCCCTAACCCCTGATGTTACCAAAAAGAAAAGGAAAGTCCAGAGTAAGAATAAGATTTACCTACAGTCTCATTGTTTGATAAGAGAAGATAAGATACTGAATGGAATTGTGACTTTCTGACTCAAGTAATTTTTTAAATTATTTTTTTAACCCAAACTTATAGAACCCCCTTTTTCTTTTTTTGGGTTTAGAATCAACAGATGCTAACTAAGGGTGTGTGTGACTCTAGGAGGGTAAGGGACTCATAAACAATTAGTATCTGCTAAATATCTTGTAGTAATACCATTTGTTACCCAGAGGTATTCCTCGCCATGTTTAGCTGTCATCTCCGTTTCTCCCAGGGGTGACCAGGAGCTCTCAGGTGCGTGCGCAGTAGCCTTAAAAATGGAGGTGGGGGTGTGGATGGGGGTGAGGCGGGCTGGGGATGGGGGTGGGGTGGGGGATGATCAGGGAAGTATAGGACTTTATTGCAGAGCAAAGTCCACCTCCATTCTCGGGAGAAAGTTTGAGTGGTATGTTTTGCGGTGGTCCTGGCAAGCCAGCGCACAAGCCAGAACCTTTACCTACAGAGTGGTGGCTACGCCTCCTCCCTACCACCCACCCTCTGAGAAACCCAAGCCCACCCCATCCGTCCCTCCTGCACATCTTGTCCCCTTTCAAGTGATTTTTGTTATTACATACCATACAATAATTCAGAAACAGGAACACATTATATTTAAAGGCCTCTGGTATACAAATATGGTAGAGGAAAATATTTTAAAGTGCCTCCTTTTCTAGGTATGTTTTGTTATTTCTTTTGTGTTCTTTTTTTTACTATTATATTTCTATTCCTTAGCATACATCTAGGATAAATGGATGACACATTGTTCTTATGACAATGGATGCTAAGATAGATATATATTAATATGTTAGATGGCTTTTGATATCAAGATACTGTGGTTTACATTAGCCAGAACTATTTCAGTTCTAATAAAGAGGTTTGTTGAAATATACTCATTGTTCCTTGACTTCTAAAGATTATCTGAAGCCATCATAAGCCATTCCAAGAAGAAACTAGAGGACTATTTAGAACACTTTAGCAGGATAAATAATTGCTCAATCATATCATCAACATATTTAAATACAGGTAAAATAAGATTACAGAACACATCTATACCATCTTTGAAAAATTAAAAATACAAAACCAGTGAATGCAGTTTTTATGTCCACACCAATAAGATAAATTGGGCTCTTTGCTTTTGATCAATTCCAACTTGATTCCAAGATGATTTAAACAACTTTCTCCTGTATGTTGTTATAGAAACCAACAGCAAAGAGCACTTCTGTGATTAACTCACCAACCATAAACATTCCAAATTCCTGGTGGCTGATGGGACCTTATGCTAAAACAATGACATGAACGGTCTTCACTGGAATGGAAACTTCATGAGGGAAGGCTAGTTTTTGTTGTTGTTTTGTTTTGTTTTATTCGCTTTCTCCTTTATTCTCTTTGTCTCTTTGTCTCATTCTCTCTCCCTCTTTCAGTATTTTTTGATGTATACCAGCATATAGAATGAGACTACTCTCATCAGAACCCTAATGCTGCCTAATCTCTTGATTTCACTCATTCCTGTTTTCTCCAAGTATCAAAGTATCATGTAAAACATAGTCCCATTGATTCACCTGTGTTCTGGAGGAATCTCAGGTGCATAAGGCTCTGTTTTTCGAAACAACATAGGAAATAGAAAATTCCAGAGGGCAAAACTGTACTATATACTATGTATCACACCACCTGAGCCATAACATGCTCTAAATAAACGTATAATTTCCACAAATTTTTATTTCACTTCCACTCTGAGTCAACCAGATCCTGTTTTGAGAATCAGGTTACCTTGATGCTTCTCTGCCAGCCACCTTCCGACTCTATATTATTACATTTTCATGGAACGTTCTGGCATTAGAATTAGGGTGTTCTTCTATACAACTTGTGTCATATTCATAAGATTTTCAAAATCTACTTGGAAAACATATCCATGAATCTAGTCTTCCATTTTATTGATTTTCTCATCCTGGTAATTCTACGTTCAGATCTTACTCTATTTTGTCATCACTTAGAATTTCTTCATTGTTGAAAAGTTAAATGAAAACATCTCAATATATGAACACAAATCTCTATCCTGCCAGCCCTTCTTTTCTGTGTTTTTATTCCATTACGTAATTCAACTCACTGGGGTTTCTAGCCCTTTTTTCACTTGTTTGTCTCAAACTCTTGAACCTCTCTTAGTTTCTTGTTCTTCATGATGTGGCCTAGATACCATGGTCAATTATTTCAATCATTCTCACTGAAACATTCACAGTTTTCTTATATGTGTCCCTTTTTGTATTCTTTTATTACTTGTGTGGTAAGGTAGGATCAATTCTAAAACTCTTCAAACTTGTAAACTTATTATAAAAAATAATAAAAGAAGCATGGTAAATCCAACTAGGCAACAAATATAGTCATGATGTTATATCTAATTAATTAATGATTCTATTAGATTTCATCTTCATCTTCATTCCCATCCTACTATTTTAAGCTATAATATCTAGGTTCAACTTTTGAAATAGGCTCATAATTTTTATTGCTGCTTTGTTCCCTCTTTTCTTCAGACAATTCTCCATACAATGGTTAAATAGGTTCTCTCAAATACAACTATAAACATGTCATTTCCATGCTTAAAATATTCCGTTTTCTTTCTGTTAAAGAATTGAATTTTTAAAATCCACAGCGAGTAAGAGAATTCCCCTCACCACGTACAATAAGAACTAATCCCAAATATTTTTACACCCTTATCTGCCCATTTCCTCACGCTCAGGCCCACCTTCTCTCACTCCACTTTGTATATTTTTTTCCCAAAAATAAGAACATCTTTACATTTATCTTTTCAAAAAATCATATTGTTTATGACTCTATGCTCAGAATTTTTTTCTCTATTTTGAATGCTCTTTCCAATAGTGTCTGGTGAATACATTATTATCCAATTTCCCCTCAAACAATGTAACTCAGTGAACCCCTTATCTACCTTTGAGACCTCCATACTTTCATTATATATGATGAAAATATTTTAAAATGTGCCCCTATTTATTTAATAAGAATTCATTCTGAGCTTATTTTGTTCTTTGGTTGCTATGCTAGTGCACTTGTGTGTGTGTGTGTGTGTGTGTAATTAAAAACATTCTTCTTTGTTAACATATGAGATTCTGGAACATCGAGTCCGTCCCATATCAACCTCTGAAATACTAGGACATAGTTCAGTGCTTGGCAGAGAACAGAAACCCAAGAAATGGTTACTTAATAAAGCAAATTAATAAATATTGCCTAAGTCAAATTAGTGTATGACAGAATTCTATACACATGGTAATTTCAAGGTACTTCTAGACATGGTGATATTATTTAATACTGTTTTATTATTAAATCTAATCAAATGCAAAGCTCACAATTCACAGTGAGAAATGCCTTCACAGTGGGTTCCAACAGCTACTGCCTCTGAGTAAGCCTTCACCAGTGATGTACTGTGCAAATCTCAAAGGAGGCTTTGCCTGGGGTCCTACAGGAATTAGGTACTGTGTACAGCACTGTAAATGCCCAACTTCAATTTATGTTCCCAGAATGTACCAGTGTAGAACCTGCTGGTTAGTTGCCCCTAGGAAAAGAAAGTCTTTCGAACTGGATTGTATTCCAACATGATAGGTGGAAAAACCAACTTTCTCTTATTACTATTTTTGTCAGTATCAATAGGTTTTCTAAGTACTGTCATACATTCTAATTTAAAACCACGTGCTTCTCCCAAAAACGAGAACTGAGAATGAAAGGCAAGTTTTAAATGTGGAGTGCTTTACTCTTAGAATTACTGCTGAGTACATAGAAAAGGGAAATGCTATTTAAAAGTTCAGGGAAGTGTCTGATAAGAAATAAAGAGGTCAGAAAATAGTTTCTTCTGATAAGCCTGCATTTTAAATATATTTCATAAGTCAGTAAATTGCCTGGATATTTCAAAAATAACCAAAATGTATTGCTCAAAACTTGTTTTTCATAATTGTTGGCTTTGCAAAATGTAACTGGACTTCCCTATCCCTGAATATAATTAGTGAAATCCCTATGATAATTTTTAAAAAGGCAGAAAGAAATAAAACTGTCGATCTTTCCTCTCTCTCTCTCTCCATGAGTAAGGACATACACAGTCCCTGTGTGATAGTGATACCAATATTTTGTTTAAATGAGCTGGAAGAGAAGGTAGGTCGCAAAGTGCAGATCGTTCTTGTTTTGTCTTTGCTTTGGTTTGATGAAAGTTCAGGGGAAATACACGAGTATGTTTACATGCTTGCAAGAAAGATAGGAATGCTAGATCCGGTCATTCATATCTCTTTCTCTTTGAGTGACATACCTGGGAAGGAATCCAAGATGTCTGCCTCAGAGAGGATGGTTTGGGTCATATTTTGTGAAGGATAAAATTAAGATTCGCTCAGGGAAAGGTTCCCATTATGCATATATGCTGCATGTGCCTATGTTTTCATTAATTATTCCAAAACATACTTATTGAGCTATTTTTATGGACCAGACACTGTTGAAACAAGATGAATAAAAACCAGGCCTGTCCACAAGAACCTGCCAGTTTCCTGGGGGAGAGAGCAAGGTACTCTCTATGCTGTAAGAAGTACAGTGAAGGCTTGAATTAGCTCCTATGGAAGCATGGAGAAAAGGTACTTCATGTCCTTTCAGATGTGGCTGTCAAGGGAAGAGGATCAGGAGAGTGATGTTTGGTGTTTGAACCAGGCCACGCAAGCAAAGGAAGACCGCTGTAAATTCAATGTCGTGTGCAGAAATATGGAGTAGGGGAAGATCCGTGTCTTCAGGAAACAGCCTTTAGTTTGAAGTAACAGAAGATTCTGGTTTGTATGACTATGGTAGAAAACAGATAGAACATAAACCCATTAGGTAAAACATGCTTTTTTGGACAGGATGGTAGGCACTGTGGATAGTGGTACAGTACACACAGCAGGCCTAGGACAGCGAATTCCTGATCCTGGGAAGCTTTGCCCATCATGGCAACTTCTTTCAGATTATTCTATCAATAAAGACAGCCATGAAGACATAACTAGCAAAGGAATGACATGGTCAGGTTTGTATTATTACCATTCAGATAACTATATGAAGATTGGATTTAAGAGAGAGTAGCAGTCAGGGAAACTAATTTGAAAGCAATTGCAATAGTTCTGGCAGGAAAATATTCTAGGACTTGAATTAAGAATAATAAAATGTGATACTTAAACAAACAAACAAAAAAATAGAGGTGGATTTGTCATGCATGTAAAATTGTACCATAACTTGATGTGTGTGTGGTGTGTAGGAGGTCGGTGAAGAGAAGGAGTTGTAGAGCTATTTTTCTTGGTTTGCAGAAGATGGGGTAGCAAACATTGTAGTAATAGTAAGTTTAAAAGCATTATACATGCTTTCGGGTTAGAGTGCCCTCCTTGGATATCTATTTAGGAGGTATCAGTGCAATCATTAAAACCACAGAAGTGCTTAAAATGCCTTAGAAAAGTGTTTAGAGCGCTATTTATTAATTTTTGGTTGTTACACATAACAGCTTTGAGAATCAGAGTAAATCTATGAGTCCTGCATCCAAAATTTTGTATTCAATATCAGGGCCGTAGGTCAAGAACCTCCTGAGTTACGTGCAGAAAGGGGAAGAATAGTAATAAAAATCCCTGGGGAAAGTACTCAGGAAACCATTAAAATTATTGACTTCAGTGTTCACTGAAAATATTTTCTGTAATGAGCTAATCTCTGCTGGATATTTCTCTTAAAGAATAAATCATCCACTGACTCCCTGGATTAATGAATTATTTCATGTACCATGATCTTACAATATAGAAAATATAATTTAAAAAAGAAAACAGTGAACAATTTATTTCTAAGTCAAGAGAGTGTTTTTTTTTTTTAATTTTGTCATAAATTGTAAGATCTTCAAGAAAATTCATAGTATTACTTGCCTGAAGCCCGAACTACATTTTTTAAAGCGTATATAAATAATACTGCTCTTTGATGTTTAATTATGACTTTTGGCATGACCACCACCACCAAGCTTCCTGCAAATATAAAACAATTTACTCCCTAGCTAAAAATAGCTCTAGCTAAATTAAAATTGACAGACAATGAACCAGTGATTGGAAGTTTATTGAATACCATGCCCCAATTTTGTTAATGAAGGTATATATCATGCTCTAGTAGGTACATTATTTATGAAACCAGGGATGGTTCCAATTTCTATAGCCAGTGCCAAGATCTAAAATGTTGTCTGTAGAGAGAAGACACGAGCTGAAGACATGTCACCGTTATAGGTGAACCCTGAGCCCTGGGGTATAACTGGTTTAGGGTGAATGTCTACCAGTTTCTAGGTCTCCTTGCCTTACCACCACCTCTCTATTACGTTCTAAGTTTGTTAATCAAAATAGTGTTTTCCAAATACCACATGTCAGTAAGGGAGGGAGAAGGCAGAAAAGCTGAGAGCAGCACTCTGAAGTGACATTCTCCCTATTATTTGGTTCATTTAAAACAGAGAGATGTCTCTTTCCATAGCTATATTATTTCTGTTCTCTGGCTTGGAGAGTCTAACATTTCCATACATCCCCCTCTTTTTCTGCGCAATATCTCTTCCAATTAATATGGAAAAAATTTGTAAGAGGAAACCTGATTAACAGGGGAAAAAATAAGCACTTTTAATTTTACTCATTAAAAGTCCCGTGGAAGATGATTTTAAAGATAGTTCGAGAAAGGTCAGACTAGGAGTGACGATGACTTTCAAAGTCAGGAGACACTAGCAGTTGTGTCAACATCTAAATACCTATCATATAAATAAAAATAACACAAAGTTAAATCTACATGGACTTTAAGTAAATCTATATATACTTAAAATTGTAGCACTTATTACTCATAAATTTTAAGCTGAGTCAAAAACATCTAATCATAAGATACAGTATGAATGCACTGAAGCAATGATTTATAAATGTACATAATTTTTAGAAATTGAGGAGCATTTATCGAGCACATAGAAAATATTTTTATATATGGGCAAGAAATCCTTATTTCTCTTTGAGAAAAACCAAACAGAATATGCTAATTTAAGCTAACAAATAGTGGGGCATTTAACTTCATAGTACATACTTACTCTGAACATAACGTAGTGTGTACTTCAGAAAGGTTGTTTTGCTTTTATTTCTAGGGGGTTTAGTGAAAATATTAATAATTAGTCTATCATTTGTGTCAAAAGACCTTTATGGATAATTTGTGTTGTATTCAGCCGTATTATACTACTTTATTATAACTATGAGTACTTATTTATTATCTGTGATAATAAACACCAGTAAAATCTGAACAAAAATGTATAGATACACTAGTTAGGTATCCAATTACTATTAAGTTTTAGCAAATCCACCTAATGATGATCACTGTAAACATTGATCATGACTCTCAACAATACTGTTATACAAGGAAGTAAAAAGCTTGCCAGTCAATTTCTACATAGACAAGAGGAGTTGATAAAAATTTTCTACTGCTGAGGAATGGTCCAATATAGTATATCTAACACAGTAGAGAGCAGTGGCCGTGAATTTAAGCTCTAGAATCAAATAGTTCTATATTGTAATTGTTATTTGAACTTGGGGAAGTTACTTAATTTTCCTGTGTCACAACTTATTCTTCAGGTAATTGGGAGTAAATACTCCTCACTCTGAGATGTTTAGCACAGAACTTGGCACTAAGCAGGCTTATGGCAACTCTTAGTCATTACTCATTCGCTCATTAATCATATGTCACAGACATTAAGAAGACCTTGGGGCTAGGTGAAAAAGGTGAAGGGATTAAACAAAACAAACACACACAAAAAAACCTCATAGACACAGACAATATAGTATGGTGATTACCAGAGGGGAAGGGGGTGGAGTAAGTAGAAGATAACAGGGGAATAAATGGTGAGGGAAGGAGACTTGACTTGGGGTGGTAAACACACAATACAATATACAGATGATGCATTGTAGAATTGTACACCTGAAACCTATATAATTTTATGAACCAATGTTACCCCAATAAATTCAATTTCAAATAGAGACCTTGGCCTTGTACATTTCTTTTATTCTTTTAATTGAGATATAATTAGCATACAACACTATATTAGTTTTATGTGTACAACATGATGATTTGGTATAGATACATATTACAAAATTCTCACCAGAATAATTCTAGTTAATATCCATCACTACACATAGTTATACTTTATTTTCCTCTTGTGATGAGAAGTTTTAAGATCAACTCTCTTAGCCACTTGCAAATATTCAATACTGTATTATTAATTAATAGGTACCATGCTGTACATCACACTTCCAGGATTTATTTATTTTATAAATAAGTGTGTACCTTTTGACAACCTTTATCATTTTTATCTTAGATTCAATATGTATAACAAGTAATTAATAATTCCTGCATTTTCCATTCCACAGGCTTACTTTGAATAGCAAAATCAATAGTGGGTGCTGGACGCAGTAAAGGGTAATGAAATGAGCCAGGCTTTAGAGCTAGACAGATCTGGTCTCAAACCCTTATTTCCAGACCATATCCTCATTCAGCATCTTGAATGAATTGTTAAAATGCAAGCTTGATCTTATTACTGTCCACTAAAACTTTTAATTATCTTTCTGTTGTCCTTAAACTACAAACAGTAATCCTCAGAATTGTAGGTAAAGCCCTGTATGAAGCTCCTTCCTATATATATTTTTTTTAAAAAATCATTTTTATCTACTGATTATAAAGAAAGAGAGGGGGAGAGAGAGAGAGAAACATCTATTTGTTGCTCCACATATCTATGCATTTATTGGTTGATTCTTATATGTGCCCTGATCAGGGATTAAACCCACAACCTTGGCATATTGGGAGGATGCTCCAACCAACTGAGCTACCCAGCCTTTTCTATATTTTCAATTTCATCTCATGCTGTGTTTCCATCAACCACTAGACTCTAAACCCACTGACTTTTTTATTTCTGTCTTTGCCAGAAATTTCTCCACTTTGAGAATTTTAATTAGTTAATGTCTCTTTCTGGATTATTTCCCCCCATAGCATTCATCTTTCTGATTTTATGTTCAGATGTCTTCTCAACTGCTATATTCTGATTTGCACCTATTTTAATCTTCTAAATGGAGCACTGCTTTGATTTCTCATGATACTGTTTATTTTGCTTCAGAATACATCACAATATATCATTACATATTGTTTGAATGAATATTTGTTTGCCTGTCTCTTCTGCTCACTTCATGAAGACAAAGGTGTGTCCATTTATATTACAGCAGCAGTATCACCAGGTTCCAGTGTTTAATATGCTCTCAATATATAATACAGAAAAGTTAACATAATTCCTTGAACCTTATAGTCCTCACTGAAAAGGATGGATGTTAATAACACCTTGCAAGATTGTTTTTCATACTGGAGGTAATGGGTGTACAAATACCCTTAGTAGCTGTCAAAAATGTAACTATTATTAATGATAAGTAATAGTGTAAAGTACAGTGCGTTTAAAGTAAAAAGTTATTTTTCTCCCTTTGAAGTGGGTGGGTCAACAAAGAAAACACACAATTGGTTATGAATAGTCCACTGTGGTACAAATTTAACTTATATTTATTGGGGGGAACTTACAGGGAGCGATGTAGCAGGATGCACGTGATCCTCCAGGCTATTGTCCCAAAGAGGAGTGCTTGGGCTGGACTGGACATACCCCAGGGAAGGTTTCAGTGGAGAACTCACCACATGTTCGTGGGAAGTCAGGAGTAATCTAGACAGCTGTGCAACAATGGAAGCTTTTTAGTGAAGAAAATAGCCTTTTTAAAAATAGAGAGACTTTAAAAATAGAGATTGTTTGTTTTCAATCTCTTCTTCCATTGAATTAACTCAATCTTGTTGAGCTTTGCAAAGCTACCAAAGGTGAGTAGAAAATTAGCCATGGGTGACATACAGATCAATCTCTCATAAGCGGGAAAATGCTTCAGAATTCTAGGAGGGTTAGGTTCTGGATTATTATTCACGGTGTCTGATTTACCTTCAGTCCTTTCCTTTTAGTTCCACTACTTGATCATCCAGAATTCTTTCTCCAAATCATTGTCTTATTGTTATTATTTTTTGATCCCCAACAATAAATGCAATACTTAGCATCACAGAGATGCTCAGTGTGTGTTTGCTGAATGCAGTAAGTGTGGATCACTCAGGGAGGCAGCGAGTGTAACGACTCTACTTTGGAGTGAGATAGGCCAGGGCTGAGACACCAGCTTTGTGTTTTCCAGCTGCTTGGTCATGAAAGATCAAGCTTCAGTTTCTTCATTCATAATAATGATCATAATAATTCTTAGGATTGGAGAATAATTAAATGGAAAATAGATTTTTAAAAGTGTTTAAGAATACAAATGGCATAAGATAAGTAAAAATAAATGGAAGCACTCACTATTAGTATTCACTCTGTTTTTTATCAGTTATTACATACAAGTATAAGTCAGCAATCTGAGTGTAGAATTTGAAAGACGATAAAGATGGAATATGCCAAATATATGCACTAGGAATGTCAGTAAGGAAGGGGACTATATTGGAAAGGATAAATGAAGAGAGAAAACCCAAACACAGAGGTAGCAAGAACAGGGGATTTGAAAATTGACTTGGACCCTGGGACACAAAACAAGACTGAAAATATGTAGCTAAACAAATGTGCTTTTTTGATATGACAGAAATATCTCTTCTCAGCTATTAATGCCAAGTTATCCTGGTAGAAATATTGTGAAATTGAATGATGACCTTTAGTTCGTATTTTTATGAATTTACTATACAAATCATGATATATTTCTCAGATTATTTTACCAATTTCTCCCTCTCCTGGATGTAGAGAAAATGCCACTTGTGTATTGCATATGTTAAATTACTTTTTAAAAAAGGCACAGCCACTCATTTTTGTTTCTCGGCACTGAGTTATACGATGTGGGGAGCAGTTCCAGCAAGTCTGTACTTTCCTAGCCTCACGATGGTTTCCCTTCAACAGTTTATACTATAGAGGCTGCTCTTCTGCATGTACTGATCAAGGATTTCTTTGTGTCGGTATCCATGGCTAAATGTATGATTTCCAGAGTTAGTGTCCTGATTTGCCATGAAGCAAAAGACGACCTATCTAAACATCACTTTACTCATTATTAAAAAGGAATGATAAAAGCATCATTGCTTCGGTTTGTAGTAACCATCCAATTAGGTAATATATATAAAAGGCATGGCATTCTGTACATAAATCATTTTTTGTTATATTGCCTAAAGTATTCTTTCACATTGATCATTTAGTTTCTTAATAGACTCCTTTGAAACAAACATAACTCATATCCTTAGTGACAGAAAAAGAAACAGCAATTTAGAAAATGTATCCTTTTTTAAATTTGTTTTCATTGATCTTCTTTTGAAAGAGAGAGAGGAAGTAAAAGGGAGAGAAAGAAAACATTGATGTGAGAGAGAAAAACATCACTTGGTTGTCTCCTGTGTATACCCCTACCAAGGACCAAACCTGCAACCTGGGCATGTAACCTGACAAGAAATCAAATCAGTGACCCTGTGGTGCACGGACAATATTCACCCAACTGAGCCACACCTGAGCCACACTGGCCAGGTCTAGAAAATGTATCTTATTCTTGGCCTCATTTATAGGAGGTGGCAGAAATAAGAATTGACCCAGGTACAAAAGCGAGATCCCGTGACTTTTCTGCTTTAATACCAGCTCATGTGTGTGTGTGTGTGTGTGTGTGTGTGTGTGTGTGTGTGTGTGTGTGTGTGTGTGTGTGTGTGTGTGTGTGTGTGTGTGTTTGCTTGCTTTGGTTACCCAAAGGAGTAAATCACAAGTTTGTTGGTGGGAAGAAAAACGGAGGTGGATACATTAATGAGTTAGTTTAGCCCTGGCCAGTTTGGCTCAGAGGTTAGAGCGTCCATGGAGTGGAGTGTCCCAGGTTTGGTTCCCGCCAAGGGCACATACCTTGGTTACAGTTTGTCCCTGGCCCCAGTTGGGGTCGTGGGTGGCAGCCACTTGATGTGTCTCTCGTACATTGATGTTTCTCTCTCTCTTCCCCCCTCTCTCCCTCCTGCTCTATCTGAAGATAAATGCAGAAATGTCCTCAGGTGAGGATTAAAAAAAAAAAAAAAGTCAGTTTATCTCAACCAACGTTTATTGAGTATGTCATATAAGTAATGGAATAAATATCTGAATCACATAAAATCTTTGACCAAAAGAATCTCATAGTCTATTGTGTGAAACAGTCATTTGCAGCATAGACTGATCAGCACAGTATGTGTTCACCAGACAGAAATGACTGATGGAAACAGGAAGTTCACTCTGGTGGGGATTGGTGAGTATGTAGGACGGAGCATATTGAATCTTGAGAAGAGTCATGGAGAAGATTATGCTAAAGCAATGTTTCGTACATGAAAGCTCATCCTAGATGATGAGAAAAACCAGAAAAAATAAAACACTATGATTTTGAAAATAATAACAATCTCAGTATCACCAGAATCAAAACTTAAAAATGTGGCAGCGGTGGTCAAAACAAGTACGACTAGTCAGACAGACAAGGGCCAAAATGTGAAAGCCCTTTTACTGGCATACAAGTAGATCCACGGAGAGATTGTGAATATCCCCAGTAGAGAGGAAGATACATGTCTCTCAGCCTCAGAACTTTTCAAGCAAGGAAGAAACCCTAATCATGGTCTCAAGTCACTGTCACGGATGTTGGAAAATTCCAGGAGTATAAGGTTAGAAGTCGTGATCAGAAAGTGTGTCGCTTTGATTTATCACCAGAGGATAATCTACCTTGTTTTACATCTAGAGCATTATTCAGGGAATGAATGGTGTAATGGCAGGTATTCGGATGCTGATGACTGAAATACCCAACCTGTGAGCGAGCTCTCACAAGAGAGTTAAGTACAATTTTTCGGTCTCATTTCTAACTAGCACAATCTTGGGAGGTTGTGAAATTCCTCTTAGACCACCAATTTAATAGAAGTCATCTAATTAAAATCCCACTAAATAATACTTGTTTTAGCTATTTCTTTAGATTAATTGAATGTATGCCATTTACTTTTCAAGGACTTTTAACTACTATCCCAGTTGAGACTTTAAAAAGCAGCTGTTATTATGACACAATCTGGTAAGAGATCAGGCATATTTCAGTTTATTGAGTAAATTAAACATGTAGGCCATTTAAACATAAAAGTTTATAATTGTATTGAAACTAATTATCATATAGTATTTCAGAGCAGCAATT
The DNA here is from genome assembly GCF_014108415.1 of Molossus molossus. NCBI lineage: Eukaryota > Metazoa > Chordata > Mammalia > Chiroptera > Molossidae > Molossus > Molossus molossus. The sequence continues at coordinate 19,470,368 of NW_023425344.1, forward strand.
GAAACTAAGCAGAGGCCCAATCACTGGGGATTTTGAATCTGATAAAATCCCATTTGGATCATAAAAATGCCGGTGCCCCGCCTGCAAGGGCTTCAAGCACACATCTGCTCCTTCACACTACTAAATGAAGTATCAGACCTCAACAGGTGCCCCTGAGGCAAAGCATTTCCTACCCAACAAACAATGCTGCAGCGACATTCATTGATATGATTTTTTCTGTTTATTCCGGGATTACTGGCACGACAATATGGTTCATTACTTTCAGAAGTGTGTGGGTATGTAGGGAGAGAAATAAGTGTGAAGTTCTCTGTGATTACTAAAACAAAACCTGAAGCAGTCTCTTTAGTAGTCATGTACCAACAAAAGATCAGACAAGTTTGTCCTTCATGAAGCAGCAAATCTGAGCTCTGATGATACCTGATGAATTATCCTCAACAAAGAATGATACCAATACCTATGCTAAAAATTCTAACTAAAACACAGTCTCAATGTGTATGTCATTATATGGATTATATTGAAATAATTCTGAGTCACACAATATGAAATCGTATAATGAAGAAGTGGACAGGCTTGCTGTACGATTATTTCTGTTCCATGCCAAGTTGTTGGAAAATGGTTGAGACTAAAATCATCCTGTTCATTTTATTGACTTGAAAAAGTTCCATAAATATAACTGCTTATTTAATGAAAATTAGTCATGCACATACAAGCACATATTTTTATGAATTTTAGCTCTAATGCTTTTCGGTTATTTTATTCACTCATCTTCAATCCACTCCCATACCAGACTGAGCCATTAGGCATAGCTCTACTGATGGCCAATTTGTAAGTTACAGAAGCACAACAGGTGTGAACACTGTGTTTGAAAGCCAATTATCTAAGACATATAATGACATGGGTTAAGACACTTAATAGACATTATGCAATTTTTGTCTCCTGTCCCAGGTCTCAGCATATGTCCCTAGGTCTTTATCCATCTTACCTATCTGGATTCCTGCTTTGGATTTTGGACTCTGAAAAATATCTCTATCTCATCTTCTTTTTATTCTAGTCATGTATTTAAAAATGTGCCATAAACATATTATATCCAACATGCAGGTGTATTTTGTGGTTTATTTTGTAATCATAAGATTTTTTACAGGGTAGTGTCTATATTGTTTCGTGAATTGAACAGCCATCTAGTTTTAGCATATATATTCAAATACTATGAGCTCATATATAAGCTGATAAATGTAAAAGTAAGCATAATCTCACATGAAAATCAGTATCACAAATATCATAATTTAATGTATTGCTTTATATCTGGCCTATTAAAGTTATATGTATTGAAAGAAATTTTTCTAAAAATGTCTGAAGAATTGAGAAATCTCTTTAGTGAAACGAACAGTGTATTCCAATTATGAAACACAAGTACAACTCAATTTGTTTATGAGAAGATTTAAAATAGATGGAAAGCTGGAAATAGAGAAGGGAAGTCTGCTTGGGCCTCATGTTATTACTGATGTTCCTTCTTACTTTCTCAAAAGTTAATATGCTATCAACTAACATCATGCATCTCATTAGCAGTCTAAAATTTGTTTAGTCATGTGAGTGTTTCAATAGATAATTTTTATAAAATTCAATATGTACTTACAATAAAAATTTTTAGCAAATTGAAATAAAAAAAGAAACTTCTTTTTTCAGGTAAATATATATTTATAAAAACAACATCCACCCTCACACTTAATTTTGAAATGTTGAAAGGTTTTCTTTTAAATTCATCAAGAAAATGTTGTTCCATATCTCTATTTCTGTTTATCTTTGTACTAGAAACTCTGACTAAGTAAGGCAACAAAAGTAAGTAAATGTGTAAGGTTGATCAAGAATAATCAAAGTTGCTAAAAGTTTCAGATAATGTATATAGAAATTTTTTTTAAATCGATGCAGAAATTACTAATGCTTAAGAAGTTGCAAGCCTGCTAAATACAAAATTATATAAAATAATCAATTGAATTGCTATATACCAACCAAAAAAACCTAGTAGAGAATTTTTAAAGAAATAATTTATATTTCATAAAAATAAAACATATAGAATAAATATGTGATAGGTAAGAACTCTTAGAAAATTATTACACTTAAAGGAATGCATTTGATAATTGAATAACTTTGTTGATATACTACAGATGTATAGCAAGACTCAATATTGTAAATATTTCAACTCTCTTGAACTTGATTTATAGTTTTAATGTAGTCCTAACCTAATCACAACACATATCTTAGGCGAAAGCTGATTCTCCAATTTATACAAAATCAATTGCAGAGTCAATAATGGCCAAGATAATTTTGAAGGGGAAGAATATGGATGGAGTACTTATTCTAGAAAATATCATTATTTATTATAAAGCTATATAAATTTTGACAGAGCAATATTGGTGCAGGGATCAATAATGGAAATAGAGTACACAAATACAGATGCTTGGTATATGGCAAGGGTCACTGAAGAGTAGCTGGAAAAAAACAGGGTCTTTTCAATAATTTATGTTTCAATAATTCAGTATCAAGAAGAAAAACACAAGAAATTTTACTCCCATTCAAACTCCTTTAAGGTGGACTAACTACCTACCTAATTAATAAACGTATTATAAAAGCATTAGAACGTAATATACAGGAGTGGGCAAAAGTAGGTTTAGTTATTCATAGGGAAAAGGGTATATAGGTTACAATTATTACAATAGCTTTATTAACTGAAATGAATGTCACAGTGGCATGGTGTACAAAGATACAGCCTCATCAGGGCTCAAATTGCCGGTCTTCATTATGTACACATTATTGTAGTCTTTGAAAATCAGTAAACAAACCTGAATTTCAAAGACCTGCTTGGGCTACCTCAGGGTCTCCTGAGCTACTTGAATTCAAACCTACTTTTGCCCACCCTTGTATGAGAATGTCTTTTTGACTTCAAGCTAGGAAGTGTTCTTATAAAACAAAACATGCTGCCATTGAAGCGAAAGACTAATAATGCAGCTACATTAAAACTGAGAATATCTGTTCATTAAAAAAGCTCTTTATGTTTATTTGTAAAGACATCTTGGAGAACATATGTATAAAAAATATAAGCTACAAGATATGACAAATTAATAGGGACCATCCAGAAAGTCCCAACAAAAGTATTGGCCATCCTAAAGTTACTTCCCAAAGGCAGATGTCCAAATAGCCGGTTTACGCGTGGAAAGATGCTGAACTTATTGCTCATTAGGGAAACGCACAATAAAATGACAACAGATTACCACTTTAAACATCTAACAAATTCACAAAAATAAAATGCTGTATTGGAAACACTGTGTGTTGACACATGTAGAGATTTGGGAACACGTCACCCTTCCATCCTTCACTGATGGGAAAGTAATTAATTCAAGCACTTTGGGAAAGAAATATGCATTTTCTAGTGAAGTTGAAGGCATTCTTACTTTATTACTCATGTGCTGGCTTCTGGATACATACTCTAGAGAAAACTGTGCTTATGTACAAAAATGGTACAGAGCAGCAGTCTTTTTTTCTTTTCTTTATTGAATTTTAGAGAAAGAGGAAGGGAGAAGGAGAAAGATAGAAACATCGATGAGAGAGAACATTGATTGGCTGCTTCTTGCATGCCCCCCACTGGGGATTGGGCCCACAACCTGGCCATGTGCCCTGACCGGGAATCAAACTGGCAACCTCTTGGTGCATGGGTCAACATTCAACCACTGAGCCACACTGGCCGGGCGAGAGTAGCAGTCTTAACAAAAGTTTAAAAGAGAAACAAATGTCTATTGATGGGGAAAGAAACGAATACATTATCATATAATCATATAATTAAATACTATCTATCACTAAAAATGAATGAAATCTATCCATCAATACATACCAGTGTTAATTAATGTATAAAATATTTTGGAAAAAGTCACAGAAGAATACATACAGTTAAAGTCCATTTATATATAGTTTAAAAGTATAGCAAAGACTACTTGAAAACGTATCCTTATTAATTATTGTGCAAGCAATTGTACTTTAAATTCAAATTATATTAAAATTAAATTCTCTGACTTCCATTTTGGGGAATTATAGTTTATAATTTTATAAAAGTTTAAAGAACTTGAAATACTAATTATAAATTTCACACAAATTACAACTGCCCTCCATCTTAACTTTCATTACATAATCAATCATGTGGTTTAGGGCATATTGAACAACATTATTGTGAATAATTCAGTAAAAAAAAGCAAACCTTAACTTAGATATCCTTATGGTTAAAAGATGAAAAGTAGTTTTTTACAGAAAAAAAAACATATTTTTATGGACACATATTTTCTGGTAAAAATAAAGACTCTAAAAAGATAATGATGCTCCGGGGAAACATGACCACCACCTTTAGTCTTGGATCTCTCAGAGTAGTCTCATATGATGCTAGACGCACACCAGGTTAGGGCAAACCTTAGTGAAGGTGTTCTGCTTTTTATATGACTGGTCAAGTGATTACTAAAACCAAAACTAGAGTGAACCAAACTATATTAAGCTAAAACTGTTGTAAAGGTCAATCACTATCACCTAATAATATCAAATGCTCGGGTTCTGAGTGTTGAATGTTTTTCTTTGCTAATCCTGAGGACATCTTCTCTACACTCTAATTCCTTGAACTTTTATATTCTCGTCCATTGAATGGCCTACCACTAAATGAGTTTGTCTGAATACATACATTTTCCTGAAGAAAGAATTTTAAAAGGATTTATGATCCAAAACTGTAAACCACAACAGAGACATACAAACACTCAACAAAACAAACAAACAAACAAAATACATCACAAAATACTTGTTTTGTTGAATAATCGTTAATTGGTCAATTAATCATTTGTTAATGAGTATGTCTTAATCAATCTGGCCTGCTATGACAAATTACCATAGACTGTGTAGCTGGAACAACAAATACTTGTTTCTCAACATCTGAAGGCTAGGAAGTCCAAGATCAAGGTGTCTAGTGAGAGCCCACATCCTGGTTTGCAGATGGCCTTTTTCTCCTTGTATCCCCACATCGCAGAGCAGAAATAGGAAGCAAGCACTCTAGAGTTCTTCTTCTAAGGGAACTAATTCCATCATGAGGGTTCTACATTCATGATCTACTTGCATTTCAAAGGCCCCATCTTCAAATACCATCACATTGGAAATTAGGGTTTCAAAATACAACTTTAAATTTTATTTTTCTTTATTGATTTGAGAGAGAGAGGACGTGAGAAGGAGAGAGAAATAGAAACATTGATAAGGGAGAACATCGATTGGCCACCTTCTGCATGCCCCCCACTGGGGATTGGGCCCACAACCTGGGCATGTGTCCTGACCAGGAATCAAACTGGCAACCTCTTGGTTCATGGGTGGACACTCAACCACAGAGCTACACCGGCTGGACTCAAAATACAACTTTTGAGGTGACAGATATTCAGTTCAGAAGAGATCCCTTACCTATTAATTGAGCCTTATGGTGAATAACTTTCACAAAAAGCATTTTAGTAATACTCATGAGTATACGTTTCCTTGTTTTTTAAATGAAATAATGACAACCTAATAAATAGTTGTGAAGATTAAATTATGTGCCCAAATATACATGGCCAGAAACTGGCATAATTGTGATTTAATTGTATATAATTTCAATACAGACAGTCCCAAAATTAATGATGGTTCGACTTTACAAATGGTGTAAAAATTGATACTCATAAGAAATTACATGAAATATTCAACACCTTTATTATAAAATAGACATCGTGTTAGATGATTTTGCCCAACTATAGGCTAATGTAAGTGCTCTAAACATGTTTAAGATAGGCTAGGCAAAGCTATGATGTTTAATAGGTTAGGTGTATTAAATGCATTTTCAACTTACAATATTTTCAGCATGCAATGGGTTTACTGAGACGTAGCCCCATTGTAAGTTTAGGAGCATCTGTGCAAATATCATAGATGTTCCCTAGTACCAAGGACACTTCTGAAAGTAAGCATTCATGCATGAAATGATGTACATGCACAGGCTATTTTAAGGGTAGGGATACTATAAGGCTCACCAGGAATAAAGACAGGGAGTTTTTACGCTCTGTCTCTAAAAACAGTAACATATTTTCAGAGATATGTTTCATCGAGTAGAATAGTAAAATTCTATATTTGGTATTTTTAGTCACAGTGAATCAGCTCTGCATGATAGGTTTACTTTTAGCTCTAACATAATGAAGAACAGACAGAACAGAGCACAGTATCAATTCATTGAGCAGGAAAAGCAGTTGAAGAATTAATAAGCTGGAGATAATGTCAGGAGAAGGTTCATTCTGGGGAGCTAATAAGGTTTTGTATTAATAAATTCTTATGATCAGGGAAACAGTAAACGACTGAATGTCCAAGGTTAAAAAGTCAGGGAGAGATAGTAGATACAGCAGCTGAGCAGAACAAAACCTGTGACGAAACATGTACAACCTCACACTGTGTGGCAATGGGATCCATTAAAGGTGAAACAGAAGTTCTACACACTCCCACCAGCTATCCAAACGAGTTGATATTTAAATGAGTCTCCTGTCTTGAAGTGGACTGGAACACTTCAGGGGCTTGGACGCAATTTTTAAACACAGACTAGACAGCAGCAATGGAAGAGGAGGGGCAAGATGGCTCAAGTATGGCAGGCTGTTCTGAGACCATCCCAAAAGCCAGAGGTCCCTGGAACTTATTAGCCAAGTAGGAGTTTTTTGGAGTGATGCAAAGTTTCAGTGCCATGATTGGCCCTTCACAGGGCTTTATTCATAACCCCACTGAATTGAGATGGGGGTGCTGAAGCTGTCAAACCTGTTTGTGCAAGAACTTAATTGCACTATTGATAGAGAGCATAAGTGTCTAACTTGGAGGGGAAAAAAGGCAAAGGATGCAGAAGATTTAAGGCTTCTGTCTAACTTCAGTGTGCTGTGCCTCTGCAATTCTAAATGTCTAGAAGTCTGCTTTTGACTTTGATTTATCTGCCACATCACTTATCTGTAGTTAAACTAAATTTCTTTCCAGGATGAATATTAAAGATATATGGAAAAATCAATCTTAAACAATTTTATTTTCAACTTTTGATTAGTATTTCAAAACTTCTCATGACTATTGCTGTTTAGTGCAAATGTATGGTATTTTAGGTGTATCTAGGGCTTGCCTTGGAACTTAACTACCGGTAGTAGTACTGTTGATCTGATCAAATATATTCAGAAATTCAAATGAGCAACTTGAAAATTACCTTGGAGGAACTACTTTTGTTTTATTTTTTTATTTGTGGGCTCCTTGCGAGCAATATCACACATTTCAGAATTATACTCTAAATCATTGCTAAGATATTGCCACTAGCATTCTGTATGTGTCAAAGGGCATTGGAGTAAATTTTAAAGCAAAATGAGAATGGAACAAGGTAAGAGCTGGACGCATTAGCAGAGAGCGAAGGCATAAAATGGAATGGCAAAAGTCGTGTTTCTTAGCAGCTGGCAGTTCTGCAGGGACAGGCATTCTCCCAGCTGACCACGCTGGGCTCTTTTCACTGATATCAAATGTGATAACACGCTGTCAAGGCACAGCCAAGTGGATGGATTCGGAGGAGTTTGGATTAGGCCGGGATTGGGATTTGAAAATTGCAGGGTTAGTGATTTTTACGAATGGCAGAGAAAAGTTAAGAGTTGGAACTGTGCTACTTTTACATTTGTCAGTTTTTAACTCTCACATTTTCCTCTTTAGGATGGTTGAGTTGAGAAGGTCTCAAAAAAAATCTTTTTTTTTTTTTTTTTTTTTTTGCTAAAATACAAGATATTATATCAGGAAGTGTTAAAATAAGTTTAAATCAACAAGATTTTAAAAATCAAATTGACTCACTTTTAAAGTGAGTTAAAATCAAAATGCATTATGATCTGAGGGAGGCTGAATTGGGTCATATTAATAAAATGGAAGAAGCGTGAACAATTTAATGAAGCTTGGCGGCTTCATCATCACAAACATTCCCTGCTGAGGTAATGAACTTGACAATAACTCTTCTCATTCTTAAGATACGATGGCACAAAGTCACTGTACAGAATCTCAGAATGAGGGCAATTCATGCTGACTACAGGATCACTGCATAGTGACTAAGAGCCTGTGATTGATGCATTATTAAAAAGTGAGCTCCTCATTTGTACAGAGGAAGGACAAGGATTAAGATGACATGGTTCTTCTAGTATCTGGGTGATGCAGCCAGAGATCTCAAGTAATGGCGGGTGACTTGCAGAAGCCGATCATTTGAATTAATTTACCCAGGTGTTGAAAATGACAGTGAAAATCTCAACAGGAAAGATTTGTTTCAAAATGGCTAGTTCAGCAAGATCTCATCTATTGAACTCACTCCTAAGCAGACCTCAGGTTAGCACACATATTTTTGATGCATAAATTATTTTACATCACAATTCTTCCCATTACTTCTACTTCCCATCATCAACCCGAGAGAATTTCCCAGCAGGTTAACATATTAGATGAAATCTGTGTATTAGTTTATACTCTAAGCCATTTCTTCATTTGCTTTTATCATAAGAAAGGGCTCAAATCAATCTAGAATATCTTTGTTTTGAATACATAAAATAGATCATGATAATCTCAAAGGAAGTTAAGTTTATTTTATCCAACCTCTTAAAACAAATATGAGTTATCATTGGTCAAATATTCTGGTTGTCAGAGTTAACTGTCAAAGTTATTAACCCAGATTTCAGAGCCCTCCGGGGACTTTGGGTGGGGTGGAGGGGAGGTACAGAGGAACCACAGTGTCCTGAAGGATCTGTCTACCTGTGAAAATAGGTGACAGGGTTGGAGGTCACAGCTAACAACCTCAGCAACACACTTACACTCCTCAGTAATCTTCTGCAGTGATAAGAGATTAATGGAGAGGGATGGAAAATCCCTATGAGATATGTTTAACTACCCTGATACATGACTGTGTTTGAGAGAGCTATTTTACATGCCTTGCTTAACCAGTGTGCCAAAAAAGAGTAAAACTGGCAACTTTCTGGGGCCATGCCCCTTGTGGGGGGGGGGTGTGCTTTGCTACAATTTTGCTTCCAGGTTTGAGACTACTGTATTCGCTGAAGAACACATCCCAACATCTGTGAGCTACTGTTTCCAAAGCAGAAATAAAACACAAGCTAGAAATCTTCTGAGAGTTACCGTGCCCAATTCCTAAATGGGTATGGAAAGAAAATGTCTGTATCCTCAGTCCTTAATCTCAGGGTTCCCTTTCTCTTTTTCTGAGTTTGTACCCTCCTGCCAGGACTCATTCTATTATTTCAGATGTTAGTAGTAGACAGGGCAGAGGCCATCACCTGAGAGGGAAAATGGGAGTACCCAATCCATCCGTTGCTTGATTTCCCAAACCCCTGAACAGTGTCCTCTAGGGGAAAGGCACTCATTTCAGATGCAGAAAATGTACGGTAGGCAAGAGGAGACATTGGTATCTGAGAAGTCTGCGTTTAAATACCAGTAACAGTCTTGTTATGGAATTAGTCACTTTAAGGGAGTTATATAATTTCCAGTCTGTGACTGCTGATATATATGGAGATAATTTCTTCATTGGAGGCATGTAATGCTGTTGTGCTTATGCCATCCCTGGCCTACAGTAAGTGTTCAATACATAGTACCAATCTTTATTATTTTTGACTTTTGTGAGACATTATAAGTGCATATTTAGTTGAAGGACACAACTCCTTTTTGCCCTTGTTTTTTGAACCCTGAATCAAGATATGTATTATTATTAATGTCATGTTATTGTTTTCTCCTTGCTGGCACAGATGACTTTTTGACATCAAAATGGCTGGGATAATGTAGGCATTTTAATTAGAAATAATATCAATGAAGTAGTTACTACCATTATTGGAAACCATCTATGTCTAACTGAGCCTGTTTTCTCTATGACTTGTAAACCTCATACCACTATAGGCTTACCAAAAAGCTGTGCCTTGTGCATTTGTACTGTCCCACAAAGAGGCTAAATACATTGTCCCAAGTGGTACGCACTGTGCTAGGTTAAACCCTTTAACTCAAACCTTCTGACTCAGAAGCCGCGTTCTCCATCACTGAGGTCTACTGCTTATCACCAATACCTCTCTGTTGCCTGAATTAAATATCCCTCTTGTGTGTTCACTTTATTTTTTCAAATCAGTTACAGTATTTTCCAAGTTTCATTCAGATACAGTACAATGATGACAAGAAAAGTTGAATATACAGGGGTGGAAAAAAGTAGGTTAATAATGATCATAATAATAAATAATATCATAATTAATAACTAATAAGACAAGAATAAACAGTTTAATGTACTTCCAACTGTAGGATTCATTTTGCCCACCTCTGTGTTAATGTAGTTCAGATGCATGTTTTGCTCGATACGATTAGATCTTCCTCAATGGGTAGATCCTCCCAGAATGGGTGGGACACTGGAAAAGAACTCCCAATTTGAATTTCAGCCTGAATGCAAACACTGGTTTAAACAGACATTAAATATGAGTGTTAAACATTAGCAACACAGTGAGATCAGCAATAAAGTCTCATAGGAAACCTAACGTTCAGTTATAATCAGATACAAACTCTTCAAATACACAATTAAAAGTGTAATTGATTTTGTTTTCTGGTTCAATAGGGCTACTGCAGACAAATATATTAGCATAGTATGGTCATTAAAGTGATGGCATGGCTATTACATTTCCTAAATTATTTCAAGCATAATTACATATTATATTTACAGATATTTTTGAAAGACAATAGTTAAGTCAGTTTGCTAAAGACAGACATTCTTTAAAAATATAGCTACCCAAATGTATTGTACTTATTTTTTTTCTTTCAAGAGGAGATATTTAAGCTGGCAAAAAATATATATATATATCAGTAATAGGAATTTAAAATCTAATTTGTGAAATTATAGGCAAGCCCTTGGTTGTTTAGTCAATCCTAATGTCTTGGTTCTAAGGATCTCCCTTCCAGGGAAATGTGGAGCTTCTCATGGATGAGAACACCAAGTGGCTATCAGTAAGCTACCAGAAGTGGTGAATAATGCACAACCATGTTCTGCAAGACTGGCAATTAATAAATATTGTCCTGATTTTTAAAAAACAGAATTTAGTAGCTTATTTTGGGGGGAGGGATGCCAGTTTGTAAAGTTTGCATCTTCACAAAGCAGAATAAATAAGCTAATGATGTGATAGTTTAGGTAAGTTATAAAAGAAAACAGTGATCCCTGGGAAAATTCAGAAATCATCAAAAACAACCCTGGCCGGTTTGGCTCAGTGGTTAGAGCGTTGGCCCGTGGACCAGAGAGTCCCAGGTTCAGTTCCTTCTAAGGGCATGTACCTTGGTTGCAGTTTGTCCCCGGCCCTGGTTGGGGTCGTATGGGTGGCAACCAGTGGATGTGTGTCTCTCACATCGATGTGTCTCTCTCACATCGATGTTTCTCTCTCTCTTCTTCCCTCTCTTTCTCCTGCTCGATCTTCAGATAAATGTAAAAATGTCCTTGGGTGAGGATAAAAAAGAAAGAAATCACAAAAAACAAGCAGGATTTTTTTTTTTTAAATACAGTTGTTTATTTGGTAGCTCAGAAAATGTTTTATGACACATTAGATATTGGCATGATGCTCTCATCATTTTTGCTATATCTGCATGGTATAGTCATTATTTTCTTAAATGAACTCATTTTTGTTTATACTCTAAAAAATATTTAAAAAGGAGCTCCGCTGGTGTGTCTCAGTGGATTGAGCATCATCCCATGCACCAACAGGTCACTGGTTTGATTCCCTGTCAGGGCACATTCCTGGGTTGTAGATTCAATCCCCAGTAGGGGGCGTGCAGGAGGTAGCCAATGGGTGTTTCTCTCATGGATGTCTGTATCTCTCCCTCTTTCTTCTACTCTCTCTAAAATATCAATAAAAATATATTTAAAATATTGTTAATATTTAAAAAGGAAACTGATAAGAGTGGAAAAGATATAGGTTAAAAGAAAGAAAAAAATGTCTTAAAAAACAAACAAACACTTTAGTCATGTAGAAGATAGAGTTTTAAAATGTAAGAGGCAGCTTGAAAGCAATGGGTCTGACTATGACAGAGGTCGCAAGAAACCCGGAGCAAGGGCTGTCAGGTGTTAAAGAGAAGAGAAAGGGGGCAACTAGTACTAAGATATCTTCTAAACATGCAAGACAGAAGAGAGTAGTCATGGGTAGAAAATTGGAATAAGAATAAATAGAGCAGGGACCTTCAAAAACTGAGTTGCGAGAACAATGGGGCAGAAGCCTTCTTAAGGGAATAGCAAGGAAGCCTTTCTTCCCCATAAGAATAATTCCTAAATATGAACTATTTTTTGTTTTTATTTTGGAGTTAATCTTTGGGTGTCACAGTTGTTAAACTATGAAGAGAGATATTAAAGGAAGCTGTGTGAAGATAGGACTCTGAGATAGACCCATTTTGTTTCTATTCTCAGGATTCCACCTTTTATAATCTATTTGACCCTTCATCAGTTCAAGTCTAGGCTTGTCCTGCATTCTGCTACTTGACTTTGGAATCCGGCTCACTGTCCAGTGCTGAGTTAATAGTATCATGTGGAAAAGAAGACACTGATGGCTGAGAGATGTGTGCAGCTGGAGAACAGCTCCAAGGATGAGAGCTGACGTGTTGGAAAGACTGTAGGGATAGAATGAAGACAGAGATCAAGGCCAAGGGACAGTCCATAGAAGAGGCTTAAGAGGAGGAACTCATGAAACTGAGAGCCAGAAACAATCACTAAGAAAATAAAGGGAAAGTGAGATAAGGGAGATGTAGTTATGAGAGGTAGGTGATGACTAGAGGTTCAATAATTGGTGCCTTTGGAAAGGGGGGGGACTCACGAACTTACATTTGGGGACATGTAGGAATGGGTGCAACTGAGCTCAGACCACCGAGATCACCTTAAAAAAAGATGAACAGGTAGAAGCAGACAGGGCAGTCCCTCTCAGGGGCTGCATATACTGTTACTGCAGCAGTTTTCAACCTTTTTCATCTCATGGCACACAAAAACTAATTACTAAGATTCTGTGGCATACCAAAAAATAGATTTGCAGATCGAACAATAAATAGGTATAATTTTAATTCATTCACATGAGATGGCTCTTGTATCATCTGTTGTCATTTTTTAATTAGAAATCTAAGGGAAAAGAGGTCAGTGCCTCTGAAGAAATAGTCAGATATTGCATGTTTTAAAAATTCTTGCTGTGTACCATTTGAAAATTTCTGTCCTACTGGATGGGAGGATTCTCAAGTGCTCTGTTAAGACATGAAAAATACTAGGTTAAAAACTTTAGTTGGGCATATAATTATCCATTGTTATTCTGTGAAGTAAAGAAACCTGGACTTTATAATAACAGAACTGTTAGGAAAATACATACTGTTCTCAGAAAAATTGGATGACATATTGGTTAGCATGCAGTCAGAAAGAAGAAAGGAAACCACTTGTTATTTAGCAGAGATAATTAAAATAAGAAATTGGTTGAATGAGTACTGGAGAAATTAAAAAAGAGAAACACTGAGGTATTACATTTCTAGGGATGTGAGCAGCTAACATTCCTAGGAATGGAAAAATAACGAGAAGATTGTCAGGCTATTAGAAACTAGGAGGAGAGGCTCTGTGGAATCAGGCACCAGATTTTTGAAGAGGTGATGCTGTAAAACAAGGTTGATGTCTCAGAAACATGGAAAGAAATCTTGTAGAACTAGAACTCAAACCTCCGAGGACGAAGTGACAATGGCTGATGTCAGCACCTCTAAGGGCACACAATAAGGCCAGTTCTGAGAGTGTTGAAAGTTCCACTGGACCCAGCTGCTGCTGGAATCAACTGCTGTCACCGGGAAAGTCCCTTGTTGGGACAAAACTCAAGTCAATGGAAACAAGTAAATTATTTCTCATCTCCCCCTGACTTCCAATTTTCTCAGCTCTTTCTGTTGGCAAAAATCTAACAGTATACCCACTGGCAAAGGAACAAGGTAATTCTCAGTCCCAGATCCAGCTACACACACACACACACATACACACACACACACACACACACACACACACACACACACCCCAGAAGGATGGATTTGGAGCTGAGAAACAAAACTTACACAAATGTCAACTTTGAGACATTTCACAATTGCTTTCTCAAGATTTCTGTCCTCAGGCCTTCCTCTTCAAAATGTTCATGAATTTAAATGATACCATGGTTGACATTATAACTGTATATGACTCACACATGGAGGTTTTTCTTGTCATGATATTCATAACAGAAAGGATCCATAAGCATTCTTGATGGAGTGAAATAGCTTAAAGTTGTATTAATGAAGGAATAAAGCGCAAATATAAAATCCCAAACTGTCTAAACTTGGAAAGGAAACTTCTGACTGGTAATTGATTAAGAGTCAACAGAGTGAAGTGACTGTCAGGTAAGTTTGCACAATGCTGAATTTTAGTGATGTTTCCCTTAGTGGTGTCATTATGGTAACTAATATACATGGAGTATATTCTATGCGCTAAACACCACGCACAGTACTTTGCAGGCATCGTTTTTACAAAGAGCACACCCAGAAACTCTTTCAAGTAGATTCAATTAGCATCTCCATTTTATCTATGAAGGAATGGAAGCATAGAGTGGATAAGTGTTTGCCTAAGCTTACGTAATAAATGGTGAAAGGACTCAAATGTAACTTGATGCCAAATACTTAACTAGTATGTTATATACCCATGGCAGACAGAATAACATCCCACCAAATACGTCCATGTCCTTATAGCTGGAATCTGTGACTCTACTTCACATGGTGGTAGAGATTTTGCAGATATGATTAGAATTTTGATACGTGGTAATTACCCCTGATTATCTGAATGAGCCCAATCACAGGGGTCCTTATAAGTGAAACAGGGAGGCAGAAAAGTGAGCATCAGGGAAACAGATTCATACTTCTGTGGTGTGATGAAGACTCAATTGGCCGTTGCTGGCTTTAATTCAAATTCATTGCTGGCTTTGAAGATGGAAGGGACCACTAGCTACAGAACACAGGCATTCTCTAGAATCTGAAAAGGGCAAGCAGACAGTCTCTCCCCTAAAACCTCCAGAAGAAATGCAGCCCAGCTTACTAACACCTTGATTTTGGAACAATGAAACCCATTTTAAATTTCTGACCTCCAGAAGTATAAGAAAATATGTTTATATTGTTTAAATCACCGAGTTTGTGGTAATTTGGTATAGCTGCAATTGAGACTAAACAGTTTCTTTTTACTACAGGGAAGATGACTATCTAATTCCCCTGCTCCCAACAGATGAGACATGGCATTCTCTAATCTTCAGCATCTCTCTTAAAAAACAAACAAACAAACAAAAAAAAACAAAAAACTGATAAACATCCAGAGGAAACATAAAATAAGCAGTTGCTCTTTTGCTTAGGCACATTGGTTCCCCTGTCTCTAACATTCCACAGGTGATGGCAAATCCTGTCAGCTCTGATTTTCAAATATATTTGGGATCTATTTCTTACCACTTTTCCTAAATGCATCTGATAGCTTTACCATTTTCCCACAGAATCATCCCAGTCGTTTCCCAAATGTCCACTCTGAATCATTTTTTGAATCCTTCAGCTTCTTTTCAATTCAGGAGCTAATGTTATCTTGCTGAAACAAAAGTTATATACTATCTTTCCACTTATTCAAGTCTACTTTTACTTTGTGTGTGTGTGTGTGTGTGTGTGTGTGTGTGTGTGTGTGTGTGGTACGTGCCCCTAGTGGGAACCCAACCTGGGACTCTCTGGTCCACAGGCCAACACTCAACTGCTGAGCCAAATTGGCCAGGGCCACCTTTACATTTTTAATGACTGATGATTTAAGAGACCTATTATTTTGTAAATTTACTTATTAAGTTGTCATTTTACTGAAATTACTAATTTTCATATTGATTTTTTTTTCCAGCAATTTAATCATATTAACTTCAAACAGACTTATTTCCTCTTTTACTTTATATTTTTATGTTTCTGAATGCTTGATCTTGTCTAATTGCAATAGATAATACCTCAAGTACAATATTAAAGAGTGCTGCAGAGTGCTGGATTACTTGTCTTATTTATGAGTTTTGTGAGAAGGCCTCATGTTTCTCCTGTTAACTAAGATACAGACTGAAGTATACCTTTCAGCCCAAATGCTAGCCAGCATTCAATAAATTTATATGATTATCTGTACATGATTATGTTAAGAGATTATTATTAATTCCTATTTCATAAATATTTTAAATCTGAATAGGTGCTGACATTATGACATATCTTCTTAATATCTACTGAGATGAAAAACTTTAATTTTTATCTTTAGTTCTATTCAAATGAATAAATGATATTATTGGAGCTTCTTTTATTTAACTATCTGTGCATTCATGGAATAAATTGTACTTGCTCGTGATACATTATATGTTTAACACACTTGTGGATTCTGTTTGTTAACATTTCATTATTGCACATTAATATCCACTAGTAAGATTGGTCTGTAGCTGATTTTTTTGTTGTAGTTTTTGTAAAGTTTGGATATTAAAGCTATACTCATTTCATAATAGGAAGTTACAACTTCATCTTTTTTATGCTCTAGAAAAATTAAAGTATCACTTGAACTGTTGTTTTTAAACTTTGTACATATCTAGAATCCTTCTTCTGTGAGATTCCTTAACTTCTCTGTTTTTCCATTATGGCATTTGGTAAGTTAGACTCTATTGTGGTCAATTTTAATAAATTAGAAATTTTTAGAAATGTATTCAATTATCTAATTTTCCAAATTTATGTGTGTAGGGATAAAATGAAAACATCTTTATGACAATTTATTTTCTCTGTTTCGACATGATTTAACTGCTGTTATTTCTAAATTGTACATTTCAATTTCTTTCTTTTGTAACAAATCGTATTCTAATTTCTCTATTTTTTCAAACATAGCTTTTGGCCCTGGCCAGCCTGGCTCAACGGTTATAGAGTTGCCCATGCAACAAAGGGTCATGGGTTCAATTCCCAGTCAAGGGCACGTACCTGGGTTATAGTTTTGATCCCCAGCTCCACTTAGGGCAAATGTGAGAGGCAACCAATTGATGTGTCACTCTCACATCGATGTCTGTCTGTCTGCCCCCCCCCTCCCTTCCACTCTCTTGAAAAATCAGTGGAAAAAATATCCTCAGGTAAGAATTAACAACAACAAAAATAGCTTTTTGAAAAAGTTTACTTTTATTACTACTTTATTTTCTAACATCAATATGTAATTTTTCTTCATTCATTTTCCACTAGCTTTTTTGGTTTGTTTAAATTATTTCTAACTCTCCTTTAGGAAAGTGTGTAATTTATTTTTATTGTAATTTTTACTAATAATATTATTATAATTTTAAAAGTCTGCAATTCTCCTTTGACCAATGGGTCATTAATAATTTTTTCTAAGTGGAAAGATTGTTTTGTTTTTTGTTTTTCTGTTACTGTCGCATTTTATTGCATTGTGGTCAGGAAGGGCTGTTTTTATTATTTGTCTTCTATAGAATTAATTGAAGCTAACTTTGTGGCTAAGATATGATCAATTTCATAAATAATCTATATGTTTTTTTATTTCCTGTTTTCAAGTATTGTATTTCTAAACATGTATTTATAAGTTACAGGGATGAGGAGAGGGGCTGATTACAAAAAAGCAACATGAGGTAATTTTTTTATTATTATTATCTTTATTGTTCAGAGTATTATAGATATTTCACATTTCCCCCCCACAGTCCCCCTCCACCTGCCTTTACCACCCTATTGTCTGTGTCCATGGGCTGCATATATGCATATAAGTTCTTTGCTTAATTTCTTCCTGCCCACCCTCACCCCTCCACCCACCCCCTCCCTCCTTCCCTCTGAAATTTGTCAGTCTGTTCCATATTTCCATGCCTCTGGTTTACTTTATTCATGAGTTTGTTTTGTCCATTAAATTCCACATATAAGTAAGATCACGTGACATTTGTCTTTCTCTGACGGGCGTGTTTGTTTTGAGATGATCAAACTGTTCTGTATCTTGTTTGTGGTAGTGATTACAAAAATATTTATTTGTCAAATTTTATAGAACTATACATAAAAATGAGTGATTTTAGTCATTATGAATTAAAATTTAAGTTAAAAATATTTTAAATAGCATAGGATTATAATAAGTAAAACTTTCGTAGGTCTACTTTTCTTTCCCTTTTTCATGTCATATGCTCAATTCAGCTCCATCCCTCTATCCCAAGATGCTCCACATGGAAACACACGACTGTATTATTACTTTCAGTTCCAGGTGTTTCCTTTTTTTTTTTTTTTTGCATTTCATGGATGAATCTCCTTTCTTTTATTGATAAAACTTTTTGTGAATTTTTTCATGTGTCATCTCAGCCATAGCCTCTCCCGCCTCCCAAGCCAGGTGAGGTGCCTTGCCTGTAGACTTTCGTACATACCACATGCACCTCTCTTATACCATTTATTTTAGTGAATTCTAATTGTTAGTTTGTGGAACACTCACCAAACTAGGTGAATTCATTTATTGTCAAGGCCTTACTCAGTGTTAGAAGAGAAAAGATCTGGGAGAGAAAGATTTTGAATGACCAATAATGAATAATAAAAGACATTATTTACATCAGCTATTTACAAGCCCACTAAAAATAAAATAAATAAAATTATTTTTGCCATTTTTGTCTAATGAAAAATTATGTAGTATATGCACACATTATATGTGAACACTTTCCAATCTTAATTCTAAGGCCTACCCCTCTAAAACACATTTTCCTATTTTTTTTCCCCCTCTGAGGCAGAGATCAGGAGAGTGAATTATCTACTCTAAGATAAATAGATTATTTGTTGTGGCTTTGGGAATGTCTAATTCAGAGATATACTTCTAAATCCAATCTAAACTTTAACTCAATGAAATACTTTTGAGTTTTTTGGAGTTTTACCACACAATAAGGCTAGTGCACAAATACCTACTTCTCTAACTTTAAATTACTTTATATATTTATTGAAAAACTTGTCAGGTTCCTAGATAAATTTTCAATCTTCATTTTGTGTATATCTGACGATGCTCCTAGACTACAAATTTCAGCAGAAGATATTGGATCCCCACATATGTTGGTTGGAAGTGATGTTTCTTAGTCATTTCTACTTTTTAAAACTCTAATCTTGGTTAACAAAGTTATAAACCAGGATCAACACTGAAAAGACAGTAGAATGCCTTTCACTTTCCAACTTAACTGCAAATTGATTCAGGATAGGCACATTTGAACTTGGTGGCCGACAATCATGACTTCTCTTGTCTGTATTTCATTACCTTATAACAAGAGAATTGATAGGCTAATATTTTTATTAGCTATCATAGAGGTTTGCTATCTTAGAATAAAAAAACGACTTTTTTTAGGTAGCATCTTCTAACAGCATTGTGTGTGTGTGTGTTCGCTTGTGCATGCTGGAGTTACGTGGAGTGAAGAGAGACACGCATAGATATGCAACAAGACATTAGCCTTTTTAAATTTAGGCAACATTCAAGAAAAAATAAGTATAACTTTTCTCTCAAAAACACTAATAGAAAGAGTCTAGTATGCTAAATATAATAGAGAGCTACCTATAAGTTAATTAATATAGTTTAATTTTAACAACTATGTATTCTTTAGTTTATATACCATGCAGAAAGTATTTACTTTTCCATGTGTCCACTGGTGTCATTTTATTTATTTATTTATTTATTTATTTATTTATTTATTTATTTATTTATCTTTACCTGACGATATTTATCATTGATGTTCAGAGTGGAAGGGAGGGAGAGAGAGAGAGAGAGAGAGAGAGAGAGAGAGAGAGAGAGACATTGATGTGAGAAAGACATATTGATTGGTTGCCTCTTACATGACCTTGACCAGTGCTGGGGATTGAACCTGGAACCCAGAAACATGCCCTTGACTGGGAATGGAACCCAAGACCCTTCAGTCCACAGGCCAATGCTCTAACCACTAAGCCAAACCGGCCAGGGCCACTTGTGCCATTTTAATTCTAACATCTAAATAGAGAATATATGTAACAATTATCTTCAAACACTTTCACATTAAGCAAATAAAGAAAAAGAGAGAAATATTACATTGAGTAGAAAATTTAAAAACTATATGTATGGAACATGTTTGAGGATAACTTTACCAGAATTGTCACATGCTAGGGATTTTGATATTGAATGTAGCCTTAATATGAATTAATCAGTGAAACAGAAAACCAGCACAAACCCTCCTTCATGACTGCAAGTAATAGTGTTTTCACAATATTACTCATAACAAAATAATAAAACTACATTCCACCTGTATAATAAATGTTGTATGAATTGGTTACTTCTAATGTTTTTACATATAATTATGTGAAAACATAATGCAAATAGAATAATAGAAAATCCACACAGATTGTAAGTAGAATCCACACAGAAAGATAAAACTTTGTTCTCATTTTTAACCTAACTCCCATCCTTTATCTTACTCTCCTATCAATTAGGATGCTTCTGGCAATAAGCAGCATAATACCTGATAAAGTAGAGGGTTAGATAATTTACCATCTCAGTTATTTTATGTTTTATAGCTTTTCTACAATTCTCTAGGTCATCCTTATATTCAGAAAATGGCAGGTACAATCCAAAAATTACAACTTTCTGAACAGCTTCCAAAGATCAAAAGGGAAGGGAATAAAGAAGTATTCCTCTTGAGTCTCTTTTATGAAGAGAATATCTTTTCCCGAAGTTTCACCCTCTACTCCCAGGGAACTCCTCCACTTTCCCATTATATCTAATTGGCTTGAACAAGTTCACATTTCTACACTTAAATTATTTTCTTTAAAAATTGAATGAAATTTTTATGCTTGATCTAATTCAGTTGCCTTTGATCAGTTATGGTTTATCACCTATTGCCAGGCAAAGAGTCCAAATTCCCTGAGAACTTTGACAGCCTGATGGTTTGAAACTCACTTCTCATGCTTACGGTTTTATTTTACCTTCCTTAGTATACTTTCTCTGGCATAATTTCTGTTTCTGAATTCTTTTGTCACGCTATCAGTTCTCCAGGAAACAGTCATTAATCAGGATGGGCCATGTAAGAGATTTATCAGGAATAAAACAATTGAAAGATAAATGGTGAGGGAGTAAGAGTAGGTAGGAAAAGCCTTCAGACCACAGTGCAGATATGACACCTTTGAAAAGTGAGAAAGAAATAGGATTGAGTAGGAAAAGCCTCAGACCACAGGTGGGTCTGAGAAGTCCCAGCCATGCTGGAGGAGACCTTAACAAAGGTTGTCTGCAGAAGGAGTTTTGCATCAGGCAGAGCGGAGCCTTCTCTAATATGCCCACTGTTCTCGATTATTGATGGGTTGTAGAATGAGGAGAGCCTCATCTCGGCTTCAACACCACAGTTTTTCCAAAGGGGCAGAAGCTGAGAGAAGCTGTCATCCACTATGTTACCCTAGCAGTTATCTAGAAGGAGATCAGAACAGCACACTCTCTTGGCCATCACAGTTCACCCCTTTCCTGTACTTCGCCCACATTCAGGAATAGCTAGTTCATGGTTCCCGAAGGGGGAGCTTGAAAGAGGAAAGTTAGTTTAGGTGAGTTATAGCCACTGTCACCATATGTTCTTAGGAACATATCTGTCCCTCATCTTCTTTGCCTAAATTCTCTAATACATTCTAAATTCTAAATTCTCTATACACCTAAACTCTTACCCACCCTCAGTGACCACCTCCACAGGCTTTGGTGGCTTATATTGTAGTGGGAACTACTCCTATACCTCCTTCACTCTGGAGAATATTTCTGATCAGAAGCTATGTTGTGTGGGAGTTGATGTCAGTGGGTAAGGTATACTGTAAATCTTCACATAGTTGACTGGCTGAGGTTCTTTCGGTGGAAGAGGTAAGTCCATATGTGAAATACTCATATAATTTATGAGGATGATCTGTTGGCCCTTCTAATACAGAAAGGGCTTAATATAATCTCCTTTTCAACAATGGGCTGCCTGGTCTCTTTGACATACAATTCAGTATCGGCTTTCAGCATTGCAGGTGACATGGAAAAGTCTTCAGACTACAGTGCAGATATGACACCTTTGAAAAGTGAGAAAGAAATAGGATTGAGTAGGAAAAGCCTCAGACCACAGGTGGATCTGAGAAGTCCCAGCCATGCACAGGAGGAGACTTACTCGGCTTTTCCTATTTGTCCTACTTTCCTACTTGTCCATGAAGCTTACATGTGCTCTCTCGCTCAAGCTCAATGTCTCTAGTGGTGGTATGGATTGAATTAGGTCCCCTTAAAATATATGTTGAAGCTGAACTCCCAGTACCTGTGAATGTGACTTTATTTTTGAAATAGTCTTTGTAGATGTAATCAAGTTAAAATTAGGTTATCTGGGTGCAACTTAATCCAATATCCTTATAAAAATGTGAAAGCACCATGTGAAGACAGAGACACGGGAAAATGCCATGTGATGACAGAGACCAAAATTGGAGGGATGCAGCTACAAGCCAAGGAATGCCAAGGACTGATGGCCAACATCAGAAGCTAGGAAGAAGCAAAGAAGAACCCTCCTCTGTAGGTTTCAAAGGGAACAACTTCCTGCTGACACCATGATTTTTTTACTTTTATCCTCCAGGACTGTAAGACAACACATATCTGTTATAACCCACCCAATCTGTTGTACTTTGTTATGGCAGCCCTGTGAAACAAAAACAGGTACATTTATGGAATATCAATTTGGCTCACTTGAGCTGTTTCTCAGAATAGCCTTTCCTGTGTATTTCAAATTGGTTGACCACAAGTGATAATGTTGCACAGGCTTTGCAAGGTGAAAGGGAAGTGGCATCCATTTTGTTCTTTCTATACTCAGAAGGTCAGCAGAGACAGTTGTATAATGCACACACTTTGTCATTTATTTGCTGGCTACTTTCATTGGTTAGCCAGGTGTAAGCCAAACTACTACACCTTTTCCTGTATTCTCTTTCAGCTTCTTTGAGTCTTGGACATGTTGTGTGTATTTAGCTCTGAAATAAAGGATGTCGGGTTCTCCTGGAGGACACCTATTTTATCAGGTTTGGAAACAGTGCGAAATAACACAAGTTCCAGTCTGTTCTATGAGTCACAGCTGATACTTGTGGTTTTTAGCTCGTGTGGTGTCCAGCTTCTCTGTGCCACAGGAGAACAGCTCCACTATAATGCCTGGGCAAGTTTTCATGTCTCCGCATAGGCCATGTGGACAAGGCTTACAGCTGCTCTCAGATTTGGCAAAACACCTGTGATAGTCCTAAAATGCGAGAACATGGGAAGCTTGTGAGAAACTACAACAAGGTCATTTACCACCCACCTCTTATCTACCAGGGAGTTTCTGGTTCTCACTGCCACTTAGACACTAATAAAGTATGAGGCTTTGAGCTACATTACTCTTAAAATGCAGCTGCAGAATTGAGACTGCTCACCTAGAGCACGGCATAGTCTTTTCAGCAACCTGGTGCCCGATACCCATGTTGTTTTGTTATATGGTCCTTTTGGTTGTGGTGTTAGCCAGTTGGACAAAACTGACAACTTTGGTTACTCTTACTCTCTACATAAGTAATACATTCTGAATCTAAAAAGGATTTGTTTTGTTTTGTTTTGTTTTTACTGACAGCACCTGTAAACTTTGTCACAGTTTGTCAACACTTGCTGTCCTCAAGTTTATATTCATTCTCCCTCTAATTGCCTTCCCTGAGAACCATGAAGCATCAGATGCAAAGACAACAGCCTTGTTATTTCAAGTCAAATCTGTGTTAAAAAAATAAAAAGAAAGACACACACAAAGTAGAAATTAAAATATTCCAAATTTTTGAGGATTATCAATTTCTAGACACTGGCTGTGAATTGACCCACAGAAACCTACAACACCATTTTGGTTCACCGTTTAAATTAGGGGGTTTATGGAGATTAGACTATCAACAGATTTTTGACTCAGATTATTCTCATGGTGTGACCAATGGATCCTCAAACCCACCCAGATTATTATTTCTTACTCTGGAATGCAAAATTTGAATAAACTTCCATAGCAACTGGCATTGCTATAGGTTTCTAAGCCATAGAGTGAAGCTAATATTGTAGGAAATACCATGCAAAAGCCACTCAAACTATCTCTACAAACAAAAATAGTGACCCAAAAGCAATGCCAAATTCCTTAGGAAACTGCAAAGATTAGTGCCAGGAATACTTAACTTGAAAGATGAAGGGTGGTGATTCCTAGTAATCTCCATTCAATTCACTCCTGTGAAGAAGACAAGTAAGCTTGGAGAATGAGAATGGATTATTGTCCATTTAATCAGTTGAAACTAACTGCAGCTACTGTTCCAGCTGTACTTTAATTGCCAGAGCAAATCTACTCATCCCTTGTCACCTTCTGTGCAGGCAATAAACTGGCAACTGTATTTTTCTTTATACCTGTTAGTAAAGATTATTAAAAGCACTTTTATTTCAGCTGACAGGGACACACTCAGTCAGGCTCCCTTGTCCTACCTTAGGATTATATAAACTTTTCAGCCCTACGTATATCATATCATGGACCACAGGAACCTTGATCAACTTTCCATTTCACTAGCCCAAGAACAAAAGAAGGCTCTGCAACAGATCCAGGCTGTCATATAAGACAATCTACCATTTGGGCCAAGTGCATTATCAGATCTGATGTTGCTTGACATATCAGTTGTGAATAGGGATGTTTCATGGGACCTTTGACAGGGGCTTATGAATGAATTATTAGAAAGACCCTTAGGATTTTTGAGCAAGGTTATATTACCTTCAGTAGATGGCTCCTCTCCTTTTGAAAACTAGCTTTTGGCTTGTTACCAGGCCTAAGTAGAGACTGAATGCTTTATGTAAGCTACCAAGTCAACATGTGACTGGAACTGTCCATCATGACCTGGGTATTATCTGACCCTTCAGTTTATAAGGTTGGGCATGTACAGTAGCATTCCACAACATAAAAGTGGTATATATGAGATCAGCTTCAAGCACACCCAAAAGGCATAAATAAAATGCAAGAGGAAGTGCTCCAAATGTTTATTACCTACACTCCTAGTGCACTGATTTCTCTTTCTCAGTCCACACTTATGGGTTGATGTTGAAGGAGGTAATCAAGACAACATGATCTCTGGTTGATCCACAAGCTGGAACTGGACAGTCAGACAACCCCCCCGCCCCAATCCTTCCATACACCCATCCTAAGAATGTGGATTCTACTTGCCTTCTCCACACCAGAAGCTGCCCCAAGGACACAGCCTTGAGATAGTAATGTGTCACTGGGACCATCTGAAAGGTACATGCAAATGAATCTAGCTAAGGCCTTTATATAAACTTTTAAGATTCTGATGGGAGGGAGCTGAGATCTACTTGTTACGCGGCAAGTCCGCTCGCTTATTAAATCTTCCACCTACCAATCTGAAGTGATCTGCCTCTTTCTTCAGTTTCTTCTCACCCTCCAGGTATGGGAGACCAGTTTGCAAATCAGCAATTGAACAAATGATTAAGAAAGAAAAACTCAGCCTTGTTTCCCAGACATTGCCCACAAGTAGAGAGCTGAAGCACTGCTGGCCTAGTCCAGGACAGTCCTGAAGGACTACGCTAATGCAAAACTCTTCCCAGTGGGTGGGACTTCAAGTAGCACAACTGGTTATTCATTTCGCCTGGGAGGAGAGATGACCAGAGGTATAGATCTCCACAAGCTTATGAACTGAGGCCCTAGGACTCCAACCATCTATCTAACAAGGACTAAAATGACAAGGGTGTGTCTCCAGTTATTAAAATTCAATAGGATCTTAGAGCAAGTTATTTTATTTACCCATGTTTATTATTTAGTTATGATCTATATATATTTTCTGTCATGGTTAATAGTTAGATAGTTAAAATAGGAAGTCTACAAGTTAATCTCTTTAGGAGTTAAAAACAGATGAGCAGAACTTCCTGTTTTATAACCAAATTTGGGGTGGAGTAAAATAACCCAATAAACATTTTAGGTTTTGCTAGCTAATCATTGAAAATAAGAATAAGAACAAAAATAAGACAACATAGCCAGTTTGCAGAATCTCAGTCTATTAGATTATTAATGTGGACAGATTTTAGTTGTCTGGTTGCTTTTCAACTGTGCTCTGTTGAATCATTCATCTGTACCAGATAACAGAGACTCTTTAAACTAGAGATTGGTTCCACAACTTTTCTGCTCCTTTTGGCTGTTAAAGTTTAATTAAGTTAATTCTTTAAACTTTAATGTCCTATCAAATCTAAAGTTTTCCTCCTCCTCCTTTATAGGGATGTCTAATGTCTCAGAGCAAATGGTCTTCTGTCCAACACCCCACCTTTTTAAAAATGTATTCTTCCCTCAGATTCTATATATTTAAGGACTTCACACTAGCACACATCCTGGAAATTAAAGTGGGGAAAAATAGAAAAGAAAGGAAAGATTAGCCTCTAACATACTCCAAACTCCACTTAAAAAATGGTTATGTACAAATTGCATTCTCCTATCCACAGACTCTCTCCTCAAACATCCATCCCTCTGGGTGGGCATGAAAAACTGGGATTATATATAAGGTGACCATAAATTTGACAGTTTATGCAGTTATACTCAGAACAACCTTTTATGACCCTCTTTGGGATCTGAGTTCAGTTGTACTTGTAGCACTCTATAAGTGTGGTGTACTATGACAGTTTTTGTTTGTTTGTTTGTTTGTTTTTGCATTGTGAATTAAGAAGCATCTACTGCTATGGCTGCAGTAGATCTTAAAAGTAATTTAGACAAGACAAATAGTGATATGTTCAAATTTATCATTAGCTGAGACTAAAATGTTCCTCTCTTATTTTCTACATTTATTGTTAAAATTAATTGAAATTAATCAGTGATGGAAAAATTATTAGATTTCTTATTCATATTTACAAAATACATGGATATAGAGTTTGGTGGTTTCTTGTGATATATGTAAGAAAGGAAATAAAAATGAATAAAATCCCTCCTAGCATCTGTGCTATAGACATTGAAAAGCCAATCACTGAGTCTTTAGAAGAGATGAAAAGACTTAAGAATGATAATTTATGAAGAGTATTGAGAAGGTACCTAGGTTTGAGAAAAGAAGAAGTCTCAACAACTAGAACCAGGAGCTTATATACTACCTTTCCACCTCTCTCTCTCTCTCTCTCTCTCTCTCTCTCTCTCTTGCTTTCTCACCCCCCCTCCCTTTCTCTCTTTAACTGTGAACTTAAATTCCTGTCCACTTTGAAGGGACTTCTTTGCAGGAAAGTGGCCTGCACTCAGGTTTTCAGAGTCCCACAATTAGAATGAGGAGGAATTATTGGGGCAAGTTTTCGTACAATAAAATGGAGCAAAAAGACACAAATTGGTTTATCTTCGAAAAATTTCTACCAATTATCTATTTGCTATGGCTGTGTAGGTGGGGTAAGGCAATCAAGAGGCAACTTGCTTTCAGGACTCCTTACTGTTCTGTCTTAGAAACTATTAAGAATAGTTTCTGAAAGTAGCTGGGGTTGATAACCTATGGCCACTGGAAGAATCATTATGAACTAGATAGACACTCCTACCTCACCACTACCACCATTTGAGTTTACTAATCTATTGAAAATATTATAAAAATAATGTATTGAATAAATAAATTCTCAAGATAATGTATTGGATTTTTTTAAAATGCTCAAGATGATCAGTAAGAGTATGCTTCCAACCATAGACTACTGCTTATTTCTTAGTAACAAGCAAGGGGCAATTTCACCGAAAAGTTTTCTTCATTTGATTCTGAAAAGGTCATTGATATTTATATTCCAAGTGGAGTTACAAAGCAATATAAAAATATTCAGAGATTTAGAGTTGTATGAATGGTTTTAAATATCCCTGCAGAGCATAACAACATAGCTGACAGAGAACCGTCAGACCCCCTACTAGGCACAGCCACACTTATTCCACGCCACATTAGGGATGAAACAGCAAGCTTGACATTAGATTGGGGAAAAGAAAAAGAAAAAAATCAACAATCAGCTCTCCTCTCACATATTGATGCACATTAAAAAAAAAACTTTTAAAAAAGACTTTATATTTTTTAGAACAACTTAACAGTAGTAGCACAACTGAGGGAAAGGTACAGAGATTTCCCATATATCCCCTGTAAGCACACCTCCCTCATTATTGACATCTCCTACCAGAGTGGTACATTTGGTACAACTGATGAACATACACTGATATATAATAATTGCCCTAAGTCCATAGTTGAACTTGGTGCTTACTCTTGTTGTACAGTCTTTGGGTTTGGACAAAAGTATAATGAAATCATCCATCATTATAGTATCAAACGAGTATTTTCACTGCCCTGAAAATTTATTATGCTCTGCGTATTTACCAACACATACACACATGCACACTCCTCAGCCCCTGGCAACACTGGCATTTTACTGTCTCTGTAGCATTTTCTTTTCAAGAATGTCATATACTTGAAATCATACAGTACATAGCCCTTTCAGATTGTTTTTTTTGTTTGTTTTTTGTTTTTGTTTTTTTACTTAGTAATATATATTTAAGTTTCCTGAGGTCTTTTCATGACTTGATAGTTCATTTCTTTTCGATGCTCAATAATATTCCATTGTCTGGATATACCAACAATTATTTATCTATTCTTTCGCTAAAGGACAACTTGGTTACTTCCAAATTTTTGTAATTACAAACAAAGCTACTATAAACATCTATGTGCAGGTTTTTGTGTGAACATACATTTTCAACTCCTTTGTTTAATACTAAGAAGAATAATCGATGGATTGTACAATAAGAGTATGTTTAGTTTTATAAGAAATTGCCAAACTATCTTCCAAAGTGGCTATACCATTTTATACTCCTACCAGCAATAAAGGAGAGTTGCTGTTGCTCCACATCTTTGCTAACATTTGGTGTTGTAAGTGTTCTGGAATTTGGTCATTCTAATAGGTGTATAGTAAGATCTCATTAGTGTTTTAGTTTGCATTTATCTGATGATATACATTGTAAGCATCTTTTCACATGCTTATTTACCATCTGTGTATCTTTGTTAATGAGGTCTATTCAGTCTTTGGTCCATTTTTTAATTGGGTTGTTTATTTTCTTATTGTAGAGTTTTAAAATTTATTTGTGTTCTTTGGATAACATTTCTTTAAAAAAATTTTTTTTCCTTTATTAATTTTTTAGAGAGAGAGGAAGTGAGGAGAGAGAGACAGAAACATTGATGAGAGAGAACATCAATTGGCCACCTCCTGCATGTCCCCCACTGGGGATCGGGCCCACAACCTGGGCATATGTCCTGACCAGGAGTCGAACCGGCAACCTCTTGGTGCATGAGTTGATGCTCAACCACTAAGCCACTCCGGTCAGACTGGATGACATTTCTTTATCACGTATTCTTTTGCAAATATTATTTCTAACTGTGGCTTTTCTTCTCATTTTATTGACATGTCTTTCTCAGAGCACAAGTTTTAAATTTAATGGTGTTCTCGTTATCAGGTATTTCTTTCCTGAGTCATGCCTTTGATGTAGTATCAAAAAAGTCATCACCATACTCAACGTTACCTAGATTTTTCTCCTATATTATCTTGTAAGACTTTTATAGTTTTTATTTTACATGTATGTCTGTGGTCAATTTTGAATTATTTTTTTGAAAGATGTAAGGTCTGTTTCTAGATTCATTTTTTTTGCATGTGCATGTCTAGTTGTCCCAACACCATTTGTTGAAAAGATTGTCTTTGTTGTCTTTGCTCTAATATATTGCCTTTTCAACTTTTTATAGATCGGTTGACTATATTTATGTGGGTTTAACTTTGGGCTGTTATCTTCTATTGATCTATTTGTCTACTCTTTCACTAATAATACCTAACTCTTTTTATTTCTAAAGCTTTATAGCAAGTCCTGAGGTTGAGTAGTGTTAGTTCCCAACTTTGTTCTTCTCTTTTAAATAGTTGGCCCTTATATTGGCTATTCCAGATTTCTTTTCTATGAAAACTTTATAATCAGTGTGTTGGTATCCACAAAATGATTTGCTGGTGTTTTGATTGGGATTGCATTGAACCTACATATCAAAGTGAAGAACTGATGTAATGAAAACACTGAGTCTTCCTTCCGTGAACATTGAATATCTCTTGATTTATTTAGTTCTTCTTTGCTTCATTCTTTTTTTTTTTTTTCTCATACAGATCTTATACATATTTTGTTAGACGTATACCTAAGTATTTCACTATTTTGGTGCTAATGTAAATGGTATTGTATTTTAAATTTCAAATTCCACTTATTAGTATATAGGAAAGTGATGACTTCTGTATATTAACTTTGTATCCTGCAATCTGGCTATAATTGATTATTAATTCCACTACTTTTTTTTGTTTGTTTTTTGTAAATTATTTCATATAGTCTACATAGAAAATATGTCATCTGTGGCCCTGGCCAGTTTGGCTCAGCGGTTAGAGCGTCGGCCTGCGGTACAGAAAATATGTCATCTGTGAACAACAGTTTTATTTATTTTTTCCCAATCTGTATACATTTTATTTCCTTTTCTTGTCTTATTGCATTATCTAGGAATTTCAGTACAATGTTTAAAATAAGTAGTGACAAGGGGCATCCTTGCTTTGTACACAATCTTAGAAGAAAAGCTGTAAATATTGCACTCTTAAGTAAGATGTTAGCTGGGGTGGGTTGGGGCAGGGTTGTACATATCTTATCAATTTTAGAAAGTTTTTCTCTTCTTAGTTTACAGAGGATTTTATCATGAATAAATGTTGGATTTTTGTCAAATGCTTTAAAAAATCTATTATTAAGATCACTTTTTTTTTTTTCCTTTTTAACCTGCTGATGTGATGGATTACATTAATTGATTTTTGAAAATTGAACCAGCCTTGCATACCTGGGAGAAATCCTTCTTGGTTGCTGCATACTTTAGCTCACATAGCTTTGTAAATATGTAGTCAATTCTCTAAAATAAGCATATTATTATTTTGGCTAATAATTAAAATATTTTTTAAAAAAACATAAATAACATTTAGCTTTACATTCATGATTTTAAAATAAACAAATAAAGACGGCATTAAGATTCATGTAAATTTTAAAATGTTTTGGCTATCTCCCTGTTATAGACCCTACTGCAACCACACTGATTCACTGATTTTCTTGATGCTCCTGCCACAATTCAGGGTGACTCCTATTTCAGAGCCTTTGCTTTGATTAGTTCTCATACATGGAAGGTCTCCCAGAAATATTTACAGCTTGCTTTCTCACCTCCACACTCCTTCAGATCTTTACAGTGACATTATCACCTTCCCTATAAGGCATTCCCTGCCAACCATACTAAAAAATGTAACTGAAATGTCAACAGATCCAGTATTTCCCATCTCCATTTCTAGTTTGTTATTTAACATAGCACTGAACATTTTAAAACATTATAGATAGATAAGTGGGTTGAGAGTGTGATGGATAATTTTATCTATCAACTTGATAATCTGTCCCACATTATTCTATATGTGTCTCTGTGTGTGTTTTTGAATAAGATTAACATTTAAATAGGTAACCTATGTAAAGTAGATTGCCTTCCCTACAGTGGGAGGATTCATCTAGTAAATTGAAGGCCTGAAGAGAATAAAAAGTGTGACCCTTCCCTAGCTAAGAGAAAATTCCTCCTGTCTGATTGCTTTCAAACTGGAACATTGGCTTTTTCATACATTTTAACTTGAACTAAAACTTCAACTTTACAGGGATCTTGAGCTTACTGGCCTTAGAACTAAAAGTAGACCATTGGCTTTCCTAACCAGTTTACCCAAAAGATTTTTGGTCTTGTCAGTCTTCATAATCACGTGTGCCAATTCCTTTTTAATAAGTCTTTTTGTATCCAATTCATTCTGTTTCTCTGATAAACCCTTAAGTAGGTAGGTAGGTAGGTAGGTAGGTAGGTAGGTAGGTAGGTGGATGGATAGATAGATAGATAGATAGATAGATAGATAGATAGATAGATAGATAGATAATACTTAGAAAAATTATCACACCTGTGAATGCACATGTTTATATATATACATATATGTACAGTTTGTATGTTGTCTGCCTTTCCTTTCTACTGAAATGTAAGCTTCAAAACACCTTGGATTTTTGTTTGCCTTGTTCTTTGTTGTATGACCAATGCATTGTATGAATGTATGTGAGTGAATTAATATGTGTGTGTTTGTGTGTGTGTGTGTGTGTGTGTATCTCCTGAATATCAGCATTTACAAGGCTATTTCTATACAATGCTAAAACAAACTTTTAAACAATCTGCAATTTCACATAATTTTCACTGAATTCCACCAAACCAAACTATGGAGAAAGTAGAAAAAGAAAATGGAGTTAATGTGTGGTAGTGGAAAATTCTGGTTATAGGGACTAAGAAATTTTGATCATCTTTGACACTAATCTCCCTCACAAAATGACTTATGTAATTAATTGCCTGGGTTTCTGAAACAGCTGAAAATAAATAAAATAAAATGTCACAAGGAATTCTAATAGATCACACAGTCATGGCCAAAGGATAGGTAAGCAAACATGGTTTTTATGTTTTGATGATGTAAATAGTCAATATTTCAGACTTGAATTAATTATTTTCAGCAGCAGCATTGCCATAATTCACCAAGTATTTATCTAATTGTATGGAGCTTCTGCAAACCATTATGTCATTATTATTCTTAAAGAATTCTTTCTTGACTTATTGACTATATTAACTAATTATGCATTAGTAGGGAGAATGACCTTTGTGTATCACCTTGCATATAGTAGACCCTCAACAAGTTTATATTAAAATGGTAATGAGGTAGATGATAAATATAAACCCTGTGCCAAAAAGCATGTCAGACCTCCTGCCTACTTGAAAT
Organism: Molossus molossus; assembly: GCF_014108415.1. Lineage (NCBI taxonomy): Eukaryota > Metazoa > Chordata > Mammalia > Chiroptera > Molossidae > Molossus > Molossus molossus. The sequence continues at coordinate 19,503,315 of NW_023425344.1, forward strand.
CTTCCAAAGTCATTCTTACCAAAGAAAGTAAACATTACTCAGCCTTGTAGCCAAAGCTCTTTTCAGCTCTTCCTCACTTATATTTCATGGCATAGCTCTCGCTCATTACCCCCTTTATTTTCCTAATGTGCCAACCCAATACAATGCTTTTTGTTTCCTGAGAATGATCCATCTTTTGTTTTCTCTGTATCAGTATTGGTACAGTCATTTTCACCTAAAAACTATCCTTTCCCGTTACTCATACTGAAATAATCTCTTACTAACAGGAGGCTATATTGAACGTTATGTCCTCAGTTTTTTCAAGTTCTCTCAACAAGACTGTACTTCTTCCTCTTTTAATAACACAAAGAAGTTATACTATTCTTAAAGCTGATTTCAATACAAATACAAGAAGTAGCTATTTAACCAAGGCTTTAAGTTCTTAAGAATAGAAGTTCTGAAGAACTATTCTTCAATATGAAATTGGGTGCCCACAGGTGTCTATTGAATTGAACTGAGGAAATGATAGAGCCATCTCAAGACAGGAGAAAAGTTTTCCAAATATTTTTAAAAAAATGCTTTTCTCTGGTTCTTGTGGACATTGTACAACTTATTTATCAGGATACTCACAAAGAAAATTTATGTTTATAAATACATTAATACTCAACAAAAATATAAGCAGGACTTTAGTGTTATTTTTTTTTCTTTATTGATTTTAGAGAGAGAGGAAGAAAGAGGGAGAGAGAGATAGAAACAGCAATGAGAGAGAACATTGATTGGCCTCCTTCTGCATGCCCCCAATGGGATTTGGCCCACAACCTGGGCATGTGCCCTGACTGGGAATTGAACCAGTGACCTCTTGATGCATGGGTTGATGCTCAACCACTGAGCCACACTGGCCAGGCAGGATTTTAGTGTTTTTAATGTATAGCCTTTTATTTTTCTTTCTAACAAGATTTTTATTTTCTAATATTATAACATATACAACAGTGTACTAAAATATTTATAATCCTGGTTGCCTTACTAGATGATAAGCTAGTTGGCACCAAGCACTCTATTTTATTCTTCATTGTATATCAAACTCCTGGCATAGTGCATACCATACAGCAGTTTTCTGAGGTAGAAATCCATGGTGTAGTGAATTAGGGCACTGATTTGTAATAAAATAGATATATCATTGAATCCTGGTTCTCGCACTTCACATTTGTCTTATTTTGCTTAGATGCTAATTTATTATTTTAATCATTTTTAAAACTACATTGTTATTTCGCTGTCAGACACTAATTTGCAATTTCTTCATATGTAAAATGGGAACAAGTAAAGCAGATGACTCAGAGGACTGTTGTAATAATTCAAGTGCTTATTACAGTGTCTGGCACATAGAAAATGCTCACGTAACCTTAGATGTTAGTGTTGTACATGGCGAGAAAAACATGGACTCCAGAGCAAACAACCTGGTTTCAAATTCCGGCCCCATCAGGCTAGCTAGGTAACACTGGGCAAGCTGCTTAACCTCTGTGACTCATATGCTTATCTGTAAAAATTGAGATTATAACAGTTTATATCTTACAGAGTTATTCTGAGAACTGAATTATACAGGGGTACCCTTAAAATATTTGGTTCCCCTGGTAAGCACTTTATAAACATTTATTATTGTTTATATTACCACTGTTATTTGGGGCTTTATTTGCATAATACTTTGCAATCTTATGCAAATGTATTTCCTTTATTTTTATATATATGTTCCGGTCTTTTGCAAAATCCTGAATGTAAGTATATATCCTCCACAACCTTATTTACGTCTCCTACCATGTTAGATCTGTACTACTGCCACAATCCCCAACTGGCCTCCAGATTTCCTGTTGTCTTCCTCTCCAACCCATCCTCTCCTTTCTCTTACACGGTCTCCTTGATTATGCCACTCCCATCTATAAAATGCCTCAAAGACCTTCTCTTGCATAAATGGATTTTTAGTCTGAGCATACACAACTCTATTATTTGTTTCCTCTTTTCCCTTTATAATACCTTTCCAATCACATTATCTGCCCCCTTCATTCCATATTATTCTCACACTTTTGAACTTTTACATATGTTATTTTCTTCTACTTGAAATTATAATTCCTGTCATCTCTCTTATTTGCCTGGTTAGCTCCTATCAAGCCTTTAAGACTCATTTTCACAACTACTCCCTGCTCAACTGATTAGCCCAGTTAAAAAACCTGACCCTGTGGTCTAAGTATACTTTAAACAATCCACTAATATTTGTGTTCATATTTATTTCATTGCCTTTCTCTCCTATTCTCTTTCTCTCCTTCTACCCTCAACAGCAAGTGCAGAGCTTTAGTTTTCTTTGCATCTATAATATGTTCCAAATGAGAGTTGTGAGTAGGTTTCCATTGTGGGAAAGAAAAATGGTCTTTGAAATTATGCAACACTTATTAAACTAAAACGAATGTCTACCCTTTTCTAAAATTTTACTGCACTTGTCATAAATCCATTGTGAAGCACCATTCTACTTACTTCCTGAGGGATGCACTTCATATAGATCATAAGCTTTGATGCAAATTTAAATAGACTCTCTGGTGTAAGAACATTATGTGTAAATGATATTTTAATATGAAACTAAATGTCCACATAACATTATGGGAATAAAAACACAAATCAAATTCTATAAATAAGGCCCATGTGAACAAAGGAGCTCTAAGGGTGTTTCTCTCCGGTGCCAATAAATACCTGGTCAATTCACTTAATCTCCTGGAAGCTCAAATAAACAATATCCCCTTCAAAGGATCAATAGCCTGTGAGGCAGAGAGGAAACAAACAAACAGAAAAAGGCCAATCTCAAATCAGAGAACCTGGCCAGAATCCATGTCTTCAAACTAATAATTGCTTAATGCAATCCCAGACCCGGTCACAGAAGGAGGTAATATGCTGTACAATACAGCTGCTTTTTAAAGGCATCCAACACTTTCCCAAATTAAACTTAAATTATTGCTGCCATTTCATTTAGAGAAGATCTTCCAGAAAGCAATAGATCTTTATGATCATTACCTGCCTATCTCTTAATCATGCAAAACACAAATGGCTTTGAAAGTAAATTGACTTGTTATGAAATCAAACTTCTATGAGAACTGTTATGTAACCTTGGATAAATTACTTACCTTTTCCAAGCCTCAGTTACTGCATGTCTCATGAGTATAATGGGCATAATAACACCTCAAGGAATTGTGGGATATATTAAGTACGTTATTACACCACTGGGAAATCTTTCAGTTACATTAATGGAGACCCTCCGTATAGAGGGTAAGAGAGTGTTAATTAAGGCATGAGTTATTGGAATGAAAGTGCATAAATTGAGCCTAACTGTGATCAAATGAGAAAATTGCCACAGTGACTAGCACAATGGACTGGGCTTATTGTCTATGTTCTGGGTTACATGTTCTACACCAGACAGGGTTCAACCAGAGGAGCATACTGCATAACCAATAGGCTATAATGTATCAGGGATTAGGAATTTGGCCTGGCACAATTGTTGGAGCAAACTAAGCAGTCTGGGAAACTCTTGTTTTCACCTGGGGTGATAATGCGCTGGGAATCAGAGGCTAAGCAGCGGGGAAGGTAAGATGACTGTGCACAGCGGGCTAGAACAGGTAGTCCGGGACAGGGGACACCTGTGTTGGCCTCTCGTGTTTGGCTGCAGGAGGCCAGGAGGAGTAACTTCCGGTTGACCAGATAACCGGATGCGGGCAGGCTGAGGTCCTTCACTCTCCTTCAGTCCTGGAGTTTAAAGTCTGTCCACATTTCCCGCAGTTGGAGCCAGTTTCAGGAACACAGCCCTAGGAGAGAGTGTGTCCCGCAGATCTTCTGGACACCATTCGGGACTGAACCAGGTAGGCCTCCTTTGCAAGGTTTAAGGTCTGGTGGGCGGCGTGGAGACCTGCTGCTCCTGGGCGCGCAGCTGAGCATCGTGTGTTTGTTCCCTGGCTTGGCACCTGGGACCCTCTTAGGTCTCTCCTTGCTCTCCATGTATGGCACCAATTTGCAAACCAAAAATTCTCCAGCCAGGAGACCACAGAAAAGGGCTGGGGAAAGACACATCCGTGGGGATGCCCAGTTGGCTACGGACATTTCTGGGATGTAGAGTGACCCATCTGTCACATGCTGTGGACCCTGCGTGAGTACGGAGACGCCCCCGAAGACGCCCACAAACGCCCTGTTTTGCTGCAGGTGTTGGAGGAACGGAGCAGGCGCTCTGGCTGCGCGGTGGTCTGGCCGCTCTGGGGGCAGGTGGGCCGAGTTACCGCTCCGCTAGAGGCTGAATCAAGTTAGAAAGTGGGAGAGCTGAGGTTAGAGGAGGACCTGTGGGTGTCTGCTACTCTGCTGGCTTCTGGGCTGGCAAAATGGAAGGACAAGATAATAAGGTGGAGACTTCGGCATGCCCATTTGCAGAGCTAGGAGGAAGCAAGCTGCCTCCGCTTAAGATTTGAGAGCTTCTGACAAAACCTGATAGGGACCCTAAGAGGAAGAATTCCTGGGAAAAAGAAGAGAGTGAAGAGGAGGGTGTTGTGGTGATTGACAGTGAAGGGGATGAGATACCCAGTGACCCTGAACCCTAATACAAAGGGAAGCAAACACTCCCAGTTCCACCCTGCCCCTCTGCTCGCCCCCCAAATACCTGTCTTTTCAACCTTGTTCTTCTGATGCTTGGGTGGTGTCTGGTCATGGATGGGCACCTGATGGAATTACCTTTTCACAGGTAATTCCTGTGAAACATGTTTGTTGGATGTGTATAGTGTAGAAGCCAGGGGTCTTCCTCACCGAGATCGACAAACACACACAAACTCGCACACCTAGATCAGGAGTTCAGAGCAACGACAGAAGAATCCAGCACATTTCTGAGCCGTTGCAAACCCAAAGCTGTGAACCTAAAGAGGTGAGTCAGCAGATCCGCGATATGTATGGGTCCCAGATTGGCTGCTGCTTTATTTCTGACTTTCAAATCTTGTGCCCACGCCAACTAAAAACATACAGTAAAAGGAACTCTGGGAAATAAAGGTCATCATAGACAAGTAAACACATTACAGAAATCACAGTGCTTTGAGCTAGGGTGGGAATCAGGTCCCTCAAAACAGAGATTGAGACCCAGAGAGTACAGTATTTTCACTAAAAGAATGGATGTGGATATGGTGTCCAGACAGCAGGACATCTCCAATGGATCTGGTTAAATTGTCCAAGGTTGAGCCTATCACATGGTAAATAAGTAGATTGAGCCTACTCATTATTGATAAAATGAACAACAACAAAAAAGGCAAAAAACAAACCTTTGATTTAAAAACTTTTAGACAATCAAAAGTTATTCAGTGAATACTATCTATGCACTTACATGCTTCATTGCTGCAAAAATCACTGGTTATAAAATGCAGAACTGATTGTGTCATTATCACAAACATTTTAGCTATCCTATTTTAAGCCATGTTTTTTTTGTGTGTGTGGTTCATCATGGTGTGATGTCCCGCATTGTGGTGCCACAAACTTTACTCCATTGGGATGAAATATAAAGGGTGAAATGTAAGATCACTGTGGTTATTTTTCTGAAATTTCCTGGATACTATGGTTAAGCAAAGACAGGAGGCAATATTCGTAAAATGTTCTGTTATCTGAAATCCTACAAGAAAACTGGCATTTTATTTAATGGAAATCTTCTTCATCATTCTCTCCCCATGAAAACACTCATCTGACACATTAGTGCATGTGTAGGTCCATTATAAAACCTAAACACTTCCATTAGATAAAAGACCTAAAATGATTATGAAAAATGCTCTTTTTCTTCCAAAGTATTCTAAATCAAACACTCAGTAGTACAATATGTTTTAGGTTAATTACTTTAATCCAGTTTTAATTAATTTTATGTTTCCATGCCAACAAATGGTTTTTAAATTGTTGAATACTTGATGTTTCAGAATATGACTAAAATTAATTGCCTAAGAGCATTTTGCTCAATTTTGAAACCATGTAGTGCAATTTTAGCATCGCTATAGCAATGATTTTAATATTCACAACAAACAATGATAAAGAACTTTGAAAACACTGTGGTGTACTATTAGGTTTACTTTTATATTCCATATTTTGTGCATGTAATTTTTATAGTGCACACCTACTTAAATTATATATGTTTTACAAAAATAACATTAGATACACGAGGGGATACAAATACAGGCATACACATGCCAGCTAGATATCAGCCCCAAATGATCCCCATTTCCAAACATTCAAAGTTTGTATGCTGGCCATATTGTATTATTATGGTCGTACATCCAAGTAGAAGATTAAGACCAACAACCAAACAGGTGTCATTGGCCTAATTTATAAATTCCAATTCTCTTACTGACATCCTTAGAAAAGAGAAAACATTCTCAGTCTGAAGTAAGAAGAAGCATAATTCCCAAAGGACTAGAAATGGGGAAATACCAGTTGAAGAACATTTTTATATATGGCAGAATTTTATTTTTGTATTTGTACTGCCTTTTCTGCAAATATCCTTGTTTTTGTCAGAATCCAAATAGGCAAATGCAAACCATTTTAGTTATTTCAACAGAGATAATTTAATGCAGGGAACTTGTTATATAGATATATGAGGCCTGAATACAGAGAGAGAACACTGAGTAACTCAGGGATAGCTGCATGAAACAGCTGTTATGTCTAGGGATGGAAAAGAAAGAGATGATATTGGGATTAATAGAACATATTACATGACTGGGGCTCAGAACTCTGATAAGAGAGTGAGATCTAGTTGCTACCGGCACCTCTGAGGACAGTCAGGGGCTGGTTCTGGTGCTTAGGGATTCTTAAGGTTGGAAGCAACTGCTGATGCTTTAGCAAATTGCTGCTGCTGGGGTGGAGAGTTGCTGCTCCTCGGGGATCCGGCCGGGAACAGCATACAAAACAAGGGAAGACAGTTCCTTTTTCCTTTGCTTGCTGTTTAATCTCCTCTGTGTCCACTGGCTGAATAGGCTGGGACAGGCTGAGTCTCCTTTTGAATGAATCTAATGAGGTGACAGCTAACAGAGAGGAACCACAGTTTGCATAGTGTCAGCCACACCATCTCAGAGTGATGGCAAATGTAATTAAAGGGTGAGTTTAAAGCCGTAGGACAGTAGGTAAATGGCCAGCACACTGCAGTTATAATTTATTTTTCTTAGTTGGTCTGGTAGTTTCTCTCTGGCATTAAAAGCTTCTGTATTCCTTCTGGAGTTTTCCGGGTGGCTTTAAGCCCCTTACTTCCTTCCAGTTTTCCCCTTCACCTTGAAGTCCCTGATCTTTCTCATCAAATCAGTGTCTAGGAAGCCACTCCGCCATTTCATAGGTGTTTTTATACGTATTTCAGATTTTCCATCTTGCAACTTCTGCCCACCTTAACTTCTGCCACCTTCTTCTAAACACTTTTAGAAGAATCCATGTCCCCTATCTGCTTTTAATTTAAATGATAAAATGAGGAAAACAGATTTACAGAGGGGAAAAAAATAATTAAATGTATACTTAAATCAGGATTGAGAAACAGAATTATTATTTCACCTCATATTAAATTTTATTATAAACACATATTTTACACAGTAAAAGGTCTGAAGCAATGTTGCATTTATTAAACGCAAACGATGGGTAAGGCCTGATGCTAGGTTTTCTCCCAGATTTAACCAGATGTGTGATAATGACGGACTCTTAAATTTCTTCATTTTGAAATGGGGGTAAAAATACATATACTGCTTTGCTCACGGATTATGACGAAGGCTAAGAAAACGCAAAGCTAGCGCAGTGTGTTGTAAACATTAGGAACCCAGTGGAAGCGGTAGGTGCCTGCAGGCCGCTGTAGGATTCCTGGGGGGAATGATTCCATAAAACCTCACTGGGACTCACTCTGGAACAATCAGCATAACGTCACTCACCTAGAAAACCCCCCAGCTCGTTGACAAATCAGTGCCTGAGATTTAGTGAACCCAGTGTGACTTTCGATTTGGGACTCATGTTTAACGCCATACTTTCTTTGCAATAACCTTGAGGCATGGCCTGTTTCATCTATACAAAGCCTCACATTGAAGCTCAGCTTTAATCCAGGTGATTATTACCTGCTGTTGGAGGTGTTGACCAGAAAATGCTGAGTAAATTTTGCACATGCTGTCGAAGAACCTATAGTAATTTAGATTACTCCAGGCATACCATGAGAAATTGATGATAGTTCACCTAGTTATTTTTATCTGATGTAGGCATAAACATTCCGATTTATTAGTATTGAGTTTTTCAACAAAGAAAAGCTAATAAATTTTGAGTTCTGAGAAATAAGGATTAATAGGGAAAATAAATAATGTACCTTAATACTAGGATTTTTCTTTGATACTTCTTTATATATCAATACAGAAGGAAACTTCCAGAATAGGACATCCTGAAAGTATTCTTGGGAAGCCTAATGAGAAATATATTAATTGTTTGGGAAAAACTAATTTAACATTAAACACAAGATACAAATTTGTCTCCAAGTCCCATGCCATATCAGTAATGTTAACTTGTATATGTATGATGATTGAATGTTCAGGATAAAGAAACAAATGATAATAGTTGATTTTTAGTGGAAAACAATCACTTTGTCTGTAAATTGCAACTTCTGAGCCCTAAAAGGGAAAGCCACATGAAGGCACAGTCTCGGGTCACTGGTAAAGCGTGCCCATGAGAAAGGATGCGATTTAGGTGCTTTCTTAAGAGAAGCCTCTCATCTGCAGCACGCCTGAATATTCATGACCCTTCCGTTTTGCTGTGTTCATGGGAGTATGTTTGTGTGACTGGTTCATTCCCAGAAATGTAACTTGTGTCCTGATTGGTGCGACACCTAAAGGGCGAAGTCAGGGTCATTGCTCTCAATGGCAGTGTTGCCTGAAAAGAGACCACAAATTAGGACAGTGAATGCTTGAAATGGGCTTATGTAGAACTACTTCAGGAATAAGCTGACACATGCCTGCAATAAATTCAGAGGCTAAAATAGAGTCAGATCAGCATTATGCTAAGTCAAATCCTTGCAGTGAAATGAGAATAAATAACAGTGTGCTTGGAAGAAGATGACCTTTGGGAATCATGGTTTTAGCGACTTGCTCCACATCACAAAGACATTTTAATATCATGAATTATCAAATTTAAATAAAAATATAAGAGCAAGCAGAAATAGAAAAATAACACCTTGGACATAGTATGCTGTGAGTTTCCCTTTTTGGATTGTGTCAAAATAAGATTACATTGTAATTTAATTGTCGAGCTACATATCCTGTAAAAAAAAAAAAAAAAAAAAAAGCCAACTAATTACAATATCTAGTTATTGAGAAAAATAACTTAAAATGCAATTATAGTATTATGCATGCTTTTTTAATTGAGGAAAATCTTATTTTTTCTGTAGATCTTTATAAAACAAACAAGCAAAAGGACAAGTACAAATTTTTTATATATCTGGCAAGAGATAAAGACAATCACTTGAATAATTGAAGTATAATGGTAAAATTTACCTTAGAAATTATGCTGATCAGTTCTGATATAAACTAGACCTTTAAAAAATATAGTCCAAAAGAAATACCAGTACAAAACGATGCTACACACACACACACACTTGCGTGCACACATGCACACACACACTTGATTCTTTAAGATTATATTTTCTCTCTCCCCTTAAGGACTTAAAAATGAACATTAACATTAGTCTTTGTAAATGCCTGGATTAAATAAATGTTTAACTTTTATTAATTCAGCATACAGTTGTGCAATGAAAAAGTTTATCTCTTAACACCCATTTATATCTTGTATTATTAACATTCCCTTTTATACCTGTTAAGAAATATTAGTTAACCATTTAAGAAAGATAATTTTCTGGACTCTTTTGGAAAACCACAGAGATGGATGTCTTATATGATTGCCTGATAGTTATCTCATGAATGTATACCTTTTCCCTTCAATAAAATGACTCCTTTGTTTCCTATTCCAAGGCTAAGGAATAATAATTATCTCTTATAACATCATATCACTCTGTAGTCAGAACTTTAAATCCAGACATGAAGAAATGAAAATGCTCATAAGAGTCATCTGGCAAACTTGACTTTTAATGGAAAGTTTTATTGAGATAATGATAGGTTTACATGCAATAGTAAACCATAGTGCACAGTTATCAACATTTCATTTGCATACACTTTGTAAAAAACTGTCGTATAATACCACAGTAAGGATATTACCATTGACACAATACACCAATGTATTTTTATTTTTCTCAAGTTTTTTGTGTACTCATTTGTGTGTGTACTTAGTTCTATACAATTGTATTAAATGTGTAGGTTCATGTGTTTGCTACTGTGATCAAGATACTGGCCCGTACCATCACCACGAGTATCATTTCTTTTGCTCTTGTCACATCCACCTCTCTCCAACCTTTCATGTGTTCCCTGGAAACTCATCCAAACTGTTGTATAATTTTTTGACTAGCTCTAGATTCTAAAGTTTGTTTCCTTTGTGTTTTTTAAATAAAATTTTAAAGCTTTATAATTTCAGTTTTAGTCTGATCCATTTTGAGTTGATTTTGGGGTAAGGTGTGATGTTTAAGTTAACATATTTTGTCTGTGTATGTCCAAGTCCTCCACCATCATATGATGAAAGGCTATCCCTCCTTCTCTGAATTACTTTTGCACCTCAGAAATCATTTGGGTATATTTTTGTGGGTCAATTTCTGGGTTCCCTATTTAGTTTCATTAGTATATGTTTCCATTCCTTGGGTAGTACCATAGTATTTTGATTACTGTAGCTCCCTAGAAAGCCCTGATATTGGGGAGAGTGATTTCATTCTTCATTCTTCTTTGTCAAGATGGTTTTAGGTATGTAAGGCCTGTGCCATTCCATGTAAATTTCAGAATAAGCTTTTCTATGTCTACAAAATAGCCTGTCTGAGATATTGATAGGAATCGCTTTAAATAATAGACCAGTTCTGAGGTAATAGTTTTTATATTGGGTTTTCCCATTCATGACCACACTATGTCTTTTTGTTTATTTAGGTTTTCTTTGATTTCTTTCACTGACACATTCTAATTTTTAGCAGACATATCTTATGGATGCTTTATTAAGAACATATTTATGTATTTTCTTTCCTTTTTTTTTTTTTTTTTTTTGGTATATGCCCATAGCGGGAATCAAACCCGGGACTCTCTGGTACGCAGGCCTATGGTCCAACCACTGAGCTAAACTGGCCAGGGTTGTATTTTATTTTCTTTAGAGTGATTGCAAATAGTTTTGTGTTTTAATTTTAGTTTTCACATATTCATTATTACCAGGTAGAATTGCAATAAATTTTAGTGTGTTGAGTTTATCCTGCAACCTTCATTATTTTAGGAGTTTTTGTTTGTTTTGTTGATGTGTTTTAGATTTCTTTGGATTTTCACATAGATCATAATGTCAACTGCAAACAGAGTGGTTTATTCCTTTCTAATCAGTATGCCTCCCATTTATTCTCTTTGCCTTTTTGCACTATCTAGAGCGTCCAATATTGTGCAAATAAGAGTGGTGAGAACAAACATCCTTGCCTTGTTCTTGGTCTTAGAGGGAACACATTGTCTTTCACCATGAAGTGCAATGTTGGCTGTAGATTATTTGTAGATATTCTTTATCAAGTTAAGAAAATTTCTCTATAATGGTATAATAAATCACATTGGAGAATAATTATCATAATGGGTATTGAATTTCGTTAAATGCTTTTACTGAATTGATAGGATTATGTTATTTTTGTTCTTTAGCTTATTGATATTATGTATTGAATAGACTGATTTTCAGATGATGAGTCCTCTTTGCATTTCTAGAAATAAACCCCAGTTGATCATGGTGTATATATTGTTGAATTGTATTTCCAGTATTTTGTTAATAATTTTTGTGTCTAAGTTATTGATAGTTGTCTATACTTGTGTTTTGTTTGTTTCTGTACTTATTTTTTTTTATTGTTTTTACTACCAGTAAATATAAACCTAGCTTACAATGAATTGGGGAATCTCTCCCCTTCTGTTTTCTAGAAGAGATTGTGTAGAATTGATATTCATTTTTCATTAATCATTAGGTTCTCCAAATCATGCAACTATAATTTGTTCTCCAAATCATGCAAAATGTGCAATTATTTTTATAGTTATAGAAATATTCAGACTATTTTATCTGTACTGAGCTTGGGGAGTTTGTGATTTTCAAAGAATTTGCTTCCAAGTTGTTGAATTTATGAGTATACATGTGTTTTTAGTATTCCCTTATTATTCTTCTAATGGCTACAGGACCTGTAGTCATATCCCCTATGTCATTTCTGAAATCGGTGATTTGTATATTAGTGTCTTCTCCTAGAGTTTTATTGATTTTTTTTTTTTTAAGAAACAGCTTTTATTTACTTGGTTTTGCTAGGGGTTTGTTTGTTTGTTTTTTACTATTTTTTATTATATTGATTTCTGCCCTTTATTATTTCCTTTATTCTACTTGCTTGGGTTTAATTTTCCTTTTGTTTGGCTGATTTCTTTGGATATTAACTTAGGTTATTGATTTGAGTCTTTTCTTTATTTCTAGTTTGAGTATTTTGTGCTATAAATTTCTGTATTTCCTTCTCAGAACTGATTTAGCTGCATTCCACATATGTTTCCAGTTTAATTTCAATACTATGTATTTTGTTTTTAATTTACTTTGATAGTACTTCTTTACCCAGGGATTATTCAGAAGTGTGTTTAATTTCCACCTGTTCAGAAATATTTCTGTCCTTTTTTTCCTTAGTGGCTTTCACTTTAATCCAATTATTGTCAGGGAGCATACTCTGTATGATTTCAATTATTTTAAGTTTGTTGAAATTTGTTTAATGGCCCAGGTAGGATATGGTTTACCTTAGGGAATGTTGCATGACTACTTGGAAAAGAAAAGGTATATTCTGCTATTTTGGGTGAAGAATTTTATACATATCAATTGGTTCCAATTTGTTGATTGTGTTTAGTCGTTCTTCAGTTTTCTTGATGATTTCTTGATGATTTTGTTGTTCTTTCAGTTGCAAGGAATGGGGTGTTGAAGTTCCCAGCCATAACTGTGAATTTGTCTATTTTTCTCTTTACCACCTCTATCGAATTTTACTGTCTCTATTTTCAGGCTCTGTTATTAGATGTGTAAACATTTAGGACACTTATATTTTCCTGTTGGAATGATTCTTTTATCATTAAGTAATGTTTCTTTTTTTCTCTTGTCATTTTCTTTACTGAATATTACTTCACCAAATACTAAGTATAGTCATCCTACTATTGTGGATAATGTTTGCATGGAGTATTTTTCTCATACTTTACTTTCAATCTCTTTATGTCACTGAATTTGAAATGTGTTTCTTTTAAGCGACATATAGTTGCCCTCCCTTTTCTTGTTATTCAGTCTCTCAATTTTTGTCTTTTGATGGATGTATGTACTCTAATTATATTTAAAATAATTTTTGAACATCAGTACTAAGGTATGCCATTTTATCATTTGTTTTCTGTTTTATACCTCTGGTTCTGATGACGCTTTCCTTTTTTTTTATTTTGTTTGCCTTCCTGTGGTTTGCTTTAATATTTTAAATATTCCATTGTGATAATGTATAGCGTATGAGTGTATGTCTTTGAATTTTTTTGCATTTGTTGCACTGCATATTCCAGTATGTATGCTACATAATAATCCACTTATGTGAACATTTCACTACTTTGAGTGAAGTATGGAAATCACACATCCTTTTGTGTGCTTCACTTTCCCCACTTTTAATATCATTTTCTTGAGTATCAGGCAGTGTTAAATTTTTTGTTTCAGTTGTAAATTATGAGTTACTTACTTAATCCTTTATACACCTGCTGGTCCAAGCTTTTAATATGTATTAGGTATTGTAATTTGGAGACTTTCTTGTCTAATAATAAATAATTTTCATACATTATCGCATTATCCCTGTAGTAGTACTTTTCTACTACTAGGGTATAGCAAAAGTAGGTTTACAGTTGTTAGTGCAAGAAACACAGATTTTATTCTTGTGTTATTATTTATTAATTATTGTATTATTTTACATATGGGCAACTGTAAACCTACTTTTGATTTGGTTTGTATGTAAAGCCCTTAAAACAGTGACTGACACATAGAAATAACTCAGTTTTACATGTCATCAGGCTTAGCTTCTGTTACCCTTTAATCTTCTCTACCATATTTCATTATTATATATTATATATTACCAACATTAAACAGTGTTCTATTTTCAATTAATGTCAGGCTTCTTTATGCCATGTTTACAAAGCTTCTTTCCTAATCTACAAACATTTTTCATTTGCCAAAATCTGATTTATCTTTCTAGATTATTTCAGGTATCATGCTAGTATTAGTATAAGTAGTGCCTCCCACAACAGTCTGCACCAGGTGACTGAGTGAAGCAACGATACAAGGCCTAGCTTGTTTTGCTGCAAGATAACTCTGATGGGCAATACTAGCTTTCCATTGGGTTGACTGAGATTTGGTGGGTTTACATAGTAGTATGATTTTCCTTTCACAAATTTTGTTTTCTTGTCCAAACTTTTAGTCATGTTGTTCACTAATAAGCATCTTGTACCTCAAGTTCTCTCTCTCAGCTTCTATTTCCAGAGAACCCAAACTGTGACAAAGTGTATCATAACTCTAGTCAAATGATTTTTATTTTAAGCAATGATTCAAGGAGAACAAACCATTATAAAATCAGAAACTTATACAAGCCAGAATTCCAGTCATTTGGAAGCCAATAGCGCAGCAGGAAGCAGGCAGGTGAGCTGAGGCCATAAGAACTCAGGAATGAAAACAGGTCTTAAATCCTGAACAGATATTTAGCACCTTCCAAATAATAAGGTTCTGATGTGTTTTATCTATCTATTGGTGATAAGGAAATTGCTCAGCTAGGCATAGAAAAAAGCATTTGGATTTAGATTTAAAAAGAGAGCATTTAAACAAATTAGAATGCTTAACTACAGATGGACTAGCAAGCTAAACAAAACAAAAGGAAACAAAACAAGTAAGCTATTGAAATTGGCTTTTGAACTTGACTGATGAGTCTGCCTGTGGTGGCCAGGCCTGTCTTTAGCTGAGAACAGCTGGGGTCAGACAGGAATGGGCAGTGAGGAATAGTGAACATTGTTTTGTCTTAGTCTATTTGAAAATACAATTTTAAAAACATGCAATAATCATGTTATTTACATGTAAAAAGGGAAGAGAGAGGATGCAATTTCAATAACAACATGTTGAGGTAGTATTTTGGATGAAGAGGAAGAAAAAGGAACATGTCTGAAATAAATGCAAGAAAGGAAGGTGAGTTAGGCTGTGACAATTGTTTGGATGTAAATGTAAAGGGAGAGGAAGAGCCATATATTGAAATTATGAAACAAAATCAGGAAAGTTAATAATCAGAGCTGGCATGAAATAGGGAAGTGGTATAAACTTTTTGAGAATATATAGTACTTTAAACTCATCTCCTACAAAAACTATAGCCCAGAATCCTGAATGTAGTGAGCCTTCCGTGAATGAGTATATGCAAGCTTGAAGCACAGTGATATACCAATAGGAAACTCTTGGTGAAGAATTAATGTATATTATTAACATAATGCCTTACATTAGCAGTTTAGGCTAGAAGTAAACAGAGGCAATCATTCACATTACAGAGATAACTACTATTTCTCTCCTCCTTTTATTTTTGTGAGAGAACTTTCAAGGGAGAGAAAGAGAGAGAGGAAGTGATGGATTCAACTGTAAAGTTTCCTAACAAAACCCATCTTCAAAAATGCAAATGTTACAGAGAAGAAAAATAATAAAGACTTTTGTGTTTAAAAATAAAGATTCACTTGAATGATCATATCAACCATGAAGAGTACTGTCTTTGAAATTGAGGTTGGGGAGAAATCCCGTATCTTAAATAGGTCTCATCTCAACATCTGTGGGTCCTGGAAAAAGATTATAAATGTGGTCTACATACCATACATCTAAATTATTTAGTTATAAATCAGAGTAAGCAGCTATTTGAAAATATGTATCATTTTTTACCATGACAAATACATATCAATAACAATCTCAAAATGCAGGTGCACATTTAGATAGATTTTCACACAGAAATCGGTGATGCAAGGAGTTCTTGTTCTAATCTCTAGCTCTCAGTTTCACTTCTTTCCTCTTACTATTCTCAATTACTACACTATGAAGGGTGCTGCACGTGCCCATGTACACACTCCAGTCCATATATCCAAGGTTCAGCCATTAGCCCTGAGAAATAACCACCCCTTAGCTATTCTTGGAAGCATGTGGCCACCAAGTGCTTGATGCACCCTTGGGAGAATGAGCTGGAGAAGATGCCCATTGGATTAATGAAAGGAGGCTTATGGCCACTTAGGCAGGACAATACAAGGTCCTGGGTATCTAGGATGAGAAAAGGAGGCATGTTGCCAGCCCGTCTGGTTCATTGGATTGAGTGCCATCCCATGGACTGAGAGGTCCTGGTTCAATTCCCTGTCAGGACACATGCCTGGGTTTCAGACGCAATCCCCAGTAGAGGACTTGCAGAAGGCAGCTGATTGATGTTTCCCTCTCACATTGATGTTTCTCTCTCTCCCTTCCTCTCTCTAGAAACTCAATAAAAACATATATAGAAATGAAAAGGAAGCATGTAGACCCTGAATGGGCATGGCCTCTTGGTTCCATGGTCTACTAACTCTTGTAAGCAGGGGTAATGGATAGAACAGAGCCCGAGTGCGGTAGTCTTAGTTTAGGTAGCCTGAGTCTGTGTGCCAGCATTTAAGTAAGATCTATTTCAGGGTTTGTCTCTGCCTTTCTAAGGACAGAATTCAGTCAGTGAATAGAAAATCGTTCCTCTTCTTTATTCAAGAGCCTAAACTAAAACATATAGTTGTTTTTTTTTTGTTTTTTTTTGTTTTTTAAAGATGTAAATGTATTTGTGTCCAACTCCTTTGGTGAAACTTTGGGCCATCTTAACCCCTGTTCCCAGTGGGAACAGTACGGATCTATTGAGAAAGTTCTCTAAACCATCTGGAGTGTTGTGGTGACATTTACTTTCCTCTAATTTGCTCTCAGTGTGCCACTCAACGTTCTCTGTTCTCCAAGGACATCCTGAGTTTTAAATTGGCTGTTTTCTTTATTCATTATCAAAAACTAACATTAAGACAACACAGAAAATAATGTTGCATTTCAAAGCAACAGTTGTGCTGTCGCCGGTGCTTTATTAAAAGTCTCCAAGTTGTGTGAGTTTTCAACTTTTCAGAGAATGACACCAATTTTTATCCACTTCCCCAGATTTTTAATGAGCAGTTTCTCCCCTAATGTCTGTGTCAGAGGGTAGAGAGGTATGGTTTTTGGTGTCCGGCTGTTTCAATTAAGGAGATGATTATTATTTTGTGTACTCTAACATCTCTAATAAATTCGATTAGGGAAAATTTTGACACAGAAAGTGGCTTAGTTGACATTGATTTTAAAAAGGCATTGATAATTACTCCAGATTGATAAACCTGATCTGTTTCAAAAACAGACGCCTTTCTGCAAGAAGGCTCACACCATCATTTATCTTCATTTTTTTCTCCTGTATTTTCTGCCCATCATCTTGTGTATTCTGGAGTGTGTAGGAATAAATAATCTTCTGCAGAACAAAGGAAAGAACAGCAGATTCAAATCTGAGTCAAGTCATCAAAGCCCCTCATGTTGCACAGGGATGCAAAGATGCAGAAATCATTATTCTAAATCTACCAACACTTCCATGCTGTTTCCTCAATAGGAATAATTGGATGATTTATATTTCCTGCTGACTTTTAAACATTATTGTCAGTGCATAAAACAAATTAATTTTAATAAGAACTTTCACATGAGCATGCAGAAATGGAGTGACAGGAACAGTAAATTGAGGTTTTCAGTAAGTGTATTGATAGAGCTGTACCAAAAGAATATTCAGATAATTAGGATGATTAAGCAATAATGAGTGTTTCACTTAACTTCTACATTATTTCAGAATGTCTAATGAACTTATTAATGAAAAGCATACTGTTTTCAAAGTAACGGGCCCCTTTTTCCACCAGTGCTGGAATGCTATACTGATGAAAGTAAAAGCCCATCAGACTAGAGAAGGTTACGAAATGCAGACCCTGCATATTCATCAGAGAGAAGTTTTTATGAAACAAGTATTAAATGAGTTACACTTTACAATAATTGTTTTTTTTTTATTTTATTCTAGAAAATATGTTTTAAAAAGCAAAACATACTATTTATAAAGCTAATTATTTTATTTTGAAGAGGGTTTGATGCAATTATGCAGAAATAGCTTAAAGTAGAAATTATTGTTTTTTCAAGGTATACTGTTATCACTGAGCAGAGATTATGTTGACATGCACAGAGCCTGGTCTATGAGTTAGAGTAAATGCTTGAAGTGGTCATGTAGGTGAAGCTGGTAAAATTGGTTGGGATCAGATCGCAGTTTACTTTGCAAGCAGAATAATGCTGAAGAGCTTCACTCTGTGGGTAATATTAGGTTATTAAATAGCAAGAAAAAAATTAGATAAAAATAATCTCTCCTCAATTCTGTTATGGCAAAACTGTCCTGATACTATTAAATCACATATGTATCCATATAGTAAGATTTATTATATGGAATGTTTTAATTTTAAATACTTTAGTTACTATGTTACTGATTTCATTATTTGAAAACTCAAGCTATTAGGAGATAAACCAGCTGGTAATGGGTTCAGAAGTTTGATTTTTTTTCTATATTATTGCATATGTATTACTAAATTTTTTGTAAAAATGACTGTTTTAGGTACTTATGTAAAATAAGTTACAGATTATTATATAAATGTATTATTTCCTTATTGTGACATTTGTAACTTAGAGTGGAAACATTTAATTTGTCAGAGCCCATGAGCAAAGGTTGGCCTATGAACTTGTAAGATTATTTCTGGTGTTTATTACAGGAAGACTTTCTTTCTGAAAATAAAAGACTAAAATTAATAACAGCCTCAGATCTTCCTTCTGGTATGGCACAGAGGGTACGGTGGGGTACATGCATCGCAGCACTTCTATCCCTGTCTAGATCTCTGCAAACAAAGTGGATGCTAGAGATTCTTGTTACACCCGTGGTTGGGGGCGGGGATATGCCCTGGGATGGGGAGAATTGAAATGACTTCTGGGGACAATATGATTTGGCTTTACCTGCCTGCAGAACCCTCAATCAAGCCGATGTTTTGTTTTGTTTTTAATCTATCTTTATTGTTTTAACCACACATTCATTGAATCTATTGAACAGACCTCACGAAGAACTACTTGAGTTAGAAAAAAAGAGAAGCTATTAAGCTGAAAAAGGGTCAAATGGTCAAAAGAATAAATGAACATTAACATGCAAGATTCTACATCATAGTTCAGATAAGTGGTTATAGGTTATTCTCTCTACATCTCTCTGTTTACAGGGTGGGGCAAAAGTAGATTTACAATTGTGAGTATGCAAAAGAGTCTACTATTGAATTATTATTTATTAAGTATTATATTATTTTCCAAATGAACAACTGTAAACCTACTTTTGCCCCACCCTGGGTGTGTGTGTGTGCGTGTGCGTGCATGTGTATGTGTGCATATTAACGTTCTGGAAGCATATGAAGCAAACTAATAAAATGGTTATTTTTGGAGAAGGTGGGGAGGGAAATGGTATTTCAAATTGTCACCAAATTAGACCTTAGATAATATATTTAACATTTTATCAGAATGTATATTCATGTTTATAACACCCTAATTTTAACAAATGTCTGTGTCAGATGAACACAAAGGTCTTAATCACCAGCTGAGCCTCTAGCACAGTGGCTCCTTCCTTTGATTTGATGGCAGAGCCAAGAAAAAATAAAAGTACATACTGTCTCTACTATTTCACCATTGTCCCGTGATCACCCCTACACAGTTTTCCACTAAGGAAGATTTTCCAGTTTCACGTGATCTGTGTGTGCAGGGCCTTAGTAGTGCTTCATTCTTCCTGGCTTCCTTCCAGGTCTTCCTGGTCTCTAATAGAAAATGTTACTACACTTCAGTAAATTTAACAACTGTTTTATTCACATGTTTGCATCCTCATTATTTTGCTGAACTCAGGTCAGAATCCATAGGAACGTGGGGTCAGAATATTGATATATAAACAAAACACTCATCAAATATGACAAAGCTGTTTCAAACTTTAAGGAAAACTGCATTATTTAGTTTTTATATTAAGATTTAAGAAATATATCCAAAATTTATTCCTTCATGTATTTATCTGCTTCTCATGTTTTAATGTTTATTATTTCTGTGGGGGAAAGTGTACTAACTAGAAAGATTTTTATCAAGTGCTTATAATATTCTGTATACCATGAGGGAATTTACAACTAAATTAGTAGGTTCCTGTCTTTAAGAAGCATATTACCAAATTAGAGAAATGAGACACATGCACAGGGAAATTTGAAGATTAAAAAAAAATTTGAGATCTCAGAGACAAAGATGCATTCTGGAGTAAGGAAGAAGCTCTTGCTTAAATGAGACCTAAAATGTATCAAATTTTCCTAGCCTTAGAGTTGCTTATAGTTGGAAATATATAGTTGTGTGTATATACATGTGTGTATAATACATTTATATACAAATGTGAATATTTCAGCTATTCATATACATGCACACATACATACAAATATGTACATTATGTATAAAATATACATTTATATACATTGAATGACCTCAATGTTCCATGGCATGAAATACAAACTTACTTCCATTTTCTGTGTCCAGTGTTTAGGATAATGTCATTTACCAGTGAATAAGTTTAGCAGCTCCATCTATCAAAAGCATTATTTTGGTCACAATTCTCAAAAAAAAATTTGATTAAGAAAACCATCAATCATAAAAAATGTAAGTACCCCTATATTCATAACAGCACTATTTACAATACCTAAGATCTGGAAACAACCCAAGTGTCCATCAGTAGATGAGTGGATAAAAAAGCTGTGGTACATGTGCACAATGGCATTCTATGCATCTGTAAGAAAGAAAGATCTCTTAACCTTTGAGATGACATAGAAAGACCTGGAGAGTATTATGCTAAGTGAAACAAGCCAAGCAGAGAAAGACAACTATCACATGATCTCACTTATTTGTGGGATATAATGAACTAAACAAACTGATGAACAAAATGGAACCAGAAACTCAAAGGTAAGGTACAGACTGACAAACCCCAGAAGAGGGGTTGTTGGGGGGAGGGGGGGCGGGATAAACCACAGAACGTATATGCATGTATGCATAAC
This sequence comes from Molossus molossus, assembly GCF_014108415.1. Taxonomy (NCBI): domain Eukaryota; kingdom Metazoa; phylum Chordata; class Mammalia; order Chiroptera; family Molossidae; genus Molossus; species Molossus molossus. Next base: position 19,524,632 of record NW_023425344.1, read on the forward strand.
CAATGGACATTGACAACAAAGCTGGGGAAGGGGTTGGAGGGGATGGGGAGGAGGGTGTCAATGGGGGGAAAAGGAGAAACATCTGTAACAAAAACAATTTTTAAAAAAAGAAAAAGAAAAGCCCAACCAAATAAATACACTCACAAGTAAGAGCAAAAATAAAATGTAGTAATGGAGATGAACATGAAGAGGTATTTAAGAGAGTGATTCTAGTTTTAAGACAAGATTAGGTTTTTAAAAAAATAATCAGAAGAGAGTCAAATTTTGTGAAAGCTAAGATATTAGAAAGAAATAAGGCCTCCGTGTACATTTTATGACATTAAGAAACAGTAATTAGTTAAGGTATTTTCAGAAAAGCCCCAGGTGGGTTACAATTTTCTCATCAAATTAGAACTGTTAGTGAAATTTAAGAAGGCTCAAGGTGTAATATGATCAGTTAATATGCCACTAGGCAGAAATAAAATTTGAAAGAGCGTTTGAAGCTCAAACAAATACACAAAGACCTTCAAATATGTCTTCATGGATATCAAAAGTATGCTGTGTAACCCTGCTGAGAACCTGTGTCAGCTAAGAGTGAGGAGTGGGAGGAGTATAGCCAAAGAGTAGAGGGTCCTGAATATCAAGAAGATTATGGGAGGGATCTGGAATTCCATCATAGTTTAAAAGCTTAGAGTTTAGATTGAAGTATAATGAAAACTTTACCTAAGTGTTAAGTTATTACATTGTATTGTCCAGCATTAAATGTCAATTCATAATCTTGCTCTCTAATTCTCACTTTGACAACTATAAGCATATTTTTTCATATTTCCAGGCAGTTGTGACACAAATCATATTGTAAATACTCTAGTTTGTGAATGTCAGGGTTCCTGGGACTGCGTGCAACTGGCTCGGTGGTTGGAGGAGCAAGAGGGATGCATGGCTCAGGTGCCAGGGACTGGTGTTGTAAGCTGGAATCAGGCCACTGCTGGGCTGGATCAGGACTGTGAGCTTGCCCTAGGTTGGCCCCGTTTCTCCTTAGGACACCTTGGGGAAATAGAACAAGTATTATCACTAATTTGAATTTTTATGCTGTAAAACCTTTCATGTTAATAAAGTGCAAAAAAAAAAAAAAAAAACAAAAACAATTTCTTACTATTGCAATGTTTAATGATGGACTTAAATTCAAAGCATCTGGATTATGAAGCTTTAAGATTTCCCAAACCTCCCCTTTTGGAAAGTTGAAATGCGGTTGGTTTTGGTCACAGTGATCTTGGTTGGAAAGCTGTCCTAAGACTACCCTTCAGGGGACAGAATGAGGAGATGTCGCGTGGAGAGAGAGCTGAGGAAGTACCATTTTATACAAGAATTAGGGCTAGTATGATCTGTACTGTGTAGTAATTCCCATTTTTAAACTGAACACCATTAATAATGGCTTTTTAAGAGGCCATTTATGCCAGCTGTTGTATAGGTGCTTTACATATATTTTATCTTTATAATTCAGATTATCAAATATGACTTAATTTTGTCCAATCCATTAGGGATGCAATTATTAGGTGGTCTAACTGGATATATGAATAAATAAATAAAGATCCATGAAAATTAAACCAATAAAGTAAATACATAGTAAATGAGACGATCATCCACAACAGAAAAATAAGAATTTAAATAATCCCTATTCCTTCATGTCAATTTTAAACATTATTTCTTCTGAGAGAAATGTCCTGAAGTTTCAACAGTGCCAGGGACTTTTCTGGTCATCTATTTGGTAGTTGATTTTAATAGTGTTTATTTTCTATTTTATCTTTTATACTTTGAAGTTTATGAAGACAAGGACTGTTTCTATCTTGTCTAGAAATAACATTGTACTCCTAGGGATAAAAATAATTTTCACAGAATAAATGCTTAACAAATATTGAATGACAGGATGCTAAATGAATGGTCAGTAATTGTACAACCAAATAATTACAGAACCAAAGAGCTACAGAATTCCAGAATTCCAACCAAGGTGACTCAGGAATAGTCTAAATGTGGAAGGAACAGATGGCATAACTTGACCAGTAGTTGTATTTATTTTGTTAGAAGAAAGGTTGTGTAAACAGAAGGTAACAGCCAGGCTAGGTGAAACAGAAAAGGGGAACTTCAAGCACCAAAGGTGGCAGTGCCAAGGTGACTGTGCTGTTTGGGGGGTTGGCATGCCTGCCTGCCCACCAATCAGGTATTTTTGATGAGAAGGCTGCATCGGGCTATCAAAACTGAGCACTCTTGACATCTGAATCATAAAAATAACTCCTGTGGTTAGGATTCTGAGTACATCAAAAAACTATCTGAGAAGGAAATACATTGAATCCCCTCATACTTTTTTTGCAAAGAGAAAATATGCTGAACAGGCTGATACAAATGTCTGATTCCTGTGACATTTTGATTCTTCCTCAAACTTCATAAGTTGAGGTTTCTGATTTTTTTCAGTCTTATGAGTTTTGTTAAGATGACATATCCCTGAAAGATACATGCCAACAAAACTGTGGCTGGCTTCCTAACTTGCAGTGCTGAGACACTGAGTCTAGTTTGTTGAGGATTATGCAAATGTATTATCACTAATGAGTCTTACTGTTTTCACCTGCAGTATGAGGCCGCATTACTTCACCTCACCTATGATCACTGCAACATTACATAAAAAAACTAAAAAACCCTCTTTTATAGACAGTCAGCTACTTGCTGATATTGACCAAAATGTGGCTTTGTGTCATAATGGGATTGAAGTCCATCTCTAGTCTTAACTGCATACAAAACATCAAGATGCAAAATTCATCAGATATGTCTCTCTATTACTAATTAGAAAGTGAGTAGATATGATGAAAAAATTCAGTGAAATAGAGATGTTTGACTTTTGTTTGTACATTGGAGGATCCTGAAATTTGCAGTAGAAAAGGCTTCGAATATTTTTAAGAGCCTTAGCTGGTGTGGCTCAATTGGTTGGAGCATTGTCCCATATAGTAAAAGGTCTCAGGTTTGATTCCTGGTCAGGACACATACCCAGGTTGCAGGTTCATTCATTCCCTGGTCTGGGTGTGTACAGGAGGCAACCAATCACTGTTTCTCTCTCACATGAATGTTTTTCGTTCTGCCTTCCTTTCTTTTTCAAATCAATAAAAAAACATGTTCTTGGGTGAGGATTAAATATTTTTAAGATGTTTTATAGACTTATTTTTGAGTCACACAGACTCAGATACCAGACTTGAGGACAAATAAAACTAAAAGTAGCTTTAGACTACTGCATTTTGTACACCTCACTTTTTAATCGAAAGACTGATGTATTCAATTATAATAATGTCAGAATTCTGTGGATAGATAGGGCTAATATCTTGAGTAAAAATTTTTCTTTCTGTGATTTTCTTACTGTGTCCATTGGTTTTGCCCTTACGGCAATAACTAATTTCTTGAAAGAGGTTCTATAAAAACGATTCCAGCTGCTGACTTTATCATCACTCTGCTGTTCTACAAATTGGACAAGGTGAGTTATCATTTCCTCTTGCAAGAGAGACTTAACTTTGCGTATTATATGGGTTGCTTTCATTAGCTGAAGTTTCAGCCCTGTGTTATTTGTGGAATGCTGATGATTAATGTCATTTTTCATAGTGAATACCTTTGAAATTGTATCTTAGATGCTGCTTGCTATTTGCTTGGTATTGCTGACTGTTAGCCATTTCAGTAGGGCTTATTGACCTACTGCCTGTGTGTTTTGCGAAGCATGGCAGCAGGTGCAAAGGTAAATGACATAGAGGCATATTTTAGATGGTGACACCTAGTCCAGAAGTCTGCTTTACAGGCTAATAATCAATCGGTGATAAAAATGGGTGAATAGGTTAGCCAATTCAGTATTTCGAAGGTTGAAATGACTAGTTTATTTCCCAGCTGGTGTGGCTAAACAGATATTTGATAAGGTAAGATTCAGAATTATACAACTGAATGACACTTAGGGCTTTTTGGCTGAGCTTGGCATAAGATTGTTGAGGCACAATTACCAACACAGATGTGGCAATTGTGAAAGTTCATGTGAAGTTTGCTTCTCTTGCTGGGTTCGCTTGTCCCCAGACCACCAAGGATGGCCATGCTGTTAGCGCTGTTAGCTATTACGGGCCATTCCTCATCCCCACAGCAAGCCAGTGGGTCTCCTCTTATCTTTTATCAAGTAAGTCACTTATCTTCATTTTATTAGTTGTTGTTTGTTTCTTTCTGAGCTTTTGTCTTATCCTTTTGTTTGGAACATATCCCCTTGTTTCTTAATTATGCTTGATCTATTGCATGGTTTTCTATGTATTAGATAAAGCAGCCCCCTTCCCAGTCAGGAGAAGGAAATGAACCTTTTTGTTCAACCTTCCCTAGCTCTTGGTTGCCTCTCAAACCTGTGTGAATGTCCAAATAGCCAGTCTTATTTGTAATGGCTCCCAGTAGTTGAGGGTGTGTCATGAGCTGTCAGTATCCCAAAGGGAAGCTCCCAGTCAGCACCTAGATTCAGGTCGATTGGAAGCCAGTCCTCCTGGTAGCAGCTTTGAAGAATGCAAATATATACACTCCAGTGTGACCACAAGCATAAGCCCCATTTACCTCCAGAGCCAGGCAATCTGGAGTTGTCCCTGAGCAGCAGCCATAAAAATCAGGGTGTCAGACAGGGTATAAACTGCTTCCTGGGAGATTCTGATGAGCTGGAGTGAGGGTGAGGGAGAACACAAAGATTGCATCTGCTGGCCCCATTCCCTGAGCACTCCCACATAGGCAACTTGAAATTTGCTAAAACCGAAGCCTACCTACCCCTCAGGCCAAAGCTCCTGGACACACAAATAAGCGCTTTCTCAGAAAGACTAGGGTGTGGAGCAGTCTGGCATCTGTGCTGTGCCCTAGGAGTGTTAGCTTGCCAAGAACCATCTCTCCAGTTGTTATAGCCTCATCAGATCGAGGTAGGCAAGCCCTTCTTACCACCAGAGCCAAGCAATCAAGATGCATCTCCTGGGTCACCAGATGTAAATGCTGGGTACCAGACACGTGTCAAAGCTCCCCTATGGGGATACTGGCGCTCTGGATGAAGGCACACAGGGAGTGCAAGATGGCACCTGCCAAAACAAGAAAAAAGCCAGAAAGAAAAAGGAAAAATAAAGATGGCACCCACTGGCTTTAGCAAGGCAGCCAGAGAACACAAAGTTGTCACCTGCCAGATGGAGTATAAAGGTATCACCCAGCTGCTGAATGGAAGAAAAAGTCTGGAGTAAAAGAAAGGCACCCAGAAAAAAGTCCTGAGTAAAGAAACATAAAATAATTAAAAGTTTTAAAATGAAGGCAGGAAGGAAAGAAGGAAGGAAGGAAGGAAGGAAGGAAGGAAGGAAGGAAGGAAGGAAGGAAGGAAGAAAGAAAGAAAGAAAGAAAGAAAGAAAGAAAGAAAGAAAGAAAGAAAGAAAGAAAGAAAGAAAGAAAGAAGAAAGAAGGAAGGAAGGAAGGAAGGAAGGAAGGAAGGAAGAGAGAAAGAGAGAGAGAGAGAGAAAGATGATGCCTATAGACTTTAGTTAGGCAGACAGAGGAAAAGTGACCCCCAGAAGCCTCTTTACTTGAAATGTATCCCAGCAGGTAACCTGCCCTTCAGTTTGATGCTTCAAAATTAACAAATGAGCCACTTTCACATAAGGTCTGGCCACTTTTCTTTCTTTTTTGTTTTAATATGTTTTCATTGATTTTTGAGAGAGAGAGAGAGAGAGAGAGAGAGAGAAACATTGATGTGAGAGAGAAACATCGATCAGCTGCCTCCTTCGCGCCCCCAACTGGGGATCGAGCCCGAAGCCCAGGTATGTGCCCTGACTGGGAATTCAACCCAGACATCTCAGTCCATGAGACAATGCTCAATTCACTGAGCCATACTTGTCAGGCAGGTATGACCACTTTTCAAAGGCTGCTTCTGTGCTAGGCCATGGGATGAGTAAAGGGGTAAGTGAGCCATTAAGAGCCACTTCTCAGTTTGTCAGAGCCCCATGGTCTTTGGGCAAGAGCCCTGTTGGTTTTCAAAGATCATTGTCATTGTCGTCATCATCATCATCAACATCCACATCATCATAACCAATGTGGGTCCAGCTGAATGAACAAGGCTTGAAGCAATAGGAGATAATGTTAAGTGGATCGTCAAAGACAAGTTTATGTAGGGCCTTTCATGAATTAAATGAACTGTTGACAGCTTTTGACCAAAGGAATGAAATAATCTAACTTCCATATGTAAAGGAGCACTCTGGTGCTATGTTGAGAATCGCTGTTGGGAAGGAAATCCCTTTAGAAATGTGTTATGAAGACCTAAGTAGAAGGTTGTTTGGGTCACAGTAGGAGTGGAACTATTAGGAAGGTTCTGGATTCTGAAAGTATTTTCAAGTTAGAGCTAAATAGATTTATTGATAAATTGAATATATCATAGAAGGGAGAAATAAGTGTTAAGTGCTTTTGGTGGAGAAATTTAGAAGGTTGCAACCTCTTTTGGGGAATCTGAGGAGGAGCAATTTGATAATATTGGAGGTGATGAATCAGTAAAAGGTATACTGAGAAGTAATATATACACAGAGAAAAAGTAGGATATAATTTTGAGAAAGGGAATTTTTAGAATAATCTTGTTATTCTTGAATGTTTTACAACCTGAAATTGTTACATTATAATTTAAATAATTGAACACTAACCTGTGTAACAACAGAATTTCCATATGTACTAAATATAAGTCTATATAAAGGTTAACTCCCCTTTTCCCCAATGAGATTTATAACATTTTTATCCACCTCAAAACAGAGCTCCATTCTTTGAGATAGTAATTAGATTAGCTAATCTGGTCCTCCGTGGAAATGAAGATGTTATAGGAATTATTATTATTCCCTATGTACTTTGTTACATTACAATTTTATTTTCTTCAAAAATATCCAAAAAGCCAATGAAATATGTTTTGGTTGTTTCAATGACATTTTTTTTCTTCTGAATATGATTTACATTGAACAATTTCACACTTAATTCCCTCACCTCTCCAAGTATATTTTTCTGAACACATGGCTTGTTCCCAACAGTAGATGCAGTGGTCTCCAATAGAGGATGGCCAGGCAGGGCATATTTGAATTCCTTATGGGTCATAATTTTGTAATAAATCCTTGTGGGTACATGTTTCATATTGAGAATATCTATTCTTATATGTTAAATTTGAAAAATTAATATCTTCTTTATTTATTCATTTTCAAATCTAGGGCTAAATGTTTGTTTTTTAAAAAATAATGTTTCTTTATTGATTGTAAAGAGAGGAAGGGAGAGGGAAAGATATAGAGACATAGAGGAGAGAGAACATCAATTGGTTGCCTCCTGCTTGCCCTGCATGCCCCCCACTGGGGATCGGACACAAGCTGGGCATGTGCCCCGACTGGGAATCGAACAGGTGATCTATTGGTGCATGGGTCGATGCTCAACCACTGAGCCACAGCAGTCTGGCCTAAATTTGTTTTTATGTATACATATTATAAGATAATGTCTTAAAAAGTTTTGGTTGAAGTAACTTCCTATATCCAAAGTAACTGATGTGCAGCCTTCAGATAACTTTATGAAATTTATACACATTATTTCTTTAGATGTGGCAAACAAACTGAAATTCATTCCTTTAATTTTATTTTCTGAAATGAGTCAAAGATATTTTCTTAGTGTTAATCTTACTTATATTTGTTGACATATTTACATACTTTTATCAGTATAGCTCTGCATTAATTTAATCACTTTGTATTTACAGTCAACTAAATTGCATTACTTTTATCATAGTGTACATTTCTTTAAAATTATAATATAAAATGAGTGGTAAAGAGAAAGAGCAGTGGACTGTTCAGGGGGAGCAAATGCTTTCTGCTATAGACAGGCCCTTGCTCTGTGCATGTTACATAGAGAATAGGAAAGAGGAAGAGAGAAATACAGTTTGGATCAAGTGAAACATAAAGATCACATAAAAGTTGAAATAGCACCAGAGTTCTGGACTGCCATCCTACAGTGTATGTTGGTTTAACATCCCAAATACTTTAGAATCCATTTATAAATTTGTGTTCACTCATCTTCATGCTCAGTCTAACTAAATTTTTGTTTTCTCATTTAGGGTCATCAGCTCTTGCTTGAATTGGCCATCTAAGAACATTTCAGGGCCAAGGTCATTAAAATAATTCTAAACAAGAAGTAATTTCCCATGAAGTCTCAAAGGTGTTGGATTTGAAACCAATACATATATTATGGTATTTAGAACTCTCTGATTTTCATTTATGAATTTCCCAGTCAGCATATGATCACAGCTGGAAAAATGAGCTTGAGTAATGAAATGAGATGCCAAAGCAATGGTTCTTCTTTTAATGGAGGCCATTAGTTTAATTGCCACAGATGGATGATAATCAGGTCTCACAGCCCTGTTACTTGGAGTTGTCTTTTAAATCCTAAATATGAATATAACACTCCCTTATATTCTTTGAATGATCACCAGAATAGAGCAAAAAATATTCTCATGCTAAAAAGTGATACATTTACAATTTTGTGAGAAAATATTTTGGGAATTCTGACTCTTAAAGTGATTCCTCAAAACTTGGAATGTTAAGTTCAATATGCAGGATGTGGTGGGCAGAAATGTTTATACAAATTCCTTACTTATAAAATGGTCGTCATCATCATCATGATTATCATCATCATCATCATCATCATCATGACTATTGTCATTATCATTCCTATCTAAAAGTGTTGGATTTATTTAAAGAATTGATGTAAAGCATTTAGCACATCCCTTGGTAGGTAGTAGCCGCATAAAAATATTCTCAATGGATTCTTAAATGAAAGTTGTATAATATTGCTAAGCCTCAGACTTCCCGTTTATAAAATGGGGATCACGATTACTTTCTAGGTTTTCAACAGTATTAAATTTGAATAATGTCTGTATAGTACTTTTAAAAATTACTTAGCATATAGTTCAAGGTATAAAACTGAGTTCAGTTTTAGCAACTCAAAAATATTCTCCCAGAGCCCTCTCTGGTTTGGCTCAGTGGTAAGAGCCTCGGCCCTCTGACCGAAGGATCGTGATACATATCTATATATTATCTGTCTTTAATCCACAATTCTCACCTTCTTATTGTTTCCCCATGTGTATAAGAAATTTGCTTTCAGAAGATTGATTTTTCATCTCTGAGAGGTAGAGTAGAAAGAGCAAGGACTTTGCAGTCAGACTAACCGTATTTATATTGGTGCAATGCTATGTAAAGGGGTAAAACGTGGGGAAGTCATGTGACTTGTGTTCCTCATTTACAAAATGTGGATAAAAGTGCCAATATTATATGGTTCTATAATAATTACCTATAATATATACAAAATGCCTAACAGATACTGATTAAATTATAGCTCTCATAACTCTATTATGATTTCATGTAAAAACGTACCCTGTTCTCCATATATTACTGTTTTTTTCTCAGGGATAAAATCCCTTAGGAGCAATTATTGAGACACTTTCTGCATAGAGTGTTTTCATGGTAAGTATGCCACGTGTTTCAACCTCACTCAGTTATTTTTGTCGCATTCTCTCTCCAGTATGGAAGAATATGTAAAACAAAAGACACACGGGCTGTAACTATGACCTTGACATTAGAAACTTGAAAGAAAGTTTCTCAAAATTTCTGACTCCTAAACTGAATATAGAAAATAATCTACTTTCTTTAAAAAACAACAACAGCCCTGGCCGGTTTGGCTCAGCGGTTAGAGCGTCGGCCTGCGGTCCTGAGAGACCCGGGTTCGGTTCCCGCTAAGGGCACGTACCTCGGTTGAAGTTTGTCCCTGGCCCTGGCCGGTTGTGCGGGTGGCAACCACTCGATGTGTCCCTTCATATCGATGTTTCTCTCTCTGTGTTCCTCTCTCTCTCTCCCACTCTACCTGAACAAAAAATGGAAAAATGTCCTCGGGTGAGGATAAAAAAATAAATAAATAAAAACAACAACAACAACAAAAATAGGATCTAGGTTTCAGTATCTAGAAGGTTCTGAATTCCAAAACTAATGATACATTTTTACTTCTCAAAAATACCTTAACTCCCCTTCCCTCCATGCATTCATTTCCACTAGTTCACCCTATCCTTGGAATATTTTTTTTCTTCACCAATCCCACTCCCATCTAGACAAGACCTCTTTCTTTTTTCAGGCCAAGTTTAACCCAGAAAAATACTCCTTCTTTTACTTAATTTAAAATATCCTTTTTATTTCACCTTAAATCTCTTTTTTTTGTGATAATAATCATGGATGTGATTAATGTGTCCATGTTGATCTCCCTCATGATATGTCCATGAGAGCCAGGAAAACTATGTGTATTTTTCTCTTAACAACACCAGCACAAGGATGCCACCACACACACTCTGGTCACTTGATAAATATTTGATGAGTCAACAAAGGCAGCAATGGAGAGAGATGCTCCAGGCACACCAGAGATGCGGGGTCATGTGATTCCTTTATTTGTTCTTTCATCTGCCTTTGTGATAAAGTTACATTGATATTCTCTTTCTCCTCTCACATAATGAAACCAAATAAGAGAAGCTTAAAATAATACTGTATTAAAAATTACCTCAACTAAAATATAATTGAGTAAATTTAAAATACATTTTATATTTAGAAGCCATAGAAATTTAGTTTTACCTCAAAAGGTCAATTCCTTAATTCATTTGGAAATTTGATTATTATTTTTATCAAAAGAAGTAAAGAAAAGGACACCTACAGAGGCCAATTTAATTGCTTTTATCTCTTATGGTGTTCACAGTGCTGCCATCCACTCTACGATTTGGGGCCAGTTAATTTATCTCTCTGTGACCACGCCCTTGCCTACAAAATGGAGCAAGAATGGAACCGACTTCATAGGGTTTTTATGATGATTTATTAAAGCAATTCAATATATGTATAGTACTTAGAATATTATAATGGTTGTTAGTTTAAAAGAAAATAAAAACAAGCCTGAACAGTATTTGACACTATACCTCTTCTGTTCCTTAGACATGACCCCTGCACTGTCAAGGAACCCATGTCATTTTACCTATTTAGTAAAAATATTAAAGAAGTTAACATTCACTTTTTAATAAATTGCCATAGTTGTTTCAACATTGCATTCACATACCTATATATAGAATTTGTTTTAAAACATAGCAAAACTCATAGCCCTTTTTGTATGTAAATGAAATTATATGAAACAGTATGGTTGGTTTTATTAGTACAGAAAACACTAAACCTGGTTCATTATAGTGAGAATAAGTTAGTCCCTTAGTGAGCTTTCATTAACAGTTTGGTTTACCAAATATCAACCTAGTAGATGGAAAACCTCCTCCTGTGGTATCTGAAAATCACACTGTATTATGGAAGATTCTGAAACAACAGCTGTACCGGTCAGCAGGACATACCCGAAATGTCAATTCAAGAAAGTCTAATGAAAATTTAATGTAAGGTCTATTTACTGAAATGGAGATAGGATGAAAGGATCCAACAAGGGATGGTGAAGCATCCTGGCACCGACAAATGCAGGCTGCCATTATGACCTGTCCACCCAACAGAGCAGTTTGACATTGGGAAATGATGCAACCTAGCACCTGGCTTGAGCGGCAGCTGTGAGAGAGAGTTTGATAGTAAAAGTCAGCCTGGCAACAAGAGGAAGGATCCAGTTTTCTCCTTTCCTCTCCCCACTTCTCTCCCTGCCTCTCCCTTCGCTCTCTTGCCCTCCTTCTCTCCCCCTCTCTCTTGTCCCTTCTCTCCCTCCAGGCCTTCCCTCCATCCCCCCTTCCCTCTCTGTTTCTCCCCCTCTTCCCCTCACCCTCTGTATCCAGCTCATCAGTACTCTGCTGCTGCCTCTGTTCAAACACAACTAAGGATAGAGGAGTTGGGATATGGGGGATGATGCAGCTCATGGAAGGCAACCTCCTACAGCCCAGGCCAAGGTGTAGAGGAGGCCTGGAGGAAGAATCTGATATCTGATGGGGAAATGGTGGTTAGTCAGCCTAGCAACCTTCCCGACAATGTTGTAATTTGAAGATACCTTTATCTTACATTGTGATTTCAGTTATTTTTCTGCATACAATGAAATTTATGTAACAATCAAAGTAAATAGAAACAAAATAGATCCAGAGACATGGAAGCAGGAAACAGACTGATGAATCTCAGAGGGAAGTGGGGAGGAGGGGTGGGAAGAGATTAGCCCAAGAATTTATAAGCATGTATGCATAACCAATGGACACAGACAATAGTGCAGTGCAGGCATGGAGGGGGCAGGAGTGGGTGGAGGGTTCATGGGGGAAGAAGGGGGAACATCTGTAATACTTTCAAAAATAAAAATAAATTTTAAAAAGTAAAAGAAAAAAGTGATTAGAAAGTTAATATATCTACTTGTATTTGTTACTCAACTTGTATGGCTCACCCTTTTGTGACTAAAAATATCACAGGAATAATTTTATTACCTGGTTAAGCTAAAACTACTTGCAAATGAAATTCTATTTTTTCCTAGTCACATTAAGATATTAAACATACTTGCTATATTACCCAAAGGCTACTATCTTAGAGTATTATGTTTCTCTTATGCTGATAAGCATTTACTTCCCTGGTCTTCTGGTATTAATGTAGTAGTATTTATTACAGAAGCTTATGCTATCATTATGTACAACATTGCCCTTTATTGTTCAGGCCTGCAAACATTTTCATTATTGATTTAGACTCAGGACTATCAGTATTTCGGCCCAGAACAGATTACAAGGCTGGCAGCAAATACCTATTCATTTTCATGGTTATCTTGCACAATTCTAACGGTACTATAAGATCATCAAATTCACATAATTTTTCTTTGGGAGTTGATGGCAAAGTCAATTTCAGATTAAAAAAAAACATGGAATAAAATGAATTGTGTACTGTTAGCCAAATAAATGAATGATTTATATATGATATAATTATATATTTTTAGTATATACATATTTAGATATACCTATGTACATTCAATCTTGATTTTTTTTCCCCAAGAAAGAGGATCATAGCCTAAGTTTATCTTACATGTTTGTGGTGATTGCTAAGGAATAGCTGTTTAGGTCTGCATTTCTTAGTCTCAGGATACTTTCTACTCCAAAAATTATTAAAGATACCTGAAGTGTTTTGTTTATGTAAATTAAACCTACCTATATATTTTTTAAAGTTTTTTTTTCTTTATTAATTTTAGAGGGAAAGGGAGAGAGAAATAAAAACGATGAGAGAGGACATTGATTGGCTGTCTCCTGCACGCCCCCCCACTGGGGATTTGGCCTACAACCTGGGCATGTACCCTGACTGGGAATTGAACTGGCAACCTCTTGGTGCATGGGTCAATGCTCAACCACTGAGCCATACTGTCTGGCCAATCTAGCAATATATTTTCTCTTAGAATTTAAAACTTGAAAATATTTATTTATTATTTTATTTTAAAATGTCAGAAAAGTCACATTAATACTTACAACATATTTTATGGAAAATTTGTTTTATAAAACAGAAGCAAAATAAATTTTTCTACATTTTTGAAAATCTCTTTAATATCATAAAGGCTTGATAAAAGACACCTGGACTCTCATATATATTTCTCCATTCAATCTTTGGCAGCATATTCTTTTTTGATGAACTGTGTGTAGAAAACCTGGCCTTACACATATTACAATGGATATTACAGATAATACAATTGGAAAATGTAGAACCTTGTAGACTCACTAAAAGGGTCGTGAGGACCCCAAGGTTTCATGAGACTGCAATTTGAGCTTTTGGCTATTTTTGTTTGTTGAAACAGTCAATAAAAAACAGTGGACTGATCTCCTGAACCCTCCCCAATGGCAACTGTTTCAGTAAAAACAATGATGCTATAAGAAATGTATATACATTATATCACTTAGTAATCACACTACCCTATAAATAAGATGGCTATGATAATGTCCAAATTTTAGGTACTAACTGGACACAGTGAAGAGACACATCTAAATCCACAATTAACAGGAGAATAACCAGGGGTCAGAATCATGTCTATTTTATTTCAAAGGCCAAGCTCTTTCCACTATGCATTCCTAAGGGAAATTTTGTTCATTAACAGCATTGACTGGTAGAATAGGGAATAGCTTGAATTCTCTGTCAGTTGATGTGTTTTAACTTTCATGTATGATGTTTCTTACATAATGTTTCAAAGTTCCATTGTCTATGCTTTTTATTTTTTGTTATCGTTGACAATATTACAGATGTCTTACATTTTCTCTTTTTTTGCTCCCGTACTCCCACCCCCTGCCCTACCCTAGGCCTTCCCTATGCTATTTTCTGTGTCCATAGGTTATGAATATATGCATATATGTTCTCTGGTGAATCTCTTCTGGTCCCGTCCCACCCACCTCCGCACACACTGAGCTCTGTTATTCTGTTCCATGCATTCATAATTCTGAACATATTTTGTTCATTATCTTCCACATATAAGTGAAATCATGTGATATTTGTCTTTCTCTGTCTGGCTTATTTCCCTCAGCATAATAGTCTCCAGGTTCCCCTCATGCTGCCTCAAAGGGTAAGAGCTCCTTCTTTTTTTATAGTCACATAGTATTTATTGTGTAAATGTATCACAGCTTTTTCATCCACTCATCTACTGATGGGTACTTGGGCTGTTTTTACATCTTATCTATTGCAAATAACACTACTATGAACATAGGGGGATGAATATATTCTTTCTGATTGGTGTTTCTGGATTCTTAGGATATATTCCAAGAAGTGGGATCACAGTTCCATTTTGTTGTTGTTGTTGTTGTTATTTCTCTTTTATTGTTGTTTGTTGTAACTTTTCAATATTATTTTCGAAAGACTGTAACAGAGAATGAATATTCCATATTTATATAAAGCTACCCATATTAATGTTAGTAAATGTTAATCTCAGCGTGTTACACTAACCTGATCTTTTCCCACAAAACTAGAGCTTACATGTTGAAAGTTTTTTAGTATACTTCACAGTCCAGCAGTTTCAATTCCTGTGTAAACCTAAAGAGCAGCCTGAACTTTAAGGCTCTGGCTGGCACTGAACACCCAGATACAAAAGTTCACTGATGAAAAAAAAACCAGATGGCCAACTCAAGGACACTGCCTGCACATCCACAGCCCCTCCCCCTGATCTTTTTGTTCTACTTTTCTGTTCGTTCTTTATAAAATCCTCTGCCTACACTGAGATGTTAAGATGGGTTTTTGAAAACAGGAGCACACCATCTTCTTGAGTTGCTGGCAATTTGAATAAACCTCTTTCCTTCTCATTAACAACTGTCTCATGAGTTTGGCTTTCTTTGCAGCAGGCAGCCAAACCTGGGTTCTTTTACAAGACTACCTAAGCTACACTGTTTGGATAATAATAGATTTGTCTGGTGAAAACAAATCTATTTTTGCTCTTAGTTTTTAATATTTTTTCAATATACTTCATTTTATTGGATATATTATATACACAAAGTATTTAGAAATTAGTTTTTGTTCCTTCTTATTGACAAGGGGTATCATTAGTATCTCTCTCTACTTGTATCAGGATTGATTATTGTAAAATCCTGACTCTTCCTAATACCTAATATCTATATAATTAGACATTTACATATATAGAATACATTATTTATTTAGTCTATATTGTAAAGATGTAGATTTCTAAGGCCCTTTGGGGTGATGGAACATCTGAATACTCAGTACTTACTTAAGCCTTTATTGGATGTTCCACTTGTTTTTATAGGTAAGTGTGTAATATAAAATGTATACTGAATTGGATTTTATTCTTTTAAGTTCAGAACAAGAGATTCTAGAGCTACAAATATACATTTAAATAACTCTTTACCTACATCCAAGAATTTTAACATGTGTTACTTTCATTATTGGATAATAATAGATTTGTCTAGTGAGCACATAATCTTTTTGATTTAAAAAAAAAAATTGAGAGAGGAGAAAAAGTTTCTTTTATTTTTGACTGGTTGAGAATTTTTCAGTGCTCCCCCCCCCCTTGTATTTATTCTTACAATGCCTTGTGCTAAGAGATTATAGCCTGTTTATTTTATTTTGGGGAGTATTAATTCATTTTTTATCTCAGAGGAAGGGAGAGAGGAAGGATGGAAGGAAGGGAGGGAGGGAGAGAGAGAGAGAGAGAGAGAGAAAGATCTATGTGAGAAAAGATCATCAATTGGTTGCCCCAACTGGGGATCAAGTCTGCCACCTTCTGGTGTACGGGACAGTGCTCAAACCAACTGAGTCAGGGCTCATTCAGTTTTGATTTGTGGCTAAATATGCAGTAAATAGTTGACAAGTACATTACCTTTAAAAAAAAATCATAGTTGTTAGTACTATATTTTCAATAAAGGTCAAAGAAAGACCTAAATTCCAAATCAAGAAACCAAAATTAAATAGAAAAATTGAACTGAAGGAATGTAGAAGTACAGCCCTAATGAAGATAAAAGCTGGTATTCATAAGTTTGGTTCAGATAATATTGATTCAGTTACTGAATTGATGTCAACTGTGTTTTTAATGAAATTAGTAAAATAAATCCAAATACAATAAAAATAAGAAGAGAAAAAGGAAAATATAACCATAAAATTGGCAAAGAATATGTATGCTATGTGGTAAGCATATTATGAGAAACTAGAGATATAACAGATTAATATATAGAGATTGACACTAATTTGAATATGTTTATAAATATATTTTAGAAATTTTAAATTGTAAAAACTGATGTAAGAAGAAATAGTTAACTGGGATTAAAATAACAATAGAATTAAATTTTATAGTAACCAAAATTCTTGATGTAAGGATCAGTATGGGATTGAATATATTTTGTGAATAAATTTTATAAATCAAAGAATATATACAATAATTATGTTAGAAGAAAAGTTTCCAAATTCACTTTAGGGAGCTATCACGATTCTGTTGGGGAAGGTCATCAAGAACACTTGACCGCTGGTTTGGCTCACTGGCTGGACCCGGGCAGTTGGAGTCTCCCTACTCCCTCCCCTGTGTTTGGAATGTGTGCTCTGCTTACCTTCCCCACCCTGGAGGCCACCCAAAGACACAGTCTTAAGACAGATAAATGGTGTTAAGACTATCTGGACAGGCTATGTGACTAAACCCTGTCGTGGCCCCTGTATACGTTACTAAACCCATTTAGAGTTTAAGGAGTTTGAATTGTATTGCTAATATGATGGAAAAGTGTTAGAATGTTTTGAGCAAGAAAGTATCATGAGCAAATTTTTATTTTAAAAGACTATTGTGTGGAGAATATACTATTAGGAAGTAAGTTAGAAACAGAGAAGCCACTAGGAAATAGCTGAATTTTGGATTAAGGTGGTAGCAACAGAAACAGAATAAGTTTCATGAAGATGAAGTCTGAGACCATGTTATTTCCTTGTGGGAGGCCTCTTTTAACATCGTTTATTTTTAGTTTTTAATTATTGTTATTTTATTTGTGATATTTTTCATTTCTGATACCTCTGTGATACTGGGATGTACTTGCCTTGAATGTCTGATGAATAAATTCAGAATATGTGTTAAATTGGGTAAACTGCAGTGGGCACAACATACTTGAAGATTTGAAAGGTTGAACACAATAAAGACAGACAAGGAAGTGATTTTATGTGCCACATAATCAAAAAGACCTTTATTCCATAATGGGAATATAAGGTTTCTATATCTTAAAGTAGTTATATTTATGTCTGTAATACATTTATAACATACCTATTCCACAGATTATCCATGTGGACTACAAATTAAGATGATGGAGGTGAAAAATGAAAAAAGAATGTGAAACTCTTCACACATGAAAATGGGATCAGACATTTAACTAATCGAAAAACCCAATTCTATAAGTTTATAGTTAGAATGTGTGATTTAGAAATCATTATGCTGGGCATTTTGAAATAGTTTTTTTTTTTTTTTTCATTGAATGCATTTGAATTTCATTAAATTGAGTAAAATTGTAGAATAAAGAACAGCTAATGTTACTTTACCAAAGATAGAAAAAGAGACATGAATTTCAGAAGAGATCACTGAGTGAGAGGAACAGAAAGCCAGCCCGAGTTGGCAGAGTGAGCAGGAGTACACACAGTATCCAAAGGTGCTTTTTGGTCCTTTCTAAATATGGTGTAAGAAAATTACAAAAAAAAATAAATAAATTTTTTAAAAATAGAAACATTGATTTAAAAGCTAGAATTGTTAGTATATTCATTTAGATTTTTTTTCTTCTTTCAATATAAAGAAAGATTGCTCATGTCTTGAATCACCAAGAGACAACACTGTGATCTAAATTAGAATTTTTAAAAGTTGGTTAAATCTAGTTCCAGAGGCACAAGTTTATATTGATGCACAACATAAACGAGTTCCTCTCAGGCCCTGGCCATCGAGTATGCAATAATTATAGCATAATGAGATAATGAAGAGACTCTGTCAGGCTTTTTTAGGCAAAGAGGCTTGAGGATACAAATATTTGAAAACAGAGAATACCAATTAGTTTTCATGCTGCCCTATTAGTAGGACAGAGAGTTACATTTTGTCAATTCTGCAGTGAAATGAAGGCAGGAGGGAAACAAAATGCAGTTTAGATCATGGTGCTCCTGTTAGACAAGTCATGGCCATTATATGCTGGAAACAACAGAGTAATTAAAAATTAGATTTCCTTGCCAGCAAAAACCACCTCTGAACTATTATGACACACGTGATATGTAGGACAGTGTTGCTGCTTGATTCTATATTCTCTCTATTTGCTTGAAATTAAGATCCCAAAAGTGATATTTATCAGTACTTATGGAAAAACCATGTTAGCATCCATTTAGGTTAATTACCATTATATTTATTTTCTAGCTGTTTAATCTCTACCAAGCCTGGAAGGGTCGATTAAACTGTATTTAAATTTATTCTGCTTCATAGGTGTCCAGTAAAATGAACATTATAAGTAGCTGTGCTCTAAGGTTAATTTGTTCTGGAAAATTACCCATATTTCTCCAGAGTATTCATTAGTAGAATAAAACAGAGAACTAATCTAGATGCTGAAGGATTATCTTTATTGCTACATAGATATCTTTGATAAAATTCCAGTTGGGATTACCTCCCAGAACCAGAATAAACAAAATAGAATATGACAAATCTCATCTCTTACATATATCTTGCAAAAAGGACAGATGAAATCACTGAGAATCACAGGCCGATCAGAACATTAGGAAGTTACTTGCAGTAATTTATTGAAGAGTCGTTCAATGACATTTTAATGCTCAACAAATAATTCTAGAAAGTGTTATTAAGACATAAATTAAGCCTAAAATTATATTTTAACATTCAGCACATTTCAACAATTAAAATGCATTTTTAAGCATCTTTTTTGTGTTTGAGACTGAAAAATAATATACAATTTGATAGTTCCTATGAGAAAAAAAGTGCATTATACAGGCACACAGACCCAAAGGAAAAATTAAAATTACCTTAATATCTATTCCCTTTTGAAACTAGACATGTAAATTTTGCTATAATTTTCTATTTTGTTTATTTTTATTGTTTGTATTTTCATTAGTTGTATTACAAAAGACTCAAGCTTCAGAAATGTGTACAAAATAAAACAAGAAAGGTCTCAGCCCCTTTCTATACTTTTTTTACATTCAAATTAGTGGGCTATACAGTGATACCTCGGTTCTCGAACATAATTCGTTCCAGGAGGACGGTCGAGAACCAAATTGTTCGAGAACCGAAGCAATGAAACCCAATAGGAAATAATGGAAACTGGATTAATTCGTTCCAAGCCCCAGAAAATGCCTATTTACTGGCCTAATTTGTATATAATATGTAGAAAAACATAAGTCTCAACAAGAAATAAAAGTGTACAGTATGTCTAAGGGTTAAATTCAGTGTAAAGCGTGACTCTCTCCACAAAGCGTGACTCTCTCTCTGCACTCACACTGATGACGCAAGCAAGGCCGCTGGGCCGAATGAACGCCATTCGGCTCAACTCGGCTCATCTCGGAAGTTCGAGTTCCAAATATTTGTTCGGATTCCGAGACAAAAGTTTCTCGAATCTCCTGGTCGAATACCGATTTGGTCGAAATCCGAGGCATTCGAGAACCGAGGTATCACTGTAGTTTGCTGTGAATTTTTCCACTTCCTGTTCTATTCAGTTTCTTGTCTATAATGTATACTATAGATTTATGTTTTGTATTTTTTTACTCAAATGGGATTAAGCCTTTTTTTATTATTATTTTTATTTTTCGGCAAGGCATTTTTTTTTTTTTTTTTTTAATTTGGAGGAATTTTTTGAAGGAAACTAAGTAACTCACAGAATGGACATTTCTGCATGACCACCTCCAGCCAGCTCTGCTGTTGGTATTAGCAGTGGTAGGCAGTGTGTTGACTTCTGAGTCACTGACTAATGGGAAAACCCTTAACTTTTCTATGATATGTGCATTTTAAAACAGTGGAAAGACTATAGAACATACATATTTATAGACTGCCTTTATTGTTGAACATTCATTAATATTTCCCCAAATCATTACAATCAAATTTTAAAGGGTTCATGTTGGTCCATTTTATGTATTCACCCTAATTTACTTAAGTCTTAAACATCATTACATCAGCCCAGGTGGTGTGGCTCAGTGGTTGAGCATCAACCCATGCACCAAGAGGTCACTGGTTTGATTCCTGGTCAGGGCACATGCCCAGGTTGTGGGCCAAATCCCCAGTGGGAGGCATGCAGGAGGTGGCCAGTTGATGTTCTCTTATCAATGTTTCTATCTCTCTTCGTCTCCCCTCTTCTCTCTCTAAAATCAATAAAGAAAAAAAAAAACTAAGAAAAAAAACATTCTACTTCAATTTTGGAGATTTCATTTTTTTTTCCGCTAACAAACAATGTTGTGATTAATATCATTGAACATACACATTCTTTGTCTCACTTGAGTTCAATTTCTTAGTATAGATTCCCATAAGTGAAATTACATGTTTAAACTATTAACACTTTCAGATCATTTGTAGCTTTTCTTTTAAATTGAGGTTAAAAAGAGAACTCTTTATTTCAGTGCCTCAAAATGATATTGACAGTGATATTGGTTGCTTAATGAAATGAAAGTCCCTTAATTGTTTTGTTTTAAGTGTTCCAGCTGAGAACATTTTCATGATTCCTGTTCATTAATGCTGATTTTTCTCTCCTGGTTAGCAAGCCTATCATGTACATGGAACTTCTCTGGCTCCTTACACACTGGTAATGGCATTTTCTATAGCTCTATTTATTTAGAATTCCTAGTGCCTGTTCAACAACTTTGAAAGATGAGAGATTCCTGATTCCTAAAACAGTGTATGGAAATCAAATCAGCTAACTCTTTGCTGATAATGTTGTGAACCTTGCTTTGTCTACCAGCTCATATTTAAATCATTTTCCCCACCATACCAAATTTTAAATTGTATCTAATTTGTTTCTCTCTTAGTTAAGGTTTAATAGTATGTTGAATTTCTAGGAATTTCTAGGAAGTAACTCAAAGAAGTGAGGAAATGTTTTCAGGAATGCTTGTGTATCTTCTATCATTGTCATTGGTGCTTTGAATACTTTTTCCTTGTGTCTTTAAAGGTATAAATCCATTTCCCCCCCTTCTGTTTTACTAGCATTTTTGACGGGGGAGAGGAAGGTGGGTATAAGATGTGGCTTTTACTTAGAGCACCTTCCAGAGCTTTTCTGCTTGGTATGTTTTGCTCTTTTGTGACATGTAGTAAACTGTGTACATTCATGCATTTATTTTGGGATGGTTAACTTGTAGAAGCCTTTGCAAAGAGTTCGGCATTATGGAAAAAGAAACTTAACTGTGTTTTTAGCAACTTCAAATGGTCACTCCACTTTTATAAACTTCCCTTAGGTACAATATTACAAAATAAAATGTGTTTTATTATGCCTAACACATTTATAATAGAGACCATGTAAAATAACCTTAATGCCTAACTGTATTTAAATACTTATTGTTTTAATAATACGTTATGGAGTCTTTTCATATAATTTAAAAGATGCCATAATAGTATGAAAAATACTTATGTTATATGAAATAAGGGAGGCAGAATGGCATAGGTAGTATGACCACAGCTATGAAAATATTGTATAAGATTAGGAGAAAGTCAACAACATGTAGTAATGTCTTTATGTAGGCATTATGGAAATAGTTGATTTTCTCTTTCCGCTGCTTTGTATTTTTATATTAAGTTTTCATTATGTACAGTAAATGTTATTCAACCTTAAATCCTCCTAGGAGAAAGGCAAGTTAAAAACATAATGTTAGACATTTTGATAAATTAGTAAGAATCAGGGCTCTGATGTGAGGTCTGAGTTTGAACCTGACTTCTCACTTCAAATATTCTGAGACTTTGGGTAATTATTTAACTTGCTAACTGTTCATTTCGTCAACTAAAAATGCCTACTGTAATAATGTGTAAGTTATAGGTTTATTGAAAGGACTAAATAAGATAATGTATGTAAAGCACAGATCACAGTCTTGAGTTGCCTCAATACAAAACAAAAACTTAGCAGTAGTCAATATGTCAATGATGTTAATAAATAATCATTATTATTCTTCTAACAGGATGAAAAACAAATTTTCTGAATCCAATTTTAGCATATAAAAATAGATAACTCTTTACATTTTAGAGTTAATGAAAAGTGAATAAACAGAAGTGCAAATGTTATTAGAAAACCTAAACATCCATTTTGTTTTAAAAATGAATAATGGAATAATAATCGTTGCAACTAACTCAAAGTTCATTGCTCTAGGTCAAGCCACTAACTGCAGTATGTTCTACCATGAAATGTAGTTCAACAAAATATACAATGATTCATTTCTGTACATTTCCAGTCCTGTACTACTGTTGAAAAAAATGTGGTTTACAAATTCCAAATATGATTTAATAGAGAAATTCAGGTTCTCTGAACTTTAGAATTAAAGTTGTAATTTGGTATCTAGTCATTCAAACATTTATGCTTTAGGAGAAATCATTTGATATGATCATTCCTACATGTCTAAATTCTCTTGTGAGTCATTGAAGTTGGTTTATCTCTTTCCTTATTTTGCAAAGAGGAACTCAAAGAAAGGAGCAGGGGTGGTGTATAGGGGAGAAGGGTGGGTGAACTGGACAGAAGTCCAAAAATCCAGACACAGCAACCTAGCTCCCTTTACACACACACACACACACACACACACACACACACACACACACACGTTGACCTTTCAACTGAGAATTTCCTTTGAGGAAATATTTATGTATTAAATGACTTTAAAACCACAATTTTAAGCCAGCGGTGCCCATCCTGTGCACTAGGGTTCTCTAGGAGCAATTACTTATTTCTAGGATTTTTACGTCCATGTTCACACTAAAGATTGCCTGAAAATGAATGTGGTCTACATATGTATAATATATCTCTCATTTTTGAGGTGAAATTGACAAATAAAATTATGAGGTATTTAAAGTGTTCATTTTGATGATTTGATGTACATAATGAAAAAATTCTTCTCATCTAGTTAATTAATACATCTACCACCTCACACTGTATATACAATATAAATATATGTTTATATATACATGTGAATATAATAAAATATAATTTTTGGTAAGAATCTATTTTTCAAATTTTTATAGATGATATGTTGACTAAAGCATTCATTTATGGAGATTTTGGTAAATGAATAGTTTTTCAATTGAAAGAACAAAGCATTAATATTGTAAAGTGAAGGTTGTAAAACTAATTTTTTTGTGGAGAAGGATATATATATATGTGTGTGTGTGTATATATATATATATAGAGAGAGAGAGAGAGAGAGAGAGAGAGAGAACCTGCTATTTTAAAATTAGTACACTAAAATAGGTTTTTATATTAACATAGTTTTTTGTTTTTGATAATGTGATTTTTATCTTGGTAATGAAAGAAAGGCAAATAGTTGGTACATGACTATGAGTAATACAGTTGGGAAGAATGACTATTTTCTAGTTACCCAGGATTCAGACTGACTTGTATTAGTATATATTCCCACTTACCTCTCCCTCTTCTAATACATACCAAAATCATACATGTATTTATGCACCAGACTCTTCCACCCATGTGCCTCAGGGTTGTAGCTGTATTAAACACCAAAGGGAGGTTTTTAGAAAGTGCATCTGATAAGAGGTTAATATCCAAAATTTATAAATAATTTATAAAACTCAACACCAAGAGAATAAACAGTCCTATTAAAAAATAGTCAAAGGACCTGAATAGGTGCTTTAACAAAGGGGACATACAGCTGGCCAATAGACATGTGTTGTAGAATTGTGCACCTTAAACTTACAATTTTGTTAACCAGTCTTACCCCAATACATTCAATAGAGAAGAAATAAAAAAGAAAGAAAATGCTGATGAAAACGCACCAAACTAGTTAGAAAACTTTGAACATTAAATTTTAAAAATCAAACTAATGGGGAATAAAGGAAGAACTTTTGATCTGATATTGCCTGTAATCAAACTTTGGAGAAACAGATATTGAGACAGGGACCAAAGGAAAAGCTAATCTCTACCTCCAGAAGGCTCATTCCCACTCTCATGCCATTTAGTGCTTTCTTGAGTACCTCTCATGGTGCTTCCTCTTCAGTCTCCTTTCATCCGGGCCACATCATAACAATGGCCATAGTTTAAGGTACTATCCCATGTTTAAGACTATGAAAGGTTTTCTGGCTTGGATAATCCCTCACAAATCTACTGCAAGATACATAAAAAAAAAAAAAAAAAAAAAAGTGGGACAAATAGCTACAACAATCTCTTAGCATTGAGTTTATTCTAAACATTCATGTTTTATAATCTAGTTTTTAGTAAACATAGCCAGAGATACTTCATTGGCATCTTAGAGGTTAGGGATCAAAAAGACAATCAAGCCAGTATTTCTCTGGTGGGTAGTTTAAATTATGAAACTTGGTGTAACATTGAAGTAACACACCTTTGCTTTTGTGCCTGGCATAATCTTTTTAAAAAGCAGCAACCAGCCCTGGCCAGTTTGGCTCAGCGGTTAGAGTGTCGGCCTGCAGTCCAGAGAGACCTGGGTTCAGTTTCCACTAAGGGCATGTGCCTCGGTTGCAGTTTGTCCCCGGCCCTGGTTGGGTTGTGCATGAGGCAGCCACTCAATGTGTCCCTTTCACATCGATGTTTCTCTCTCTCTCTTCCTCTCTCTCCCTCCCACTCTGTCTGAACAAAAAATGGAAAAATGTCCTTGGGTGGGGGTAAAAAAATAAAAATTTAAAAAATAAATAAATAAATTTTTAAAAAAGCAGCAACCAAATTAATTATTTTATTTAAGTATAAAACTGAGAAAGTCCTTCCTTATTAGTGTCAACGCTAGAAATCCTCATAGACTTCTAGATCTTTCAAATTAAGAATATAAATGATACGTGGTTGATTTTCTTTTTTTAGTTTTATCATTTTAACCTGAATATACTTTGGGCATTTTTTATTAAAAGGTGAAGTTCAAGCACAATAATTAGTTTAAGCTGATATTCCTCTAATTCATTATAATAAATTCCATTTTTTTTCAAGAAGTTCTTCTTAAAGTGACTTATTGAAAACCATTAGGTAGTAAAATAATGAGATTTTAAAATAAATGAAATGTGTTCCTTATTGATATACTAATTGTTTAGACTGGTATACAATTACATAATGTAAAACACTTTATTTTTCTTTCAGGGAAATAATTATTTTATCAGCCATAATTTCTGTCCTTTTATCTAATTTTAATTCAGCAGATAAAATATTGCTCATTCCCAACTCAGCTGAAATAATAAAATACTAAGAAATACACGGAAAAAACACTGTCATCTGGAGGCAAACACATTGATGGCTCTGTAAAGATAGTTGACATACTCACATGCTTCAAAATACTGTTAGTTTTCAGTATGTATTTTGGTACTTTAACAAATACTTGGAAAATAATTATTACATGTCTGCTTTTAAGAAGTTAATTCATTATAAGTAGCACAACTTCTTAAACATTAGATATAGATATACTATTTATTAAAATTCAAAAGGAAATAAATAAGAAATGTTACATTTTTTATAAACTCACTTATTTCTTAAAGTTGAATTGAAAGGAAACCCTTACTTTACAAAGACACTAAATATGTTAGAGAAAAGGAAAGTCAGATTCATTTAGGTAGAAAGTTGCTCACCAGATAATCAAGTATTTGAATATATAACACTGTCTTAAATAAATAAATTTTTAGGCAAATTCAAGTTTCTGTAGAACTTAAAAATAATTTTTTGAGTATTTACTTATGGGATGGTGTTATGCGAAGTTCCCCGAACAACAATGTTTGGTACCATGGAAATGCACACTTGAAACCTATATGATACTATCAACCAATGTCAACCCAATACATTTAATTAAAAAATATTTTAAAAACCATTCAAAGTTTCTGGAAATTATCTAAGAACATACAGAAAATTAAGAGACATTTATTAAAGAAAAATCTGCTACATCTCAGTAAGAACAGTGAGTCTGTGACATTTGCGCCTCAGCCCACACCCTTAGTCCTTCCCTTTCCAGCTCAGCAGAGTGGAAACTCCCTTTAGGGTTGGAATAGCCAATAAGCTAGGATTCCTCCCTCAAGATGGAGAGTCACCAGCATTTTTTATGCTGCTCCCTCTTCCCCCTCCGCTCTGGATAACAGAGGCTAACTTGCAGGTAACTGTGCTCAAAAAAGTCAGGAGCTCCCTCCTTTATCCAGTCCCCACTCATAGTATAGAGGCTTTCCCCAGGATGGCAAGTCAAGAACACTGCGCATTATTCTGATTTGTAGGAAAATACTTTTCTATTTAAATATTTATGCATCCATTCAGCAAATATTTATTGCACTCCTATGACACATGCACTCTTTCATTCAACAAATATTTATTGATTACCTACCATGTGCTAAGTGTTGTGCTAGGCTTAAAAGAGAATGCAGTAAGAGAGAAAAAGAAAACATCATCTCTGCTGCGGTGGAATGTAAATCACGCTGAGGAAGAGAGACATTGAAGAAGTTTCTAGTTATAGAACAAGAATAACGAAGTTTAGTGCCCTGGATGGAAGAACAGTGCAATGAAAACATGCAGTTCTGCTTTTTGTTTGTTTTTAGGTGTATTATTTTAGAGAACCTGGAAGTAGTATGTGAAAGTGAAGAGAACTCACAAATCAGTGTCCATGGTTAAATTGATAGAGTGACACAATGACAGAGAACTGGTCTTTAGCCTTCTTTCTGTACTGCTTTAACCCACTTACTCAGGTCTGACTCAACAGCAGGTGTGAGATTGCGTATGGTTTGATCTTAGATTTTTTTGTCATTTATCACTTGTCACTGGTCCATTTCGAAACATATGTTTGCTTGTCTGCAAGTCATTTGCTGTTGTCAAAAGCATTAGAAGTAGTTGACACTAATCATGTTTTTCCTGATAAATGTCTTTGCATTTATTGAAAGCATAGTTCATTCTGTATGTTTTTATTTGAAATAGACCTATGGAGTCATACAAGGTCAAGATCGGTGTAGGGAAGTAATCACAGTAACTAAACTAACTAAAATAACTAAACTGGAATTTTAAGCAGATGCATAGATTTATATAAATATCCATTCAGTAGCTGACAAAAATGATAGCATATATTGCATTAAGGACTTAATTCTGGACACAGATTTATATGAGATTACACAGAGACTGTATCATACTCAGCTATGGGAAATACTAATTATCCTCTGTGTTGCTCACTTTTTAAAAATGCTACTGGATTAGCAATAGCATCTACTTTATCAGGATGTTAGGATAAAATCTGATGGTTTTTATATAAAGACTGCCTAACAGATATTGCTGTTTTTCTTCTTGTTGTTTTTCTTCTACAATTCTTGCTTTGAAGAAAATAATTTTAATGGCATAGCCAGCAACTGTTATCTGTGAGTAGGCATGCTTGGTCCTCAGGAATGTTGTTTGCTCCCCTAGATTTGCCCGTCTCCTGAGAAAGTACCATCTCTCTCTTTAATTGCAGCTTTGACCCTGATAGTTTTCTAAATTCAATTTCTTATTGATGATCCTGAAACCTGTAACTCTACCGGCCTGGTGAAGACCAATGTTTCAGCAGTTTGCTCCCCAGACATTGATTGTCTTTCCTCAGATTCTAAAACCTCCAGATTTTGAGCATCAGTCCTGATCTAGGTAGGTAGACAGGTAGGTAGGTATGTAGATAGGTATTTTTTCTACACTAATAGGATATACTTCTAGTATTTGTTTTCTCCATGGTGTTCTCCTATACTCTCAGGAAGGTTGAATTGATTTTTGAAACAGTTGTACCTTCCATTTAAGTGGAGTCTTTTCCTTATCTACCACATATAGGTCGAGTATTGTTTGGTAGAACTGTTTGCCTTTCCTTTCTTAAAATGTTTTCCCTTCATTCTAAGCCATTTACTGTCAACATCTGCTCTAGATTTTATCTAAACCATTCTTTCAGATTGAGTTATATGGAATTTATGATTTTTGAACCATGTAAACCCATTCAATCCTTACATATAAGAGGGAAAAAAAACTGAGGCAGGACAGACACATGAAAAGTAACAATATTTCAAAATAGAAGTCTGAGCTTGCAAGAAAGAAAAAGATAACCTCAGCATCCTAAAATAAATGACAGTTGGAATGAAGATAAAGGGGATAACACAAAAGGGGAGGAAACAAGGTTTGCAGGCATACAAAGAAGAGTTGGAACTGAGCCCTGTTACTGAGCCAGACTAAGGTGCTGCTCTTTCAGTGAAAGGATGAAACAGAAGAGGAAGAGAAATTGTCGGTCAATAAAATGAGACATGGAGGAAGCTTGTCTGCCCCACGCCGAGCGGCACAGATCTCTCTGAGATAGCCCTCCTTCAAGCCTTTCTTCTCGCTGCCTCTGTCCACACCACTGTCATCCCCTGGTGGCGGCACTGTCACCTCTCTGCTTCACTTCTGCCTCTGTTGCTTTGGTCACATGTACATGCAATTTGGAGTTTATGTTTTCATTGTTACCCGACTTAAACTCTAGAGATGTCATACTCATCCTTCTGGATATATTCTGGGAGGAAAGGTGGGAAGAAGCAGAATGTAGGCACTGACATGTGCCTATCAGAGTAGGGAAACCCTAAATCAGGATTTTTAAAGATAACTACCCCATCCTATTGTATACCACAAAATCAAACTGCTCTCCAATCTTGTTTGCGTGTTTGCTCTTGCCACTTGAACACTGTCTCCTTCTTCAGACTGTCTACATATTCTTTTTTTTTTTATGTGGTTTTGTTGTCCTCCAAATACAGTTTTAGGTTTCTTTTAGCTTCACATTCACAAGCCAGGGCAACACCTTAGACTGATTTACAATAACACAGCCTAGGCCAGAACGTCTGGGCCTCACTTGTCAAAGAAAATATTTGGGGACAATATATTTAAAGAGTGATCAAAAGGTAAATGCTTGGGATATCTAAGAACAAATCATGCCACGTGTACCTTATTTATTAATAAGGATAGTAGAATGGCATAACCTTTTCATTTCAGGTGAACATGGCAATGCGAGCATGTGCCACTACAGACCAAAGCTGAGTTGACCAGCATCTAGCATAGATACCTTTCTTTGGGATACATTGAAAGTCCACAGAAAATATTTTTAGGAACCTCTACCACAGAATTACAAAATCTGCTGTTCAACAAGGAGTTTGCATGCCATTAATTGTACAGTCGATAGATATAATTAGTTAGTATATTCAAAGTGTTTTGAATAGATGACTTAAGACCATGCTTTAAACCATTTAGCTTTGACCTGCCCATTTTCATTTCTGTGACCATGCAATTCATACAGAAGAAAATAGATCTTATGTAAGAATTTGGAGATTAGGGTGAGATAGTCTTACAAAACAATTTTTAAAAGTCTGAGAATAAAATTTTAAAAATAATTTCTACTGAGTTATAGATATATAAATTATTCCGTTAGAATATAGATATGCAAATTATACATTTTCTATTCTCTAAGAGACTGGCAAGTTCACTGCCTCATGGAATTTGTATGCTAATGAGGAAGAATAGAAATGTTCAAATAAACTAGATAATACACAGAAAATATCAAATAATGATAACTACTATGCACATCATATTCCTCAAAAAGTTATTTATGAAGCTTGAGAACATTTTCTATTTTCAGTATTTATAATGTTTTGTTATTTATTTATTTTCCTTTGTTTTTAATTTTGATCCTATTAGTGGTATGTCAGAATTGCTAAGGGAGTTAAGTTTGCTTGACAATACTTGGTATAAGAGAAATTTTATTTCAGTCTTACATCCAAAATAGTTTTCTCTTTTTTTGTTGTTATTCTGAAGTATCTTTTCTGTTTTCTTTCTTTCTTTCTTTTTTAAGATTATATTTAGACATTTATGTCCTGTTTCTTAAACCTATTTGCTAGGTACAACTGTCTTATCTCTGGTATAGCTAATTCAAGATAAGAAAAGAACCAATTTCCAGAGGTTTTCTTTGGGAAAACCCTGACTTGACCCTTGAAAAATAAATTTAATTTTATATATAAATTTCAGCTTTCTTGAGAGAGATTAAGAAAGAGAGGCAGCCAAGTCTTAACATTTCCAAACTAATCATGTGCAGATATGAAAATGGGATTCACAGTGATTGGTTCTCAGTCAAAGAACTTGGCAGCATGAGAAGCAAGTCATGAAATGTAGAATTACAGGTTGCTTTCACCTTCTATTAGCAGAGAAGGCCAAATTTCACATGTTCCCCATTTCCAGCCAAAAGTTCATATAAAAGAAAACTGTAAATCTAAAACTTGATGTCTTTAACAATGTAATTGTTACTCAATTTATTTACTCAAATAAATATAGGATATTTATTTCAGCATGTGTTCACTTGGATGTATGAGTGTACTGTATGTATGCATGAACTGCAGCTCACAGTGAACTGTAGCATAGAAAGGAACAAATGAGTAACAATGAGTAAAACTAATGAAGGACAAATTTGCATGCTGAAGAGCATTTCTCTCTCAAATGTATTATTATCTTTAATGTTTTCAATAGATCTCTATGTTTTCTGATTCTAAAATTAGTAATAATATAGAAATTTCAATAATTCAAAAAATAAATTAAACAGCATTCAATCTAAACATTCAGAGTAGATTTGAGGATTTGTCTCTGACGTGTGCATGTGCACATGTGTGAACACATGAATACAAGTGTAAAATGGAAATTTCCATATTATCGACACACTTCGAGTATTTTTCCATGTTCACGACCAAATATCCCCTGAATTTTTAATGTATATTTAACTATGTATTGTATAGATAAGCCTATTTGATCAGTTTCCTTTTGCCAAGGTTTTAATTCTTTCCAATATATGTCCTATCTAAAATAATTCTGTACTAATTATGCGTACCTATTTTATGGTTACTATGAGAAAGACAATCCCTAAATGTGGAGTAGCTAGAACAAAGAATCTTTTTAAAAATTGAATTTGATGTAAACTGCCAAGTTTATTTTAAGGATTCCAGAAATGTGCCATTCTATACTTGCAGCAGCAGCGTCGGGAATTGCTGATTTCTTCTCACACCTGCTATTATTGGAACTTATGGTTGTTTTAATTTTTGCCAGTTGCTTTGGGGAAATACCCATTGGCATCTACATATTTTATACATTCCCTGTTGATATTTTTTTGCCTAAATGTATTGATTTCTTTGTCTTTTTCTTTTTGATTTATAATTCTCTTTACTGTTAGGCATATTAAGCAAGATATGCATACACAAAGTAAATGCTAAATGTTTTTGCTTTCACATTCTAACTTTATATACTGTTTGTAATGTGCACATTAAAATATTAACATGATTAAATGTTATAAACTTTTCTTTTAGGCCTTGTGCGAGGAATATCCCTGTTATATAAAATAAATACACATCTATGTTTTTAGTTAATTCAGTAATTATGATATTGTTCTGTACACTTAAACATTTTTTTCTAAAGGATCAATTTTTATTTTATTTATCACAGAAAACCAAATGTCTACATATCATTTAGTCAATGTTCTACCTTTTCATATAACCTCAAAACACCATCATTTTATGTACAAATGAATAAACATACATAAACAGTACATACCTCATACAAAATCTTTTAAGCAGCTTTCTATTCTGCTTAAAAATCTGCTTATGTATTCTTCACAATGTAATACTGCTAAATATACTTTTATATTTAGATTATACTAATCCCTCCTCATTGCTATTCACTTTTATAATTTTCTTGACAATTCTGATGGAAATTTTTTCTCACGTGAGTTCACATATAATTTTGCCTGGATATAGCAAGATACTGGCATTTTTAATTAGAATATAATGAAGTTTCCTAGAATTGTTTACTATAATAACTTACAAATAAAAAATACTAAAATCCATCAAAGACTCTTAGCATCTATAAAGGTGAGCTGATTTTTACTCTTTTACTTTGGTGAATTAATAGAATGAATATTATGACTAATAGTGTATAGTATGTATATATTAGGCAATATAATAGTTTGAAAAATAATATATAAAGTACTTGTTACTAGCATCAACCATCTTAAAAAAGAGAAGATGTTGATCTCTTAACAGGATTCCAGGGCACATTGTTTCCAGCATACCCCACTCACTCCATCTGAGTTCAACCTCACTGGCCTTCATCCTCAGTCTTTTCTTACTTACTCTTGTCTTCAACTAGGATTCTAATTTTTTTGGAATTCTGAAGATTTCGGGTCTCCCCTTCTTTTTTCTGTTTTCAATGATCTTATGTGGTCTCAAAGTTTCATATGTTGTCTTTCTGGTTTATTTTCCAAGTCCTGGACTCCACTCTGAGTTTCAGAAACACAAAATGTTATACGATTATTTTATGATACTATTGGATTCTACCTATCACATGTTTTATTTCTGAGTTTTTAAAGCTCCACATCCTTAACATTGGTCTCTGAGTGTTTCCATGGTATATTTAGCATGCTTGTTAATAAGAATATGTTTGTTTAATTAAAATTTTTATTTGTTTAATGCTCTGTAACAATGTGAGTAGTATGGGACTTATTTATTAAATTAGGCTAGTATATTTTTAATAAAATAGATAACACTCCTGAAAATGAGTTAGTAAAATTTACTCAAGAAAAATGATAAAATATGAAAATAGCATTTAATTATGGAATAAACTGCTATAAAAATACTCTCTACAAAAATTTTCTGATTTCAAATAAGAAAGTATTTTAATATTTAATTACAGTATATTAGTTTACCTACACTATTTTTTTCCCAACTGCATCTGTGATGGATTTGTAAGAAATGCTGGAGCAATAGACATGGAAAAGATTACAAAGTGCATTTGAGCAACACCAAGATGCACCATTATCTTGAAGGAACTAAGAATCCACTAAACATTTTTAAGCATGAAACTAATGAAACAGATTTACATTTTACAAAGTGTTTCCCCCATAGGAAGTTGGAGGGTGGACTAATACAAAAGATAAAAGCTCTTCAGTTCAGAGTAAGAATTACCCTGTCCATTGGTATTGAACAGGTAAGAAGAGTTCTAATTTCAGAAATAATAATGTATGCCACGTAGTAAGAGTAACTGTGTGCCATGCACTGCTCTAAGTGCTATTTGTGCATTATCTCATTTACTCCATCTGAGTAAGTACTATTATTATTCACATTTCCTAGATGAGCAGAAGGAGGCACATTTAGGTCACATTTCACAGACCACATAATTACTGAAGAGTGAATACGGAATTTGAACCAGTCAACTCACCCCTGTGTGCACAGTTTGCTGGCTATAGTTCACCAGTATATCTAGGCAGAAGAAGTAAGATGATTTGTGTGGAAGAAGGGAAGTAAGGAATGGGTGTAGGAGTGGGAATGTTTAATTATTCAAAAAGATTAGTTGAGCACTTTCGTCATGGCAACATGCTAGAAGATGGCGGAACAAATCACTGAGATAATGAAATTTAGATGTATTATATTTTCTGTTGTGAATCTTGGGTTATTCGGGGGAAGTATCCACCAGATTATTAGTTATACTACTCTGATCTCAGGAGACATGCATCCAGAGGATGTAATATAGGGAAGTATCATCACACAGAGGAATAGTTGAAATTGTGGTCACAGGTGAATTATCAAAGAATGAGTTTAAGCTTATATATAAAAAAATATATGCCAAATAGAATTCCTTGCAAATATATACATGTAAAAGTAATTGTAGGAATGTAACCCCCTAGGTATCCCATTATAAAATAACTAAAAGATATTGATAGATAAGAGAGAAATAACTAAGGAAGATACGAGAGCAGCAGTATGGCTGAGAGGAGTACTCTAAGAATAAAAAGTAGACAAGAATAAAAAGTATATATTAAATGTGGAAAATATGGAAGATAGCCTGGGTGAGCTTAGCAAGATAATTTCAAAGCAGTTGCTTCAGAAAACTAAAGCCACATTTAATTAAAGTAAGAAAGAAATGATTCTGAGAGAAGTCACATTATCCGTGTTTGCAGATGGCATGATTATAGAAAACCCTAATGTCTCCATAGAAAAACTTAGAACTAACAATTGAATAAAGTTTCAAGATACAAAATCAATGTACAAAATGTAGTTGTATTTCTGTACAACAAACTATTTGAAAAAGAAATTAGAAAAATAATTTTAGTGGAAGAACAAACAGTGAAGAACTAGATAGAGATAAAATAGAATGGCAAGTAATTATAGGAGCCATGATGAAAATGTAAAAGGGTCAAAGGACACAGAGTGATGGGGACATACTTTATTAAGGGTTTAAGAGTTGATGACCATAGGTATGGGAGCTGGTTACCGTAAACAAAGGGTCACCAAGGGCAAGGATCAGAAGGGCTCAGAGAAAAGAGAATGACTTGAGTGTGTGAGACAACAAAGAGTTATGAACATCGAAGTGGAAATGTTAGGCTGGAATCAGTCCATGCAGGGCCTCACAGACACTGGTAAGACATATTTTTTGTATTCTAGTTGCAATGAATACAAAATAGTGTCAGTCATGGGAATTTGTAATTACATACCTTATTTGATTCTGTGGATTCTAAAGATGTGTGTTAGATGTCTGAATATTTAATAAGTATAGTTTTACATTCTTGTCAATGAGAATGTTATCGGGGAGCATTATCAGAACAAATAATAATTTAAAAACTAATTATTTTTTGTTATCTTATGGAAATTGAAATAGAGTTGTAATAATTTGGGTAGAAATAAGGAGCTCTCCTACTTTATATATTTATCACTTTGCTGCTACATCAGCCATTTATTTATATCATCTAAGTAAGAGATTGGGGTCAACTCTTAACAAAATTAGATTCATCCACAGGACAACCAGAGCTCAGGCAGTTCTTTAAATACTGTCATTGAAAATGGTTTTTCAAACAAAGCATATTTAAAGAAGTGAGAAGGGTTATTTTGCTATCTTTTTTCCCTTTAATCTTCATAAGACTTTGTAATAACGAAAGAATAGCACCAAACTTAGAAGAAAATGGAAGACAACATTGGATTTTTCAAGGTGAAAATCTCCCCTAGACACCAAAGCCTCAGTTTATTTTTCTTGTGACCTCATTAGGGTGCATAATTGTCAAATACTGGATTCTTCACTATAACATTTCTCCCTTTTTTTCCTTTTGGCTTGTGACTAACACCCTTTGCAAAGCATGTCATAATACACAGTATACACAGTGTGTGTGTTTCCATATAAAAATAAATGGCTTTGCATCATGGGCACTTTTCCTTTTGATGTATTATATGTAGCTTCCCAGATGTTCTAATGAGTAGCAGATGAGGTATGTCTCATAGCAACGTTGTTAAGGTGCATTCTCTCCTGAACTCAATGCATGGCCCCTGTTTATGTGAGTTATGTTTGCAATGTAGATTTTTTTTAAGTATAACAATCATTGTACAATAATATGCAAGAAAAATTAAGTTAATAATTCAACAAGAATTTTGGGTAATATAAGAGATAAGTAATGGGAATGGACCAAAATATTTCTAATAAATTTTTTGAGCAAAGCTTTCCTTTAAACCCCTTTTTAGAAGGTTAAAGTAAGGGTGTGTGTGTGTGTGTGTGTGTGTGTGTCTTTTCTAAAGAGCTGAAGTTAGAGCTGAATTATTTCCTTTAAAGAACAGCAGAAGCCACATTAATAATTTATTATTCTCTTCAGTTCATCTCAAATATACCAGTCATGCAAATAGCTTTGAACAGATTTGGGACTTAACAGATGCTCTAGTCCACTTTAACTCCTTAGAAAGATGTAAGTAAATTTTTCCTCTTGCTAAAATCACCTGATGTACTTTTCATGTCATAGACAGATTCTTACTGGGAGGTAGAAGTGCCTGCATGCACCAATTTATTTTCTCTCCTGGCTTGCCATGTTACCTGGAATTCTCTTCATTAATATCCCTTTTTACAATCAAAGCACTGCTCCTCTGTAAAGCTTCTTAAAGTAACATTAATGTAAAATCTAAAGTCATTGTTTTATCTCTATCTCTTATACCATATTTTATATGAAAATTGGCAGAAATTGAGATACCCCTCCAAGGCAAAGGAACTAAGAAATATTGCACTGTTATGAGAAGACGGAATGCTAGATTATGAAAAAGAAAGCAGCAAAAGAAAAGAAGTAAGGGTGTGGGGAGGGTTAGATCCAGGGGAGACATTGCAATTACATACTTAGGCAAAAGAGAAGTAATCTTTTGGCTTTTATATGTATTTTCTGTTTGGACAAAACAGATGCCTCTGAGTATGTATAGCATGTGGTGTATATGTGGGTATTTGGGTGAGTATATAACTGTGTTGCCAAACTTCGCCCATCCCATATCCCTCTACCTTGTACATCTGAAGAAATGATGTTTGGCCATGCAAGTCTTTGTTCTTCATCCCCAAATGGCAGTCAACACACCACTGAAATTGAAAATGGTAGAGTGGCCTCAGCTAAGTCTTTCCAGTGGGATGTCTGGACCCCTGAGCATCCATGAAAGCATCTCAGGGGCAAAGATTATTTTAGAAAAGTTTATTTTGTTTTGTTTTTATCTCAGGCCTATTGACATTTTGAGCTACACTATTCTTTGTTGTAGGATCTTTCTCATACAGACTTAATTATTAGACTAACCCCAAAAAACCTAGAAGGGTAGAGGACAATTTCTTTCTTCCCTACAAGGCAGCTTATACACAGGATTTTACCAATGCCCTTGTCTCTACCCACTAAATTCCAGGAGAGTTTATTGCAAACCATGACCTTGGATTTATAATTTAAAAAGGGGGGGAAAAGTTCATGTGTATGTAGGTATGTGTGTATTGTTTCTTGAAATCTCAAAAATAGCTGTGTCATGGTAAACTTTTACTGGATCAGGCACTTTGCTTTCTTAGCTAAAATGATTATCTTTTGTTTTTGTTTTTTTAACTCCTCTCCCAAACATATTTTTTCCATTGATTTTTAGAGACAGTGGAAGGGAAGCGGGGGAAGAGAAAGAAAAACATCAAAGTGTATCTGTTGGTTGCCTCCTGCACGTGCCCCAACAGCGCCCAGGGATCGAACCAGCAACCCTTTGGTGTGTATGCTGATACGCTAACCAGGGAGCCACACTGGCCAAGACATGATTGCTTCTTTGACATCAGGCTTGGAGAATTGTATTATTCCCCTTTGTTTGTTCATGAGAAAAGCGTTCTCCTTTTTTGGAGAAGGAAATTATAATTTTCAGAAAGAAATTGTACTTGGTGGAACTTGACTATTAATAATAATTTGAGGATTTTCTAGCAGCAGTTGCTGAATAATTTTGACTGCTAGCCCACTGTGAATGAAAAGCAGACATTTCTGAACAATGAGCCGGTGTGAAATCTTGATGTGAGTTATACAGCATTACCATCCACATTTTCCTTTGTTACCCAAAGCATTGATCCTTCTGGGGTCTGCTAATGGCCCAATTTGAGCTATTGGTTCCCGCATAACTGTGAATTTAATGATAAATCAGACCTGTGTTTGCTGTCAGGGAGCTTTCAGTCTGGTTAGGTTAAGGGTTGTAAAAATTGTCACAAAATAGCTTTTTAAAAAAAAATCACAGAAAGAGGAAATTACTTTTAGCTTACAGGAAAGAAAAGAAAAACTGGGTAGAAAAAAAGAAACATTGTGGAATAGGCTGAATTTAAACTGGATTTAGAAACAGATGGGTAGTTTATAATAAAAGGCAGGAAAAAAAAGAATGTTTCACACCACGCAATAGCATGAACTAATAAATGATAAAAGGAAATTACTATCATATCCTTCAAAGAGGAAATAGGTCCTGAAAAATGTTACTAAACGATAATGCTATAGGGCACACCTATAAATGGCCAGATAAAAAGAGTGTATTGCCTAATTGAGAACAACTTATTATCTACATCTTCCTTTTTTCTTTTTATTGATAATTTTTAGATCAGGCCATATAAGAGAGCCTTATTAGATATCAGCTTTAATTTTTACATGAACATACAGAAACTTTCATGTGGCATATATAATTTAATACACTAAAGAATAAAACAGCTTATAATAAGTACCTGAGATTGTCTCCTGTCCTCAAGTACCTTTTTTATACTTGTTAGCCTAAAGAACATTGAGATACATTTTTATTCCTGTAAGAAAATAAACAGGTAGTGGGATTATTATGTATTCATCAATTTTTAAAAGATTGTAATGAGTTTATCTTTAGGATTTCATTTCTCAAAAATAACATAAAATCTTAGATAATTATTCAGTCTTTCACTTGCTGTTTTAGTATGTAGTTGCCTGCCACAGTATTTCATAAATAAAACATTTCAGTAAATTTCTCATAAAAAGGGTATTTCTGCATTAATATGTGAGCTCAAGATGGAGTCTTGTTTTAATACCTATTCATTGTTGAAAAGACATTTCTTCTTATAATGCATTTCTTTGACATATCCTTGTAGATATAACTCTGTTTCATCTTGAGTATGTAAGTAACTAGGGAGCTCCCTCTTTCATAATAGATCCCTGTAGGGCCTATCAGTCCCAGGAAAAAGTAACAAATATGTGAGAAATCTTGTATTCTTTGTAATGAGAGTTCTGAGAAATGAATTTTTTTTCTTTGCTCATAAACCTGCTTGCTAATTGGAGAGATTTCTCAGATTAATTGTTAAAAATTATCCGCACATAAATAATTCTGATTTTATGACCTTGGGTGTGTCCATTGAGATAAGACAAGCTCTTTAGTATTATGCATACGTATGTGCAAGATCATATAATTATATCACTGCACCATGAGTGAGCTTTGGATACTTCAAAAATTCAAAGAAGGAATAATAAGCCCCAGATTAAAGTATTAAAATAAAATAAAATGAATCTTTTCACATTTTGTATATGCACAGAATATTTTAAATACTGAAAGTCTAAATACATTAAGCTAACCAGATGGGTTTCATATCAATTTAAATTTTTGAATATTGATGTTAAATTCAATGGAGACATAGAGCAATATTACTGAAATACAGTATCATTATTTATCCACAAAAAACAGATTGTTACTCCCTTGGCAGTATGTGTTTATGATCCTTATGACGCCCCCCCCCCATTACATAGAGTTGCTAGATGGCAAATGGTATATCTCTATAGTATCCTTTATTTCCTTGTTTAATCTTTCAAATATATATATATACAGCCCACATGTGCAGGTTAATTTTTGTGTATCTCTTTCTGAAACTCTGGACCCCTGGAGGGCATGGCTCATGGCTTTCATCCTCATACTGAGTCTTATCAGAATGCTTGTCACATAAGTGCTGGATAAGAGTTACTCCAATAATTTATATCAAAGAATAGATTAAAGAGCAAAATGCAATATTAGAATAAAACAGTAATCTTAAATATTACCTGTGATTTTGCTTTTTATGGTTTCAGTTACCATTGGCCAACCGTGGTCTGAAAATAATAAAAGGAAAATTCTAGAAATAAACAATTCATAAGTTTTAAATTGTGCACCATTTTGAGTACCTCCCTTCCCTTCATCATGCAAGCATTGTATCATCTCACATCATCACAAGAAGAATGATGAGGATAGCACAGTAAGATATTTTGAGAGGAAAAAATACTACGTTCATATAACTTAACAGCAGTATATTGTTATCATTGTTCTATTTCATGATTATTTGTTGTTGTTAATCTCTTACTGTGCCTAATGTATATATTAAACTTTATCATAGGCATGTATGTATGTAGATATGTACATATGTATAGGAAAAAAACATAGTACATTTAGAGTTTAGTACTATTTGTGG
The DNA here is from genome assembly GCF_014108415.1 of Molossus molossus. Lineage (NCBI taxonomy): Eukaryota > Metazoa > Chordata > Mammalia > Chiroptera > Molossidae > Molossus > Molossus molossus. The sequence goes on from NW_023425344.1 coordinate 19,564,965, forward strand.
TTTTAGACCACTGGGGGGTCCTGGAATATAACCCCCACAGATTAAGGGGGACCTACCTTTAGGTACATTTTATAAATATACAATTTTATAAATATACAATTTACCAGGTGTGTGTGTGTATTCTTAATTTAATAGACTTAAAATATGTATATAAATTTACAGCAAAAGAATAACGACAAATTAATAGATATAGGAGGGAAAGATCAATTCTGTTAGTAATTGATAGATCAATCTTTTTTTAGTAAATTATGAGCATGGATATTTTGAATATAGAGTTATACAAGATCTAGAAATCAATAGTAGAACTCAGTATCTAATAATTAGAGAACACACATGCTTTAAAAGTCTTGAAATACTTATGTATTTTATGAAATGCTACATTCTAAAGAGGCCTCAAAAATATTTAAAACATTGAAAATAAAATCTCTGACAAAAATGTAATTAAATTTAAAGGCATTCACAAAAATTATGTAAACTATAGTAGACAAAGTATCTGTAGACATACTGGAGATTAATTTACTAGAAATGAAAGTGTAAGTCTTAAGTTGAAAAGGCACAGAGTGTGCTAAAGAGGAGAGAAAGAAAATTTAGGCCTAGATATGTTAGAGTGATATTTTAAAATATGCAAGAAAAGAGTAAAATAAATTTAAAATAAAATTTCCCCAGAAAGTCATAACATCATTTATAAAGGAGCAAGGATCAGATCTATATCAGTGTTTTTTGTTTGTATGTTTTTATCTGCAGCATTGGATATAAGAAGATAATGGAGTAAAAATTATTTTCAAATATTAAAGAAATAATACTTAAAACTTAGAATTTTTATCTAACTATGCAATCAAATCTAATAGTGTTTAAAAAGATAGCCCTGGCTGGTTTGGCTCAGCGGTTGGAGCGTCGGCCTGTGGTACAGAGAGACCCGGGTTCGGTTCCCGCTAAGGGCACGTACCTCGGTTGCAGTTTGTCCCCGGCCCTGGTTGGTCGTGTGGGTGGCAGCCACTCGATGTGTCCCTTCACATCGATGTTTCTCTCTCTCTCTCTCCCTCTCTCTCCCTCCCGCTCTATCTGAACAAAAAATGAAAAATGTCCTCGGGTGAGGATAAAAAAAAAAAAAAAAAAGATAAAATATTATGACCATATTGTTTTCATCCTATATATACGAAGAAGGGAATTAAATCTATATGTTCAATTCCCACATTAATAAATTAAAAGAAAAACTCTACATATTTATTTAAATAAATGAGAAAACATAAGACAGGGCAAAGGAAGGAAGTTCAATCATCCAAAGGTGGCAAACTGTGGGGAAGGTAATTATATGGCAGGAAACTAATAGAGTAAATTGTATGGCAGGAAAATAATAGAGTCAATGTTTTTAGACTCTTCTGGTCCAGCTCTGGGCTAATAAAAGAGTCTGTCTCCAGTAAAAGGAGAATTTATATCCTGCCTTTAGGCAGAAAAAGGAGAGGATAGAAAGAGCTTTCCCTATGTTTGTTGTTTTTTAATTGCCTTGAACTCAAAATAATTTTTATGTCAGAGGCATATTTTGAGGTAACATATTGCGATTTTCTTTAATCCTTCTTTGATACTCTTCTTTTCTTTACGTAGATTCAAATTTCTGACCTATATCATTTTCCTTTTCCCTGAAGAACTTCTTTGAACATTTTTTGCAGGGCACGTTTGCCAATGCTGAATTTCTTCAGTTGCTCTTTGTCTAAGAAAGTTTTCACTTCTCCTATACATTTGAAATAAAATTTTTCTGGATATAGAATTTTAGTTTGGTGAATCCTTTTTTTTTTTTTTTTAATATGCTTGTATTGATTTTAGAGAGAGAGGAAGAGAGAGAGAAAGCAAAAAATCAAGGAGAGAAACTTCTATTCACTGAGTCCTGCATGCCCCCTACTGGGATCGAGCCCACAACCAGAGCTGCTCTGACTTGAAATGGAACCAGTGACCTCTCAGTGCATGGGATGATGCTCAGTCAACTGAGCCACACTGACCAAGGCAGTGAATTTTTATTTCAATACTCTAAATACCTCTCTCCACTTTCTTCATTAATGTTTTCTAATAAAAAGTCCCACATCACTATTATTATTATTGTCCCCCATAAGTAAATGCCTTGATACCCAGCTTTTTTCATAATTTTCTCTTAGTCCTTGGTTTTCTAAAGTTTGAATATGATACACTTAGTTTATTTTTATTTTATTTATTTATTTATTGTGATTCATTTTTGGCAATGCGATGTATATATTTCACTAGACATTTTCTGAGCTTCTTGGGTCTGTGTGGTTTGGGATCTGTCATTAATTTTAGAATTTTCTCAGTTGTTGTTACTTTAAATATTTCTTAGGCTCTGTTCTCACTTTGTTCTCTCTTTGGTATCCCAATGTTGTAAGTTAACACTTTTGAAATTGTCCCATAGATTTTGGATGTTCGTTTTCTTTTTCTATTGACCTAGCTTTAAGCTCACTAGTTTTTCCCTCAACACGTTAAGATTCATAACGCATCTATAAAAGGCAGTCTTCGTTTCTCTTTCCGTGTTTTTGATTTCTAGCATTTTCTTTTCTTTCTTAGATTTTCCATCTATTTTCATTGTCCATCTGTTTCTGCATACTATCTAGTTTTACCATTAGATTCCTTAACATGTTAACCAAAGTAGTTTTACATCTCTGTCTGATCAATACAATATTTTGTTGTTGTATCTTAATCTGGTTTTGATGATTGCTGTCTCGCTTCAGACTCTTATTTCTTGCCTTTGTCATGCCTTGTACTTTTTGAAAAAAATCAGTCACGTCACCCTGGCCGGTTTGGCGCAGTGGTTAGAGCGTTGGCCTGCAGTCTGGAGAGACCTGGGTTCAGTTCCCGCTAAGGGCATGTACCTCGGTTGCAGGTTGTCCCCGGCCCTGGTTGGTCGTCCGGGTGGCAGCCACTCGATGTGTCCCTTTCACATCGATGTTTCTCTCTCTCTCTCTCTTCTTCTCTCTCCCTCCCACTCTATCTAAACAAAAAATGGAGAAATGTCCTTGGGTGAGGATTAAAAAAAAAAAAAATCAGTCATGTTGTATTTGGTATTAAAAATTGAGGTAAATTGATCTTTAGTGTGAGGATTTATGTTGATGTGACCATAAATTGGGAGGTTTCATGTTTGTGGTAGCTATAGGCACCAGAGACTTCAGATTCCTCTAGCATCCTAGCCCTTGTCTACTCTTCTAACTTTGGACTTCCCTCAGTACTTCTTCAGGAAATGCTGTGTCTTGTAGCTCTTAGCTAAAAACCACAGTGACTATCCTGCAGCCATGTTGGTATAGTGGTAAGATGTGGGAGCATTCTGTAATTTAAAAAATAAATAAATCCCTGAAATTAGTTGGTTGTTATTTTATAAGTGCTTTACTAATGCAGTAGATAGTTTCTTCTTGTCCCCTATAGCTATTTTTCACTCTGGTTATCACTTAATTTAAACATACCCCTTTTAACAATGGTGATCTAAATTTTCTGCAGCCTCTTAAACAGATTTTTAAAGACTCACAATACCGCAGTAAGTGATTTTCATCACTTTACCAAACCACCTTAAACAACAGTTAAATATAAATATATTAACAAGGAGGTGGAATGGGAAGGAGCTCTTTTCCCCTGCTGGGATAAGGCTCTGCAAAATATTTTCTTCTTTAGAGTAGGCCTTTGTAATTGAAAATGCTTTGATGTATTTCATCATGATCAATTTCCCTCTTCTTGCCTTGGCCAAGAGATATGCAGATGTTTCTTTTAGTATGGAATGTCCTGAGAAAGATTTCTTGAGTCACTACTCTGGGCACTGAGCAAGGAAGTAGCTTCTTATTTCATTGGCTTGCCTCTCCTATCTGCTCTATGAGTATGCTGGGGGAGGGCTACTGGGGTCACAGTATTCTCAGCCTGCCAGGACTTGGGTAGAGCTATCCTATATGTGAGCTGGATGGGGGAAGGGAGACGCTGGCCTCTTAGCTATACTCAAGAGGAATTTAGCCTATTCAGTTCTGGAGTCTGAGGGAATAAGAAATGCTGATGGCCTACCCCTCCTGGTGAGATAAGATAACCCTTGATTGGGAACTGAGGGGAGATGAAGTCAAGTTTTTTTTACCACACTCTCCTAGAGTGGAGTTGAATTCATGTTGAGCTGGAGGCAGGAAGAGTAGAAGTGGGTTATTAGTTCAATGTCAAAGACATGGTGTTCTTATCATACTTTAGTATAGTTTCTTGCATAAATTATTCTTAATTTGCTGGTTGCTCTTAGCACAAATCTGAGTCTTTAAATGATTTTTAAAATAAATTTCACTAGTTTTGCTTGTTTTTCTATAGAATGGTTCCAGGGACCTCCTCATATTGCAGTCCTGAAAGCAGAACTCCTAAGCCTATTTGTATACCATTCATACTAAGTAGGATAAGTATACTTTACCATAGGTGGAAAACAGGTGACCAGAAGCATGCTTTAAAAAATGAGCAATGGCCCTGAAGCCACATAGTTGGATTTGGTGCACAACTCTGCTGTTTACCACTGGGGAGCCTGGGCCCAATTATTTCCTTAGGCCTGACTTTGCAAAACTTGCAGAAAGATTTCAAAAATACTTTGCCTATTAGCCCCATTTTAAAAGGTTTGTATTATTGGCATCTAAATGTATCTATTTTCTATTTAAACATTTCAAAGTTTTTAATTAAAAAAAAAGCAAATTAAAAACAAAATAAAACAAAGCACTGTACTACACCATGCTTACCTCCTTACAAATACACTGGTGTACAGATTCTTCAGAATGAGAAAATGCTTACTAACTAGTGCCTGAATACACAGGAGATAGTTTATTGGTATATACTTTCAAAGGGAGGGTTTCAGGGAAGGAAGAGATAAAGTAGAATAGAACATGATTACATACTTCCAGGCAGTATTTCCTCAAACTTTTCCATGCATAAGAAACATCTAGGGAGCTTATTAAATAGCAGATTCTTTTATGCAATCACCAGATTTTTTTTACCTTAGTAGATATTGGATGGGTTCCTGTAATTTGTATTTTAAATAAGTATCTCAAGTGATTTTGATGCAGATGCTGTGGGACAGATATTTTGGGAAATCAAAAACATCAGTGTTCTAGTCTCAGTGACAGAAATACTGGACAGCATACTGAGAAGGAGGGAGGTATTTCATACAAAAGTTGAAAGTAGAACAGGTACCATTTGGTTACGAAAGCTCAATAATGGCCTACCCAAAACATTTCTACTGCCTAAAATTCCTGCCTAATGCCTCTGTTTTATAATGACTCTACCACATTCTATGCTTAGAAGTTACAATAAATAGGGGGTTTGACTTGCTAGATAGAGTAGAAAACTGGTACATGGTGTGAAAGAGAAAAACCACAAGCCCAAAATGGCGCCACTCATGCTAAAAGTTCACGACACCAAACCTAGATTTAACATCTGATGTAACTGTGGTTTCAACCTCTCCTAGAAGCATAATCTTAACCAGTCTGGAATTTTCTGGTCAATACCAATGAGGTAATCTGTCAAGTGGGCCCTCTCCATCTGTATGATTAAAAGAGGCAATCTGTATGATTAAAACCCTTCCCCTTCTGTTCCCCTCAAAAAATATGTCCCTGCACAAGAATAATCCTTTCTTTTTTTTTATTAATTGATTCCAGGCCACCCCCTTCTTCCTAGAAAAAACCTTCTCTCTTGTACAACCCTTGGAGTCCCCTTTCATTTGCTGGATAGCAGAGATGCTGCCTGAAAGTGTCTCATGTGAAGCATTTATTGCACTTGGTAATGTTTTTGAGTTTGGTAAATTTTGTTATAATTTATTATAGTTGGTACTATTGGGGGAAGAAAATGGAAAGGGTTTTTATTATGACGATTGCCTCATCTTTCTATGGGAAGTGGGGCTGGAGAGGGCCTGCTTGAATCCCTTGATAAAGGCAATTAGATCTTCAAGTTTACTCAATTACATTTTGCATTTTAACAATAAAAAGAAGTGTAGGATGGTTCAGCATTCAGTGTTAACATCCTGTGCTTAAAAGCAAAGGTAAATGAAGCAAATTAAAATTCAGAGCTAGGTAGTTTTTAAAAGTCAGATATACTCTGTACTAGGTATAGACATAAAGTTTATTAAAGTAGTTCTGCTCTTAATATATGTCATTTTGAAGAACATTTTTAATCAGTGGTTTATTAAAACAATATTCCACTTGATAAATTTTATTTCTAGAATTTTCTATTTTAATGTGACACATATTAATCTTTATTATAGTACCAATTGCAATAAAACACTTTACATGAGGCATTTTCTTATTTTATGTGCTATTTCAGAAGATAATTCTTATATCCTCTGATATTTAAAGTACTATAAGAATTTATATGCATATATGCACAACCAGTGGACACAGACATTAGTCTGGGGAAAGAAGGGGTGGGAGTGGGGAGGAGGAAATCATTGTGGGGGAAAAGGGGAGACGTCTGTAATACTTTCAACAATACAAAAAAAAGAAAAAAAGAAAGTACCATAAGAACAAAATGAATTCTACTCTGAAATTTATGAGTATGGTATCTATTGTCATTGATGTCCCTGGTTTCACAGTGATATCTGTGATGACAGGAATAAGAACTTACATGGCAATTTGATGTTTTGGGCAATGCATGTATCTGTAGATTATAATTTCCCCATTTAGAAACCTCCAGAGAATGAGAATGGAAAGGTACGTCGAGCCAGATAATTTATAAATTATAGAGTCTCTCTCTGGGTAAGAAAGCAAAAATACACGCCCACTCGCACAAACACACAAACACAATATGTAGTCATAGTTAGTGAAACTCTTTGCAAGTCATATATTTTGTTTTCAAAGAAGAACTCATTTAACTTTGCACAACTCAAAAATACTCATTTTTTTTATTATTTATTTATTTTTATTGAGTGGTAAATTATGGCCATTTTGGAAACATGAGAATTGAGCAGTGGATTAAACAAAGGTAAGATATGAAAGAGACCTGTAATATTAGTGTGATACTGTGATTTATAATAAAAATTTATCTTTGGTCTTTCTCTTCCTTTCTGGCATAGAGACCCAAACCCCTTCGAATTTTCTAAGTGATGAAATAACAATGGTGTTTCTGGTTATGTAAATGTGTGACTTTTGGACCTCATTCAAGGGTGAGGCTGGTTGCTAGTAGGAGTCAACCAGATCAACAGCTGTTTAACTTGGACACATTCTCCAGATTTCATCTTAGAACACATTTCTTTGGAAACTCCCATTTTCTGTCTAATACTGAATTAGTTCCTTTGCAGTAGGCTTCAGTGGTACTAACATACTCCATCAGAACATTTTTGTGCCTGTTGGTTATCTTCTCTACTAGATCATTAGCAACAGGTGCTACAGCTGCTTATTAAAGGTGCTGGGCAGTTTCATTGTATTTTAGTTTTACTCCGTACAACTGTGTGTGGTATATTTTACTCACCAATGATCATACAAACTAAGACATTTGCCCCAAATTATTTAATCAGTATATGGTGGAGGAACTCTCTTAAAACAAACCTGGTTGATTCTAAATTATCTATTCTTTACTGGTAAAAAGAGAGGCTTACTTGATGTCCAGGCATGACTGTCCCCCAATATCTTACTAGAATAACCCCACATATACATTGAAAGGCTAACCCATAGATTCCAAGTCTCAAGAGTTTTCACTCCATTCCTTTACAATGATGCCAGATTAATTTATTTTGTATCCCGTGTTCTCTATGCATACTAGCTGATATGTTTTTAAATTTTATGGTTTTGTTTTGGACATGCAGGTGATCACAATTGAGGTCATCCTATTCCTAAATACGTGCTGCATTGTCATCATTGATTCATACACCAGTCTTTATTCATGCATTCCCTTTAATTGCCCCTATTTCTTTTTTTCTTCCTTCCCTATAAGCAAGCATCCTAATATATTTGATACATTTTAATTATTATAAATGTATAATTTGGTTTTTGTTAATATATATATGTTCTATATTATAGATTTCATATAGTGCTTACTTTTTTCACTCATCAAAATAGGTTTCAATCCCATCTGTTTAGTTTATATATATTAATTATTTTCCTTCTAACTGTTGCATAAAACTCCATGATATGATTCCACCAATTTTTATAGTTTGCTCACTTTGTTTACCCTCGCAGTTCACCATTGCTTGTATCAATGGTGACACAAGCTTCCTGTTTGCTTCTATGGTCAATAATACTGCAATTAATATCGTTGAACTCTTACTTAAGGATATGTTCCCAGAGGTAGAACTTTTAGATCATTGGTATTCAGAGGCTAAACTAGGTGGCAGCCAGGTTCCTGTTGGGAATGTCTACATCACTTAACAATCTCAAGAACAAAATAATTACAATATATACCGCTGTTTGGAAAACAAAAGCATGGTAAACTGCTCCACAGAAACTCAAATACTATGGGCAGACATTGCAAAAGCGCAGTACGCAAGTAAGGGGGATGCTTGATTAGGTCCTGCTACTGCCCCCAGAGAGAGGCATCCATGCTGTTGACCTCCTTAGCCTATTGCTCCATTCTCTGGGAGGATTTTCCATATCTGTTATCCTACTCAGAAAATATCTGATTAAGGCAATATTTGGGCATCCAAGGGTCATTTTGATTTTTATACAATGGGCTGTTTTAAATTATTAACGCACAAATTTTTGTGCTTGGAATTATGTTTTCTTTAATATTACAGACCTTTTACAAACTTGTTGGCTTCTATGTATTTGATTCCCATCAGCTCCATGCACATACATCCGTATCTGCAGTTCTTTATCGAGACAATTTTCTTAGATGTAATATATTTCTTTATTTCCTTACCTTCAGGCTTATGTTCTCACCCAACTGAGTCATGGGTAACTTGGGCCACTGGGTAGGAAAGCAGCCACATTTTTACTCTGCTTTTCCTGAGCTGTTTTGTCTTATTGGGATAGTCTGCTGGTTGCTAGCAGTTCATTAAAGGGTTTATCAGTGATCATAAAAGTCACACGCTGTATTTATTCTCTGACTGAATACCAAATTTAATTTGTATTTTATGTCCAAGTACTGATTCATTTTATCTTTGAATGTTTGGGATAAAGAAAAAGTTGCCTTTCTAACCCCAAAGTTTCCTAAATTCGTGAACTGTATTTTCTTTCTTGCTTCAAAACAACTAATTCTTTTCTGAGCTCACTTTCAAACAACACAAGTTTGAACTACACAGGTCCATTTATACCTGTGTTTTTTCGATTGACCCTCACAGTTGAAACCCGCCTTGTTCAAGGGTCAGCTTTCCTTGAAACATAGCCTAGTAAACATCAATACTTTACAGCATTTTGTTACGTAACCGTTTCCCTCACTATATAAGTTTATTCAGGTGACAATTTTACCAAATATTTCACCAACATAGAAGTTTTATCAATCTCTTTCAGAATTTGCATTAGAGTAGTACCCTAATTCTGGTATCAGTTTCTATACCAATCAGGATGGTCTTAGTTGGGTTAAGTAATATACCATCATCAATAACAGGGGCATTAAAAAAAAAAAAGCTGTGTATTTATTATGTTATATATCCATGGTTAACCTGTTAGAGGCTGCACTCTGTTTTCTTCTTCCACACCTCAGATGGAAAGATCAGTCACTACCTGGAACATTGCTAATGGTGGTAGCAGAAGGAAAAACGATCTGAGGTCTTGATCCAGCAACTTACTGTCTGGCCTGGAAGTGACACTTCCCATCTGCTCTCAGTGTATGGGCTACAATGAGTTTTATGGCCCCACCTAAACAGAGGGCCCAGACGTGAAAGTAATCCAGGTGTCCAAAAGGTGGAATGTTATGATGAGATTACTGATGAACAGTCCACTGCAATTGCAAAGTAGGGTTTGTCTTAGGAATATAAAGATGGTTTAACTGTGCAAATATCTATTATTGTATCAGTCAGGATTCTGTATACAACACAGAAGCCTCTCTGCACCCCAAATGCAAAATGTTTTAATACTGGAAATTGGACGTTTTCAGTTATTGGAAAGGCTGATGAAGTAAAGGTCAGAGAAGACTCCACCAAAAATCATAGCCAACACTATCGAATCAGATTAGATAAATCTCACATTTGTAAGTTAGCCGATGTTATTACAATTTTAGTGGACAGTTTATTCTAAATTTCAAAAATTATTAATTTATATAATTATCCATAAATGAGTAATTAGTTTGAATGTACTTTCTTCATTATAGCAATAAAGTTTATTTCATTTTATACTATATTAATAATGATTTCATTTGTCTGAAGTAGTCTGAAAGTGTGAACATACAGATATTTCTTTAATGTGTATTGCTTTTCCTAATACAATTAATATGTTTAATGTACTATCTTTATAAAATTCAGAAATGAGCAAAGAGAAAGAAAGTCGTCATTCATTATCTCTACATATTAATGTGAACTATTAAATTTTAGTATATTTTCTTCTAGGAATATTTGTGCAAATGTATCTCTGTTTATAGATACATAATTAAAGACAATTAGAATATTTTTTTATAGTTTTTATGTATTTGCATGAATTTCATAACATTTCTAGTATGTGAAAATGTGTTCTGAGAAATGAATAATATTGCATTATGTTATTGAGTTCTCTTATTTTTGTAGTAATTTACTCAGTTCTTCGTCCAGTATTGGATATTGTACCTGATCCCAAACTTTTGCTACCATAAATAATGCTGTGATACACATTCTTATGTGTAATTCATTATGCACATCTCCAATTATTTCTTTAGGATATATTTTTAAAATGGAATAATTGGGTCAGAGAGTATGAGTGTTTTAATGATTTTGATAAATGTTGCCAAATTGCCCTCCAGAAAGTTTCCATACATTTGTATTCTTACAAGCAGCATATTAGAATACCATTTGCATTTCTTTAATTATAAGTCATGTTGAAGACTGTTAATGTTATTCATATTTTTAAGTTATACATATTTAGTAATGTATATGGACTAAAACATTTCCCATTTTTCTTTTTCTTATTTTAACTTTCTGTGATTAATAAGTATTTCCATATCATGAGAGTATACATCTCACTATATTTTTTGTGAATTTTCATATTATCATTTTTATTTTACCAAATTAACATATGTTACATTTTAATTTTCTGTGTAACCTATTTATGAATTCTAACATAACTCTTTTTCCAAAGATACATTCATTTTATTTATGAAATTTACAGATATATTAAGGCTTGTGATATGGATCCTTCCAAGAGAATGGTATCTTCTCACATTTATTCAAACTACCTCTTACCATCTATTATAATTGTTCTGATACCCTGACATTACCATCACATTCCAACCCTCTTTTAATTTGAGTTTTAAATTTCTCCCTGATATGTATATATTCCGTTATAAAGCTTGCTTCCAGTTTACCTTTCTGCTTTCTAATTCTCAGGCACTTGATTCTTAACTGTGAAATTGTACATAGATTTATGTGGAATGACTATGAATTTTAAGTTGAATCCCTTTATGCCAGGATGCTAGAAATACATTCTTTTTACTGTCTCTGTAATAAGAAGTACAAGTAAAACCACAACAGATTGAGGGCCTATCGCCTACTGGAGGCTTAATTTATTAGGTGATTGATTAGTGCTTTGCTGAGAACAGACTTGAGGTAATTACCTATTGAGGGTTAAATTTCAATAAATAAGTGAAGGGATGAAGCTGAGGGTTTGATCTTGGAGGTCTTTATTGGACATAACTTCCTTGCAATCTTTTATAGGCCAGAGAATGATAGAAAGAGGGAGGAGTGTAAAGCCTTATTTATCTTTAAAATGAAGAAATTGAATGAATGATTCGGGGATAATTTCTATTTAAGTAGCCTCTTAATTTATGAGTATATTACAGAGTCAATGATTAACTACCCTTTACTTCAAAGAATTTTTCTATGACTACCCTCTATTAAGACTGGTCTTGGTAATCTTTAGTTGAAGTGAAAGTTGCAAAGGAACCTAGAGCTTTAAATTTTTTTCATGTCTTCAAAACCAAGGAAACAATTATGAATAAATTATTTAGAACAAATTTTAAATATAAGGTACAATGTCTTGCTATACTACACAATTCCGAAGGGAAGAATGATCTCCCTCCTACATTGTTAACACAATCCATGTTGTAAGTGTCCAAACTTGCCTAAGTATCTGGTATGTCTCAAACTTTTGGATAGAGTTTGAACATTTTTCCATGTGCAGAATTCCTTTGTGTTAAATCATCATGCTAAAAAAACAGGCATAGGAGATCTGCAAAAGGTCCATCAAAGCTTCCCTTCTTCAAATGCATGACTTGGCAGGTAGCTCACTAATGGGTCTTTATGGAGAGTATTGCCTTCAGAGTTACCAGTTGATTATTCTGCCTCATTCTCAGATATGATGGGAATGTCACAAGGTTTGAAATTACCTACCAGCTCTCAGATAATTCCATGGACTTTGAAGCTGACATCTGTCTAAAGCAATCTGAACATAAACACCTAATAATTTATGGAAATAATACTCAAGTTTATCATTGTTTATTTTCTAATAACTAGCAGAAATAAAAATTATATTTGCCTCATAGGCACATTATGGAAATAGATTAATTGTAGAAAGGCACATTGGTCTCAGAAGTTAATTAAATTTGGGCTTGTGGAATAATTTTAATGTCTGGGTACACTATCTTCCACAATTTTCAAAGTTCACAAACTTTTATTAATAAGGGTAAACTTTTTAAAATCAAGTATTTACTCTCATTTTGTTGGATTTGAAGGGTCTGTGAAACTTTATAATATCTCATGCTTCTGTGAGCATGCCACAAAAAATAGATATTTTTCAGATGATTATGTCAAAATCTATTTTTCTGTGTGAGCATGATGTTAAAGCTATAGCTTTATACACTGTTATAAAGTCATCATAGGAGTATATTCTTTCTTGGCTCTTTTTATCTGATTTCCTCTTTTAAAAATCATTAGGGGAAATAAGAGTTACTGAGGTATACATTTCACCTTTTAAAAATGCATAGTTTACAAATTATAACATGAATTACTTCTTAAAGCAGATGCAAATAATCCCATGAGGGACAAAGATGAAATATACAGCAAAGAAACCAATTGTTAGAACTGAAAATAAACACAGATTTGTTCACCCTCTCATTTTAAAAGCAAAGAAATTGAGGCCACCTTGTACTTTATATTTGAAAAGAGGGTCAATAAACTTCTGAGAAGCTATTTAACATGATGTTGAATGGAAATGTTAAGTTTTCATTAAAAGAGAAATGCAATAGCAATTGAAAAACTCGGGAAAAGAGATTCTGCCTTAAAATATTCTAATGGAGAATGTATAAAATAATGCCCAGGTAAAGAGGTCAAATATTCACTAAAAACAAATTGTGTCTCCCAGAAAAAAAACATAGTTATATAAAACAGAATTTTCACCCAGTTTCATAGGATTCATGGACTCCCATATATGATCTGCTAAATTCATGAGCCCTAGGTTATTAAACATCCATTATGTTATTTATTGCATTCTTCACGAGAATTCAAACAAAATTTAATGCTATTCTAACAGAGCATGCTGTTTGAAAGTTACTTTTTCACCATTACAGATTGATCCATCTGAGTAACAGTGATGAAACGAAACCACACAATTTTAACAAGGGTTAGGATGTGATATCAAAACATTCAATTATTTTAATCCAGAGTGTATGATCATCAAAAGTGTAGACCAGTGGAGCATAATAAGGAATCCAGAAACTATTCAAAAACATATGAAAATTGTACTTATGATGTGCAGCTGGCCTCCAATTCCATTACCCCCCACCCCCCTTTATAACCGTTGCTTAAAAACTCTCTTTATTGTTCTTTTCCTAATGGTATGCTACACCACCTGTCATCTGTCATTTTCTATACAGATGTTCTTCAGTTTACAATGGGCTTATGTCTTGATAAACCCAAAATGAATTGAAAAAAAATCATGTAAAAATATATTTAATATACCTAACCTACCAAACATCATAGCTTAGCCCATCTTAAAAGTGCTCAGAACATGTACATTAGCCTACCGTTGACAAACTCATCTTGCTCCTGCTGCCCAAGATCAGAAAAGAGTGATGTATGATGTCACTAGCCTGGGAAAAGATCAACATTCAAAATTTGAAGTATAGTTTTTACTGAATGCGTATTGCTTACCCACCATCATGAAGTCAACACATCATAAGTCAAACCATTGTAAGTTGGGGACAATCTTTATATTTGTGATTCTATTTCTGGGCTCTCTTTTCTGTTCCATTGATTAGTTTTTCTCTTTATACAATACCACACTATACAACTTTTCTAGTTCTAAAAGGCAACCTAATGCATCTATTCCTTTCTTGGTTTTTCCCAAGCTGTTTAACCTGTGTACTTTTTCTTATAAAATATATAACACTGCCCTGGTGAGTTTGGCTTAGGGGTTAGAGTGTTGGCCCGCAGTCCAGGGAGACCCGGGTTTGATTCCTGCTAAGGGCACATACCTCGGTTGCAGTTTGTCCTTGGCCCTGTTTGGGGTCGTGTGGGTGGCAACCACTCGATGTGTCTCTCTCACATAAGTGTTTCTTTGTCTCTCTTCCTCCCACTCTGTCTGAAGATAAATGCAAAAATGTCCTCTGGCGAGGATAAAAAAAAAAATGTATAGCACTTTGTTAAATGCGACAAAAATACCTGTTGGGATCTTTGTTGTCAGTGTTTTATTGATCACTTACAGTGTTCTAGATCGGCTGGTAAAAATATTAAGCCTTTTGAACATGAGATATTTCTCCATTTTCTTAGGTCTTCTCTAATACTCTTTATTACAGTTTCATTATTCATTATAAAATAATTCTTACACAGCATTTTCTAAATTTATTCCCAACTAAAATACAGTTTTATTGTTAGTGTAAATTATATTATATAAACTGTTGTTCTAATATTTGTTGCTGATGTTTAGAAGTAAAATTGGCTTTGTTAATCATACCCTGGTTCCGGCCAGTGTGTTCAGTTGGCTGGGCGGCATCCCATGCGTGGAAAGGCTGCCAGTTCGACTTCAGGTCAGGGCACATGCCAGGGTTGCCTGCTCGATGCCCAGTAGGGGGCTTGCAGGAGCCAGTCTTCTCTCTCACTCTCACATCGATGTTTTCTCCATCTCTCTTCCTCTCCCATCCTCTCTCTCTAAAAAAGAAAAAAAAAAAAAAATCATATTCTGTAAGCTTCCTAATATTCTCAATTATTTATAATAAATTATCAATATAAGTTTGTGTTTCTATGTAGAAAGTCATTTATGACAGATAATGACAGTTTACTTTTCTCTTTCCATTTCCTTTCATTTAATTTTATTTTCTTATTGGGCTATGTAACCCACCAATGTAAAATTGAATAGAAGATAGAGGATATTATTTTTTTATTTTAAGGGAAATGCTTCCAACTCTTACCTATTTAAGTTATTGTTTATTAATATTTTAAGTTGTATAGATACAAATTAACAAATTATTGTCATCAATAAAAAGTTAATTTATTGATTTTGTTCATTGTGCAAAGAGCTGCTGTAGAGGCCTAAGAAGTTTTAGTAACCAGAATAGGCCAAATTCCCTATCTTCGTGATATATTTGGATTATATCTCAGCTCAGAAAACTTAATAATTTAAATTATGACTAAGCCTTTGAAATCATTGCAACCCATTTGACTCATGGGTCATTTAGGAATGTATTACTGAATTTTCAAATATTTCTTAAATAATTTTAATTATATATTTATTATTGACTTTTTTGTTTAAGTATTCTGGTGTCAGAAAGCATAGCCTCCTGATTTTAGCTTTTTTGAAAATGTTTGAGACATGCTTTATGACTCAATATAAATCGGTTTTTAAAATGTTCTATGTACATTTTAAATTATTTTGGTAGTTGGTGGGTAGTCATTTAATCCCCTTGCCAATCCACGGAGGAGTCTATTTTTGTAATTATGCTATTATTCCCATTCTACAGGAGAGAAAATGAAAACAGGGAGGTTAAATAATTTGCTCAAATTTGCATAGCTTGTGAGTAGTAAATATGCCAGAACATGTTTTCTTAACCCTAAGCTATGTTGCTTTATTTGTTGTATAATAGTAATACAAATGTTGCATTGAGTGGTGAAGTAGTATTTAATCATGTGAAAGAATTAGATTTTTTCCCCCATGTGACACTAAGGTCTATGCTAGGTGTACTAAACAGACACTGCAAAGAAAAAAATGAAATCACACTGAAAAGAACTTTCAACATACAGAGCTTGCCACAGAAAGAAGACTTGTTTAAGATCATGAGACTCCACTAAACTTAAAACTTTCAGATGAGCTGAAGGACCACTAAGTGTGGGACAGAGACTATTGAGAGCAACTGTGCTTACAAACCACATTCATTTTAGTCACTATCAGTAATATCCTCTACAGTCAGGATATTGTATGACTCTGAATACTGGCACATTACTAACGTTTTATATTCGTACTGATCCCTTACACTGCCCTTGAAATATTGGTTTTCCCGGAGGAATAACATTTGAGTTGATAGCATTATGGTAGATCATCAAACACTGCATTTTTGTCAGATGTTAAGTACAAGAAATATTAGGTTTTTGTGCTCTGCTTTTTAGTCAATAATGAAAGCAATAAAAATGATTAAACCTTAGGAAAAATAGAGTCCCTGAAGAAAGATGAAAAACAACATATATCTAAGAAAAAAGCAAGCTGAGGAGAAACATGAGAGAAGCATTAAATATTAAAATATAAAAACAAAATTCATAAAGAAATCCTAAAATAACTCATCTGCCTACCCACTCCCTTTCCTTAGTTGATGATTCAGATTGTAATTAGATTTAGAAATGAGGATCACATATCTATAAAGGTTGGCAAACATGTGACAAGGGGCAAATTCAAGGTGAATTATTATGTACCCCAATAGCTAATACCAAGAGAAGATTAAGAATGTACAGGAAAACCAAACTATTATACCTTGCAATAATGAGAAAATAATCTATAGCAGGTCACAAGTAGCTGTTGACTTTAAATATAACTCTGTTAACCTTCTAGCATCCTGTCTCAAAAGGGAACAGGTAAAATTTTTCTGTGGTTTGTGTTTTGGGGGCAAGATGGTTATGGTGACTGAGACTCAGAGGTGGTTGTAATCCACCCAGACTTGAGGAATCATGGAGGTGCAGAATTAATCCATGTACAGTCCACTATCCACCCTACTCAGTTATCTCAGATCTGGCCAATTACACCAGCTGAGCTGATCAGGAGATAGCAGGGATCACTGACATTGTCCTCAATGTTATAGCCCACCACAGAATCCATCGTCTTAAACAAGAGCAGGCGATTTCCAACCAGAGGTGCCAAATTGTAGCCAAACACATAGCTGTTTTGAATAGCTCAGATCGCCCTCTGTCTAGCAGGCTGTGTAGGCTTGACCTAGCCATTTTACCAAGCTTATTTTTTGTGATTGATATTTGAAGACCACATGTCATGTTGAGTTGGAATTGACCTGTACAAAAATTTGAGTTCTGAAGTAGAGTTCTGTCACAAGCATGATCTTGCATGTTTCAGTGTTCTTTTCCTTTTTAATTATACAGTTTTAAAACTTTCTACCCAGACACCAAAGGAGAAGGAACAATAAGTGAACATGAAAAATTATATTGGTTAACAATGATTGCACTTTTTGTATTTTATTCTATTAGTTTTTTAATAATGGGGACAAAGAAATTACTTGCTGAGGCTTTCTGGGAAGGGTTAAAAAAGTTACATAGTGATTTTGAATTAATGTTTATATAATTTAAGTGTATGTCAATACAACTACAAAATATTGAAACTTTACCCATTATCAAGATATATTTTCTTGAGAGTAAAATAACAGTCTCAGTATATTTAGAGTACTCTTTTGGTAAAGAGCACCCTATATTATGGAGGACTTTGATAAATTTTAAAACCTCTAGCAGGTTAATAAGCAAGGCAAGGACCTAAGCTATAGATAGCTTGTAATGAGATGCAGTGGAGGAATTTAAGAAATTTGAGTTTGGAAACATATTGAGTTTGGAGATCACTGAAATTCCATTGTGAAGAGGAACACATTTCATTGGTTCAGAGGGTAAAAGCCATGATCTGTAGGCAGATGTTTTAGGGAGTGAGATTTTGGTTCAAAATAAGAAAGAACTAAATATTGGAAGTTGTTGAAAATATGAGTCACCAAAAGCTAAAGTTTAATAGCAACTTGTTACAGTAGATGCAGTTACACTACTGTGGGTTGTAGGTTGAACCAGTTTTTTACAATCATCCTATTTATCTCCATGTTTGTGCTATTTTCTGAGGGATGTTTTACAATGGCACTGGAATTAAAGTAGCCAAATCTACTCAAACTATATCTGGGGAGTAGATATACAGCATTTCATTTTCCCTCAAGTCAGCGTAAAACTTTTAAAAAAATTATCTGATAGCTTTGTTAAAAAGAAACAGAAAACAAAACAACAAAAATACAGCCCTATATGAAGTCACAGACTTGTACTTATTTTCATAAAATAAGGAAGTAAAATTTGATTATTTCAAAACCTCATAGAGCTGCAGAAGTCTACGACAATGAAGGTAACAATGTTAGCATTGGCTCACTTCATACAGGAATATGCAAATTGCATAAGAGCAAAAATCATTTTTTGTTTTTTTTGGGGGAAAGAGCTCAGCTTGTTGCAATCGTTTTTGCACTGTAGGAGTTAAATTTGAATTTTGAGTGTCCTGAATTACTATATTGAAATTAGGACATATTTATACAAATAAAGAGATCTTGTGAAAGTTACTGAATATCATGGTTGGTTATTCATCAGAGACTTAGCTAACTGGTCACTTCCTGCCACGTCGAATGAAAAATAATTGTTCAGCGAGTGATCAGAACAATGAGAAAATCAAAGGAAATTGGTTCAAACAGCAACTTCATCAAAATATACAGATTATATTTGAGAAAATCAATTAAATCACTTTACTGTTCATTTCTTACTTTGGAAAATGCACATAAAAATGGTTCCTGTTTACAATGAATTCTTCTAAATGCTAAATTATCTAATTTAAAAAAACATACAGTATTTATCATTATCTTCATTATTATTAACTACTCTGAATTACTAAATATTTATAAAATAAATCAGTATCGACTATACCAAAATGTCCTCATGATATCATTTGAATGTCTACCATATCTTTCAATGTTCAAATGACTCCAATAATGAGAATATGGATAAAAATTTGTTAGTTAAAATGAAAAGCAACAAAACTTAATTTTACACATTCTCTCTCAATTTCTTTTTTTGTCTGCTTGAACCCACCAGAAACTGAAATACTGTGTATGTGCCTGTGTGTGTGTGTGTGTGTGTTTGGAGAGAGACAACAGAGAGTAAGCATGTGCAGTACATTTGAATTTACACTGCATATTTTCTGAGGAAATACATTATTTTTAAATTACATTGTAAATTTAAAAGGAGTCACATTTTCACTCTACAAATTATTTTCACAAATGATTTTAGCAGTTTAACCATTGTCTAAAAATTACATGGCAAATCTAAGTTCTTTAAAGATGAATAACATTTTCTCCAAGATCTTTGTATCAGTGAACAGCAGAGACTTATAGCTCTTACATTTTGCAAATATGTTAACAGATAATGGTATTGACATAAATATTTAGAACTAGAGAACCTAGATTCACTATCTTCATCAATTAATGTTAAATTATGGACAAATCATTTATAGTTATTTCTTCTCTGGTATATAGATATCATCATATATTAAATGGCCAGGTAAAATTTACCCATTTATCATAATATTGAATTTGGAATCAGTCCATATTTTCTGCTGAAAAAAATAGAATAAAAGATTTACTAATTATAACCATATTGTACACAACTTTAAAAAGGGGAACACTTTGTAAAGTATATGCTTGTCGAACCACTATGCTGTACACCTGAATCTAATACAAAATAATATTAAATGTAAACTATAATTGAAAATTTAAATTAAAAGACAGTATACATCTAATTATATTCAATTAAAGGAAAGGAAAAAGAAAAAAAATTTAAATGTACTCTTTGCTTATAATGAAGTTGAAAACTTTCAACAGTTTTTTAAATCAATTAAAATACTTAGATTTTTCCAGTGTTATGAGAATTCACGTTAATACCTTACTAAAAACATGAGCATTAATTGTTTGTTGTTTTTAATGGAGATATTAGCAACTTTATTTTCAGATTAATTATTAATAAAAATTATAGTAGAGAAATTCTATGAAATAACTTAAGTAAACATTAAAGGAACATTTCAGAAGCTAGTCTATCACTACTTTGAATATATGATTCAGGGATAGATAGAATGATTTTTAGAGTTTCCTCTAATTTCATCTTTTGTTTTAATACTCGATGTCTTGAAAGAGAAGTTGGGCTGTATTGGTGACCTTGGGATTCAGAAATATAAGATGAGGTTCTCAGGTATAACATTGCCTCTGGTAGAACTGAATGAGTCCGTTCTTAATCTCTGATTGATAGTTAAGAGATAAGAGTGCATTCAGGGTACTAGAGTTATGTGTAAAAATGAAAATAGGGTTGATATGAAAAAGCAGTTATGGTGGAATTTGACATCAACACCATGGCTAGACAAACAAAAATAACTGCACAGCAGCCTTGAAAGTGCTGTTATTTCTACCATCTTAATAGTCCACTTGATTTTCTATAGTAAGAAGTATTATTTAATAATTAAGTAGAGCAATAGTACAGTATGAATGGTATGTGAGGTTACATAACTGAAAACTAGGTCTGACTTTAAATGCTCAGGTAACACTCCATAACACTTGATGGCTTGAGGACATTTAATGCAGTTATTGTTGTTGTTGTTTTCTTCTTAATTTTAGTATTGCATAACCTTATTTTAGGTTTTGCTCGAAATTGATTTGCATTGGCGTAAGAAGTCAGCAGTGTAGGCAGAACTATTTAATGATAGACAAGTTTAGCACTGAAAATAGGGACTTATGGATACCATCAAACCAATCAATATTCATATTACATGGATTCTAGAAGGAGATGAGAGAGAGAGATAAAGTGGCAGAAAGCTTATTTAAAGAAATTGTTGCTGAGTACTCCCCAAACCTGGGGAAAGAAACAGATTTCCAAATCCAGGAAGACTAGAGAGTTCCAAATAAGATAAGATGATTCCAAAGAGACTCACACCAAGACACATTATAATTAAATTGTGAAGAGTAGCCCTGGCTGGTTTGGCTCAGCGGTTAGAGTATTGGCCCACGGACCAGGGAGTCCCAGGTTCGGTTCCCACTCAGGGCATGTATCTTGGTTGCAGTTTATCCCCAGCCCCGGTTGGGGTCGTGTGGGTGGCAGCAAGTCAATGTGTCTCTCTTACATCAATGTTTCTCTCTCTCTCTTCCTCCCTCTCTCCCTCCCGTTCTATCTTAAGATGAATGCAAAAATAAATAAATAAATAAATAAATAAATAAATAAATAAATAAATAAATTGTCAATAGTAGAAAACAATGAGGTAATTTTAGAAGCAGTAAGAGAAAAACAATGTGTTACATACAAGTAAATGCCCACAGACTATCAATAGACTTTTCAGCAGAGACTTCGCTGGACAGAGGGAGTATATATCTTGAAAATGCTCAAAATTAAAAAACTGCCTACCAAGAACACTCTACCTCTGCCAAACAAAGTTGTCCTTCAGATCTGAATGACAGATAAAGAGTGTTTCAAGCAAAGCTGGAGGAATTCATCACCACTAGGCCAGCCTTACAAGAATCATTAAAGGGACTTCTTCAAGCTTAAATGAAAGAACTCTAATTAGTAATGGGAAAACATTGGTAAAGGTAAATATATAATAAGTTAAAATACTGTAATGTTGTAATGATTATGTGTAAATTTCTTATAAATGTAGTATGAAGGATTAAAGGCAAAAATATGAAACTAGCTACAATAACAATGATTTATTAATGGATACACAAGGTAAAAGGATGTAAATTATAACATGAAAAACATAAAATGTGAGAAGGGAGAGTAAAAATGTAGAGCATTAGTATGGGTTTGAAGTTATCAGCTTATAATAAACAGTTGTAAATATAAGATGTTTTATGTAAGCCTGATGATAACTACAAAGCAAAAACCTGTAAGATAAAAATAATGGAATCCAAGCATACCACTACAGAAAACCATAAAATCACAAAAGAAGATATGAAAAGGACAAAAAAATACAAAACAGCCAGAAAACTATTAACAAAGCAGCAATAGTGAGTCCACATCTATTGATATTAACTTTAAATGTAAATAGAATAAATTATCCGGTCAAATGACATAGAGTGGCTGAGTGGATTAAAATAAACAAAGAACATGACCCAACTATATGCTGCCTACAACAGACTTATTCGGCTTTAGGGACACACAGAGAGTGAAGTGAAGGGATAAAAAATGTTTTAAATAAAAAAAATAGATCTCTTACCAGATATAAACATACCTGCACAAAATCCATAAACAAAATTAAGCAAAAGAGCCCTTCCACTATGTAAGGACACAGCAAGATGGTGCCCGCTATGAACAGAAAAGTGGCCCTCACCAGGTAAGGTGACTGTGCTAGTAAGTTGATCTTGGACTTTCAACCTCCAGAATTATTTATCAGTGCTACTCATTAGTATTCAATAAGGCCATCAATCAGAGGTCCGAAAAGACTGGAGAAATTGTCCAGTGAACATGCTACATATTTTAGGTGTTATCCTAAGTTTACAGAACTTAACAATGTGAAGAATGTAGCTCAATTGCCAAAGAACACTAAGAAACACACCACAGGGATTTTCAATGATGATACCTCCAAGACCTTTGCTTGTGAATCAGATCTTGAGGCTGATAAATGGTGCAGAGTACTTCAGAAGGAGTATGTAGGGACACGGATAAATTACATCAGCCTAGGAGAGTCTGACTGGAGTTAAAAGAGAACAGAGTGATTACCTGTGAGCACATCTGTCTTGGCAGTGTCCAGAATCCCAGAGGCAAACTCACCTCTTAGCCACTAAGTGCCCTGTGGCAGTTCACATCATTTGAGGTCTGAGGGTTTATTATGTGATCCACCCTGCAGCACACTTTGGGAAATGCATTGAACTATGACTGTACAATGTTAGGCATTCTGTAAAACATTCATGTATTGAAACTGGCTTTCTTTCCCATGGACGATTCTAATATTTCATGAATGTGATATGAATTTTCATTACATGGTTTGATTTCATACCACAAACTGAAGTTGAACTAAGTAAAAATGTATTTACCACGGGGTCAAGCTGAACAGAGGCTAGCTCCTTGATTTTTGGAAAACTTCCATACTATTATTCTATTTATGTTTTCTCATCTGAGCAATATGGGGGGTAGATTAGCAATATGGGGGGACATTACCATTTTTTGAAGTTGCAGTTTGATGAGTTCCACCTATTTGTCTCACGGTGTTATAAATGACACTGATATTCAAAGAGATTTAATTCTAAAATGTGATTATTGCAATGCTTAGTAAGCATTTTTAGAACTTTACCTTGGAAGGTAATCTGGGGGAGAGAAGAGGATACCCATAACATTTGGGTTGATAACAATTGCTGAGTTGTATGCTAGGAGTATGGTCAGTTTTGTAAGGAACCAACCACCAAACTGTTTTCCAAATTGGCTGCACCATTTTGCATTTCCACCAGCAGTAAATGAGAATTCCTGTTGCTCCACATCCTTACCAGCTTTAAGTGTTGTCCATATGTTGGAATATGGCTATATTAAGTGTGTAGTAGTGTCTTATTATTGTTTTATTTTCATTTTCTTGATGACATACGTAGTAAACATCCTTTTACATGCTTGTTTGCCATCCATATATCTTCACTGGTAGGGAGTATATTAATATATTTGGTCCATTTTTTTAAAGGGTTATTTTCTTAATGTTGAGTTTTAAGTGTTCTTTATATATTTTGCATAGAAATGCTTTATCAGATGTTTCTTTTGAAAATATTTTCTCCCAGTCTGAGATGTATCTTATTTCTTTTATATTGTGTATTTTAGAGTAAAAAAATAAATGATTTAATGAAGTTTAGTCAAAGTATTATTATTTTTTTCATAGATTGTACCTTTGGTGTTTCTTCTAAAAAGTCATCTCCATATTTAAGATTATCTAGTAATTTTTCTTTGGTATCTTTCAGGACTTTTATAGTTTTATATTCAGTCCTATGATTAATTTTAGTTAATTTTTATGAAAGGTATAATAAGGTTTGTGTCTAGATTTTTTCCCCCTAGATGTTCACTCGTTCCATTACCGTTTATTGAAGAGATATCTTTGCTACATTCTATTGCCTTTGCTTCTTGGTCAAAGTTTTGTTAGGGATCTATTATGGGGGTCTATTTCTGGGCTTTCCATTCTGTTTCATTGATCTCTTTGCCTACTCTTTCACCAATGGCACATCGCCTTTTTTTCTTCTTTAATATGTTTTAATTTATTTTCTTTGAGACATAGGAAGAGAGAAAGAGAGATCAATGTGAGAGAGAAACACAGATCAGCTGCCTCCTGCATGCCCCCTACTGGGGATCGAGCCCACAACTGAGGCATGTGCCTTGACAAGGAATCAAACTGGAACCTCTCAGTCCATGGGATGATGCTCAATCCACTGATCCACACAGGCCAGGCCACATGGTCTTAATTACTGTAGCTTTATAGTAAGTTGAAGTTGGATAGTATCAGTTCTCCAACTTTAACTCTGTCCTTCAAAATTATGATAGCTATGCCAGGTCTTTGGCCTCTTCATATAAACTTTAGAATCATTTTATTGATATTTACAAAGTAACTTCCTGTGAGCTTGAATAAGATTGTATTGATTCTACAGGTCACTTTGGGAAGAACTGATAGTTGAAAATATTGACTCTTCCTATACATAAATATGGACTTTCTCTCCATTTATCTAGTTGTTTTATTGCATCCATCACAGTTTTAAAGATTATTTTATAGAAATTATATATATATTTTTTTAGATTTATATTTAAGTATTTCATTTTGGGGGCATGTTAGTTAAAGGATAGTTTAGCTTTAATTTCAAATTCTCCTTGTTCACTGCTGACATATAGGAAAGCAGATGTCATTTTAATATTAGCCTTGTATTTTGTTACTTTGCTATAACTGCATATTAACTCCAGGAGTTATTTTGTTAATTCATTAGGGTTTTCTGCATAGACAATTATGCCATCTGCAAACAAAGATGGGATTTTTTTCTTTTCAATCTGTCTGCCTTTTATTTTATTTTCTTGCTTTATTGCATTAGCAAGTCCTTCAACATGATTTTGAGTGCTAACAAGGAACATCCTTTTTTTTTTTTTTTTTTTTTTTTGCTCCTGATCTCAGTGGTAAAGCTTCGTGTTTTTCACCACTAGGTATGATATTAGCGATGTTTTCTTGTAAATATTCTTCATAAAGAAGAAAATCTTTTTTATCTCTAGTCCTAATTTACTGGTAATTTTATTATATCAGTGTTGAATTTTGTCAAATGCTTTTCATGAATCTATTGAT
Organism: Molossus molossus; assembly: GCF_014108415.1. Classification (NCBI taxonomy): domain Eukaryota; kingdom Metazoa; phylum Chordata; class Mammalia; order Chiroptera; family Molossidae; genus Molossus; species Molossus molossus. The sequence goes on from NW_023425344.1 coordinate 19,590,554, forward strand.
ATGATCATGTGAATAATTCTGTTTTAGTCTACTGATGTGATGGATTACATTAATTTATTTTCCAATGTTGAACCAGTCTTACATAAATGGTGTAAATTCCACTTGGTTGTGGTGTACAATTATTTTATACATTGTCGGGTTCAACTTACTAATATTTTGTTGAGGTATTTTGCATATATGTTCATGAGGGATACTGGTCTCTTGTTTACTTTTCTTATGAAGTCTTTGGTCTTAGTGTTATGGTAAAGTGGCCTCATAGAATGAGTTAATAAGTAATCTCTACTAGCCTCTGAAATACATTGTAGCAAATTAGTATAATTTCTTCTTTAAATGTTTGATGAATTTAGCAGTGAACCCACTTGGACCTGGCATTTTCTGTTTTACAAGGTTGTTAATTACTGATTAAATTCTTTTAACAGATAAAGGCCTAAACAGATTGTCAACTTTTTCTTGTACGAATTATGGAAAATTGCATCTTTCAAGAAATAGGTTCATTTTATCTAGATTATCAAATCTGTGGTCATAGAGTTGTTCATAGTATTCCTTTATCACCCTTAATGTTTTTAGAATGTGTAGTGAAGACTCCTTTTTATTTTTAATATTAGTGACTTGCCATCTCTCTCTTTTTCTACTAATTATCCCAGCTAGAGACTTACCAATTTTATTGATCTTTTAAAAGAACCAGCTTTTAATTTCATTGATTTTTCTCTATTGACATCTTGTTTTCTCTATTAATATCTTGATTTAAGTTCTTATTTCTTCTGCTTATTTTGGTTTTAATTTTCTCTTCTCTGTCTAGTTGTCAAAGATAGAGACTTTGATTATTGATTTTTTATCTTTCTTATTTCTTTATAAAAGAGTGTGATTTGGACATAGAGACAAACATACACAGAGGCTACACAATATGAGGACATGCAAAAGAATGCCATGTGGCAGTGGAATATTTCACTGATGCATCTACGAGCCAAAAAACACTAAAGATTGTCATCAAACCACTAGAACTAAGAAGGGCAAGGAAGTATTCACCTCTTGGTTTCAAAGGGAACATGGCACTGTTGACAACTTGACTTTAGACTTCTCGCCTCCAAAATGATGAGACAATAAATTTCTGTTGTTATAAGCCACCAAGTTTATTGAACTTTGTTGCGGTAGTTTTAGGAAACCAATATAGCAGTGAATAACATTGGAAAACAATAACCTAAAATGTTAGTGTACAGAACACAACAGCAATTGTTTCTCCAGAGCCACAGTATGCCTACGATTTTCAAATCCTTAATAGAATACTGGGTTATTAGACAGACATTTTATTTTTTTTCAGGATATTTAATATAGTATTTCTTAGTCCCTCTGTTTATTTATACACATTTGCAGAGAAATAATAATATGATAACATGTGTGAATATTGTTATTTTCACTGTTCTTTGTTTTTTTAATCAATTTCGAATTCTGATTTAGGTTGGGCATTTCTCTCAATTTTTAAATCAGTCAGAATGGTAGAGATTAACTTCAGTTTGTTTTTCTAATAACCCCTTTTTAGATTTCAAAGTACTAACCAGAATCTTTTTTGAGTACATGTATATTTATCCATTTTTCCCCAAATATTTTAACTGTGAAACTCATTTATCTTATGTCTCATTTTCTGTTTGTTGATTCCTTTAAAAATCTCAGTCCAAATTGATGAAGACCTCAAACTTTGTAAATACTGATGAAAGTCCAGAAATTTGAAGGTACTTGACCAAATTTTCTCAGTCCATATCATCATACTCTGGTTTCATCTATGCACTTCTGAGTAACCAGATAATTTGTGCAGGAAAAATGATAAAGCAAATAAATTAGGTGTGAGTTTAAAGTGAACGGTATTCTATGGAAATTTGTGTAGTGGATGAGAAATTTCTTATATCTGAAAGTTATTTTATACAGCCATACAAATCTTTTCAATTTGAAAAGATATGGGATAATTTGGATCAATATTTTACATTTGTATAAACGGAGCCATAGAGTTATTAGCAGATTTGGCCAAAAATCATCCAGGTGCTTCTTACATGTTGGTGTGGAACCAGTGTATGTGAGAAATTATTTCTAACATATTACTTATATTTTACTAGAAATGGATTGACCATTGTTAGATTTTAATTAAAATTTTTGATCTGTTCTGATATGACTATCTTTTTATAAATTCTGAAAAAAATTCCTGTTTTCTTTCATATATTCATATATACTTTATTTTACAAATAGTATCTCACTTTCTTTAAGTTTTTATTTAAAAGAAATATTTCAGCGCTGGTTGGTTTTGCTCAGTGGTTAGAGCATTGGCCTGCAGTCCAGAGAAATCCGGGTTTGTTTCCCGCTAAGGGCATGTACCTCGGTTGAAGTTTGTCCTCGGCCCTGGTTGGTCGTGCTGGTGGCAGCTACTCGATGTGTCCCTTTCACGTCGAAGTTTCTCTCTCTCTCTCTCTCTCTCTCTCCCTCTCCCTCCTTCCCTTTCTCCCACTCTATCTGAACAAAAAATGGAAAAATGTCCTCTGGTGAGGATAAAAAAATAAATAAAAGAAATATTTCAGAAACTTAATAAATTTATAAAATTGGCAAAGAAATAGCATAACTGCAGAAACTTACACCAGATTGAAATCAAATATAGAGATAATACAAAAGATTAAACTATTATTTTTTCTATCCTTGTTTTGTTTATTTGGCTCTTTTGGCTGTTATATTTTTTAAATAAAGACCACTCATTCTAACTTACTGATGCATATAGATACAATTACAAAAAAATCATACTTTTTTTTGCATTTTGTATCCATTTTTTTATTTTGCTTCATAAACCACATTATATAAATTTTATAATTCTAACCAAACAGAGATATTCATGATTACTTACATTTTCTATCCTACCATCTATCACAAAATTGCCTTCTGACATAAAGTTCAATTTAAAAAAATCAGTTTTGTGGGCTAAGAAACATGAGTTTGATTCCACCTGTTTGAATTTGGAAAAGCACCCCTGAGTCTGTTTCCTTATGTATACAAAAACATTATGTGTGTATCATACTCTCCTCAAATGTTTGGAGCAAATAAACGAACTTTAAAAATGTAAGGTTGTTAATATAAACATATTCAGAATTCAATATTTTAATTGCTAGACATTCTTTAGGAGATGAAATCAATAACTAATCTCACTCCTCAATTAAATAGAAAATATACCCAAGGTTATCCCAAGAGTATATTAAAAGCAATGTTATCTTAATGATTTACCTGGCTTTGCCTTGGGTATTAGTTGTATACAGTGAGCTGCTTGTGTTAACAGAGGGGTGAGTGCTTCTAAATGAGAATGAAGTAAATGAGACAACAGGGAATTAAAAGAGAAAATTGTATCATGACGATATTTAGAATATTAAGTAACTGATGGGAGTTAGAGTGATATATATTAGTCAATATCTACAATATCTAGTTAAGGCATGTACAAGAGAAAGGTCTCCAGGAGATGACAGGAAATAGAGAAGAGAGAACCATTTTCACAGTCATCTGTTTCCCACCGGTACCATTTCTATTCCATTTGTTACATCATTTGCTTAATAGCATACTTAACATATATATTTTTTTTGTTAATCTTCACCCAAGGATATTTTTCCACTGATTTTTAGAGAGACTGGAAAAGAGGGAGGAATAGAGAGAGTAACACTGATGTGAGAGAAACACATCAATTGGTCGCCTCCTGCACACCCCCGACTGGGACCGGAGATGGAACCTACAACCCTGGTACCAGTCCGTGACCAGAAATCGAACCGTTGACCCTTTGTTCCACAGGTTGACGTTCTAACCACTGAGCTAAACCAGCCAAAGCCATACTTAACACATTTTAAATACAATATTTTGCCCATGTGGAGAACAAAATACAGAAGTACACAATTAAACTTGATTTACCCCCTTGGAGCCTGATATGCATCTTTCTTTTGCATTGGTGTTTCCTTTTCATTCTTTACTTGTCACCCTTTCCTGATCACTCTTAAATGGTCCCCATTGTTTTGCTATTTATCTTCATTTTACTAATTATTAATTTAAATTGCTTATTGTTATGCTTATTGTGTAATGTTCCATCTTCACAATATAAGTACCTTAACTGAAGAGGCCATGTTGGTTTTCTTTATTATGTTAAACTCAGTATATAGGACAGTATTTGGACCAAGTAAGCCTCAAATAAATATATATGGAGTAAAATAGAAATGAATGATACCTACAAGTCTAGATATTTTAGGCACTATTCACTTATTCATTAAATAAACATTTATTGAGCTTTTACTGGGCAGTTGAAATATATCAGTAAATAAGACTTATAAAAATCCCTACCTCATTACATTTACATTATATAAGAGGAAAGAGAACATAATAATAAATAGTAAATAAATAATTGTATCCTATGTTAGAAATCAGTAAGTGATTATGGAAAAACAGAAAACAGACTAGTGTAATGAAGACTGGAAATTGGGGGGCCAGGGCCCAGGGCAGGCTACTACAGTCACCAGTCGAAATGCTGGGTTCATTCCTAGGCTTTGCTACTCAATAGCTTATGATCTCATTTTCTAATTTCTGCAAAATTAGGTATTTGAAGATTTACTCTGAGGTACTTACAACTATGATATTCTCCGATTTTATGTCTAAGCTAAGCAACTCTCACAAAGAGGTTAAATCAGTGATATTAATTAGCATTATAATCTAAGAATACAAATGGGGGCAACCCCTGTTTTGATAATATATGAACAAAACATATGTTATTGTTTGAGATTCCATGCTAATCTGTTCATTGCCCAGAATCTCTGCATATAAAATAGTTGTTAACTATGTCATGGAATTTCTGCAGTTATTAAAAATAGTACACTGGTAGGCACAAACAAAATCACTTCACAGTAGAACATGAATAAAGTAACATTTTATAATGTTACATAATATAACACTATGTTATATTTATGATGTTATATAATGTCAGGTTTTCTGGAATACAAAACTGTGATGTAAAAGTGTTAGATATTCATAGTCTGGGTTTAAGGTGCTGGATGTACTGCCTGTCTCCACTCTTCCAGGTGGTTCTTCAAACTACAGCTTAACTACTTAAGGATTTCAAATATGACAAATAGCTCTTTGAAGTTGACTTTTGTATGTGCATCAGAGAAACACAAGATGGAACATAAATAAAAACAACTCACAGAAACAAGGTTTAAGATCTGACATTTCTAAGCAGCAGGTTTCTCTGTCCTCAGGGAGATAAACAAAACTATTGAAAACCCCATTAGGTATATTTATAGCCCAGATTTAACATGGGGGATGTAAACTAAGAGGCCAGAATGCCAGCTACCAAGTTTGGGATGGAAGAAAGCTTCTCAGAATGAACATTTTCATCAATATTCCAAAGACGTGGCACCTTAATCTTTTATACAGTGCAGGGGGAGCATTATTTCAGATTACTTTCCATGAAAAATTTTATTTATTTTTTTTGTGAAAGGTTGCTTGGGGAAAATTCACTAACCTGTTTTCTGACATACTTACTTATTCTTGGATATGGAGAGAGGGACTCAGGAAAGCCATGTTCAAAACTTCATGGTTCCGCAAATGGAAAAGAAACGTGAATCAATAACTAATCCTGAAGGAAATTTACCAATGAGCTGTCTTCAGAAGAAGAATTACAGCTACTGCAAGTGAAAGCCAAAGAATATCTGATAAGCTGTTTCAGATACTTGTAGCTATAGGGTATCTGAAATAGACTTTTCTATATAGCCTCACGGGGTCAAACTGCTATATATTATGAACTGAAAGTTTGTGTCATTCCAAAAATCATATGCTGAAACTCTAATCCCCAGTGTGGTTATATTTGGAATAAGGAAGTAATTACGGCTAAATGAGGTCATAAGGTTGGGGCCCTCATTTGGTGGGATTAGTGTCTTTATAAGGAGAGACAGCAGATCTGTGTGTGTGTGTGTGCGTGCGTGTGTGTGTGTGTGTGTGTGTGTGTGTGTGTGTCTTTCTCTCTCTCTCTCCTTGCATACACAAACACAAAGACGAGGTCATGTGAGCACCCACCGACAAACCGAGAAAAAAGACCTAAGACTGAAGTCGACCTTGCCAGCACATTGATCTTGGACTTCTGGCCTCTAGAACTGTCAGAAATAAACTTCTGTTGTTAAGTCACACGTTATGTGATATTTTTTTATGGCAGCTCAAGCAGACTAATAGAGTATATTAATATATAGGAAGAACAACTTGATTTGTATATAGACAAAACTTTGTAAGTCAGTATTCTAAGGTAAAATTCACTGTTTTGAGGGAACACAACACTGAGTTCATCATCACTGGAGGTTAGGAAAAAGCCTTGAGTGAGTTATGGTTATGAATGGGATCCTGGCATTAGCTACATCATTGATTCAATCGTCATGTTCTAGTCCTGAGTTGGATGCAACTCTCTGATTCTGTGGACTGAACTGGCCATTCTGACAAGGGAATATATTTATTTAAAAATGTGTTAAAGGAGAAAAGAAAGAAAACAGTGAAAGATTAAGGAAAAGCAGTGACTTTCAAGGCTGATGAAAGAGTCGGCATTGAAAGGGAGTAAGAAGTGACAAATATGAAATGAAACTCTAAGCTATTGGGTGATACAGACAGGGTTGCTTGGTTTTCCTTGATTTAACTAATGAACAATTGACCATAATAATGGCTGGGGAAAAATATGATTACTATTAATTTTTATTTTTTGAACTCATATTCTTTTCCATATTTTAAGGGTGAGGGATTTATGTATCTATTCAAAGGTACTCTTTAAGAAAGTGGTCAAGTCCTGTGTATATAGGCAGATTACAACACATTAATCCAAAATTAAGAATGATTTAAAAATATTTTTAATATTAATGAAACAGAAGTTATTAATTTAAAAACATTTTGCCACTTTAAAAACTGACCTGATAAGTAATAGCCTTAGACATTCCAAAGCATTGTTATACTTTTTATAAATGTTTTCCAGATTCACTAGAGATTTACCATTTTTTTCTCTTCCATCCAAACTTCTTTTTCTCCTGGACTTACCCTTTGTAATCATTTTCTTTGTGCTGAATTAGTATTTGTCTCAGGAACATTCTTAATATAGCAAGAAAAATAGCCCAGAGAATTCTACTACCCTGTGGATTAAACTAACAGGCTGACAATCTTGAAAAATAAGCAAAATTCACATTCAGACAAAATTTACATATTTATTAGCCTTTGTACAAGCAGACACATTTAGTCTCAACTTTTTATGCACAAGTTGCCAGTTACTTAAAATTCTTTGCAGCTGTTATGTGACAACTTAAAAATAAAATATTTGACCTTTTGTTTAGAAAGCTGTGAATAAGAATATAGGAAAACAAGACATTTCGCAGGGGAGATGTTTAACAGTCATAGTTTAGTTCAAAGGAATGTTTGGCAAAGGTTTTTACATTCTGTCTTTGCTTTGGCAAAAGAAGGATTTAGAGAACTGATTTCTACAGATTCTATGTGCCAAGGAAGCCCTCAGCAACTGAATGTCAAATTTGATATAGAAAACTAGCAAGTGTACTTTTCTGTCTAAGAGACTAAAATGTTAGTATTACATTTGTCTATAAAGGAAGCCAGTTGGATTTCTCAAAGTTTGCATTTTCCCTCTTTGATATACTTATGATCTGATTCATGGGGACTGTTTCAGTCACCATCTTCAGTTCCATATTCCTGTACTGTACCTTCTCCTTGCTGCCATGGGACATTTTCAAAAGCACACGTTTAATTGTTTTTCAAACAATTCACTATTACCCATGGGAAAATGTCAACCATGTAAGTAATTGTGTACATGTGTGTGAAGTCAAGCTTATGTCTATTTCTTCTCTCTCTCTCTCTCTCTCTCTAATGTTTTCATTGATTTTTTTTTTCAGACAGAGGATGGGAGAGATAGAAACATCGATGTGAGAGAGAAACATCTATTAGCTGTCTTCTGCACTCCCCCTGCTGGGGATGGAGCCTGTGACCCTGGCATGTGCCCTGACTGGGAATCAAACTGGAACCTCTCAGTCCATGGGACCACACTCACACCAGTCCACTGAAACACACCAGCTGGACTCTCTACTCTCTTTGAAAACTGCTTTCTATTCACACTGCCAGACCACTTTTAATTCTTAGAAAGTTCCCAGATGTTTTGTTTTGTTTTTCTTTGCCTTGGACAACATAACTCTTACTTTCATTTAAAATGCCTGCCCCGCCCAGCCGGTGTGGCTCGGTGGTTGAGCGTCGACCCATACACCAAGAGGTAGCCAGTTTGAGTCCCGGTCAGGGCACATGCCCAGGTTGTGGGCCTGATCCCCAGTGGGAGGCATGCAGGAGGTGGCCAATTGATGTTCTCACTCATCGATGTTTCTATCTCTCTCTCCCTCTCCCTTCCTCTCTCTCTAAAAATCAATAAAAAATAAAATTAAAATAAAATAAAAAATCTATTTCCTAGCTTCTAAAAAAAAAGAAACAATGCCTGCCCCTTCTTCACCACCAGTAGTCTAGAAAACAGGCTAGAATATTTCACTTACTTTCACCTGCTACTTCAGATGTCCGTTTATGTATTTCAGGTATGCTGAACACTTTCCCTCTGCAAAATAAAATAATTCAAAACAGTACTTGTGACCCTGCTGAACTGTGTCAAGGTTTCTTATCATAACACCTCTAGGATTTTATTGCATTTCTTTATTTTTACTGGCTAGCTCCCTCTCAAAACCAGTGCCTCTCAAGAGTGAAGGGGCACATATAAATATTTATGTTAATGGAAGGTGATAGAGATGGGAGAAGGTCACCAAAACCAAAGGTTTAATTTTCCTTTCCAGCAGGTGTGTACCCCTAGAGTGAAATCAGCTTGAGCCAAGGGCAGGGTTTTCTTTGTGTCTTTATAAACAGTGTTCAGCAAAGTGCCTGCAGACAAGCTGCACAGTAAACAGTTTTTGTACAAATGAGTGGATACTTACTCATCAGAAGGTTAAAAAGATTTCCTGAGTGTGTGCAAACATTTTTTTCTTCTTTCCTTGTGCTAAAATGTTAAGTTGTGAGATGAAAAGTAACCTTTATATTAATTTGCATAAATATGGAGGATGGGCCCACGTGTAAATGTGGATATGAAACTGTATTTGATATGTGTGCCTGGTTACATGATGCATGTTTGCAGACCGGTAGAGGCTGAACTCTGAAAGAGTGGAGTCAGGATTGTTTTACTGAACTTTGGATTTCCCAGCTTTTATCAGAACCTCAGATTGGTGCTCAATAAATACTTGTTGACTAAATAAATACATTTGTTGATATGTAGTTGAATGAGAAAGAATTGATGTTTAAATGCTCTCAGTTTTCATCAGTTGCTCTGGGGATAGAGATAACATTCAACCTTGTAAAAACAGCTCCCATTAAAGAAACAAAAAGAGTGGGTACACACACACACACACACTCACACACACACACACGTTTTGGGAATGCAGAGGTAAAGCCCTGGGTCTAGGTTGTATAGTTTAGACCAAAGGAGAGCTAAATTGTTCTGTATATTAAAGTAAAATTATTGTTTTGTATAGTCAATGGAATTTTGCTCATCTTTATATAGCCCTGAGCATGTTTTTGGCATTTGATGCTTGCTTCATAAATCCTAGGTGTCTTGAATTAACTGTATTAATTTGAACTGATTTAGGGTCCAACAAACAGCAACATCAATCTCTCATATATTTCTAAGATTATATTTGCATTACCATACATTTAATCTCCCCAAATTCTTTGATATAGCAAACATAAAGATTTACACACTAGCAGAAAGTGTTTGCTTTAAAACAAAAGATTATTTTTATATCTGGATTGAAATTGTTTAGAAAACCACATTACAATAGCTTCCTATCAATTACCAAGTACTAAAGATGATTCTAAACATTCTGTAAACATCATCACATTTCATTTTAGAAGTCACTGTTATTCCCATTTTACAGATAAGGAAATTGAGGCTTACAGAGTTTAAGAGACTTTCATAAGAGGGCACCGGTAGGAAATTTGCCCAATTTCTCATCATACTGTCCTTTCTCCCAGGTTGATAACACCTTGTAGTGCTAGACTTAGCAAATATAGTGCCTGGGCATGAAGACACTCTCCTCTACTATTAAAAATATTCAGCTTCTGTTCTAATTTAGATATGAAGGGGACAATGGAACAGCAGAAAGGATTTTAAACCATTTGTGTACATTTGATTTTTAGTTATCAACTGAATATTTGTATTAAATTATCAATAATAAAAAAAATCATAACTGTGCACTATATATTTTACATTTCTGTAGGGTAATTGCTTCTTCATAATAAAATATGAAGATGTTTCAGGAATTGTGATCTCTATTCTTTTTCCAATTAGTCATGCCCCAGCAGATGTTTTCAAAATGATAAAACTGGCTTCATCAACCTCATTAACATTAGTATTTGAGAAATGACTTGCCTTTAATATATCTAAGGCTAGAGCACAACTAATTGCTGTATTATGCAAAATTGCTAGTTGCTACAAAAACCCTATCAGCTTTAAGAAAATAGTGAGCAGTATGCCGAGAACTCTGTCCAGGCATGTTTAAGACAGAATCTGTTCCTTTTTTGTTGTGGTAATATTTAATATGAAGTCCATGGTTTTTCCCCTCAAATAACTAAATAACTTTGTTCTTAAGTTCTCTCTACCATCTATCTCTATTCCTCTCTCTCTCTCTCTCTCTCTCTCTTCCCTTTCTCTCTGCCCCTCTCACATCTTTATATGGAAGTTACATAGTCTTCAGTGAGTAAATGCACATGATATTTTGTCTTATCTATTTGTACATCTACATTCTAAGAATTACCAAATAACCCTTAGCAAACTTAGCTTGGCTAGCTGAAATTACAACCCAGCATTATGACTTAATAAATGATAATTAATTCTCATAAGAGCTTAATCACTTATTAAGCATATTTATGTCAAGAATTTTGTTTCTCTTTTAATCGATACAACCTTGTAAGCAGGCTAATGCTGTCTGCTGAACAATGTACTATCTCTAAGTAGACAAGTATTCTTAATGATATCATATATAACTATGTCAGATACATCTGTTGTTAATTTTCATTCATTAATTCATTTATTCAATGTAAACATGTTGTTGAGGTCCTACTATGGGCCAGGTGCCTCTCTAGGTTTTGGTGAAACAGCAAGGATGGAAACCGATGGAGTCTCTGCCCTGGAGTTTAAAGGTTCTTCTTGATAATCACATGAATAGGAACAAACTCTATCTTATCCCTTGCTTCTCTCATTTATCCTTATTCCACCAGCTGTTTTATTCACTGAATTAAAACAGACCTCAGCAGGCATTCTTGTTATTTAAATCATTGTAAATTGCAGGTTCGCTTACCACTGAAGTTTTAACATGGCGGAAAACAGAACAAATGGGCTATAAAAAGTTCTGTGTGTGTCTCAGTAGGTCACATGCACATGTAGAAGTGTGAGGGGCATGCATTTCATGTCTCTGTAAGTATGTTCTGTCAGACTAAATATTTTGAACCAGAACTGCTCTGGCAGTAAGTGTTGAGTCAATAGCTTTCCAAGTAGGATCACACAACAGAAGGCTTTTCCATGGTCTGCTGTTAAGCAATCAATGTATCAGCAAATAGATTAGCTAGGAACTTATGTTGCACAGTGAATAAAGTGCATCTAATTTAAACAATTCCACATGTGTCTTTTGGTTGTTTGCTGCAATTATCTAACTAAAAGAGAAATATTTGACCTGAATAATCCCAATAATTAAATCAGTTTTATCATTAACCCTCCTAGTTAGATAAATGCTTCTCAACTGGGGCTATTTTGCTCCTGGAAAGTGGGCAACTTTAGGAGACATTTTTTATTCTCACAACTAGACAGATGCTAGTGGCAACTTTTGGGTAGAGACCAGGAATGCTGTTACAAACTCTACAATGCACAGGACAGTCCCACTAAAACAAAGAATTATCTGGCCAAAAATGTCAGTAGCATTGAGGTTGAGATACCCTTGTCTAGATAGAGTGTGCAAGTCAAAATTTTCATTTCCAGTACAATATGATTTATTTTTGGATAGGGTTGCCAGATTTCGAAAAAAAAAAAAAAGTAAGATGCAAGTTAAATTTGTACTTTAAATAAAGAATTTTTTTAGATCTCTATTTTTGCAGAACAGTCAGTATTTACAGACATTGCCCCTCGTATGCAATGGTACAGATTTTGTCATTTTACTTGTCTATCAATGCTGCACTTAACACACACCAGGCATGTGTATGACACAGTACAACCTAAGATATAGTTTTGGATCAGAAAACAGTTGATAATAAAGAAGATGGTCAATGAGCATTAGCAAAATTAGAGAAAATAAAATCAGCAAAATTTATTAGGACAAGGAAGCATTTCAAACATATTTAAATAAACTTCCATGAATTCTGATTAATTCTATTATTAAGAGGGTTTATGGAAGTTTGTGTTATACATATTTTTACTAAATTGACATGGTCATAATGAATATATCACAGTGGAATATCCTCTCTCTAACTAAATACACATGTAGAATCTCAGCACATGTATCAAGATTGTGGGAAAATTGAATATGGCACAGCACAGAATATGATATAACTAGAGATTATCTATGGAGCTAGTAATTAATAGGTTTCAGTAGTTATTTGTACAAATAATAATGAATAATTCTTTAGTGAATGTACAGATTCAGTCTCATCTGGCCATCTGCTAAGGTCAGGTGGCCTTCTGGAAGAATTGGTCTTATGAATGCCCCATATTATCACACAATTAAATGTTTCCTTGGGATTGATGACTTGAGTCTCCTGGTAGTGGTCCTTGTTGGCGTCCAAATGCTGGGTACAAAGACCTGATGCTGGCACTAAATGTGTAGTATTAGGGGTAGTGTTGAGGTAGGTACTCAGTGCTCATACATTCAAAGTTCTGCCTGAAAAAGGCCCTTTGCCTCCAGGAATGTAGCCAGTACTGTACTCATGTCTTTGTCTTACCATCACCTCCTGCCCCAGAATTCCTTCATCAGAGAAGTCTAAGTATTAGCAGACTTACTGATTCATTCTTTTGATTTGCTCTCATAAATTATAAGCTCCTTGAAAGCAAAGATAATATAATATTTAAGTGTGCTGTACCTTTACGATCTCTTTAATTAATCTTTTTAAAAAGACTTCGTAAAAACGGAGGTAGGTCTTGAATAATGAGAAGAATTCCAATAGTTGGGATTCAAATAGTAGAGAGCAGTTGAATAGGTATCCATGATGACCAAATGCATAAGTAAATTTTGACCTATACTAAAAACTGTCTGGAAGATAAGCTGATGAGAAATCATTCAAATGGGAAAGACTTGAGGAAGAGAAAATGAATTAAGAAGCATGTGACCATATTAACAGGGCTTTGATTGTCAGAAGGAGGGTTCAATGTGGTTGGACAAGAGAGAGCCAAAATAGTTACTGGACAGAGAAGCCCTGACTCAAGGGAGCTTTATGAAAACCAGTCATTGGTTCCTAAGTAAGACTGAAAGAGTCAGGAAATATGAGCATAAAACATCCAAATGCTATATAAGCCATTTGTTGTTTATGAAGACAATAATATAACATTTAAGAGCCACCAAAATTTTCTTGTTCTTTGCTATTAAATTCTAATTCTGCATTATTCTTTTAGACTACTACAATTCAATTATATGAGATGAACTGTGATTTTATAAGGTATATGAAATCTGCATAAAATAGAATATATCTCTGACTGATAAATCTTAAACGATAATCAAAAGAACACCTGGGCATAGTTTTCTAAGGTCCTAACATAATTCCAAGTTCTCTAAAATTTCAAGTATGCAGTCACCCAATATTTTCTGACTTATGCTCAATTTTTCAAAAATATATTTTTGCCTCATGGTTAAGAAAAGATTAATGACTACATATTTTACAATGATGCCTATTAAAATGAGGCTTTAATGATGTCAGAAAAGAGGCAGAGCTAAGAGTTTATTCAATTTATGTTTCAAGGCAGTCACATAACTTTATTTTGGTGAGCATAATGTTCTAATGCACAATTAAGTGCTAATTTATACCAACTCTAAGTAATTAACATTTTTCTTTTCAAATGGACAATCTCACTTATTTGATGTGATTGTCCTCACGTACACGCATTTATAGCGACTGATCAAAATATTTCTCTCAAGGTTTGCACTGTGCTTTTTGCTAAAATGCCCTGTGCAATTCTTTGGATAGTTGTTGTGATGAATTCTTTGAGTATAATCTCAAATCTTTGAGGTCTGCAGTTGAGTAAGGCCATTGAAGAATGCCATGCACATCCTCTATCTGTTAACTTCCTGTCTACACTTCTCTTCAGTGCCATTATCAAATTCTCCCTGAGCCAAGACATTTTTCCACATTGCATTCATCAGAATAAGTTTCTCATTTATATCCACATTACTCCCATAACACATTGTATGAATATTTATTACACTATCTATGCAAGTCTGATTTATGTTATTAGCGATTTATAAATACTTACCTCATCTACTAATTTATGAGTCCTTGTGATATTGGAAGATGAGGGGAGATAGCAAAGAGGAAATATATACCATTGATTTTTAATTTATCATAGTGTCTTACACATCTAACTTGAACCATCCTAAGCTATCAATAAATCTTTACTGAATTAAATAAAATGCCTGAAAGCCAGTTTTAATCATTTTGTTTTGAAAAACAGTTATTGATTTTGATAGAAGAAATCCTGTCATAGATAAGAATTCAAAAAATATTGTATATGGTGGACAGCAAAAGATCAAAGAATAACCCATGTCACTTGATTTGTGACCTTGGCAGAGTTACTTTGGGGGCACGAAACACTGATATTGGATCCAACACATTTTTGTTACTTTCCATCTTGATAACTACATGATGCTTGAAAATGACTATCTGTATATATTAGTTTTGCCATTTAAAAACTTAGAAAATTAATATTATCTATTTTTCCCCCCATGGGGTCAATGTGAGTACCAACTAAGAAAGCACATGTGGAAATTCAGAGTACTCTAAAAATTGAAGATATTTAATTTCATAAAGTTATTCATTGTTATTGTTTTCTAGTTCATGATCTATGTTTGATTAATAAATGTTCTCTCCTCTCGCCTATGTAAAACTAAAGAAGATTAAAAAATGGTTTTAGAGTGTTTCATAATTTATAAATCATATTTATGTATGTTATTTAATACCTTACAGTAGACTTAGAAGATAAGCTTTATGTATACACTGCTAAAACTAGGCTATAAAACAAAATTTTGAAACCATAGCTCTACTTGTGTGTTTGTGTGTGTTTGTGTGTCTCTGTGTATGTGTGTGTGTGAGAGAGAGGGGCGTGGGGAGAGGTTTGTCTTTTCTCTTTTTTCTAAAAATTATATATAATGGCTTCTTTTTCTTTATGATTCTTAAACATGGTGCTAATAATATGTATACATAATAGTTATATAGAAACTGCTTATCACATTATTGCTATTTCAAGCAAAAAGAAAGAATAAATAGAATGACTCAGTATCTCACCATGAGATCATTGGTCATCATTATATTTTGGATATTGTCTTTGAGAAACAATTAGTGAACAAGTATTTTATTTAAGTAACTGTGGCCCTGGCCGGTTTGGCTCAGCGGTTAGAGTGTCGACCTGCGGTCCGGAGAGACCCGGGTTCGGTTCCCGCTAAGGGCACGTACCTTGGTTGCAGTTTGTCCCCGGCCCTGGTTGGTCGTGCGGGTGGCAGCCACTCGATGTGTCCCTTCACATCGATGTTTCTCTCTCTCTCTCCCTCCCACTCTATCTGTACAAAAAAAAAAAAAAAGGAAAAAATATCCTCGGGTGAGGATAAAAAAAAAAAAAAAAAAAAAAAAAAAAAAAAAAAAAAGTAACTGTGGGATCTTATATGTGTGAAATAGCATCTCAACACTACTCTTAAATATCTTCAGAAAATTGTACACTTGTATAAGCCTCTTTCTATAAACGTTAATATTAATTTTGTATAAAACTGTAGAATAATTCTAAACCCTTAGGCCTATTTCCTGTGACCTAGCATAAACTCAATGAAGAAATTATGCAGTGTGGTTAATCATACTCATAAAGGAAGTTTTCCAAAGCCTAAAATCTCACAACTAGTTAGAGGGATTCTTGGTTTTCCAATATGGCATTGTTACTGGTAATTTTATACAATCAAATAATGCTCTTTATTTAGCAGAGCTGATCACTCATTACGTAAAATCCTTAATTTCTGCAATGTTTGATGCCCTTTCTCAACATACTTTGCAAATTGATTCTTTAAATTCTCATTCCCTGGCTTCTAGGCTCATGGCAGACTTGAGTCTTTTTTTCTGACTATTTTGTTTATGTCTGTACTTTTATTCCTGGCCTAGGAGTACTCATTCTTCAGAACTCTTTCTTGTTAATTTATTTTCATTATATTGTGAACCTATTCCTACAGTTTAATTTATTTTCTATTAGTATATGTTATCATATTTTATAATCTGGAATCTCTCTTAAAGTTTAGATTTGTAATTTCAACCATTGACATCAGCTCTAAGATGCCCAAGTATAACACGTATCTAAAGGGATCAAACAAATATATTATTTCCACCTCAAAACTATCACTCCATTTTCTATCTTATTTATTTCTGTTAATTATACAAGCATTATTCTAGATACCTCCAACATTTCAAAGAAACAGGATTTTTTCTCTCATGTTGTAACAACTGAGCAAATTATTTGATGGATTCTGTCTCCACACTACATCATACATTTATTTATTCATTCTTTTATTGTTTTTCATTTATTATCCATATAGCAAGTATTTCTTCTTTCTTATTTAACTAAAGCTTATTAGCAGTATTCTGAGACAGTCTTCTCTTTCTCCTTTCTGTCAATGTTTGGAACAACTATAAACTCTAAAAAATAAACCCAGATTAATATTCTAAACCAAAAAGCATCATTCTCATCATATCACTCTGTAATGAACAAACCTAAACATGTCTTATGACTTTCCAGCTTAATACAAAAGCCTTTCATTGGCCACTCATGGTCCATAACATTGAATTAGTTTATCTGATCAAACTTCCCAGTGCACCTGCACATGTAAACTATGCTCAAACAGAATTAGATCGTCCACTGTTACCTGATCGTTGCTTGTGGGTCTGTGGTCATAATAGCCTCTTCCTAGTTCTGTCCCCATTGCCCATCTGCATCTGTCAGGGCTTAAGCTCAAATGCCAACCTCTTTAAAGAACACTTTTGGACTTCCCATAACTCAGTGCTACCTCTCTTCCTAGAAAGCCCCTGAATATTTATTTTTCCATTCGCCTTTGAATTTATCATGATCTGCAGTTTTCAAACTGAAATGTAGGGAGCTGAGGATTTACTCAGAGGTGCTACAGGGATTGCCTTGGAGGCCCAGGGAGAGATGTGGATATAGGTTCAACGTTTTAAAACTGGAGTTTAAATTAAACTTATTAAACTTTTATTTTATATATAGTGTATTTCTGCATGACATTTATTTTGAAACCAGTATTTTTGTTGCTGAAATAATAAAAGTCTTATTTAATGTAAGTTTTATGTGTTCATTTAGTGCGACCCCATTTATACTATAAGCTTAAGAGCAGAGGTTATATTACATTCCCTTTTGCTTCCCACTCCCGCCCCAACATCAGACACAGCCCCTGAGGGGGTAAACAATGGAGCACTAAATTAATCCTGCCAGTCTTCAGGGGTGCACCTGCCAGGAAAAGCATATGTCTGAGCATGGATCATGATCCATCTAGGAGAGCTGAGTCTGTTCAGGAGACCTTTGTCGTTCGTAGGGAGGGAACTTGCCCCAAGACGCAAGGTCTCCAGAGACACCCTGTGCTGACTCTGCCACCTACTAGCTAACTGATTGTGGAAATTTTACTTTGTCTCTGTCTGACTTGGCTCATCCGGAAAACAATAGAGGATAATAAAAGTATCCCATAGCTGATGCAAAGAATAAGTGAGTTAAAATACATAAAGATGTTGGAACAGTCTCTTGTACATGGTAAGAACTATATTAGTTATTATATTAATATAGACATATAAATATTATACATATTTATATAGGACATTTTATATTTATGTAGTAGTATATATTTTTCATCATTATCTACCTAGCCTCTGAGTCTCTTTCCTATGTTTGAAGAACTCTTGCCTGATAAGAACCAGAAGCTGGATCCTAACACAAGAGAGCAAGCTTTGTATTTACACATCCTGCTCGGGCAGGCGTGTAATGTAACCCTAACCAATTAGATGAGTCTTTCCCATGCTTTGACATGGGAGCCAAAGACGCAAACAGCAGGGGAATAGAGAATCTCCGTGCATGGTGTACAAATGACTGCAGTCCTTGCTTGTATATCCCAGAAGAACTGGTAGTGGCAGAGCAGATTGCAGTGACCATGCAGTAATAGCCTCAGGTGTTGTGAGTTTATTCCAGCTGTGGTTCCAGTAGCCGGGCCATCTGATCTTCTGCATCTTTCTCAGATCCCATTTTACCAGTCATCCTTATGATAGTGGGAAGCCCCAAATGTCCACTTATGTAATATATTTATATATGTGTGTGTGTGTGTGTATATATATGTATATAAACAGCTTTATTAATATAATTCACCTACCATGCAGTTCACTCCTTTAAAGGATAATAAGTCCTCACTTAATGTCATCAATAAGTTCTTGGAAACTACAACTTTAAGTGAAACAACATGTAACGAAGCCAATTTTACCAGAGGCTAATTGATATAAAAAAGAGTGAAGTTAGTCCGGCATATTTCTGGTCATAAAAACAATCTAAACTTCTAAATAAAGATCCAAAACAATTCTGATATAAACATTTACACAATTGTGAGCTATATATCCACTGAAGAGCGATGAATGAAAACAAGTAAGATAATTATTTTCCAACCCACTTATTCCAGGTCAGGGTCATAGGTAGACAGAATCTCTGCCAGCAGCTCAGGGTGCAAGACTGGGCCCACCCTGGACATGAGGCCCTTCTATTGCAGGGCCAGTCACACACACACACACACACACACACACACAAACACACACACACAGACTGGGACAATTTAGACATGCCAGCGGACCTCAAGTGCGCATCTTTGGGATGCGAGGGGAAATGGGGATACCCTGAGAAAACTCATGCAGACCTGGGGAGAATGTGCAAATGCAACATGGACAGTGGCTCTGGCAGGAATTAATTTTTTAATCAACATTATAATGAAGCAACATTGAACAAAATGACATTATTTGAGGACAAGTCAACAGTGTTTAGTATATTCATTGAGTTGTGTAATAATCACCACATCAATTTTAGAATATTTTCATCGCCCCAGAAAGAAATCCCATACCTAACAGCAGTCACTCCCCACTCCCCCCCAACCCCTGACACCTCCAGCCCTAGGCAACCCCAATCTACTTTCTGTCTCTTCTCTACTCTGGACATGTCATGTACATGGAAACATACAATATGTGATGTCTTATGACTTCTTTCTCTTAGTAATGTTTCCAAAGTTCATCTGTGTTGTAGCATGATTGCTTAACTTCCTTCCTTCCTTCCTTCCTTCCTTCCTTCCTTCCTTCCTTCCTTCCTTCCTTCCTTCCTTCCTTCCTTCCTTCCTTCCTTCCTCTCTCTCCCTCTCTCTCTCTCTCTCTCTCTCTTTCTTTCTTTCTTTCTTTCTTTCTTTCTTTCTTTCTTTCTTTCTTTCTTTCTTTCTTTCTTTCTTTCTTTCATATCCTATTTTAAGAATATACTTTTGTCAGGCCAGTGAGGCTCAGTGGTTGAACATTGACCCATGCATCAAGAGGTTGCTGGTTTGGTTCCCTGTCAGGACACATGCCCAGGCTGTGGGCCCGATCCCCAGTGGGGGGCATGCAGGAGGCAGCCAACTGATGTTCACTCTCATCGACGTTTATATCTCTCTCTCCCTCTCTCTTCCTCTCTCTCTAAAATCAATAAAGGAAACAAAATTTTTTAAAAAAAGAATATACTTATTATTTTCTATGTACAGTATCAGTTAATAGATTCCTGGGTTGTTCCAGCTTTGAGGGTTCGCTTTTGAAATCAGCCTCTGAGATCTGTTCCGACTCCAAGAAGGCTCTTCTCAGCTGCCTCTTTCCCTGGCTCTGGGGAACCAGCTGGCCCCTGGCTTTGTCTGCTGCACTTTAGACCCTTTCAGTTGCTTACACCACAATCGCTAGGTTTTGATGCTGCCCTTAGATTTGAATGCTTCATACTCTGTTCAAAATAAAGCCCATTTCTTCGGGGAGAGCTTGAGAACTCTTTGTTGTTAGGGCCAGTCTCTCGTAGGCAAAGTCTCTGGGCTAGGAATAGGAACAGTATGACCCACTTCTCTCAGAATAACACACTGCTTTTCCAGTGGGGCGCAGTCTCTGATTTTCTCTATCTGGGTCTTCGAGCATGAGCTTGCACCCTGGGAGTGAGCTAGCATCCTCCAGCCCCAGCACCCTAGGCTTACTGTGCCAGGGGTAGAGCGTCACCTCAAGAACGCCTGACTCTCAGAGGCATGCACTTGGAGCTGGGCTTCTACACAGAGGAGAAAGGGCATGGAAAGTGCTGGAGAATACCAGGCTCAGCTGATTAGGAGCCTGAGGGAGAGAACACCTCCATCGTCTTGACAACTCAGCCCACAGCGGGCTTAATCATGCTGAGCTGTGGCCGAGGTGGGCGGCAGTGGGTTGTGGTCAGCTATCATATGCTCTTGCTGTTCTCACTGAGATTTCGTTTCTTTATTTATTATATCCCCTTGGGACTATCTCTAGAAACTCTCATTTTCATGATTTTCACCATTTGGGGTTATTTCACTGGGGGACAATTGTGCAGAGCACCTCACACTACCATTCTAAGTTATGCCCTCAATGTCCTATGAATAAATACACTTTGTATTTACATAATCCCAATTTATTTTCTCCCCCTCCTCCTCTCCCCCTCCCCCTCCCCTCCTCCTCCTTATTTCAGAACACTAGCTAGTATCATACGTAAGCTCTGCAGTCAGATCTCTAGGTAGTAGGCCTGCTGTGGGAGTTGAAAATAGGACTGCAGTGAATGGAGGGAATATAATAAAATTCTACCTCAAACTTGCAAGGTTTAAGCAATTCTGAGTCTTTCTTCAATGGAATCGTTTATACTTCCAAATTTTGCTACATTGAAAAAATGCTCTCTTAGCCCCACCTCCTGCCACCCCCTCTTAACTCTGCTAGCGAATTCATGTAATCTATACTTAGTCCTTTGCAAGTCTTTGATGAGGTCAAAATTCAAATGCACTTTTATTTCAATTTTGACATAGAAATCTATTTGCCTTTAATTAAAATAATTGTAAATAAAGCTGCATTTAAAATTATCTTAATTCCTGGTTATATATCCATTCTTAAGTTTGAAAAACATTTCTATAGAAATATCTCTTACATGACATTACTCTATATTTATGAAGAATAAAGAAAATGATGTAATAATAAGAGTGTGTATTTATTCCCACATTATAACTCTTGTTCTTTAAAATGCCAGGTTTTCCTAAAGTGGACATTTGGGAAAAGGTGTTTGGAAAAAGTTTGCTTATTAAACAAAATTCACACTTAATTAGTTGTGAGAAAATTTTGAAATAGTCTGTCTTTTTTTCTTGTAAAATTATCTTGTCATATGAATCCACACCCATTTGGGCAAGGATCCGGGGAATTGTGGACCTAAGAGGCAGGTGCAACTGTCAGTGGGCGGACTGTGAACCTGAAGGGCAGGTGCACCTGTCAGTGCCCATTGGTGCCAACACAGCGGCCACGGTCAGAGCCTCAGGCACCACCCATTCCTAATGGTTAGAAGACCATGTGATAGAATGAAATGTCACCAGACTGAAGTCGCACGTCTTACATTGCTGTATTCCAGTTATTTCTATACTTGCACTTTTCCCACTAATAAGCTGTAAACTCCTTGTGGGCAGAGAACATGTTTTATTTGATGTTTTGCTTTTTAGTATTCATCTTGCGATGTTTTTCCCCAATGTTTTTATTGAGGTAAAATACAAAAACCATATAATTTACCATTTTGACCATTGTAAGTGTGCAGTTTGGTGGTATTAAGTGAGCTCCTAATGTACAACCATCTCCACCATATTTGCCTTAAGTCTTTCCTTCTTGTAAAACTGAAACTCTGTATCCATTAAACAATCACTCTTCATGCCTCCATCTCCCAGCCCCGGAGGCCACCATTCTGCATTTCTCTCTATGGCTTTGACCACTCTAAATACCTCATATAAGGGCAATCATACAGTATTTGTTTGTGACTGGCTTATTTCAGTTAACATCATGTCTTCGAAGGTCATCCATATTGTAGCAGATGTCAGAAAGTTCTTCCTTTTTAATGCTGAATAACATTCCATTATATGTATATACCCCATTTACCTATTCATTTATTTGTTGATGGACACTTGGGGTGATTACACATTTTAGTTACTGTGAATAATAAATGCTGCTTTGAATATGGGTGTACTGCCTGGCCAGTTTGGCTCAGTGGCTGTGCGTCAACCCACGCACCAAGAGATCGCTGGTTCGATTCTTGATCAGGGCACATGCCCAGGTTGTGGGCCCAATCCCCAATGGGGGGCGTGCAGGAGGCATCCAGTCGATGCTCTTTCTCATTTATGTTTTTATCTCTTTCTCCCTCTCTCTCTAAAAAATCAATAAAGAAAAAAATATTAGAATATCTCTTTGAGATCCTGCTTTCAGTTCTGTTGGGTATATACCAGAAGTAGAATTGATGGATCATGTAGCGATTCTCTTTAATTTCTTGAGGAGCCGCTACACTGTTTTCCATGGCAGGTGTAAAGTTTCCAACTTCTCCACATCCTCACCAAAGCATGTTATTTTCTGGAATGTATGTCTGTATGTATGTATTTTTATTAATTAATTACTTTATTTTTGTCACAGAAAGTGTCAGTGGGAGATAAAAGGAGAAACAGCTATCTCTTTTTATTTAGAAGTCTTTTTGTTTTTCTTTATTTTTAATGGGTGTGAGGGGGATATCTCATTGTAGTTTTGGTTTGCATTTCCCTAACAATTCATTATGTTAAGCATCTTTTCATACGCTTATTGGCAATTTGTCTGTCTTCTTTGGAGAAATGTCTATTCACACACTATAGGATTTTGTATGTGTATAACCCTACAAGTGAATAATGACTGCTTTAAATTCTAGCTCTAATTTTCTGAGCAATAGATATGTAAGAAAAATTTTAATTGCTAGTTTCCATATGTCATGACCAGAAGAAAAAAGAAATTATTCTATATAGAAGTCAAATATATAATCCATGTTGTGTTTATTAT
Organism: Molossus molossus; assembly: GCF_014108415.1. Lineage (NCBI taxonomy): Eukaryota > Metazoa > Chordata > Mammalia > Chiroptera > Molossidae > Molossus > Molossus molossus. Next base: position 19,613,969 of record NW_023425344.1, read on the forward strand.
CTGGGAAATCTGAAGAGACAGAGACCTAGAGACTAGATCCCTTTTCCCATTCGCTTTTCGATATATGACATATTCTCTCTAAGCTTCAGGTTCATCATTGGCAAAATTAAATTATTTACTATTGTCTATTTTTTTCAGACCAAATAACTGTAATATTCCAGTTACACTTGACATGTTCCAATTAAGCAGTTTTTAGTAGTAAAGAATATGAGTATGATTATAAATAACGTATCCTTCTTCTCATTGTCTGGAGTTCTCAATCTCTTTACTATCTGTGAGAACAAGAACTGAATTTCTTAATTATTTGATTAACATTTTGAGAAATTAAGCCTGATACAGACTAAAGATAAAGGGAAAACTCAACTTTAAATAAATTCTTCTAAATTAACAACCTTTTCTAGAAGGTAAAAGACTGTGGAGTTTCTCCAGAACTTCTATGACTCTGTGATGAGCCAAGAAAGGCTTGTACCACTGGTCAATTCACAGAACAGCACTCTGGATGGGCATGCTTCTTCTGCATTCTTTGCACCATCATAACAAAGACATATCTTTTTAAAATGTATTTTAGTTATTGAATTTCTATGTATGTTTAAGTTTTGTTCTGTTTCATTTCCTTTTTACAAAAAGATAAAATTATTTGACCATTGCTTATCATATCAATTTTTTTGTAAGTTGTTGTCCAAGGAATGTCTAAATATGGAGACAGCATTAAACAGCAGTTTTAAAGAAATTAATTTCATAATTGCTTAAAACATCCTTTTTGTATCATAAATCATGCAGTATGCCATCAATTTTTTACATTTAAATATCCACTTAATTTTTATGTTGATTACAGTCATGTCAAAATGTTCTTTACTTCCCTGGTCTTTTTTCAAAGTCTGTTAATGTAGAGAGATGGTTTTAAAATAATTAGCATGCAGAACCTATTCCATTAGCAGGATCAAGGTATTCTACTGCTATAATTGAATAATGAATCTTTTCCCAATTTACAGGGAAAAAAAATACGTACCTAATGGAGATAATTTTTAATTTTATGTTTTTCTTCCAAAAGTATTTGTCTTAGAACATTGACTCTTGTTGTATCTCATTGATCACTCATATATGTAAGATGATGTCTAGCCCGACCAGTGTGGCTCAGTGGATTGATCATCATCCCATGGTCTAAGAGGTCCTGGTTTGCTTACCAGTCAGGGCACATGCCTGGGTTGCAGGCTCAATCCCCAGTAGGGGGCATGCAGGAGACAGCAGATCAGTGTTTCTCTCACATTGATGTTTCTCTCTCCTTCCCTCTCTCTCTAAAAAATCAATAAAAACATTAAAAAAAAAAAAAGATGATGTCTGATATGCACAAAGTTGAGTGTATGGGATTTAAAGGTGCCTTCTACTTTGTGTCTGAGTATTTCAGCGGTGTTTCACAAATAGCTCTGTGACGGCAGCTGCTAAACCAAAGAATAATTTTGAGACCTACTGATCTAAGTCAGAACTTAAGGAAAATAGAAGAAAAATTATAAATGTGGAACAGATTAAGTTAATATTCCTGGCTAAAAATAACTCTTTGAGTGCTCTGGCCAGTGATTCAGTTGGTTGGTTCACGTCCCATACAACAAAAGACTGTGGATTCATTCCTGGTCAGGACACGTACCTAGATTATGGGTTTGATCCCTGGTCAGGATGCATATGGGAGGCAACCGATTGATGTTTCTCTTTCACATCAGTACTTCTTTCTCTCTCGTTCTCTTTCCCTCTCCCTTCCTCTATCTCTTAAATCAATTAAAAAACAAAAACATATATCCTCAAGTCAGGATTTTAAAAAATACCTCCTTGAGTACTACAAGATGTATTAACCCATCTAGTGTAACTATATTAAATCATTCATCAAGTGCCCTTACCAGTTTTGCAGTAGGAAAATTTTATAGAGATTGCCATCTAAACAGAGTGAATATTAAAACTTACTCTCTCTTTATTTGAATGAAATCATCCTTGTAATAAACTTTAAAACATTTATAAAAGTTCATTTACCAGAAGCAGTGGCAATATAAATACTGAAGCTAATTTTATTTGAATATTTATATTAAAAAATAACTGTTTTGATAGCCATACTGCTATAGAAGAGTTTGAAATTTATTGTAATGATGAGTCTAAGGATCTCTGTTTCCATGAGAGAGAGAGAGGAAGAAGGAGGAGGAGGAGGAGGAGGAGGAGGAGGCAGCTTCACAGCAGGGAGGGGAGGGGGAAGAAAGGAAGAGGACAGAGGATGGTGATGAGGAGTAAGGAAGGAAGGGAGGAAGATATGAAGGAAGGAAGGAAATAATGAAGGGAGGGAGGGAGGGAAAGAAGAGGTTTACAGAATAACATATCAGTGGATGCTAGAATATGAGTTATTATCCACACTGCACAATAATTTATTAATACAGACATGTTTTTTAAGATTTTAAGTATTTCCCTTAATTTGTTTTCTTTTGACCCATTACTTAAGATAATTTAAGAATATAATGTCATTTTATGCATATTCAAGAAATAAAATATTCTTTCCCCCTTCTGTAATGCTGTGTGTACAATAAAGATATATACTTTGGAAATTACAGACATCTGTGGAAAGTCCCTCACAATAGAAAATGCCAGCAACATGAAAATATTTGTGTTTTCTTTTGCCATTAAAAATAAAGGCTTCTTTTCAAATATAACATATATGTTTTTGTTAAAAGTAGACATTTTAATTTTGCTATTTAGTCAATTATTTTAAAAGTAATTTGAGGTTAAATTGTTCACCTCAGTGTGCATGTTCGAGATTTTACATAAGCATGGTCCAGTATACCTCCTCTTGCTTTCCAGATTATACAATAGCTTTATGAATGGATGTCTTACCTAAGTCGTCTTATGGGTAAAATGAAGCCATTGGCATGGGCTATAGGTCAATATTAGAGAAGACCAATAATGTAACTGACTTCCGTATTCAGAGATCTGCCTTTCAACACTCCAATCGCTCTTTACTATAGCACTATGAGCAGTATAGGATGAGAAAAATTCATAGCTGTGTCTCCCTAAAATGTAATATGCCCTTTATCATGAAGCAACAAGAGCAACCTGGAGGAGGTTGTAATATGCCTAAAAAATGCTGCTAAATTCCAAGAAAAAAAGCATCTGTCAGGCTACCTGGCAATTCAGAGCATCAGAACACCCAAGTCAGTCATCACTGACTTAAAGTTAGTCATTGTTTTCTCACTTTCAAACTTTCTGTCCTCAAATCCTAACGGGCACATATTTTCTCATTAGTTTAAATGAGAAATATTATAAAGTGTTCAATGTATATCTAAAACGTTCAAACAATATCAAAAAGGTAAATAAATTTTATAAAGTGCTGAAAAGGAAGTATCAGACTATCAGGTAAAAATGTAAATTGCTTTAAATATTGTTGCTTGGTCTTCAGAATACTAATATAGTTATTAAAATAAAATAAAATAGTTGTTTTATATGTGGGGACATGTTCTTCTCCCTGTAATTACTTTTCTCATTTGCTTTGCTTCCTTGTGTACAATTTTCTTCAATATTTTCTCCACTTCTTTGGGACTCATTGTACCATAGTAGATAAAAATAAGGATTCATATAATGGCGAAATCATGCTCAGATGAGAACGATATGGCAGAAAAAAAGGCTGTTAAGGTGTATTTTGCCAGAATTGCCTCTATTAGGCCCACAACATGCAAAACACTTTCTAATTGTTGAGAATTCAAAAGTGCTTCCAAAATCTCTGTACATGTGTAGGACAGTCTACCAATTATCCTTGAAATGAAACAAGGTTTTCTCTTATAGAATTTTGTTGAAAATGTTGCTTTCGAGGAGACAAACTTTGGGGAGGCAAATATAAATTGTTCCTATTTAAGTACTGGCTAAATATCCTTCTATTTGGGAGACATGGACATAAGAGAAACTTAAGAGTTTAAAAACCAAGGGATGCTTTCTAGGAAAAATGTTAAGCTGGGAGGCGATCTGCAGAGGTCTGACCACATTGATATTTGGGTAACAGAAAATGATCACAATCTTCTTAGCATGCCTATAGTCGGGCCCTCAGAAAGTGCTATCTGTTTTCTCTGTATTGTGGAAGATATGAAGGTATTTATTTTGTAACTCAAACAAGACAAGATCTAATCTTAAAATGTTTGCTCCAGATTTTAGAATTCCAAGGTATTTCTCTGACCAAATGTATTTATGTTGTAGTTGTTTAAGCTTATTACCCACCCCATAGGTCCAGTATTTGATAAAAAAATGAATGGATGCCACTTCTTCAAGTTTTTAATCAATACCATGGCCACTTCACCCATTTTGACTGCACTAAGAACAGAAAGCTTCTCTGTGGTAGGTTTTGAGTCTTGTCCTATGATTAACTATCAGCCATAGCAACACAGTAGCAGTTCAGTTTAATTAGCTATATGGTTTTATTTATTTTAAAATTTTTTATCTTTATTGATTTTTAGAGAGAGAAGAAGGGAGAGAGAGAGAGAGATAGAAACATCAATGGGAGACAACATCGACTGGTCACCTCCTGCATGCCCCCACTGGGGATCAGGCCCACAACCTGGGCATGTGCCCTGACCAGGAATTGAACCAGCGACCTCTAGGTGCATGGTCAACACTCAACCACTGAGCCACACTGGTCCGGTGCTATATGGTTTGAAAGATGGCTGAATCAAGACCTTAATTTTTCTGCATGGGATTTATGCCCTTACAGAGATACGCTTTTTCCAGATAAAACTTATTTTTGGTTATTTCAAGAAAAATGAAATCTAACAAAATAGGAACATAAAATATTTAAGAATTTATTCTTAAACTATTGAAATAATGATGGAATGAAGGATAAAACTATAGTGTCTTTAATTAATGAAGACATTAATTGAATTGTAAATTAAGCAAGATAGTTTAACTAGTCGTATTAGGTACAGCCACCATCTATATTTAGGAAGGTTTGAGAGAAGAAAGAAAACACAGGTATTTCATTATGCTTTTGGAGAGAGTTATCTATTAGGTACCATTACTGATGAGCCTTTATTGCATCATATATGTAGTGACCCAAGCAATCCACTCTTTACTGTGTATCCACCATTTTTCTCATTTCCACATATCATTTTATATATATACATATATATACACACATATAAATAAACAGTGACTGAATGTTATAGAAAAACATAAACTAATGCTTACAGATATTATAATAACTATCTCTGCATTTTATACATACACATATGTAAGTGATCTGTATGTTATGCTATGCATGTAATATACAAATATGATCTACAAACATAAGTTTAAGCTTTTTTTTTATATTTTGTTCAGATAGAGTGGGAAGGAGAAAGAGAGAGAGAGAAACATCGACATGAAAGGGACAAATCGAGTGGTTGCCACCCACACGACCCAACCAGGGCCAGGGACAAACTGCAACCATGGTTACGTGCCCTTAGCGGGAACTGAACCCGGGTTTCTCCTGCCCGTAAGCCAACGTGCTAACCACTGAGCCAAACCAGCCAGTGCAGTTCAAGTTTTTATATCATCATATAATAATCATTCAGTGCTTTTGAAACTTTTGATTTGAGGGCTCCTTTGAAAAAATGATGACAGCAATAGGCTCTGTTCTCCTTAAATTTGTTTATGATTTTAAGTTATTCATAAATTTTAACCTCCTCATATCCTTAGAAACTCCAGATTAATATCTTTCATGTTTAACCTTTTGAGGGACATGATATAGTATGTGGTGTTTCAGCAATAGAGGTCCTGTCAGAATCAAGGGTGCTCTATTTCTCTATAGTGTGGCCCATAGGAATTTGATCTGGTTCTGAATGCCACGTTCCAAAAATGCACAGTAAAATCAACCCCTGTGTCATGAAATCTTTAAACTGAACACAGTAAAAATCTCCCCTAAATGCTTCATTCAAGATTTATAATTAATTCCCTTTTAAGCAGAAATCTCTCTTGCATTTGCATAATATTGCTAATCAAGGTGACTGATTTTTTTAATTTTTGCTTGTTCAATTAATGTTATCTGCTCAGCTATTGTTTTTAATTGTACATTATTGAGAACATTTTCAAGTCAATTTGTATTCTTGTATGACATAAACCAGGATATAGGCAGTTTTTAAATGTTTTGTCCTATACCTGATCTTTTGTCTTGCTCTAAATCATAAAGTTTTATCCTTTCAACCTAGTCACTTCCCTTGTCTGTTATTTGCATGGATTTAAAAGTATTGTAGCCTTTTGCCAAATCTCTTTCTATCTTAGTTTTTCTCAACCTTAATCTTTTTTCCTGTACTAAGTCTGTAATTCTGCCTCCACATTCTTTTATTCCCATGAACTTATCTCTAATCACAGGCATTTTTTTCCTGCATAAAACCTGCAATATCCTGTGTTACTATTCATTCCGTGTGGTTCTCGCGGATTCTGTAGATCAGCGTTATATTAGCATTCTGGGCAGCACAGATCTATGTTCCCAGTTAACAGCTCTTCCTGTAGGTATCTCAGCCAAAGCAGAGTACCCGTAAAAAAGTTTGTATGATGACTATCAATGTTAACCATATATTTTTAGTGATTTGCAAATAATATTATCATTTTCATCAGGAATCAAACAAATACAATTAAAAACAAGCCACCCAAATGAATTAGTATACAAGTATTTTTACCTGAACCACCTGATTCTAGGTTTTGTGGTTCACCCCTTCTAGGTTTAAGGCAATGATTTCACACCTACAGAGACAGCTCCAGCATCAACATCTGTTTTAAGTAGATGACTTGGAGAAATACTTAAACCAACAATCGAAGACACACTCAAGTACGTATGGGTCTGATTCTGACCTTGCTGCTCCATTCTGATTTTACTGGCTTTGTAATTACCCTTCAGACAGAATTCTCAAAATAGCAATGTGCACAGTATCTTTTTTTTTATTGCTAGGACTTTGGTCTCCACCTCATTGTTTCCCTTTCTCTTTTCTCTGTTAGAGAGCAGAGTCCTGCTACTAAAAACCAGCTTGTTAAAATTAGGATCATATCTCCTAATGGCAAGATTTCTACAAATAATCCCGGCTCCTGCATTGCCACAGCTCTGCAGTGAGGCCTGTGGGGAGAGCCTGCGTTCGGCGTTGGCTTTGCCCACGCCCCTGCTGTGCTCCACAAGCACACATTGCCTCTCCTCCAGCCACCTGTGAGGACACGTGTAGTCCGCTTACGCGAGCTTCTCACACTTCCTGTGACTGTTGCCCAGAGCCTGTGCAGCCATGGGTGGTGGGGATTGATGTCAGATGCTCCCACTTACCTACTGGCAGACTGAATGGAAAGTGTCCTTCACCATAAATATGGCCATTTGGACACTAGCAATGTCTCCTTTATTTTTCCTCTTACTGTGTTGACATGTGTGATACATGCTCTCCCCGTGGCACAAGCAAGAATCAGCCAAGGAATGCAAAGATAAATGAAACAGCAAATTGATGTTTCTATCTCATATGCTCTCTCTCTCTCTCTCAAATCAATAATTTAAAAAATACTTTTTAAATTTAAAATGTATCCTGTTAACCTCTATTAGTTATTATTCCTACTACATGGCTCTTGTTTTGCCACACTTAATTTTTAAAGTTCATTTCAATACCTTTTCCATTTACAGAAAAGTACTTATTTAACCTTTGCTATTATCTTTCCTTGGAATATTTTCCCTTTATTTATCTAACTCTCAAATTACTATTTTAAGTACCACTTACCAAAATATTACCTTCTCCACAAAAACTCTGCGTGAGATTGCCAAGGACATGTGACATTCTCCTCTATGACCCTGTAGCACTTGCGAGACGTCTTTAATTCAGCAGAGTCTAATTTTTATCTAGATAAGTTTACATTTCTGTCTCTTTCACTAACTTAGGAGTTGCTTCTTGAAGTCATTAATATCATTTATTTTTATTTCTTTGCACACTGACTATGCAAAACAGCAGGCTACCATGTAGGGTACTGAATTAAAATTCTATTTCATATAACCACATCTAACCCACAAACCCCAATGAAACTCGTGTGTGATTTAGGCAAGGCGGGAACACTGTGTTGTAGTTCCTGGGGTTACCCATCAAGGCTGCGTAGAGACTGCAGTGACGTTTAGAGGACATGCTCTCATTCTCTTGGTCTTACAAGATAGTGGGAGAAATCTCATGCTTCATCAATGTTTATTACAGTAATTATCATCATCATGGAGGCCAAATACTTTGCTGGATGTTCTCCTGCATTGTCTCAATTAATCCGGCAGCATCAATTTAGGTGGGTAGTTGCTAATTCTTTTTGGGAAGGAGAAAAGGAAGAAGCTGAGAGGGGTTAAGCAACTTTCCCAAGATCTCAGAGCAGGGAGATACAGTCCCAGATCTGTCTGATCCACAGTGCATGTGCTTCCCCTACGTTACACGGACACAGAGAAACTAACATCCTCTTAGAAAGGGGGTGGGCATGAACAACGCATCTCCTCTGCCTGCTCTAAGAAACAGAGAGGAGGCCTGCATGCTCTGTTTATCTACAAACCTGTGATGTTCAGTAGGTGTTAAAAAGGTGTGCTATTGGCCAACCACTAAGGGGCAGTGATACACAACAATCTGCTCCGTGTGGCTCTGAGCAGTGAGTCATGGCAGCTCAAGTCCATTGCAAAGGAAAGAATTGAATCCTCTTGGTTTTATTTCTCAGTAGAGAACTGGAGCAGAAACAAAGCAAAACACTTCGTCTCCCCCCAGGACCCAGTTATACCTTTTACTAAGACAAACACTTCACATTCAATCCCCTCTCCCACTGCTGATGAGAGGGAAATACATTTAGAGAATCAACCTGAGCAACCAGATTCCTCTTATACGAAAATAAGCGGTGGCTTTGTTTCCAGATCTCTTTCTCAACTTAACTCACTGTCCTATGCTCATAGAGACAAGCAAGTTAACAGCCAACATGAAAAGATGTTTTCTTGTGCAACTGGAGCTTTAGGTTTTAAATGTCTGAATGCTTGACCTCCAGTAATTAGTGTACTGGTAGCTAATGTCCTCCGAGCTCTATCAACTCCAGATCCTTTGCATAATACCCTCAGGTATTGCTTTTATGCTGGGCCAGATTAGATGCAGGGAAATTGCTATTATACAGGTTAGGAGGAAAATCTTTGCACTGTCGTTGACAGGCTGTATTGATCTAGTACGGAATCCAGCCATTACTGAGACAGATGGGGGAGCTCTGACACTCTCAATCCAGAAATTGCATCAGCTATTGCTGATGCCGCTGCACACGCTGACAATAGCTACAGTCTGAAAAGCAGGGTTTACATGCCTAAAATAAATTGTTTTGATTAGAACCTTTAGGAGAGAAAGTCATAAGCTACAGTTTTATTGACTACTTGCCAAACAACGCAGACCCATGCACTGTAAGCTTATTTTGCTCGTGTAAGTCAAGTACCAACTAGGCTTTTATTTTCTAAGGTTATGGACTTGGATTATAATATATTATCATTTGCTCTGAATTATTGCACACGTGGCCTCCCGGGAGGTGGAATAAATTCTCAAGTATTGCTGACCTCTGCGTATATGTTTGTTTGTTTACTAGCCTGATTCCTTGCAGCAGGCGTACGCTAATTTTGTGTGATAAAGACTGCTTTGATTACTCTGTAATCCCTTAAGTGCTGTGGCCAACAAAGTTCCCAAAGCTGCCACTGGGCTCTAAGGAAACAAATTGTAAAGAGAATAATCATATAACTAGCTATATTAGTAATGCCTCCTCTCCTTTTCTCCTCTTCTTCTTCTTCTTCTTCCCCGAAGCATAGTTTTTTCTCCTGCAGAGAGCTTTCTTTTAATCTGTTGCTGTTTTTCAAAAACAAGACAATTTGGTGCAATCAACCAAACAAAATTTGGACAAATCATTGTAAAATGCAAAATGAGAAGCCAGCATGCTTTTTTGTTGTTGTGCTTTTCCCTAAATCTGGACTGGTGTTACATTATCTCCCTAGAAAGCAATGCATTGTGATACTCTGTTTCTAACACACTGCATGGCGATCATTCTTTCTTGCTTAGCCTGCTTGTGTGGGTTTCAGAGTTGGTTGCTAGAGATAGAACTAAGCATGTACAAAGTTTATCATATGTGCTACCTGTACTGACTGCATCCTGGTGTGTCTGTTGTGCCTACAGAAAACAAATATCGCTCCGAGAGAAAATTGTATGCGTGTTTTCCATTCACACCTGTTTAGAAGTTAAAATTAAGGACAGGGTCCTGAATAGTTTGCTCAGTGGTTAGAACTTTGGCCCACAGACCAGAGAGTCCTTGGGTTTGATTCTGGTCAAGGGCACGTACCTGGTTGTGGTTTGGTCCCTGGCCCTGGTTGGATCGTGCGGGAGGCAGCCAACTGATGTGTTTTTCTCACATTAATGTTTCTTTCTTTTTCTTTCTCTCTTCCTCCTTCCCTCCCTCCCTCCCACTGTGTCTGAAGATAAATGGAAAAAAGTATCCTGTGGTGAGGATTAAAAAAAATTAAGGACAGGAATAAAAGGAAACCATATATATTCTATCAACTATTTTATTACAGGCATTGTATTGAATGATTTACATACACTACTTCATTTTATGTCAAATTTACACACAAAAAACAACTAACATATACTGCTGTACCTATTAAGTATGAACTTTGGATCATCAATCTTTGGTATTTACTAATCCTACTACATTCTAACTTTGTGTCAGATTAATTAATCAATTAATATAATGAATGTAGAACATGATAATTTCCCTCTAGGACTTCATAATTCATTCGAGATATATGAATCATTGTATTCTGTTGTTAGCTAGGAAATGCTAAATGTCAAATGGTTATCAAAGCTACATAATAAGATGCCAATAAAGGCTAGATCTTGCTAACTGAACAGAACGATCATTTATTTCTTATAACAAATGCCTGTTTAAAAAGTAGCATGTACACCTGGCCAGTGTGGCTCAGTGGACTGAGAGGTCCCTGGTTTGATTCCCTGTCAAGGCACATGCCCAGGTTGTGGGCTCCATCCCAATAGGGGGCGTGCAGGAGGCAGATGATCGATGTTTCTCTCTCATGCCCATGTTTCTATCTTTCTCTCCCTAAAAAAAAAAAAAAAAAAAATCAATGAAAACATATTAAAAATGGCATGTATTAATTAAAATAGCATGATCGGTATATAAAGTAATACTTGACCAGTAGCACTGCATGTTTCATAAATTGTCCTTAATATTTGCTGATACTGCCAGATTCTAAAGTGTGAGAGCCCAGGTCCTATGTTTTAATAACTCATTTGAATGACATGTTGCCTTGCTTTCAATTTATATGCCACACAAGAGCTAAAGGTGGAAAGAAATCTGCTAGAATCTGCACCTTGGATTTTGGAGTTAGTGCTAAAACATAGACCCACATCTACAATATTCAACATGCAGTCTAAATTACCAGACACTCACAAATGCTCATTGCAAAGTATCTGTCACTTTTCTAAGTGGTGTGAGTACAGTATTGCTGCAGTATATACCATGGAGCTTTTTAAAAAAATATTATTATAAGGTACATTTAAAAGATCATTATATGAAATTAGTAGACAGTTCTCTATGTGACAGAAATGGCCAGTGTGATTGTATGGAGTTTGCTTATCTAGACCACGCAGTTTACCCATCCAATTGTGTTGTAGGAATTGAAGGCTGCTCCAGGCAGCAGGAATTGGTAGTAGCTCACCTGCACTGAGAGTTCAGTGCTGTCCCTCTGCACTTAAGCAGTCAGGAGGGCCAAAAGCACTGCTCTGTCTCTTCCACTGTGCTTGTGAGAGAAAGTATTGGCACTTACTTTGCAACAGATTTGATATTCTGTTCTCTGAGGAAATGCTGTCACTGGTATTTACTCTCTGAGCAACAAATCCTCATAAATTATAATGGTTCTCCAGACAGCCATTTACAAATTTAATCAGGGATGATTTCCTTGCTTTTTTTTCAATTATCCCCAAATTATATTCAGTCACTGTAATATACTGAGTCCTGTACTATATTTATTCCAGAAATAAGACTGCAACAAGCTTCCAATCTAAAAGAAAGAACATAAATGAAGATACATGTGTCTTATAGCTTATTAAAAATGTTATTCCGCTTACTTTAAGTGCTGCAAGAGATTCTAGGTGATCCTGTCTGCTAAGGGACCCTTTCTTTTTTTCCATTGACAACAAATAACCAATAATTGTAGGTTGTTAACATGAATTAGAGTCTCAAACCTTCAGCACACACTTTGAAGACAGACAGGCCTGAATTTGTGTTCTGCCTTCACCACTTACCACCTATGTGCCCACCAAAATGTTTTAGCTTGTCCAGGACTCAGTTTCCATAAATATAAAACAAAACAATATTAATATATCTCTCAAACAATCATTTTTAGAATTAAATGACATAATGAATATAAATAATTCAGAGATGTCTAGATATAGTCAGTACTCAATAAACGATACCTATTATAAATAGTTATCTTTCCCTCTCTTTTTAAATGAAGCAACTTAACCTGAAATAATTTAAATAACTGCCAAGGTTTATATTAGAATTGGGATAGCCTCAGGGTCTGAACATGTGTCTTCAGTTTTGGATCACTTTCTGTTAAACTCTTTGCTGCAGCCATGTATATTATATAAGACACTCACATGTAAATAATTCCCGGAGCAGTTTACTTGCTGTTTAGTGAAGATTCTACTATTTTTGTGCCATTTCAGGTAAGAATGTAGAGAAGTAGTGGCCTGTCACCTCCGGATTTTGCTCTAGAGATTTCAATGACATTTTAGGCTTATCTCAAACTGCCTTTACATTTGGACATGGTCCTTTAGGTCACTGATGCTGGTTGAAGTTGAGCTGCCTCAAAAATCAATACTCAACAAGGCTGAACTGATGTTAATAAGCTAAGTAAAGGACCCCAGAGCAAGGGCTAAGGGTAGGGTAGCCTCAAGAAATTGGAAGAATAGCGTTTCCAGAGGTAGAACATGAGGAGAGGATCACAGTTGGGAGTTTTACTTTTGTTTCATTCCTCTTATAATGATATCTGGAAATTAATAATGGGAGGTGAAAAGAAGTATGTTAATAGGCAGACTGAAAGCTAAGCACACACAACTACAGAGATTTTTTTTCCCTAAACAATTAGAATAAGTACTGGTCAAAAATGCAGCAGGCAGATATGAATATATATATATATATATATTTTTTTTTTGGTACGTGCCCCTAGCGAGAACCAAACCCGGGACTCTTTGGTCCGCAGGCCAACACTCCAACCACTGAGCCAAACCGGCCAGGACAGATATGAATAATTTTTAAAATAAAGATAATAATTTATAATTTCAGTATCAGTAATCATCCCAAATCGTCAGTTTCAAACTTTAGAAGGCCAAATAGATAAACTTTTAAAAAATAGACCCGAATTCAGAAAATACTAAGAATTTAAAAATGAATGCAACAAATATCAATAGTTTTAACATGCTACAGTGTTACATAAGATTAAATTGGGCAAAACAATAAAATAATTGTGTTTTATTCCTGTGTCATTAATTTTGGCTCTGGGATTATAGTGTGATCCAATTTCATTGATTGCGAATTAAACATACTATTCAAGCATTTTCAAATAAGTGATTAAAATGTTCAATTGTTAAAGTCATTTTTAAATCTATGAAAACTATGCGTTTCTAAGTGAGTATTTGTATATGTGAGTTGATGAATACTGGTAGGTATCAAAAGCAGTAGATTGAAAGATAAATGTGTATATGTAAAGAGAGCTGGAGTCTCTGATGTATCCCAGTAAATAACACTTCTCTTTCTTGCCCAGATGATTTAAACTGATGTCTAAAACAAAGGAAAAGGTGATACAATCTTATCTGCTGATAAAGACTAAGCTGGAAAATGTCAATTACTGTTGGAACTAAGTGGTTCTGCTAAGTAATCCCCCAAACAGAATGGATACAGAATACAATAAATGTGTCATTCCATTGCTGCAGAGACCTTAGGTATCATGAGACTATCTAATAGTCTGGGCTCTTTCTAAATCTTTATCCATGTTTATATAGATATTGGAATGTTTAATACACAATCAAGAACATAAAAACAAGTGTTTTTTTTTATAGGAAAATGAAATAATGTCTTAATAGTTTAGTCCATCAAGAGCTGAAATATTGCTATTTCAAAATCTGTGGTGCAGCAATGGCTCTTCTCTTCAATGCACTGTCCCTTTCCACTTTGATTGACAATTATGTTGTGTAATTGCAGCATTTACATGGCACTCTTAGTCTCCTCAAGCAATGTGTACATGTCACATTTGTTTTAGCTTTAATGAATCTTACATTCAATATAAAAGATGAATTTCATATCTGTCATGCTTTTGTAGTTTAATATGACAACCACATATTTAATAAACCTTAAATGCTTACCTTTTTTCTGTTTTATACTTTTCATAATGTTGCACATTTGAAACTCATACCCTCCACTACTCAAAAATAATACTAGAAGGTAAGTCTCCCATCCTGGCATTGTTTTTAACACAATATGATCTTATTGTCTCTATTCAAAATCTCACCTGAGGAATATGGAGTTTTATTATAATTCATCCTAGTGAATTTTCCTCATGGTCTTTGAACAATTTTTCCCTCTTTTTCTCAACTCATTAACATGTGGGACAAGCAAAGTCCTATGAGGACAAACCCTAAAAATAACTTTTAAAGGTGCCCTTTATGTTTCATATCCCAGCCCTTCTTCCTGGCATGTGCCTAGCATAAGGGACAAAGGAATCTAGATTATATGTTTAACAGTTATGCATTTAATAACAATGAATACAGTATTTATTATTGTTATCTCTTTTTGTAATAAAAGAATACTCCTGTGAGAAGGTAGTAAGAAACAGCTATTATCCTATCATTGTTTAATCCAACAGCCAAACTGAGACCACATGATCAAAACTGAAACTATTCAGACAGCTAATCTTCCTCCTACCAAGTATAGGTGTGTTCAGAAATCTCAGGAAACTATTGTTATTACTGTTATTTTTTAAATTCCAGGAAATACTACCAATAATAATGCTGGCAACAGAATAAAATATGGACTTCTCTCTGTCCTTAGATTCTCTTTTGCAAACCAAACAGATAGTAAATTTTCTCATGAGTGAGATTAGGAGAGGAGAATTAGTACTTGCTTTGGCAGCACATATACGAAAATTAAAATGATACGGAGAGGATTAGCATGGCCCTTGCACAAGGATGACGAACAAATTCATGAAGCATTCCATATTTTTACAAAGAAACAACCCCCAAATGAAAGAAAAGGAGGAAACTTCAGAAAAATAGCTAAATGAAATGGAGGCAAGCAATTGATCAGATATAGAGGTCAAAGTAATGGTTATAAGGATGCTCAAGGAACTTACTGAGAATTTCAAGAAACTTAGTGAAATCTATAGCAGCATGAAACAAGAAATAGAAAACATAAGTAAGAATCAGATAGAAATTAAGAATAACAATCTGACATCAAGAACAAACTGGAAGGATTCAAATATAGAATGAATGAGGCAGAAGACTGAATAAGTGATTTGGCAGACAATGTAAAAAAAAAAGCACCCAATTAAAGCAGCAAAAAGAAAAATAATTAAAATGCAAGATAGTTTAAGGGAACCTTGGGACAATATGAAATATAATAATATCCACATCAGAGGGTACCAGAAGGAGAAGAAAGTGAGCACGAATAGAGAACCTGTTTAAAGAAATAATGGCAGAAAACCTCCCTAGCATAGTGAAGGGAAGTCACACAAGTTCAGGAAGCACAGAAAATTCCAATCAAGATGAACACAAATAGACCCACTCCAAGGCTCATTATAATCAAAATGACAAACATCAAAGACAAAGAAAGAATCTTAAAGGCAGCAAGAGAGAAACAGAGAGTTACATACAACAGAGGACCCATTAGAATGTCAGCTGATCTCTCAGCAGAAACACTTTGGCCTAGAAGGAGGTGGCATGAAGTATTCAAAGTAATGAAAATCAAGGACTTAAACGAAAGACTACTCTATCCAGCAAGGCTATCATTTAAAATTGAAGGTGAAACCAAGAGTTTCTCAGACAAAAAAAAAAGTCAAGTCTAAAAGTTATATAACCACCAAACCAGCATTGCAGTAAATGTTAAAAAGCATGTTTTAAACAGAAGGAGTCTAGAGAGAGAGGAACATAGTTATAAAAGAAAAAATGGCAGTAAATAAGTATCTATCAATAATAACCTTAAATGTAAATGGACAAAATGCTTGCATTGAAAGACATAGGATAGCTGAATGGATAAGAAAACATGACCCATATATATGCTGTCTGCGAGACCTACCTCAGACCACAAGTCTCACACAGACTGAAAGTAGCGAGATGGAAAAAACATATTCCAAGCAAATGGAACTGTAAAAAAGACTAGAGTAGAAATACTCATATTTGATAAAAATATACTTCAAAATAAAGACTGTAGCAAGAGACAAAGAAGGGCATTACATAATACTAAAAGGATGAATACAACAAGAGTATATAACTCTTGTTACTATATATGCAGCCAATACAGGAGCACTTACATATATACAAAAACTCTTCATGGACTTTAAGGGTGAGATTGATAACAATAAAGTCATACCAGGGGACTTTAACACCCCACTAACATCACTGGATAGATCTTCTAGACAAAAACTTAACAAGGAAACAGAGACACTAAAAGATGCACTAGAACAGATGGATTTAATTGATATCTATAGGACATTTTACCCCAAAGTTGCAGAACATACATTCTTCTCAGACATTTATATACACAGGACATTTTCAAAGATAGACTACATGTTAGGACACAAACTATGTCTCTATAAGTTCAAGGAGATTGAAATCTTATCAAGCATCTTCTCAGATCACAATAGCATGGAACTAGAAATCAATTACAGTAAAAACACTCAAAATCTTTAAAACATATGGTGGCTAAATAACATGTTACTAAACAATGAATGAGTTACCAATGAGATCAAGGAAGAAATAAAAAAAACTTCCTGGAAATTAATGAAAATGAACACATAGCAAAACAAAACCTATGGGACACAGTGAAAGCAGTCCTGGGAGGGAAGTTTATAGCATTACAGGCCTACCTCAAGAAACAAGAAAAACTTTGAATAAATTCCTAAGCCTACAACTTGAAGAATTAGAAAGAGAACAAAAAGAAAAACCCAGACTAAGTAGAAGGAAGGAAATAATAAAAGTATGAGTGGAAATAAAAGACATAGAGACTAAAAAACAAGACAAAGATCAATGAAACCAAGAGCTGGTTCTTTGAAAAGATAAACAAGATTGATCAGTCTTCAGCCATACTCACCAAGGAACAAAGAGAGAAGACCCAAATAATTAAAATCAGAAACTAAAGAGGTGAAATAACAGCTGACATTACAGAAATACAAAGGATTGTAAATATATACTATGCCAACAAATTGGACAACCCAGGTGAAATGGACAAAGTCCTAGAATCATATAGTCTTCCAAAACTCAACAAGGAAGAGTCAGAAAACCAGTAACAACTAAAGAAATTGAAGCAATAATTAATAAACTCTCAGCAAATAAAAGCCTAGCTCTGGACAGCTTCACAGGAGAGTTTATAACATTCAAAGAACTAACACCTAGTCTCCTAAATTCATTCCAAAAAATTCAATAGGAAGGAAGAATTCCAAGCTTTTTTCTTTTTTATATAAAGCCAGCATAATCCTAATTCCAAAGCCATATGAAGAAACTACAAAGAAAGAAAACTACAGGCCAATATCCCTGATGAACATAGATGCCAAAATCCTGAACAAAATACTAGCAAATCAAATCCAGCAATATTTTTAAAAAGGTTATTCATCATGACCAAATGGGATTTATCCCAGGGATGCAAAGCTGGTACAATATTCACAAAACAGTAAATGTGATACACAACATAAACAAAATGAAAGATAAGAGATGCGGAAAAAGCATTTGACAAAATCTAGCACCATTTTTTATAAAAACTCAGCAAAGTGGGAATAGAAGGATCATACCCAACATAATAAAGGCCATATATGACAGACCTACAGCCAACATCATGCTCGATGGGCAAAAACTAAAATACTTTCCCTTAAGGACAGGAACAAGACAGAGATGTTTGCTTTCATTACTCTTATTAAACATAGTACTAGAAGTCTTAGCCACAGCAATCAGACAAGAAGAAAAATAAAAGGCATCCAAATTAGAAAGGAGGATGTGAAACTGTCATTATTTGCAGGTGACATGATATTGTACATAGAAAACGCTAAAGACTCCACCAAAAAACTAGCAGATTTAATAAACAAATTCAGCAAATTAGCAGGATAAAAAATTGATGGCATTTTTATTTTTTATTTATCCTCACCCAAGGACATTTTCCCACTTTTTGTTCAGATAGAGTGAGAGGGAGAGAGAGAGAAACATCGATGTAAAGAGACACATCAAGTCGTTGCCACCAGTGTGACCCAACCAGAGCCAGGGACAAACTGCAACCGAGGTACATGTCCTTAGTGGGAACTGAACCTGGGTCTCCCTGGACCATGGGCCGATGCTCTAACTGCTGAGCCAAACCAGCCAGGGCTCTATGGCATTTTTATACACCACTAATGAACACTCAGAAAGAGAAACTACAAAAACAATCTCATTTACAACTGCAACAAAAAAATTAAGATACCTGTGGATAAATTTAACCAAAGAGGTAAAACACCTGTTCTCAGAAAACTATAGGACATTAAAAAAGAAACAGAAGGAGCTATAAAACAGTGGAAGCATATACCATGATTGTGTATTGGAAGAATTAACATTGTTAAAATGTCCATACTACCCAAAGCAATCTATAGATTCAATGCAACCCCTATTAAAATGCCAATGGCATATTTCAAAAATCTAGAAAAAATACTCCAAAATTTATATGTAACCAAAAAAGAATGCAAATAACCATAGAAATCTTGAAAAAGAAGAACAAAGTTGGAAGGATCACAATTCTGGATATCAGGTTATACTACAAAGCCATTGTAATCAAAACAGCCTGGTACAGGCACAAGAACAAGTGAATAGATCAATGGAACAGAACAGAGAACCCAGAAATCAACCCAAGATAGTGTGCTTAATTAATATTCGACAAATGAGGCAAGAGCATACAATGGAGTAAATATAGTCTCTTCGATAAATGGTTTTGGAAAAATCGTACAGGTACATGCAAGAAAAATAAAACTAGCCCTGGCCGGTTTGGCTTAGTGGTTGGAGCGTTGGCCTGTGGACCAGAGAGTCCCAAGTTTGGTTCCCACTAGGGGCATGTACCAAAAAAAAAAAAAAAAAAAGGAAAATGAAACTAGACCACCAACTTACACCATACACAAGGATAATCTCAAAATGGATAAAAGACTTAACAAGGTAAATGGTGAAACCATAAAAGCCATAGAAGGAATTGGAGGCAGCAAAATGTCAGACATCACATGTAGCAGCATTTTCACCTATACATCACATAGGGCAAGAGAAACAAAGGAAAAAAATTATAAATGGGGCTTTATCAAACTAAAAAGCTTCTGCACAGCTGAAGAAACCAGCATCATCAAAATGAAAAGGGAACAACTGTATAGGAGGCCATATTTGCTAATAATACATTGGATAAAGGGTTAATTTCTAAAATATATAGAGTACTCATACAACTCAACAAAAGAAAGACAAGCCATCCAATTAAAAAAATGGACAGAGGACCTAAATAGATACTTCTCTAAACAGGACATACAAATGGCCAGGAGACATATGAAAAAATGCTCAACATCTCTACTCATCAGACAGATGCAAATTAAAACAACTATGAGGTATCACTTCACACCTGCCAGAATGGCTGCCATCAACAAATCATCAAACAAGTGCTCTAGTACACTGCTGGTGGGAATCCAAACTGGTGCAGCCACTATGGAAAACAATATGCTATTTCCTTAAAAGATTAAACATGGAACTACCATTTGACTCTGTCATCCCAGTTCTAGGAATATATCCTAAGGAGCCTGAAACACCAATCAGAAAGAATATATGCACCCCCATGTTCATAGCAGCACTATTTACAATTGCTAAGATCTGGAAACAACCCATGTGTCCATTAGTAGATGAGTGGATAAAAAAGCTCTGGTACTTCTACACGATGGAATACTATGCAGTTGTAAAAAAGAAGGATCTCTTACCCTTTGAGACAATATGGAGGTACCTGGGGAGTATTATGCTAAGCAAAATAAGCCAATCAGAGAAAGACAAGTATCACATGATCTCATTTATTTGTGAAATATAATGAACAAAATAAGCTGATGAACAAAATAGATCCAGAGACATGGAGTAGGAACAGACTGACAAACCTCAAGGGAAGGAGGATGGGGGAAAGGAGAGAGAGAAACTGAAGAATTTATATGCACGTATGCATAACCAGTGGACACTGACAGTGCAGTGAAGGTGGGATGGAGGAGTGGGGAGGAGGATGTCAATGGGGGAAAATAGGATGGACATCTGTAATACTTCCAACAATAAAAAAAAAAGAAGACTTAACAAGTGTGACTCAGCACCATCAACTCTCTCTCTTTCTCTCTGATACATCTGCTAGAAGAACGTACGTACTCTCAGCATCACCCTCCTTAAAGCTTTCCTGGGGCTGCATCCCATGGAGAAGTCATGTAAGTTGCCAGCCATGCTTGAAACTAGGTGGGTAAGTTCAATTTTGTGGTGTAGTCTGAACAGCTCATATGGCTAACAGACTGAAAGACAATTTTTACAGCTTAGGCTTTATCAGTATTCTTGGTGTTCTTATGATCTCCATCTGTCTGATCCCTGTTTTTCTTAATTGATTCCAATTGAGCAGGAAAAAGATGCTACTTATTGTTGCCTTCTCAAGTTGCAACAATAGCTCACATTTACTGATGTTTCATTTATTTGAATTTTATAAATTTATATTGTTCATAAACTCCACTGAATTATGATTTGCTGTTTCACAAATAATTATTTACCTCTATAGCAAAGTTATAGGTTTTATTATATCTATAATAGCTCTAGTAATTTTTTGTTTGTTTATAAAATAATTATATTTTCCAAAACAAAATAAAAACAGTGAGAATAGTAGCTTGTTTTACAAATTTTCATATATTTTTTTTACAAAAGAGTTTGCCAGAAAACAACTGGATTCTTATGTCTATTCCTCATAAAATCAATTGTGACATGTTCTTTGGTTAAAGTACATGAAGAAAATTTGGCCATAAGTAAATATGTAATTGACAGTGGAGGAGTGTTTAAATAGTATTTTCAGATAATTGTGGATATTCTTCTTTAATATTGCACCAAAATTTTACAGTGGTAGGTAACTTTTTATTACTTAAATGCAATTGAACATTAATAAAATATCTAATGATAATTGTAGATACAAAACTTAAGTGACAACATGTGCCAAGAAATACAGAGAAAAAACTCTCAAATAACATCTAATTTTATAGGAAGATTCAAAAGCAAAAAGTGTGAATTGCCTTTGTATGTGTTTTAATTATGTCCACCTCCAGGAAATCACAGTACTACCGGATTTTTAGTGAAAAGTGTTCCAAGTTTTTCAAGCGTTGAATATTACTGGAGATTTTCCAGTTTTTCCTTATTTTCCTAGAACAGCTTAACATTATTACCTTGGTAATAATTTAGTCATATAGACAAAGTGTCTTCCACATAATATTTTAGAGGCAGAATTTATCTGAGTAGCAACCAAGTTTTAAAGGATCTTCAATTTATCTTTGTTTAATACATTGATAAGTGAATCATCATGATATGGACTGATTTCCTTTACCTATACCCACTAATTAGGGTATGTATTCTGACTTTTCACAGTTCTCACCCTTACATTATATATATATATATTACATTTTATTTCGGATTTAAATTGAACTTCACTAGCATCACCCTCAAAAATTAAGAGAAAATTAGAGAAAGAAGGAGTTTCAGATTCCCTTGACTCTCTCTTGTATTTTTTGTCCTTCAAATATAAAGTGATACATTATCTGTAGGCCAAGTGCTTTGAGTTCATTTCCCATTTATGAAAATCCAAGCATGCAAATATCCCTGTGCTCTCAGAAATGCGAGCTCAATTTAAGCTGTGTCACTGAGGAACAAAGGCAATTAAATTAGCCTTCCCTGGTCTCCTCAATGCCTTTCTCCTGACCATGCCACTTGACTGATAATTTGTCAAAAATCATGTCAAGAGAGCTCAAGATCAAACTGAAATGGTACTCACCGTTGTAAGATTCACTTCACCTCTGGAAGGAAAAGTCAGACTGACTTTCTTTATTTGCTTTTCACTCTGATGGAAACTTTCCTTAGGAGCCCTGATCTCTTAATTGACACTGTTGTCTCCTCATCCCCACCTTGAACTTTTATTTCCACTTCAGGTGTCATTGCTGTGACCTTTTCTGTGGAGCATAGTGGCTAGAACAAATAAATGTGCCCAATAACACCTCGGTTTACTTTTGCTGATGGTTATCCTTGCCCATCTTAAATTTTAAACCTAGAAAGGATTTTAGAACATGATGAACATGCAACTATTTAGTGAATAATGCAGAGGCAGTGACTACCCTAAATGGGAAAGTTACTTAATTAGAATTTGGAAATAGTATTTAAGTTATCTAATTAATGGAGTAACAAGAGGAGTAATGTAATTGTAAAATTCAAAGCTCTAATCATGTACAATCTTAAAATTCTATTCTGAGTGCTTGGCACATAGAAAGGTTAGTATTCCAGGTTCTGTATAGACTATTATAGCTGACCCATACTAAAATGCTTCACACTCTCTTCATTTGTTGATTGACTTACCAACACTTTTCTGATGGTTGATTTTTTATTTTTCCTACATATTTGATGAAATAGATTTATTCCATTTCCCAGTATTCTGAGAGTACTTGCTTATCTTCTCTGATATTTAGGAAACAATGATAAAATATGGCAAATATAATAAGACCCACAAAGACATACCCTTCACTGCAAAACTAGGCAAATTCATAAAGATTAAATATGCATAGTGGCGTTATTCTGGTGGATTTGTGCATGAGAAACTGGTCATTTTTATTATATGCAATTTTATGTATTTTTTAAAAGAATAATAGAAGCAATTTCCCTTGAATAATAATGAAAAACCCTCATTAGTACTGAGAATACATATTCATACAATGCAAAAAAATATGAATAAAATTCTAAGCATTGCTTTGAGTTGGATCAAGGAATGCTGAAATACTTAACTGTCACTATTTTTCAACCTTTTTCAGCCCACTTGTGTAAAATAATAGGAAAGAAATGTCAACTTAGAGACACTGTCCATCAGTCTATGGCAGAGTTCAAGCATCCAGTAAATGTATTAGAGCTCCCCGGGGAATCTCTTGGGGCAGTGACACTTTATCTTTTTGCACTTGTGCTAAAGGCAAAATGTTAATGAAATTCATGCAGGTATACATATATTCCTTACAAAGATCTAAGTGATTTGGGGAAAGATGAAGCCGAAAGAGTAACAGGTATTTAATGATCCATCTCCACAGAATCACACCACCATAGTGACCTCTCCTCTCGTTCTTGCTCAAAGGGGCTGTTCCTAGTGATGCCAGTAACAGCTCACCGTTCTGATAATGGTGCATAGTTGGAGGAGGAGGAACATAGCACAATTCTTCTGCTCTGTCTTCTTGAGAGGTCATTCTTTCAAGCAGTAACTTCAGCAATTCACTTCAATTTGGAGGAAATGAGTTCTTCTAACTTGATTACTGCATTCACAGAAATGCCTTTACCTTGTCAATAGGAAAGGTCCACTTGGGATTTAGTCAATGTCTAAAGGAGGTTTTGCAGTCACAGGACATTCTTACCTTTCATAGAGCTTCTCTCCCACCTCTCTTTTCCCAGGCAATCTCCAGGCTCTCTCTTAGAGTTGTATTGTTTGAAAACCACTGTCTTTAACAATGGTATTAGGATTGTGATCTAAAACTTGACTGTAACCATGTCATAGTGCTAAGGTTAGTGGTAATGCCACCTCAGTGACAAAAGGAACACCAACTGAATTAAAGTGTTCTCTTGTTATAGGAAAAAAACACACACACACACACACAAAAAAACCTCTACAACTTCAAGGAGAGTGAGCAACAATGACTCTCACGCGCAGAGAACAGCAGGGAGTTCTCCTACACATACAGGTGGAAAGAATCCTTTCTTGGTCATACCGGGATGGATGGATTTCTCTTAAGAGGTGATTTGGGTCTCTTTGCTGTAGGCTTTTTGGTTCTTAATAGGAATAAAAATGCTTCCCTGGGAAACCTGGGAACCATTAGATAAAGGATATCTGAATGGCCTGGGGTGCAAATATGACACATTTCCTAATATGTCAGAACAGAATCAGAATTCGACATTCACCTCCAAATGGCACTCATTCAGAAACCCACATTTTAATCAACTTGGCTATTTCCATGTCTATTTTTATATTTCTTGCCTGTCACCCTAACTTAAAGTCATTGTGACAAGAGTGCTATTTTAGGTTTCCATTACTACTCCCTCTCTATGCCTTTGTATTTTTTGTCTTTTTAATTTTTATTATAATCCCAGCTGTACATGAGAATAATAGATATATGAGTATGCGTTATATACATTGGAATTCAGGAAATGCTGGCTGTTTCTTATAAATATATAAGTCATATTGTTCCGATAATTAATTGTGACCTCACACTACAATAGTAGCTTATCTGAGTCTAGATCAAAAGTCAGTATTCTAGAGGAATGGGATATCTTGGTAGAGTGACATAGATACTTTAGGTATTCAATGTAGTTGATAGTGATGGAAATAGTAGTGAATGGTAATATATTATACTTCCTAAAAGGGAGTAGATATTACCTACTTAAATTTTAGATTTTTTACATAATAATAAATGATATACAACTATTATCTACTTAAGGATGGAAGAGTCCTCCCCACACAACTCCCTTTATAAAGAAATTTTAATTGTAAGTTACGGAGAGTTATCTAAGCACTGGGAGTTCTAGTCCTTACTGAAAAATACCTTCCCATAATTTTTACCACTCTAATTCCAAAACAATTTGACTTTTAAATTGCATTGTCAAGAGGGTAAATTTCTGCACATATATTAAGCTATTGTTGCATTAAATTCAATAACCATTCTTTTAAAATGAATAGTTTACTAGACTTGTACCAACTCTCTAATTTTCAAAAAAAAATGTATATAGGTAAAGTTCTCATTTTTATTTATGGGGTTTTAGAAGAAATAATTGCTGACTTATAAGACTCACAATAGCTATGATTCAGATTTATAGTGCATGTGTATATCTTTCAGGATGCAGAACTCTTGCACAGCGTGATATGCACTTTAGGCATGCATCAAAAAGAATTTCCAAATTGTATATTGGCATGTGGAAGGGGAGGGTGGATTATCAGAAATATTGAGGTATTAATTATTCAGTTTTACTGCCATGCATTATGAATAATGTATCTGACATTCAACAGTAGAACAGCGGTTCCCACCAGCATGCAACACTCTATAAACTTATATAGAGATACCAGGGCATTAGTAATGTCAGTAATTGGTCCTGGATCTTAGTATGGAGACTTCATTTTTATCAGGATTAGCAGGACAGGCCTATGTTTGCATGTACCTCTGGTAGATACCACCTAACAGGTGACGTAAGATAGAAAAAAGTCAGATATGGCAAAGCGAATGAATTCTACTGGGAAAGAGAGCTTAGAAAAGTTTTAAACTGTGATCTGTGGCAAACAAAGTAGAGAAAATAACTTTCTTTTCTTTTGGCTTTTACTCTCTTTTAGTTTCTTTTTAATTTTTTGAAATGCTCCTTTTACCAGTAAATGTTTGCCAGCTTTTACGTAGCATCAGGAAATCAGATTTCCGTAGCTACCAGCTCATATTCTGAGGCAATTTAGAGTTTATTCCAAATGTAAGCTCTGGGATCCAGGAAAAAGTTACTTTTCTAATCATTTCTTTAACCTAAAAAAAGGTGAAAATGACATATAAATGAATAGATTGATATGAGGATTCAATTAGATAATATTTGAGAACAAAGTGCTGATTAAGATTATTATTGTTGTTATTGTTACATACGATGTACCTTAGTTTCTTCTACATGGCATGCCAGGTACTATAAGAACTCCTGAAGATAAATATTTCTTGAAAATAAGAAAAAAGGCATAATTTGGGGTTAACAACAAACTCAATAAAATTAAATAAGAGAGAATTCAGATTTATTAAAGGCCTATGAGTATATGGTGCAATGAGCTATTTTTTTAGCCTTGGCAAGTTGAGAGGGACATCATAAGACAGACGTTAAGGAGAAAGTTCTATGGTGGCATAGAGCAGTTTATGACTATTTCCCAAAAACTCAAATCTGGAAACATTAAAGACAGGAGGGAAATATGGACACCAAGAACCAAACAAGCAAACAAACAATAACAATAAAATACAAGTAACCAAGCAACAACACAATGAGGGCAAAGGTTTTTCACTGCCTTGGATAATGATGGCCTTGTTCCTTTAGAATAACACCTCACAACCATAGCCTAGGCCATCTGTGCTGGTGCCCTTAGGTGGTATCAGAGTTTTGAAAATGCCTGGAGGAATTAAGAAAAACAGGTATGAATCAAATTCCCCTTGGGCATCATTGTTTTAATCCTGATGTTAAGATTTTTTTTAATGCACTGACAGAAAATAAGAATGATTAAACTGGCTAAGATTCTCTCTCTCTCTCTCTCTCTCTCACACACACACACACACACACACACACACAGATTCTGACCCTGAAGCTGTACTCAACCCATATTAACAGACAATATCTGATAACCCGAAGGAAATTTGAACCCACAGGCCAAAAACTAGATGTCTGAGGAGGACAAACAACCTAAAAGTAGTTGACTGACAAATAGTTGAAGCAGAATTATTGCAACAGGCAAACATTAAAAAAAAATACAGAATAATATTAGCAATAAAAATAAGTAACTTAAAGTATTATATATTAAAAACAATGGTTAAATAAAAACAAAACAGCCCTGGCCAGGTGGTTCAGTTTGTTGGAACATAGTCCCAGGCACCAGACTGTTGTGAGTTCAATTCCTGCTCAGGGCACTTTCCGAGGTTGTGGGTTTGATCCCTGGCCAGGAGCATGTATGGGAGGCAACTGATTGATGTTTATCTCTCTGTCTCTTCTTCTTCTCTCTAAACATATCGTTGGATGAGGATTTGAGAAAAAAATAGATTGAGCTCATAATAGTAGGGATTGAATAAAGGAGAAATGAATAGATTTGAATATAAGATTGAAGAACTCCTAGATGACTTAAGAAAAGGATAGAACTGGAAAATATATAAGGAAGCCCAAGACATACAAAAACAAACTGTAAATTTAATAGGATTTTTCTGGACCAGTCTTATACAACTAAGACATAACACAAAACCCTAGTAATAAAAACAGTACATTTGGTTGAAGAAAAAATAAATAAATGGAATTGACTTAGAGCCTGACTATATATATGGGGACATAAAATGCCACAGATATGTTACTGCAGTTCAGAAGGGCAAGAGCAGGTTGTTCAATCTATAAAAATTGGCTCACAATATAAAGACAATTGAAGCTCTATCTTTATGCACCACCAGTTAGCTCTTAGATCAGCTACCTAAAAGTAAAAGGTAAAACCATCAAGTTAGTGCAAAATATTTCTGCCCTAGGAAGAAAGGATACTTATGTAAAACTTCTTACCAACAGGCTTTTTAAAAGGACTCATTGAATTATATCATAAGTAACTCTGTCAATGAAGAGCACTAACGACAATATTATTAGGATGCCAGAATGGGAGACAATATTTGCATATCCAAGATTGGCAACAGATGAATAACCACCACCCTCAGGAAAACAAGAGGTCCTGTAAATCAACAAGAAATATACAGCAATTCCACCAGACAAACCAGTGAAGGTTATAAACTGTAATTTACAGAAGCGAAAAATTAAAGTGCTAATAAGCATATGAAGAGATCCACAAAATCACTAGAAATCAGAAACATGTAAATGTAAGTAGCAATGAGATATTTGGCTTATGCCTATTTCTCTGGCAAAACTTTAAAAGCTGGACAGCTCTTAGTATGTACATGGGTAGAATACAGCAACTCTTAAGCACTAGTGGTGGCACTACTCTAGACTGTGGAATCTATTCTGTATGGCAATCTGTCAGGACATGGTCAAAATACTGCTGTGCCTACATTTTCTCTTAGCAATTCTGCTCCCAGGAAAACTTAATGGAGAATATTTTACACAGGTCCAAGGTGGGCATTTCCTGAGCTGTGGTGAAAAAATTACAGGCAATCTGGGTACACATCACGTGGAAAGCAGATGGAGAAATGTAATGGATGTACATCACATAGCAGTTAGAAGCAAGAAATAAACACACACACGAGAGCATGCATGGCTGGCTCTTATACACAGCTCTGAGTGAAAACCAAACCAAACTATACCAGGACACACACAGCTCAATATCTCCCACCTAAATTCAAAATACTTGCATATAATCAATATATATTTTAAAAGAACACAAACAAAATCCATAATAAACATTGGAATTGTCATCTGTAGGGAGGAATGGAAGAAAAATGTTTAGGGAATAAAGGAAGAAATAAGTGAAGGAAGGAGGGAGGCAGGAGGGAGTCGGGAAGAAAGGAGAGAAGGTCGAAGGAAGGAAGGACTAACAGAGGGGAGTGGAGGGAAAAGTCAAAGAGTAGAGGGGAGTTCAGTGGGCCCATGACGATAAGCTACCATGAGTAGTATGACCAATTCAACTCCCTCAATTTGAGGTTTTTTAAAAAGGGACCAATAATTTGGAGGAAAACATTTTTTCTTCAATGAAATATGCATACACACACACAAATATATGTCCTTGCTTCATAGGGACACATCTGAGAGTTATATACAGGTAAACAAAGTAATAAGAAGAAAAAGATGGAATCGTCCATTTTCTTCCTGAAATCCGTGACTCAAAAACTTGGATGTAATGTGTATGACATCTAACAACACAGTGTCTGACGAGTAGTGTATGTTCAATAAAACATTCATTAATTAAGTCATTTAAGCCATCATTGGTTTA
The DNA here is from genome assembly GCF_014108415.1 of Molossus molossus. NCBI lineage: Eukaryota > Metazoa > Chordata > Mammalia > Chiroptera > Molossidae > Molossus > Molossus molossus. The sequence goes on from NW_023425344.1 coordinate 19,643,159, forward strand.
AAAGCAAAGGAAAAAGTAGTTATTTCTGCTTTTGAAAAAATTGTAGTAACAAGGAGTGGATTATATTCCCACTGGAAACAACTAAAAATATAGACACTGAATATCAGGAAGCAAATAATGTTTGTTTCAAGATGTTTTTTATTTCGCTTTTGATTTCTTCTTTGACCCATTGGCTGTTCAAGAGTGTTTTATTTCCACATACTTAAGAATTGTCCAGTTTTTTCCCATTATTGATGGGTTCGTGGGTGCAGACATATGTCAAATCTTATAAAATTGTACCTTTAAGTGTGTATAGGATACCTCCATAAAACTGTGTTGTTGCTGTTTTTTAATAAATGTAGTAAGCATATAAAAATACTTGAAGGAAATCACCTAATAGTGTCAGGGTCGGGGCTTTTTATTTAACTTGAATAAATGAACAGGTAAAACCAATCCAACATACAGTGGCATGTTTAAAATTTAGTGTAGGCTCCTTAAGATATCATTGCAGGTCAATGTCTCAAAGCCTGGAGTCCCCCATTACCTACTCCCCCGCAGAGAGCACCAGGGCGTAAAGCTCTTGACCTAGACTGATTTTTATTGACCTGTGTACTCTCACTTCCGAAAGCCCTCGAGCCACAGGTGCAGAGTCTGTATTTGATACAGAGATGGATGAGATAAGGCTCACTTTCTGCAAGCAAGAAATACCTTAACTTTAACCTAATTATTTTACAAACAATCCAGATTTAACTGTGTCTCTCTTTCCTGGAATTTGACAGGTAGAAAATTCAACTTCGCATCGGCAGCAGCAAAAAGACCCTAGGAAGTGCCCTGTAGTCCTTAATCATCAGAGTGCACGCGTGCCCTGTGCAACACCTGCAGCTTCACTTCGCGTGTGTTCCCCTCGTTCCCTCCGCCCCGCTGCTTCCCTGACTCATAACTCTTTGCCAAGGATGAGAACGATGCCAATTTTCCACTTGAAACTCTTGGTACTTCCCTGGAAAATCTCTGCAGATCAGATTAAGGGGCTCCCTTGATTGTCCTAAACTTAGAACTGCATCCCGACTCCCTTTCCCCAGGCCCTGGTTCTGTTTTTAGCCTGAAAGAAAAGTCTCCCTTTCCGTTCACGTTTCTTTCCGTCTTTTCTTCCTCCAGGGAACCTCGACTTATTGCTCCAGTGCCTTTTGGTTTTAGGGAACAAATACCAAATAAGGACGGTGTCATGCAGACAATTTCTGATTTTTCTTCCAGCCCAAAATATTCTGTTAAGAAAAAGCTCAGTCTGTTACCTGCAGGACAGAAGAAAGGAGAGGAAAAGTTCAAAGAGAAAGAGATACGTTGATGGCTCAGACATTTCACAAAGACCAAAGTATTTAATTTACAGACTGATTAGGTGGCATTTGCAGAACTACTTTCAGTGGTCCGATCCAATGAACAAGCCTAATGAAAGATGGGATGCCTCACCTCCCCATGGCCAGCGAGACCAGTGGAACCAGTTTCTACTCTGGCAGGATGTAAAACGGGCCAGATAACAACTCTCAGTTTGTCTGTGAGCATTCCCATGTGTGTGTGAGTCTACATGAGTGTGTGAGTGTGTGTGTGTGTGTGTATGAGAGAGACAGAGACTCAAACTGTACTGCACATGAAACAATATGCTTTCGTTTATATTATTTGTTTTCTCAGATACGGTACTACTTTATCCTCACGCTAGCCTTTAAGAAAAAATATTTTAATATAATCCCATTTTAAATTAAGCTAACGTGGCTTACCAAAAATATGAAATTAATATGACAGAGGTAAAATATAAAACCAAGTTATTAAATTCTCTCTGCCACTTAAATCTCATACTATCCTAATGTTATCAACAGAACTGGATTCAGATTCTGGCTTGACAATTTGCCTACAAGGTCTGTTCTTCTTTCCTATAAAAAGGAGATAACCAATTAGACAACCACCCTGCCTACTACTCACTAGAAAACCACGTCCCCATATGCAAACAGATTGGTAAATTAGTTTGATTTTGTTAACATGAACAACTCCTCTGCTCTCCTTGGATAAATTGTGAAAGTATTTGCAAATCATTTTGATGGTGTTTATCCTTGAAAAGAATTAAAATGTTTTTTCTATTAGGTGTAATTCCAGACTTAACATTAATAAAATAATGAAATTCAGTTAAGTACAAATGTGAAGTGCTTTCTAAAAATAAATTATTATGTTGTTAATTTTTTAGTTAGAAACACTTGTTTTGTGCAGTTTTTAATAAGTAAGCAAGAACTATAAATGTAGAGGGAAAAGCATTTAACACTAAAAGTTAGCTAGTAATGCGTAATGCGGTCAGTTTCTTCCATTTGCCTCTCTGGACCCGCTCTCCATTGCCTCCACCCTCTTCTCTGCTTTGATAGCTGACCCACGTGAACCACCTCACTAGGACACTCAGGCTTCCTCAGAACGGGTTTTTGTTGGCTTGGGTTAATTTTGTCCCAGTTGGAGAAAGGAGAAGAATGAGGTCAAGGTCTATATTCACAAAAATTGTGTTGTGAGACTCAATTTCCAACCTGGGGCAAGAGGTGTTCCCCACACCACCGATAAGCTATTCTCAGAACACCAGCTGGGTGTCCAAGAACTCAGTTCAAGTCTGACACTATCTACTTAGCATCAGATTCCACAGGTCGAGGGCTCTGTCTTACTTTAGATGCCAGTCTGACCAACTGGCTGTAAGAGATTCCCACAATCTCTTCTTCTCAGGTTTGATTAATATGCTACAGTGGCTCAGAGAACTCAGAGAAACATGCTCCTTACTAGATCAATGGTTTATTGTAAAAGGCTATAACTCAGGAACAGCCCAATGGACGAGACATATGTGGGAAGGGGCATGGAGATTTCATGCCCTCTCCAGGCATATCACTCTCCCCAAATCTCCATGTGTGCACAAACCTAGAAGCTCCCTGAACCCCATCCTTTTGGGTTTTTTTTGAAGGCTCCATTACATAGGCATGAAAGATGAAATTGTTGGCCTTTGGTGACTGAACTCAGTCTCAAGCCTCGTTCCCCTCCCTGCAGATCTGGGGATGGGACTAAAAGTTCCAATGCTCTGATCACCTGGTTGGTTCCTCTGACAACGTGGCCCAACTTCAAGTGCTTTTCCAGACACTTTATTAACATAAATTTCAAGCATTTTGGGAGGTATGATCCAGGAACTGTGGACAAAGACCAAATATATATGAGAACTCTATTTTGGTTGTCATAATGACCAAATACATATTAATTATAAATCACTGTATCACATTCACCTGCTGCCTATCAGTGAGAGCCACTTCTGTTGTCTATTTCTCTCAAAAGACAACATGTTCTGAGATTATTCCTCGTTCTGGCATTTGGAAACTAGAAAGTTATTTTTTCCTTAGCCCTTCGGACTCGGGAGTAACAACAATCCTAATAGTCAAGAATCTTGCACTTTCCCTTTATTTCTGTTTTCTAAACCCATCCACACCTTTGTAATTAATTTCTTTGTAAGTAAATCTCCTTCAAATTAGCTAAATTTGAGTGCTCCATCTGTTTCTTATTTGGAATCTGATTTATGTAAGCTTCCAGAAATTTTCTAGCATAGAAAAGTTTATAGCATACATATATATGTTTTATTTTTTTCTGCACAATTAGTAGCATTCTCTGCATACTTTGTTTGTTTGTTTTCAATTAATGATGTATCTTATAGATTTTTCCATGTTAGTACAATAGAGATTTACCATGTAAAATAAAGTAGCCTTAAAAGAGTATAAAATTTGGAAGATTATCAGATGAAAAGTAAATATTGTATATAATAGAAATGCTATGGTCATAAAAATGAGTGTAATCCCCACACTTTGTTTTTAAAATTTTCTACAACTATGGAGTCTATTGAGTAAGAATTTAATGTCACCCCAGGATTGAAGATTATTTGCATTTTTTAAAAAGAAAGTCATTCTTTTTTTTTCAATCCCATGTGCCAATGATTTCTTTAAGGAAATTCTTTCATGGCTACTTAGTAATACAGAGCACATTTACCACGTTAGTAAAGAGTGTTATCACTTGAAAGTAGAAAACACATCAAGGAGGAGCATGATGGTGGGTGCACCTCATTATGGCCTAGAGGAAGGTTGACATGTATCAGATCAACACTTCGTACACTTTCAACTTACATAATGTTATCTGTCAATTTTATCTCAAAAAATAAAAATAAATTTAACTACAAATTTTTTTTTTAATAGCTCCTATTTGAGTCTACAAAACCACTACTGATATGACTGATTTTCTATAGACTAGTTTGTCCTTGAACAGATTTAGAAACACTTGGGGATGAGGAGTGAGATGGTGGTTTGACTTTGAGAATGAGTCAGCAGGGTTGGGTCTCCTTTGTTCAACTTCCAGGCATCTGCAGTAATCACCTTTCTGCTGTTGCTACCCTCCCTTATGTTACCCAGCTTCATGAGACTTCCGAATAAACCCACCCACAAGTTTTCAGTTTCTTGACATTTTCTTAACTCCCATTGATACAGTTATCAGAATGTTCTAATAAAATGATTGAAATGCCTTTTCATTTACATAAATATTCTAGAGAAGTGTTAAATAACATTAACAAAGGAAATAAACTAAATTGAAATCTAAAATCAATAACATAATTCTGAGCAAAAATTATATTTTCACACAAAGTACCATATGGCCAAGTGAGAACTACTTCTTCTTAATTACATCATCTCATTATTAAATGTTCCATATGCTATTGTCTGGGAGGCTGGAACCACATTATGTTTAAACAGATTCCATTTATTATTCATTTATTAAAAATGACAAAACAAGACAATTGTTTATCCCCCTTCAAAGAAAAGCATACAGTTTTCTCCAGGATACCCCCTTTCTGTGTGGATTCCATCAATTTTTTGCATAGAAAGTAAGTTCTCTTTGCCCTGAAGGAGCCTGCTTTTCTTTGGTTGGCAATTATCCCTTTTTCAGAGTTTATTTCAGCACTAAGATTCAAGAGTCTTGTGGAGCCTATCTCTATGCTCATAAAATTCTTTTTATCATTTTACAGCTACGTTGGTCTTTTTTTAATCCAGAGAAAAATGGGCATTCTCTGTGAATCTCAGCCTTAAAGAATATTATTCTAAAGAACACTGGTTTCCTCCAGGAACACATTAATATGCTGGGCACAGTCTTCACTAGGACTGGAATTAAATATGCAATAGAAATGACCATAATATGTTATAAAACAAATAATTTAACCATGTAAGTATTGAAAAAACTTAAGAAATCTTTAAGATACACATTGGTGTAATATGCACAATAATTCTACCAGAGACTGCAATGTATTTCAGTGTTCACACATGGTCAACAAAATATAGCTATACTATATACCTTAAACCTGACCTAAGTCTATGATGGTGGGATAAGCATAATATTGCTGCCCCTGTCCGTGCACACATACACACAGTGGCTACACCCTAATCTTTGGAACCTGTGAATGTGTTGCATATTCACATCAACATGTTATGAAGGTTACTGACATTGAGATGGGGAGATTATCTGGATTTCTCCAGGAGGAGCTAACGTAGTCAGAAAAGTGGAAGAGCGAGAAAGAAGAGTTGAATCAGCGTGATGCAGCAGAAAGGTGGGACAGGAAACATTCAAAGCCAGGGAAGGACTGGACTGCCATTACCGGTTTTGAAAGGGAGGGAAGAGACCACCAAGAGTTTTAGAAAACCCTCCAGCAGACATCCAGTGACAAAATGGGGACTTCATTCCTACAGCTGTATGGAGATCCATGCTGCCAGTAACCTGAATGTTCCTGGAAACGGACTTTGACCTTGTAGGACTGAGACAGACAATCCCAGTCAGCTGACCTACATAAAACTAGGAGGTAAAACACTGGTATCGCTTAAGCTACTGGGTTTGTGTTAATTTTCGTAGGCAGCAACAGAAAATTAGTACAGTAGATAAGCTTTGCTTGTGACAGTTTTGATGGCCCAGATTCTTTTCAGTCACCTAATCATTATTTTATTTTATTTTTCTAACTGTATCTATTTTCAACAGGCAGAAGGAGATCATGAACTAAAATGTGTCAGTACCCAATTAAGGCAAAAACTTGTTGGGTGGATAACAATTGGTCTTCCAAGCTACATATTAAAACTCTTTTTAGTTCATCTACATGGTTTCCTAATAGTCAATGTTAATCCAGCCCCTTTGCCCTTGTTGTTTGGTCTAGAACAGATGGCTATATAATAAAACTTGGCTAATTCAAGGCCTGTGCCTCTGATTGTGGTTGCTGGGCCATCGAGTGAGGAGTTGCTTGAAGTTTTGGGGAAACATGAAGGAGGCTGAAACACAAAGAAACACCACAGCCAGAAATGGAGAGAGCAGAAGGCATTCAAGTCTATTGTTCCCATTATCCCTCATGTACTTTTCTATACTTGATATGGAATAATGAATTAGTTTTTTAAAAAGCTAGACAGAAGTGTGTTTTTGTCATTTACAAAAGAAAAGAATTAGTGTTCAGTTCTGTATTTGTTTTCTATTGATTCTATAACAAGTTATCACAAACATAGTGGCATAAAGCAGCACAAAGGTATTACCTTACAGCTCTTTTGGTCAGACATCTGACAAAGATCTCACTGAGCTAAACTCAAGGCCCCTCAGCCGATGTCCTTTTCTGGAGGCTATAGGGACAAATCTGTTTCTACCTTTTTCAGCTACAAGAAGATATCCTGCTATTGTGGCTTGTGGCCTCTTCTCTGTCTTCCAAGGCCAGCAATACTGTACCTTTCTATGACTTCCTTCCATAATCACATCTCTCTAACTCTTCTGTTTCCTTCTTCCACCTTTGAAGACCCATGTGAGCCCATCAAACAATACAGGGTAACTCTCTATGTTAGGGTCAGCTGATTAATAAATTTAATGCCATCTGCAACCTAAATCCCCCATTTTTGATATAATCTAACAGTCACGTGTTCTGGGGATTAGGAGATGGGCATTCTTGTGGGACATAATTATACCTATCATAGGCACTGAAGGCTCTGTAAGGACCCAGGGCAGGTTTGTCCCTAAATATTGTACATTAGCATATTGATTACTTTGGATTAATGTTACTTGACAGGCAGTCAATGCAAGAGGAACACTGACTTCTCTGTCCCCCTGAAAGCAGGAAATGATCTTGTCTGTAAAAGGTACCCTTCTTGCTCCAGGGAGGCTGAACGAGACACCCTTAATCACAGAGTTAAGGAATCCAGAACCAAAAAGGAATCCAAAAACAAATCTAGTTACTTATTGACTAATTACTACCCAAGCCCAACCTTCACTTAGATTCCTTAATCATGAGCACCCAATCCCAACTTTCTTTGTCCTGTCAATTTTTTTCCAAATGTATTGTTTCTTTGTCTAAAAATTATAAGAAGCTGACTGTTTCAACCTTTCTCTGAGTATCACTTATGATCACCTGTGTGCGTGTATTAAATTGGTTTTCCTTCTGTTAATTCAGTCTTGTGTCAATTGTATTATTAGTTTAGCTATAAGAACTCAAGAGGGGTGAAGGGGGGAATTTTCTCTTCTCCAACAGCTCACAGAGTAATGGTCAAGAGAACTGGCTTTGAGGTTCAGAAAACACTGGGCTCAGAGCTCTCTCCTTTCTGATTGTGTCACTTTGGGCCAGTTTTAGTGTATCCTGATCCTCAGCTTTCCCAACTGTAAGAGGCAGTGGGAGCTACCTCCTAAAAGTTTTAAGAATTAAATTTATGTAAACTGTTTTGAAAAGTGCTACCACATTAGAAATGTGAGAAATGTTAACTATTATTGTAAGGAATAATATTGGACAAGAGAGGAAAATGTCACCAGAATTCTGGCTTAGAGAAGAGGAAGCCTGTGACCATGGTGATTTCTTTTAAAAATGATTCTTCGAACTCCTTAGTATTTGCATAGTAAAGAGAAGGGATGAGAGAGAAGTGCTCTTTCTTCACCAACCCTATCATCTGAGAATGTCTATTGGGTGAGAGATTCTAGGCTCAGTGGTTTCTTTTGTGAGTTAAGTTGTCCCAAAGAGAGATGGGGGAAAAAAAATGAAAACTGCCAGTAGAAGTGAAAATTGATTTCGAGGATATTTGGTAATGTGTAATAATGTTGAAAAATGCACATTATCTGTTAGTTTTCCAGGGCTGACATAGCAAAACAGCACAAACTGAGTGTGTTAAACAACAGAAATATATCGGCTCACAGGTTTGGAGGCTAAGCCTTCCAAGGTCAAGTGCTTGCGATGTTCTTCTAAGGGTTGTGGGGAAGGATCTGCTTTGTGCCCCTCCCCCAGTTTCTGGAGGTTTACTGGCGCTTTTCAGAGTTTCTTGGCTTGTAGCGGCATCACCTTTATCTCTGCCTTTGTCTTCCCACGATGTTCTCTGTGTCTATGTCTGTTCCAAATTTACCTTTTCTATAAAGACACCAGTCATATTGGATTAGGGTCTGCCCTAATGCCTTCATCTTAATTGAATTCTCTCTAAAAAACCTATCTCTAAATAAGGTCACACGCTGAGGTACTTGGAGGTGGGAATTAAACATATGAATTTTGGAGGGATACAATTAAATCCATTAACATTCAATGAAAAAAATTCTCTTTTAGGAATATACTAGGAAAAGTATTGCATAATTGTAACAGAATATAGGCATAATAATATGCATTGCTACATTGCTTTTCATAGTAAAGTACTGGGGAAAATGTCCATCAGTAGGATCATAGAGAATTACTTTTAAGTTTATTTGTACCGTATACTATCATATAGCATTTAAGATTATCAAAATTTGTGTTTCAATGTGGATAGATCACTATGTTAAGTGGAAAAATTGAGTTACAGTAAGGGAGTTTTAATTTTCCTAATCAAAGAAATAGCATGCATTTTTTATGAAGCTTTAATATTTTTAAATGGTTGAAGTAACAAAAAATTAAATTTATGAATATTACGCTGGGTCTGGATGGAAGGGAATTGGACAGACGAGAGAAAAAAAAAAGACTGCTCTTTTACCTGCAGTGCCTATTTGTTTCAAAAAGTCTGAACAATTTTTAAAAATTATATCAGTAATTCTAAGTATTGGTAATTTTAGTATCTAATTGGTTATATTATTTAGTTACTTTTGTGAATTTTTTAAGAAACTGTTATAGGAGAAGAAAAAAATACCATCAATAATGCCAAAGTTGGAATTATTAGGTTCATAATATATATTGGTCCATGTTTCTAAATGGACATGGAACCCATGGATAAGCCATAGCAAATGAGCAGGCTCTTAACACTATTACTTTTATCTCAAAGGGAGCAGATGTTTGTGAAAGCACTAGGTGGGCATATTTGCATTTTATTTTGCATAAATATGCATATAGATATGCTTAATTTGCATACTACTTTAAAGGAGTTTAACATCAAGTATGTAAGGTAAAATAAAAAGCTACAATTTTAACAACAAAATTAAAAGTTTAACTTTTAGATCCAAAATTAAAACACAATTTTAGAAGAGCCCCAACTAAATAGTGTTCTGAGGGATGATGTGGCAGTATTTTTCTCCTGTATAATACAACTGGGAGGAAGTAAAGAAAGAACAGGTTAGTTGGGGGAAATCAGGAGGAAGTGTAATGTAAAAGGTTGAACACATGGTGTTAGAACTCCCATCTCACTGGGTGCTTAGCCCATCAGTTTTATCATCTATGAAAAAGAGCTAATAAGGATGTATATATCTTTTTTTTTTAATTTAATCCTCACCCGAGGACATTTTTTCGATATTTTGTTCAGATAGAATGGGAGGGAGGGAGGGAGAGAAAGAGAGAGAGAGAGAGATGGATGTGAAAGGGACACATCCAGTGGTTGCCACTCGCACGACCCAACGAGGGCCCGGGACAAACTGCAACCGAGGTATGTGCCCTTAGCAGGAACCGAACCCAGGTCTCTCCAGACCGCAGGCCAACACTCTCACCACTGAGCCAAACTAGCCAGGGCAGGATGTGTATATCTTAAAGCTATAAATAGTCCTGTAGAAATAGATTGTGTCAAGAACCTGGCACATGCTATCTATTTTTTTTTTTAAATTAGATGTTGATGTGATCAATTATTTTTCTGATAAACCGGTACAATGTTTTATGGACTGTGGCATGAAATTGACTGAGGACTATCTTGGAGACTGTCAAGCAAAAAATAAGTTGGACGTAGGTAAGAGAAATTTACTCAAATAGATTATTGCAATATTCCCTAGGGCAGTCAATTTTGAAAAGAGCCCTTTAAAGAGGAGCTCTTTCTAATTCCAATATTTTCTTAAATTGAAGGGTGAGTCAAGGTCCTAGGACCTATGGGGAAGGGAGAAGACTGACTAAAATTTGGCTAAATTAAGTTAGAGGATGTTTTGTCCAGACTGATCAGGTCAGATAAAGCAAAGGAGTGAAATAATCATAGCATATAGCAAAAGCTAATTAATCCAAATATGGGTATAACTGATTACAATTTGGAAAAAGTTTTTTTTAAAGAAAATAAGTTTATTTGTACTTTTCTTAAGAGGAAACAATTTAATTAACATAGATTTGCTCATTAGCAAATAGCACTAGCTTTATATTCCAGCAAAGGTGTTAAAATGAAAAGAAAAATGAAGGTGATTTGTTTCTTAAATGTTGGTTCCAAAGTTATTGACTCAACATTTATTATAGTGATTTTAGTAGAGAATTGATAAAGATGCATTGCAATTATTTTATTCTAATTAATGCTTCAAATCTTACTCTGTGTGCCAAACCTTTTGTGTCTGAATACTAAGTTTTCCACTGGCAAGTTTTACCTTGTAAACAATATAATACTGTTAAGGGAAAGGAGGGGTCCCTGTCTCCGCTGGTTGCTAGTAGAGGTGAAGTTCTTGTGATATCCTCAGTAAAATTATTTTCTGAGACTGACATGGGAGGATGAGATATAGTACAAAGCCTTATTTTCATGAAATTATACCTCTGGGTTTCTACAGTCTCATTTCCCTTTGTCCCACCATAAAAGAACTGTAGCTGGGGCTTCATTAGAGCTAAACTCAGAGCCAGTGTGCAGAATTTCTGTTCCATGTTAGGGTACAGTCCAATACAGCATCAGGCTAGCTTAATTTGTGTTTCCTCCTGCAGTCCATCAGTCCATTCCATGTGGGGTCCGCAGGTCCCCATGGCTATGAAGGAAACATGGGTGAATGCAAGGCAGCCAAGAGCTCAAGAGAGAGAATTCCTTTGTTTTTGTTTTCTTTCTTTTAAAATTTGTTTTTTCTATATTGATAGAGGTTTGAGAGAGAGGAAGGAAGAGGGAGAGACAGAAACATCGATGAGAACATTGATTGGCTGCCTCCTGCACGCAAACCACTGGAATCAGACCATGTGCCTGACTGGGAATTGAACTGGCAACGTCTTGTTGCATGGGTCCATGCTCACACAGGCCAGGCAAGAACCCTTTTGTTTAGGGGATTATATATTCCCCAGTCTTCATGGGTTTGCTGTGGCCATGCCCACTCCTAGCCAATTATCTTTGTTCCCAGGTTAGATTGACAGGCAAGTACCTTTCTTTTTTCTTTTTTTTTTTTTATCCTCATCTGAGGACATTTTTTTTCCATTTTTTGTTCAGAGAGAGTGGGAGGGAGAAAGAGGAAGAGAGAGAGAGAAACATTGATGGGAAAGGGACACATCGAGTGGCTGCCACCCGCATGACCAACCAGGGCTGGGGATAAACTGCAACTGAGGTGCGCGCTCTTAGCAGGAACCGAACCCCAGTCTCTCTGGACCACAGGCCAATGCTCTAACCGCTGAGCCAAAGCAGCCAGGGTGCAAGTACCTTTTTTACACCACCCCAACTTTACTGGGCATGCCTCCATCTCCCCTTTGTTAGAACTCTTCCCGCAGTGATCTGCAGGGAATGGACCAGTGTTTCCTTGGGGAGTGTCAAGTTGCAACTTCCTCCTAAAGCTGCCCAGATGATATGCCAGTGAGGCCTGGCCTTTTCTTTGCTCCCTTCCTGTTGTTAATGACTAGCTAATTACAACAGTATCAATATCATCACTTCTCTATTGAGGTTTTCCAGACAACTGAGAGGAAAAGGAAAGCTTGTTTGGAAAAAGCTTTTGTTTAAACATAGAGATTTAGTTAAGACAGTAGTAAATGCTAGCATACTTATAAGAACATAACTAAGGTCAATGGAGCTAAATTAATTTTATTTTAATTTAAAAAATTTTAAATTATAGTTTATTTTCAATATTATTAGTTGCAGGTGTACAGCATAGTGGTTAGACAATCATAATTTTAGGAAGTGATCCCCCTGATATTTTCAATACCCAACCAGCACCTTACATAGTTGTTACAATATTATTGACTATATTTCCTATGCTATACTTCACATCCCCATGACTGTTCTGTAGCTACCAACCTGCACTTCTCAATCTTTTCATCTTTTTCATCCAGTCCCTCAACACCTCTTCCACCTGGCAGCCATCAGTTTGTTCTCTGAATCCTATGAGTCTGTTTCTGTTTGTTGTTTATATACATTGTTCTTTAGATTCCACATATAAGTTAAGTCATATAGTATTTGTCTTTGTCTGACTGACTTATTTCACTTAGCATAATACCCTCTAGGCCCATCTACGTTGTTACAATGGCAAGATTCCATTCTTTTTTCAGGCCGAATGGATAAAACAGCCATGATACACATATACAGTGGAGCTAAGCTAATTCATTTGGGATATTTGCCTTTTTCCCCTCTCATGCATGAACTGAACATATTTAATTCAATGACTGTATTTCATTGTACTTTCAAGTTTTATTTTCGCAATTAAAATATTTTAAAATATTAATGGAAATAATCATTGATGTATATTAGCCAGAGAGATTATTGAATTTTATAAAATATGTAAATAAACTCAATGCAAATGGAATTTCCTAGTATGAACAAAGTAGGATATAACCATTCATTCTCCTATTAAAAGACACAGCTAAGAGATTATAAAAAAACTTTTAAAATTTATACAAAGAAGAATAGAAAACACTTGTATTATGTATAAAATAAGAGTTTCTTTAAGAAAATAATTTCAGAAATTGATTTCTAACCATCTCCCTTTATTATCATGACTTTGACATCCAAAATCCTAGCTCTATATTTTTCATGTCTTCTGTAGCTTCATTACCAGTTCAGAATACACTTATGTGATTATGTAACATCTAAAATCTAAGATATTGGCCCTTAACATATGGTTGTAAAGAACTATCACATCAAATTTGAATCCCAACCGTGTGGTTGATAATGTTTTATGATAAAACAATTATGAAACATAGGTCTCCCTTTTTCTATTATAATCACTAAGAATCTGGATTTTTCACTTGTCTGTTGCTGGGTTTGTTTGAAATAAAAGAGAATGTAGTTGGTAGCAATAACAGAATAAAAGCAAATGAACCATGGGTAATAACACTTGTGTAGATTCAAGTCACCTCATGTACAACTTCCTCGGCCCCTTATATAATTCTTCTTTAATGCAGAACTTGTTAGCTACAGTTTCCTATGAGTAAGGAAAACAGAACTGAAGTGAACTTAGCAGTTTTCTCCTAAGTGGTCAAGTGTATATGAGTATGATGAACAATGATGCCTAAGAAATCTCTTGATGTCACTCTATAAATAATCTGGCTGAATTAGAAGAATTTTGAATTAGTGGCAAATGCTCAATATGGAAACAACCACCTTCAGAGTCCCAGATAAACCTCTTAGGGTATCTCTACCTCTGGAGAGCCAAGGCAAGCTTCATGAACTGGCCAGATGCCTAATAGATTTGTGTATAAAAGATCTATACATGGGATGATTAGCTTTAACACAGCACATGGAAACTGAGTCATCCTCACTTTATCATGGTGGTTCAATTCAACAAATATTTATTAAATACCTACTATATGTCAGAGACTAATGTGTGCTTTGTATCCTAATGTAGTTCACTTTATTCAAATGTAAGAGATAACTAAACCAAAGAGACCTCCGATTGATATTTAATTATATAATATAAATACACACAGGGACCTAAGGAAGTCCAGGACCAGGCTCCATCCTAACCTGAAGAGTGCTTGAAATGAAACAGAACAACATAGGTGGGTAGGCTTTCAATGCCCAGAATTAACTTCCTTGGTTTTTCTTAACTATGTATATGACCACCATTATACAATAAATGCTTGGCTTCTGAAATTTTATTGTGTGTACATGCTGCTATTGAGGAGCGACCCTAAAATTCCAAATCATGAACTATCTCATTTAAAATATCTCCTAAAAATGAACTCAAATTGCTTGGTTAGGAATCATTGAAAACCGCGGTGAAACCAGTTTAAATAATGAGAAGTAATTTCAGAGTCCTGTGCTGCTTTAGGGTTTTTGTTTCTGCACTGCTTTCCTTAGGTGTGTGCTTTGACTCTGTTTTGCTGTGTCCTCTGATGTGGCCTCTTTATGTATTAGTGTTTCAGGCTCAAGTGGCTTTCCCCGAGGCAGTGAAATGATTTCAACTGCTTTGGTCCACACATTTGTATAGCAAACCCTGTGAGGAAGCAAACGTCTCGTACTCTTACCGTCAGATGTAAGTCCTGGGCATGCAGATGAATGCTTTATCGTGGGCTCACCTGTGGACCGGTGTGTTTCGATGAAGAAACACAAAAATTAGATTGGCACGTTCGTGCCATCCCTGGAGTAATCACAGGGACGAATGAGTGGGTATATGCCATTGTTCTAGAGCAGTAATCATGATTCACTCTAGAGCCACACTTGGAGTGAGATGCAGTCTGCACAAATGCACGAGTAGGGGAGGGTGGAAGTGTTGGCCCCCAAAGAGCCTTGGCAGTTCCCAGCATCTGCACTGAGACTTATCTTTAATATTCTCTATTGATCTTCTTCTATTCAACACTTATCATGATATATTTCTAAGCTTTTTGTGTGGAAACTTATAAGCTGCTTTGGCATGTATGACTAAGAGACTTTGGTAGGTCTCCAGGTGTATTACTTATAGATAATTCTCCGGTTCTCAGTGAACACTGACTAGGTGTTCAACCTTTTACCTTCTGGTGTCTATATCTAGCCCCAGTGTAATTTCCACCCTTTCTTAGACATGTACCCTCTAGTCTAAGCACGATGCTTCAAAGCAATTTCAGCTCTTTTCTGCTGTGTTGCATGATTTCAGTAATGCCTCCTGTTGTTCACATTGCTTTTTATCTCCATCTCGGATAACCCCTTCCCATAGTGACTTAGGGTTTATCATGTTAATTGATTTGGTTAATGGGCAACAGGCAATGCGGTGCAATCAGAATCCTAAAACGTGCTTGCACGTCAGGATTTGCTCCCTTGTTGCTCTTAAAACCCAGGTGTTACCACGTGAATAAGCCTGCGCTGAACTGCTGGGTGAAGACCCGCATGTGGTGGCTTCGTTGCATCCCTGGCCCCAGCTGATAGCCTGCCAATCAGCAGACCTTTGAACAAGACATTAAATTATATAGTAGTGATCTGACCAGCCAGGTAAATACATGCAAAAGCAAGCCAGGCTAGCATCCTTAGTCAAATCTCAAGAAGGGACTGGAATTGATTACTGCTGACACATGAGCAAATGACTTATAAGGGAAAAGGAGTGTAAAAGGATGGTCCATTTCTGGGTCATGTTGATATTGTGAACCCTGAATTTGTAATTTGTAGGGTACATTCTAGTACAACATTATCTCAAGGTAAAAATATTAAGAAAATTGATTATTTAAAGAGATCTGGTCATATTTCAGTTAGATTCACAATCTAATCAATAATTTTTTTCTTGGTTCCTATAAATTGGGGCCGTGCTTGCAGCCCTTTGGAATACAATAGATGAGCGGTGGTTTCTTGCTAATGGACTATTGCATCATGAGTATGTTAGGAATAGTAAGGTAGATATAGTACGTTAATGTATAGATGGATTTTATGCAACATGCAATATATTTTAATTTTGTGCTTAAAGTCATAAACTAAACCTTTCTAAAACTTAAACATGCAAGGCTTATTGCATAAGATCAAAATCTCCCTGTTATGAAACTATCTCTCAAAATTCACATGCTTAAGCCTTGACCCCAATATTAAGAGAGTATTTAGAGATAATGTGTTTAGGAAGGTAAATAAGGTTGATGGGGTCATAAAGGTGAGGCCCTAAGCAAATGGGACTGGTGTCCTATTAAGAAGAGAAAGATCTAGCAGAGAGCTCTCTCTCTCTGCAGAGGAAAGGCCATGTGAGGACACAGCAAGAAAGAGCTCTCTAATCGAAGGAGAGAAGTCTCACCAGATGCCAGCCCTGCTGATACCTTAATCTTGGATTTCCAGCCTCGAGAACTGTGCAAAATTAACTTCTGTTGTTGAAACCACACAGTCTGTGGTACTTTGTTATGGCAGCCTGAGCCGAGTGATACACTTCATATCAGTTCAAATGGATCTTAGTGCTTTCCTCATCATGAGTTCCTGTTTTTGACTCATTACATTTTACTGTGTTTTTGTTGGGAACTGCAAGATGCTTGTCTTCCTGGAACCTATTGAGAGTTTATAAATCATTTTAAGTAGACCTTTTAATGAAATATCGAACAATGAAAAATAATTATCACCAAACACTAAAACAATGATAATTAAAAAGTACCTATGCTTGTTTTAAGTGTTTAAAATAAGCTAAATAGTAAATATTCGCTTTTTAAACTCCATGTACATTCTGCCCAGCCAGTGTGGCTCAGTGGTTGAACGTCAACCCATGCACCAAGAGGTCACTGGTTCAATTCCTGGTCAGGATACATGCCCAGGTTGTGGGCCCAATCCCCAGTAGGGGGCATGCAGGAGGCGGCCAGTCAATGTTGTCTTTCCTCAATGTTTCTATTTCTTTCTCTTCTTCTCCTTTCCTCTCTCTCTAACATCAATAAAGAGAAAAAATAAATAAATAAGCTCCATATACATTCTGAATGTTTGTGTCTGGACCTAGAAAAATGGAGGACAAATTGAAATATGTGAGGTGCATCAGCTCTGCATAGTTATGCTTTGCACGCACTTGAAAATGAATATCATTGCACAGGAGGAAAAGCACTGGGACCCTAAGGTAAACTGTAAACTGTGGATGATGATGATGTATCAGTGTAGGTTCATCAATTATAAAAAATGTACCTGTCTGACGAGAGACACTATATGAGACTGAGGGCCTATGGGAAATCTCTGTATCTTCTCAGTTATTTTGCTGTGAATCTAAAACGCTCTATACAATAAAGATGTTTATTTTTAATCCAGAATTTTCAAAAAAGCAATTAACATTATCTGATAATGAAAATAGCATACATTGCTAATGTTAAATTTTTGTGGATCCGCCATGAGGCATGAGGGTTGGGGGCAATAGGTAGTACAGTTATTACCATATAAGTGAATGGATGAGCTGTCATTGCTAAAGCTCTTTTGTCATTTTGTTCATTCTAACACATATATTAAACGCCACTGAAGTAAGATCTTCTGTATCAAAAATGTAAATTTCTTGGTGTCTGACCAGATCTTACTGGGAAAGAAAACAGAATGGGTTAAAAATAATTTCCTGCTCAGAGAGATTAGAAATATTCTGAATAATGAGAACGGTATATAGTCTGAATGAAGGACATAGGAGACAAAGGCATAGTTTACTCATAAATCGGCGTGCAAAGGGGCATCCAGGAGGAGGAGTAATCTCTGCACTGGTCAACGTGTCAGGACAACAAATGAACTATGGGAAATGTATGTTTAAAGAGATTTTCTCTTCAGAGGAGAGAAACCAATAGGCAGAGAAATTATATTTACTAGAAGAAAAACGAATACTCTGCCTAAGTTTTTGGGTTATTGGACAATAGGAATTGGGTAGAAATCTGATATAAAACCACAAAACTATTTTCAACCCAAGTTCTGAGAAAACCTTGACAAGGAAGGTCTATCTGATTGGGACCCAATGTTTCTTGTCTGGAGTAACTTTTTCTCTTCTATTCTTTTATAGCATCCTGTATACAAATTCTCATAGATTCTATCATATTGCATTAAAGTATATTTTGAAATACTTATGTTGCATTGGGTCAAATTCCTCTAAATACTAATGATTAAGGTGTATCTCATTGTTTTTTCCATATACATCTAGTGGGTGCTCAGTCAATCTTATAGAAATAAACTGTAAATTGATCCTGTGATTAACTAAAGAGTTATTTTCCCCCAGTAGACATGGTATAGAGAAATTGTATTTTTATAGGGTTTTAAAACATTAGATTTAAATAATGTAAACATCTAAAATTCAAAATAAACTAAAGAAATGTAGGCAATCTATTTTTTTCTTTTTAAAAATATTTTTCAGCCATGCTATTTTAGACCTTTATATTTATTTATTAATCCATTTTTTTGTTTCTTTTTTGAATTCTGAATCAGCTTCTTTACTAACAATTAATTTAGTTACTGGCTTTTATATGTGTGCTTGCCTGTAAATAAATATAAATTTGTACTTGTATTCTGGGCTTCTAGCACTTACTATCCTGTTGTTAATATATTGAGTGAATCATCAACTAGCTTAAGTGTTTAAATTTCAAGATCAAATATTTGGATTATATTAATTAAAAACTATAAATAAGCAGGAAAATATATGACTATATAAAAATTAAGAGGAGCCCTGGCCGGTGTGGCTGTTGGTTGAGTACTCACTCTCCCATGCACTAAAAGGTCACCAGTTCGATTCCTGGTCAGGGCACATGCCCAGGATGCAGGCTTCATCCCCAGTGGGGGGTGTACAGGAGGCAGCCATTTGATGTTTCTCTCTCACATCGATGTTTCTTTCTCTCTCTCCCTCCCCATTCCTCTCTAAAAATCAATAAAAAATCTTTTAAAAAAATTAAGAGGATATTTGTTGGTATGTAAAATTAAATACATTACAAATAAGAAAAGGCTTCCACTATGAAATAGAATATGCCATAGAATGATTTTTAAAATGTTTTTATTGCGATTGGAAATTTTTAAATGACACTTAAGGAAGTTGAAGATATTTTATTGCCAAAATAATACACTATAATTCTGCTTTGGACTCGAGAGGAATTGTTGGCTATCCCAGGCATGTACTGGCTGGATTCACACAGTTTTAGGAAAGGTTTTCAGAAAGAAAGGACACACATTCACACACACACACACACACACACACACACACACACACACAGATTTGTTAAGGACCTTTTAATTTGAATATTTTATTTTGTATTATGGAATTCTTTCTGTATAGAAAAAGTTAATCTATTTTTAAGGAAAGGGGTTGATTTCTATTAATTAGTTCTCAATATTACTTTGTCAGGAACATGGTACATAAAAGCAATACATAAGATGTATTTGAAAAATAAACCATCAAATCTATATAGACTTAGAAAAGGATGTAGATATATGTTCCTTTATCTCTCACTTATTAAATAAGCTCTATAGTATGCTACATCTAGTAGTCTCTGTTTAAGAAAAGAAAAGAAAAACGCATTACTTTTTAAGCCAGCCTTCTTCAAATTATAAAATGTCCTAGATTTTTATAGAATGGTGAAATCTGTTTTCCCTTTTTATTTTAAACATTCTTTAAATATTTATTGATTTACTTGTATAATTTCATTTTGTGAATATTTTAAATCTATATTTAAACTTTTAAAATAAATATATACATATTAAATTTTTCATACTATATATACAGCAAGTCCTTTTATATTGTTTCAGATTATATAGTGTGTGTGTATGTGTGTGTGTATTAATTGGAACAAAAAATAGAAGGACAAGGCCAGCTGGGCACCCTTTCATCATAGTATCACTTCACACACTTTCTCCCCAGAAAGAACCATATCCTACAGTGGTCGTTTATTCAATCTGTCATAACTTATCTATTCATACAAATATTTGCTGAGAGCCCATTATAAACCAAACATTCTCTTCGTTGCTGCATAAAGAACAGAAATAAGATAAATCTATGTTTTCATAAAACTTCATAGTATTATTTTCATGATTTTGAAATATTTAAATGATGACAGAAACTTATGTGTGTGTGTGTGTATTTCTATTATATTTTAAGCAACTTTTTAAAATTTTTCATTGAAGTGTTAGAGAAATCATAAAGCATGTAACTATAGTTAATTCATGTAGCAGGCTATGTCGAATGCCAATGTAAGAATAGATCACATGTATACCCTACTGGTACAATATACTGCATGTATTCACATATTATATAGGCCAGTTTTTCTGTACATGATTTCTTTCTTTTGTTACAAAAACCATGCTATAATGGGCATTCTTCAGCATGTCCTTACTGATGCATAAATTGAGTTTTGCTAGGAGGTATCTAGGAGAAGAATTGCTGACCCAGGAATATACATCTTCCACATAAATTAATATCTGGTGAAATGCACATCCAAGTGTGTATTACTCTCCGGATAACAGTGGATAAGGTCTGTTGCTCCAAAGCCTCTTTGCCATCAGTTATTATTGTCGAAGTTTTTCCATTTTTAACCTTGATAATATAAAATCCTATGTTGATGGGATTTTAAAGTATTCTTTCTTTTAATTATATATATATATATATATTTTTTTTCACAGTTGCATGTACATCCTGCATCAGTTTCAGATGCACAGCAAAATGGCCAATCACACACTCTACAGAGTAGTCCCCTGGATACCGCATTGTCTTGGGGGCTTGATGATTAAGGGAGTGATCCTGCAAAAGGAGAGGGAGGCAGGTGTGTCAGGGTGCTGGATGAGGCCAGTTTGATTCAAAAGGAAAGAAAGGGGAAAAGGTCATATTTTGAAAATAAAGTTTCTGGGTGGTTATATCTGCACATATTGAAAGGTTCAAGTCAATAGGAAGTCAAGATTAGGAATATGAAAAGTTTTGAGATAATCCCCAGGCATACAAAAGATATCCTTATTGTTTTTAGCAGAAAAGGATACAGTAAAATTAGAGACCACTCATACCTTCATACCTATGTAGACAAACATTATTACAAACCTTCTTAACTTCCCTTTATTCTAAAAAAAAAAAAACAAAAAAAAAAACCCATTCCTCTTGCCTGAACTAACCATAGGAGCTTTTCTCTCTCTTCCTTTTTTTCTAATAAATTAGCTATATAAGCCTCTAACTTGAGCCATTTAGCAAACTAGCTACTTCTTTTGCTGGCTTGCATATACGTATGTGTAAAACTTTTAACTAGTTTGCAGGTCTCAGCCACTCAAGTAAGAGGGCAGAGGAAAAAACTGTTCTTCCCTCCTCTGCAGTTCCAGTATTCAAGATTGACAACGGGCAGAGCTCAGGCTCAAACCCTGGTTATCTGGCTCTGGAGTCTGTCTTTACATAGCCACATTCCTCTGGTTTATTGTTCCTTTCTGATTACTGGTTTTATTTATTTGTGTGTGTGTGTGTGTGTGTTTAAATTTTAAATCTTATTTCCTCTGTGAATAGTGTCACAGACTTACTGATTACTAGAATGTTTTGAGACCAACATGAAATTTGCCCCAATAAAATACAGAGGTCTTTAATATTAGTATCAAATCCCTATCAGCATATTATCTCAATAACCTGCTGTGGGTTTTTTGTTTTGTTTTCAATTTTTTTCTTTATTGATTTTAGAGAGAGAGGAAGTGAGAGGAGAGATAGAAACATCGATGAGAGAGAACATTGATTGGCTGCCTCCTGCCTGCCCCCCCACTGGGTATCGGGTCCACAACCTGGGCATGTGTTCTGACCAGGAATCAAACTGGCGACCTCTTGGTGCATGGGTCGATGTTCAACCAGTGAGTCACACAGGCTGAACTGTTGTGTGTTTTTTTACATCAGCAAAAAAAAGGACTCCACAGCAACTATACAAAATTATTTATTCTGACAATACAGGGATTGCTGCTCATGTACAAAGCCAGGAACTTTCCACTAGACCAGTGGTTCTCAACCTTCCTAATGCCATGACCCTTTAATACAGTTTCTCATGTTGTGGTGTCCTCCAACCATAAAATTATTTTTATTGCTACTTCATAACTGTAATTTTGCTACTGTTATGAATCGCCATCAGAAATACATGTTTTCCGATGGTCTTAGGCGACCCCTGCCTGTGAAAGGGTTGTTCGACCCCCAAAGGGGTCTCAACCCACAGGTTGAGAAGTGCTGCACTAGACTGAGGTTGAATTTTATGTGATGAAATATCAGTTTTAAAATGTTTTTGTTACACCCGGCCGGTGTGGCTCAGTGGTTGAGTGTTGACCCATGCACCAAGAGGTCGCCAGTTTGATTCCCGGTCAGGGCACATGCCCAGGTTGTAGGCCCAACCCCCAGCGGGGGGCATGCAGGAGGCGGCCAATCCATGTTCTCTCTCATCGATGTTTCTCTCTCTCTCTCCCTCTCATTTCCTCTCTCTGTAAAATCAATCAAGGAAATTTTTTTTTTAATTTTGTTTTTGCAATAAATAGCGATTCAAGGTTTACAGGTAGAAGCATTCCTACGGAAAATGAGAGAGCAGAGGAAAAGAGGGCTGTGGTCCCGGGCATCTGCCCCTGTGTGTGTTGTCAGTGCTGGACAATAGGCACAGCCTCGCGAGAGCGGTGCTGTGCTGGTCAGTTTTTAACGTGCAGTTCTGGTACCACTTTTGTTTATTTCCACTTGTAACTTTTGTTATTTTAGTTCATTGTATATTTCCTTACAAGTGACCTTCATTTTTTCCTAAAAGTAGAATGAAGTATAAAACTAATAAATTAAGCAATTACATATATGTGCGTATGGATGTGTGTATATGTAATATAGATATAAAAATATATAAATTTCCCTCCCTCTTTCCTTTTCTTGCTTGTCTAAAGGGACCATTTCTGTCATGGAGCACCATGCTACCCAGAAATACATAGGACTAGATGGGATTCTAGTCTAGCTAATATTGTTATTATCTATTTTATTAATCCTGTATTGGGATGGGTATCATAATAGGATCAGGGACACTTGGCTGCTAGTCAGATTAAATAATACCTAAAATTACAGCCTGATTTATAGCTCTGCTGAGAACAATGACTTTCTGATATTTTTTAATTTTATTTTTGGATTTCATAGGCTACTTGCCATAACATTTAAAAGATGTTTATCATGGTTTGGAAACTAAATTATTTCTAATATGAATATATTTAAAATGAATTTTCAGCTTTTAAACCTACTCTTTAAATAGTACAAATCCATATTATGATTAGATAAATAGGCAAATAGTTATGAAAAGAAAGCTGTTCATTGTATGCATATACTGACAGTTTCTTAATTATACAACTAGTGAAACCAGAGTAATTGTTTGATCTTCTTTTCTTTTGTAGAGAAATTTTAAGAATCAAAACCAGTGACTGTCTGTGCAAAACAAAGAACTGATTACATAGTCAATAAATAAAGAGTGGCTGGTTGCATGTTATGTTTTGTTCATTTATTTCCCCAGCTGCATTTACAAGGTTTCCTTTGAAACCACAGTAAAATGAGATGTTCTCTCAATAGAGAATAGAGAAAAATCGTGTTTTCTTTTCCATAACGGTCCAGCACTGCAGCGTGGGACGTACAAGCAGGCGCTGAATTGCAAGGAGATGAGGACACAAAGGAAAAGTTTCCTATGGTAGAGATTATATTCTACTTTAAGGGGTTTTAATATGAGAGGAACTGGCCGGTATGTGCAGGGAGCAGCCTGTGGGAGGTGTTAAAGGAAGGGGTTGATAGGAAAGCGCAAATCAGAGAAAAAGAGGAAGAAATACTGTGACCTTCACATTTTTCCTTTTCTCAAGGATTCTATTCATTGTCCTCTTACATACATTTCTTTTAAAATTTCCAAGGCATTTATACAAGAAAATCAGCTATGCCAAAGCTCATGGACCTAATCAGGAAAAGTGTAGCCTGGGACAGCACCTCACACTAGCTCCACAGTCATTAGTCACCAGAAGAGGCTCACTTTGATTGGGCTTTGATATTGGAGTGTTTATATTTGGGAAGAAAGCATCTGAGAAGGCTCGGTTCATTTGCAGCAAAGTGAGCTGGGCTTGAACAGTGTGCTAGGAAACCTACTGTTTTTCTGCTACTGGCTGATTTAGAGTTGCTCCCTCAGCTCTCAAAAACTCTTGCTATGTGAAGACTAGGGAGAGAGAGGGTCACTTTACCAAACAGACTTTGGTCGCACCACAAACAAATCTGTAGTTTCTGCATGAAATATTGAGTATCAGCACTGAAGTCCTATCTGCCCTGGACAAAAGACCTGGGAAATGATCCCACTGGGATGTATAGAAGGATAGTAATGAGACCAGCTTGCTTTTTTATGGTTTGGCAGGAGGTGTCAAACAAACAAAAAACAAGGTTTTCACAGAAAAAAAAAGTTGAAAATGTTAGCAGTTTGTTTGACAAAACAAAACAAAAACCATGAATGAAGCTAGGCAAACTCTACATAGACACATACACAAACACATTTTTCTAATTAGAGATTGTAGCAGTGGTTTAATATACATCTACCAACATATTTCCTTTATTTCTTTTTATGATTTATATTCAAGAGAAATTTTTCAAAGTGACTCCAAATAAATAAATAACATGGACAAAGTCCTAGCTGAATATTTTCAATATTCTTATCAGAAAATATGAGAAAATAACAATTATAGATATCCTTTTTATTTCCATTTCTTTTTTTTTTCCCCCTCCTCCCCTTTGGATAGTAGACTTATTATTTTTTTTACTATAGGTTTTATAAGGAAAATCCTACATATTTGTTCAAGTGTGATAAAAAATTCTTTGGATAATATGCTATTAGATTTTTTATGTTGACACACGTATTCAATTTTTTATTGAGTAGACATAATGGTTCATCTGTAAAATTAAAGGACTCGGGAATGCATCAGATTATTTTACATAGATAGTACCTTTAAAATTGATTTTGTGGGAAAAAACACCATTGTATCATAAAGGTTTGTGAAGTTGGGATCTGAGATTTTAAATAAATGCATTCTTCTCCATTTTTGTGAGAATCGAAGACTTTCATTGAGATTCAAATGATAATGACAAAGGTAAATTAAGGGTTTGATTTCTTTGACGTTGTAGGGAGTACTCTCATTGTTACCACAGCCTTTAAGATCTCCCTTTCTGTAAATCTGACAGTAAATTATTTGCCTTAAATCGAAGAGGCCTTACCATTTAGAACTTAAAACTTCTGCATCAGTCTGACTTGCTGTCACACTGAGTCAACAGGTCAGACACTGTCTCATTGGGAAAGAAAAAGGATCATGTTTGAGTATCCAGAAAAACAATTCTATGTATGGACAGGTCTAAATCATTCAACATTTCAGTGACGGCCAATCACACATGCGGGGCAGGCTCAGCCTCTACATCTGGAACCTCAGCTCTTTGGGAAAACACGGCAATGCAGATTACTTTTTCTTCATTTATTTTTATATCACCATGTATACCCCCAGCCCCTCTTCCACCTCCACCCAACCCCCTCAGCCCTCGCACCCATGCAGTTACCACACTGGTGTCCACATCCAGGAGTTCTTTATCTCTCTCTTTTTGCAGATTTGTTGAAATAAATGCCATATTCCTTTTTGAGAATGAGTGAAATTTCTGACTCAGCCTTTTCAGTTTAATTCTCTTCAACAAAAGCTACTATAAACCACTGTACCCATTGCCCTCACACATATCTGTTCTATTAATTTTTATACTTTTACATTTAAAAGATTATCTTTTTTATTATTTTATTTTATTTTTGTTACAGATGTTTCTCCTTTTTTTACCCCATTGGCACCCTCCTCCCCATCCCCCCCCACCTCGTCCTCAGCTTTGTTGTCTATGTCCAATGGTTATACATACATGCATATAAGTTCTGTGGTTTATCTCTTCCCACCCCCACCATCCTCTCTTCTGAGGGTTGTTAGTCTATACCCTACTTCCATGTTTCTGGGTCTACCCTATTCCTCAGACTGTTATATTCATTATATTCCATACATAAGTGAGATCATGTGGTATTTGTCTTTTTCTTCTTGGCTTGTTTCACTTAAGATAATACTTTCCAGGTCCCTCCATGTCATCTCAAAGGATAAGAGATCTTTCTTTCTTACAGCTGCATAGTACTCCATTGTGTATATGTACCACTGCTTTTTTATCCATTCGTCTACTGATGGACACTTGGGCTGTTTCCAGATCTTAGCTATTGTAAATAGTGCTGCTGTGAACATGGGAGTACATATATTCTTTCTGATTGGTGTTTCAGGCTTCTTAGGGTATATTCCTAGATTAGTATAAATATCCATACTTAACTTCTTTGGCAATTGCATTTGTACTTTTGTGAAGAACTATTAAAAACAAATGGAGCCCTAGCCGGTTTGGCTCAGCGGTGTTGGAGCATCAGCCTGCGGTCCTGAGAGACCTGGGTTCGGTTCCTGCTAAGGGCATATACCTCGGTTGCAGTTTGTCCCCGGCCCTGGTTGGGTTGTGTGAGTGGCAGCCACTCAATGTGTCCCTTTCACATCAATGTTTCTCTCTCTTCCTCTCTTTTTCTTCCACTCTATCTGAACAAAAAAAAAGGAAAAATGTCCTTGGGTGCAGATAAAAAAAAACAAAAAACAAAAAGCAAATGGAAAAGAGATTGGTTTAAACAAAAATTATATAAACATTTATATATAAAAGAAGAGATTCTCAGAACTACATAAAATACACAATGAAATATCTTGTATGTATAGCTCTCCACTAAGACAACAGATAAAGTACTAAAGACAGAGTCAACAATATATTGCTATTGCCAGTGTCTCTGGTGTTACTTAATTGGCTGCATTTCACACCATTGTCATAGCATCTCTAAAGGTATATTTCTATACTGCTTTCTGTCCCAGAGCTCGTGGGCCACAATTAAGGTAAATTGACATTCAAAGCAGAGCCCGACAAAATCAACAACACATTTAAAAGACAACAACACATTCTTTTTACATGGTCTATGAAAATAGGATGATATGGGTATATGTAGTAAATTTTAGTATTTCCTTGGTCAATCATAAAATAAATTCTCTAGCACTATCTCTGGAATCCTTCTAAGTTGAGACTTGTCTTATGACAGTGATGAAAATATATATAACCGAAGAATGTATACGCAAGGTAAACCCAAACTCTTAAATCCAAAGTAGTAAGTTCAAAAGATTAATAAAAATGGCAATCACATGGGTAAATATTGTTATGCTTTATTATTCTCTTCTATTTATAAAAATAAAAAAGGCTGATTCTGATTGTGTTGGGCATATATTTATATATTTTGTTTCAATCAGTGCCTAATGTCTCAAAGAGATAAAATACTAGCAGAAAAAGCTTTTCAGGAAAAATGCTAATTTTGTTTTAACTAAAATATGGCTCATTAGTGGACTTTCATGAACTACATTTCTTAGATTTCATTGCTAATTTAAACTACCTATCATAAGTTTCTCTATGGGAATATATTGAGAAATTTCCAATTTATTAAATGTGTTTTTGTGTATATCTGGCAAAATAAGAGACACTAGGTCCATAGAGATAAGTAAAATATAAATGTTTCTTTAAGATTTACTTGATTTAATTGTCACTTAATACTAACAAAAACATGCTAACGTGCAAGTTTTTCTGTGGAATATTTTACAAACCTTATCTAATTGATCTTTTTTATGACCTATGAAAAAGTATACATAATCTGTATCATTATTTTCATTTTATATATGAAGGAAATATATAAAAGTTCCAAAAGCTTAAGTAAATTTACAAATATTTTTTGGATAATAAGTAGTGCATCAGACTTTGCAATTGCACTCTGAAATGTAAAGAAATGCTTGTTCATCTTTTAGATCTTTCACACACTTTCTATTCTTTAGCAGAAAGTCTCAGTAGTATCTTCCATGCTAACCTGTAAATAGTTATGTATTTAATAAAATTTTAATAAGTTAATATACAAAAATGATTCACAGATTTATAGGCTAAGAAAGGACTGCATTAAGTCTGGCCTAACTCACTTCTTCCACATAAGCAAAAACATCAATAGCCCAAATCCTACAATAATTATCGTTTTAAGGCTTTAAAAGACCTTACTTACTTATTCTAGGATTTAGTTAAACTTGAGAAGAAAAATTAGTTATTCTTAACAAAATTTTCTCTGGATGCAGCTGAAATTCATTATCTCCTAAATTAAAGTTGAGAAAGAGTGATTAAATATGATTAAAATGTTATTCTTTTCTTTAGAGCTGGATAAATGTTATCTCTGACCACTCCAAATGTTAGCAATCTACTTTTAAAACTCTGAATATTTATAGTATTTCTTAAAAGTTTACATTACACAAATAGAATAGTATAGGTTGGATCCTTTTTACATTTATCATTAGAGTTTCATGTGCTTAAACTCCATAAATTGTGAAGTTATTAAGGTTTTGTATTTTTCTGTAGGCATCTTTATCTAACTGCATATTACTCAGCGATAATGTTGTCTTTGGATGGTCTCTCACATGGATTATATAGAGGCTAAAATCCAGAATGATATTAATTTCTCATTTTTCTATTTTGGCTTTAGGCTAAGGTCTGTTATAGCCAATGGTTAATGAGAAAATCTTGGAGGCAATGCCTAATGAGCTCATGTATAGCTTTTCTCCATAGCTGCCTTGAATTAATATCATTCAATTTCACATATTAGACATATACATTTCCAAAATCAGTGTGTTGTGTCTCTAAGTGGCCCCTAAATCATTATAACTATTTGGTAAATACCATTTTGTACATTACTGCAATTAGACAACAATCAAAGATAATACATGGTAGAAAACTTTAAGTGCCGTAACAATAAAAATTCACAATTTTGGAAAGAAGAAAATGCATACTTTTGCACTGATTAGAAAAGACTTCATGGAAGGACTATGAGGCAGAGCTTGAAGGATAAGGAGGTCTTGGGTAATAGTGAGAGATCTGCTGTTCAGGTAATACTTGGGATCGCCATTCACTGGTATAGGCAGGGTTACACTCTTCCATCACCACTAGTTTTCTCCTTCAGTTATTACAGAGTTACTCTATAGTACATGTAGAGAGCAGTGATTTACAAGAAAGCATGATAGAAAGCAAGTCAAAAGAATTATTTTGTTCTTGATTTTGTTTCTAATTAGACTTAGATGTTTGTTAAAGTTGTGTAGGCTCTCAAAAATTTAGTTTCCATATCTGTAAAATAACTAAGATGACTTACTATTCATTGGCCTCCTATCAGAACAAATATTTAATGTTTATGATTTTTTTAAAATGATGCAATTATGCTTCCTGCTTTCTTCTCTTTTTAATCTAACTTGATATTTAAGTCTCAGGGACTTTCTTATTTCTCTTTTTATACATTTCTACAAGAGCCCAAATTTAGCAGTGTTTGGTACTTAGTCCCTATTCCAATTTGACTTACTGGGACTCAGTCAACAAGAAATAAGCAAAAGGGTGAGAAAATCCGGCTGAGTTTAGGTAATTGGAAATATTTTTGTGCTGCTGGCTTGTAAGAAGTTAGAGAGAGGTGTATAAAAACAAGGGCAAGCAGGCAAGGATATAACAGGTCATGCTTAAGAGTTTGCATTTAATTCTCAAGAAATGGAAAACCACCGAAAGGTGTTAAGTGGGGGAAATGGCATGATAATATTTTAAAAGGTGATTTAGGACTTTCTATTTCTCATCTGGCACATAAAGAGCTTGGAAGTCACCGCTTCATCATAGCAACAAGTAAAAAGCTGAACAAACCGAAAAACAACTCTTCTCAGATCCTTAAGAGAAGTGAGATGACACCGCGGACTGCTGACCCCACAGTTGAACAGGCTGACCTGAAGACACTGAGAATCAGAACCTTCCAGAGCAGAAACCTCCCCTGGTTTTCTAGAGCAAAAATATCTAAGCTGTAATTGATGAATTGCTGGAGGCTTCTGTGGACAAGTCTCAGAGTCAAAAACTTCAGGGGGACCCAGTCCCCACACTTTTGTGAGTTTTACCTCTAGCATCTCAAACAGGGTGGTGTTGGTGGGGAACTGAGGAGCACTGGCAAAGTTCACAGTGCAGAGACACAGGCACAATTATATATTGAGACTTATTCATAAGACCACGGAACACTTTCCGCTCTTCACACCTTTCTACCCTCTTATTAAAGGCCTATTTAGACAAGTTTCTTTTACCTGGTGCAAGTCCAGCTATCAGGAAAGAAAGAAAAAAATCACAAGATATACTAAGTAGAAAAAGAATGCCAGAGTTTGAAGAGACAGCAAACATTAGAAACAGACTCAGATGTGGCAGAAATGTTGGAATTATCAGAATCAGAAACCTAGCAGGTGTCCTCGGTGATTCTGATGCACACTTAAGTTTGAGAACCACCAATCTATAGGACAGATTTGGATACTGAATTTTCTATAGTATGTGATTTCTCTGTTTGTTTGTATTATTG
Source organism: Molossus molossus (assembly GCF_014108415.1). NCBI lineage: Eukaryota > Metazoa > Chordata > Mammalia > Chiroptera > Molossidae > Molossus > Molossus molossus. Next base: position 19,673,589 of record NW_023425344.1, read on the forward strand.
TTTTTTTTTTTTACTTTTGCTTTTTTTTTAAGTCATTTCATGCATAATTATCCTCACTGTGGACCTCAATATCCATCTGTTCTACTCCTGGTATTCTTACCTGTTTAAAGATACCGAAAGTCCTTTGAGGTGTGCACCATGTATGTCTTTTATATATTTTCCTGGCCTAGGTCAGTGCTGCTGGAGAACTGTTCAGTAAGTCCTCAGTGAAGGAAAAGGCAACTTGCCACACCCACTAGCTGAAGCTGATTCTACAGAGGGCTTTTGTGCAGACAGTCTGTCCTGGAAGAGCTCTCTTCTGGATGATGTGGAATGTCAATGTGAAGACCTCTAAAGTCATGAACCAGAGATGGCTCTCATTAATCCAGAGACATATTGTCCCAGGTGAGGTGATCTAGGCCAGGAACCCCTGTTCTCTCTATTGCTATTATACAGAAAGTGCACAAGGAAGGAGAGAAAATACATCTGATATATTGAAATGCTGCTGTTTAACATCAGTTCTCGGAAATGGTTTGATGGAGGATGAGCTATGAGTACTTGACTCAGGGTCCTGACTAAGCAGCTGCTGCATTTCATTCATCAGGGTTATTCTTGTAGCCCATTGGAATCGACTGAATATAATTTAAGGAATCATAGGGGGAAAATGATAGTTCAGGTCAATCCTACCCTTATTCTGATGTACTCAAATGAGTATGTACTTGGATCTTACCCAGAACTTGTTCAGTTTTCTAATTCATTTTGGCTGTGGAAATTCTGTGTCATGTAAAAACCAAAGAAAGCTGCTTTCCGGTATATATAGTTCATCTGTAATTGTGCATAACTTCTAAATAAATATCCAAACCTGTGCTTACATCATGCTTTCTTCTCTCAACCATGGAAACAGAATTAACCTGATAATCCAGCCAATTATAACTCGGTAAGGTTTGACTATGTGTGTCTCACTGTTTCAGCAGTATTCATGTATTTAATCATATGATGAGCTAGTCAGAAATGTCCAGTTACTAATTGATCGGAAACTGAGACTTAGAGAGGTAGATTAATTTTCAACAGGTCCCAAAGCTAGTTAAAAAAACAAAAGGGGATTTGAATGTATGGCTCTTGTGCAGAGAACTCGATTTCTTGCAGTATCTCAGATCCTAAGTGAACATTTATTTCTTCAGAAGCATTCATGGATGCAGTCTCAGGTGCCTCATGTGATTGTTAAACGTAAAACTATATTTTGGTGAAAACCTTGGTGTTTCGGCATCCAAGTAGCAATTTTATTTAGTGTTTCTTTACTGATCAAGTCTCCTGTGAATTTTCTATTTACTTCTCTGAGCAGGGGAGACAGGGGTATTTGCTAACTTGGTTGTACATTTCATGCATTGACCTTTCGCATCCCTTCTGCTCTTGGTGGTTGGAGATAATCCTCTTCCCACCTGCTTGTTTATACTCTTAGAACTACTGTTTGCATTTAATTTTATTATCTGCTCTATTTTTGTTAATTTTGTATAATTTTTAATACCTTTCATACTTTCCAATTCATCTAAAACTCTCTCTCTCTCTCTCTCTCTCTCTCTATATATATATATATTTTCTCTCTATATATATATATATAGTATATATATATATATATACTCTCTCTATATATATATATCTAGAGCATGAGAGAAGATACTAACTGGAAGTAAACTCAAGAAGGAGAAAAAGAGGAAAACATTTAAAGTGGACAGAAGTGTCAAAAAATTGAAATACAGGAAATACTGAGTTTAAGCAAGATTTTAGATCTAAAAAGTTCTTAAAGAAATAAATGGAAAAAGGAAAGTAACATAGTAAAGAGTTTGGGGTAGCAGATGCATGGATAACGTTGGTATAGCAGATGCATGGATAACGTTGGTATAGATTTGCCATTAAATCCTAGAAACCTAAACGGTGGATCAAACTGTCACCATATAAATAGGAGGAAAGAATCTGAATTGACCTTTGGTTAAAATAAGATAAGTGCAAATGCACAGACACTGGCATTTTTAAAATTTTACTTCTTATGATTTTATAAAATGGGAATTTGACCTAAACATTTCTACCAAATTTATTATGCAGTGGGTAGATTTCTGATCAGAGAAGAAGCAATATGAGAAGCATTGGTTTTTGTTTACCGAAGTTGTCATAAAAGATAGGAGTAATTTCCTTCTCAGAATGGGCTAACCAAGAGCAAAATAGAAATATCAGTTTCTGGACTTTTCATTTCTTAGTTCTGTATCTTTCTTTGCTTTCATCCTACTCATCCAGAGTTTCAATGAGTTCATATTGTTCCTTTTAGCGAAAGTTTTCTGGGTCTTTATTAGGAACAGCAGAAGCCCACTTAATGCATATATTAATAGATGCTTGTTATTTAGTTATTTTTACATCAAAATATATGAATTAGCCTAAATGGGTGTGTGTGTGTGTGTGTGTGTGTGTGTGTGTGTGTGTGTGTGTATAGTCCATTATGCACTTGTGGGTTTGGGATATGATATGTTGGGGCTGACCTCTGCTAGGCACTATATATTTGTCATGTAATAAGTTACACAACAATCCCCTACCATAGGTATTGTAGAAGTCCTAAATACTTTTAAATACTTCCCAAGCTACCTACAATGAATGTTGAAGATTCAGATTCAGGTTTTGGTTACTCTGGCTTGAAAGCTGGAATTGTCATCAGGGTACATTCAGGTTTTATAAAAGCTGGAACTTACATAATTTGGGGAGTGTACATTAAAAAAAATAATTCAAGATTATAAATAATACTTAATTATAAAAATATTCATTTGGAATAAGGACAAAAAGCAAAAACGCCATATTTTCAAAAGCTGTGCAAACATAGCATTAAAAATGCAAAAATACCTCATTTTAAATTAAATAACTGCCTCATAGACCTCCATTAATAGCTTTTCCTACATTTTTGGTTTCATACTCTATCATAAAGATTTTGTATTGCTCTTTTCCATGGAGATAATAGAAAGTTAATTCAGTTTATCTACTAACAAAATTGATATCTGTTTTTTTATTAATATTTTCAAATGTTTTTGAGCTTTCCTCATTATCCATGTGTTAGTCTGCTGGGGCCGCAATAACAAAACCACAGATCAGGTGGCTACACAACAGGAGTGTGTGTTTTCACAGTTCAGGCAGCTAGAAGTCCAAGATGAAGGCGTTGGCCAGTTTAGTTTCTCCTTGGCTCGCACATGTCCTCCTCCTCGCCGAAATACACCCTCACCTGGCATTTTCTCTGTGTGCACACACTCCTGATTTCTCTTCCTCCTCATATGGGAAATATTGATTTACCAGTCAACCATTATACACTCTTTTAATCCTACTTAGCTCCTTAAAGGCCCTATTTCCAAACTCTTTTAACTTCTATGAATTTTGAGGGGGGTCACAGTTTGGTTCATAACAACCGATACTGTCATGCAAATATTTCAGATTTTCGACAAATTTTGAAAAATTCTTTAAGTTTCTTGCATATATGCAAAGTATACAAAGATACTTCTTTCATAAGACTGCTAGAAATTTCTACTCTTTGAAAATAGGAATTATGATCCATTTTATTACCATATTTTTTATCAAAAGAGCAAAATAATGGGTGGTATATTCATAGTTATATATAGCACATCAATTAAACTACAGATAGAAAATAGTGTAACCTCTGCTTTCTGCAGTCCCCTACTTTGCCAGTTTCAGAGGTGTCACTGTTTGGTTTTTCATTTTTCATTGGGCACAGTCCCCTTGAGATTTACCCATGTTATTGTGCATGTCAAAGTTTATTCCTTTTAATATCTGAGAATATTCTAGAATATGGATGTACCACAGTTTGTTTAATCAATCAATCGTCAAATGAATTTTGTGTTGTTTGCAGATTGGGGCTGTTTGAAATAAGGGCACTGTGAACATTTGTGTATGGTTTTTAAGTAAACATAATTTTATTTACTCTAATATAAATACTCAAGATTGCAATTGCTGGATGGTGTGGCAGTTTCCAGTTTAATTTGATAAGAAACTGCCTAAGTATTTTTCACTGTGACTGTACCATTTTACATCCCCACCAACAATAAATAAGTGGCCAAATTTCTCTACATCTTCACCAGTATTTGGTGGTGACACTTTTTTATTTTAGCCACTCTATAGATCTATAGTAATGTCTCATTTAAGTTTAATTTACAGTTTCCTAATGGCTAATGATACTGAAATTATATTCATGTATTTATTTGCTATATGTGTATCCTGTTTAGTGAAATTTTAGTTTATGCCCATGGCCCATTTTCTAATTATTATTTGTTTTTCTAGTGTTAAATTTTGAGTGATACTCATTCTAGATACTGATCCTTTGTTGAAAATGTAGTTTGTAAGTATATTCTTTCTGTCTTTATACTTGTTTTCTGTTTTATTTTTATTCTATTACCAAGTTCTTGGGGATGAAATCTCCATTATCAATTTCTCCTTGTATAGATCATGCATGTAATGACAAGTTTTAGAACTCTTGGCTATGCACTAGATTCTGAGGGTTTTCTCTTATGTAATTTTTCTAAAATGTAGTAGCTTTACATTTAAGATTGTGATCTATTTTGAATTCTTTTTTGTATAATATGTAAGAGTAGATTTAATTTTATTAATTTATTTTTTGCCAATTTATGTCCAATTTCTGCATCGCCATTTTTTAAAAAGGCTATCCTTTCTCCATTAAATTGATTTTGCAAGTTTGTCAAAAATTAGTAGAACATATTTGTGGTTCTAGGTTCCTTCTTTATTGTGTCATCTTTGTCTTTTATTGTCACAAGAAAGTTTCCTCTGAACCAACAGAGACAACTAAGTCTCTTGGCCAGTAGAAAAGAATAAAAGAGAAAGATGGAGAAGGAAACATAGGCAGAACTCTTCCCAGGCATTTAAAGTACTTTTTTCTAGGTTCCTTTTCTAGGTTGGTTTGTTTTGGAAGTCTCTATTTTTCTCCACTGATCTATGCATAGATTTCTAAACTAATACTATATTGTCTTAATCACTGTAGCCATCTAATAGGACAATATCTTATAAGGTGATTCCTCCCATTTCATTCTTCCTTTTCAAGATTGTGTTACTTATTAGGGCCTATGCATTCCAAATAAAGTTTAGAGTGAGCTTGTCTATACCTTCATTAAAACTTACTGATAATTGATAGGAATTGCATTAAAATTATAAATCAGTTGGGAAGAATTGACATCTTTACTGTGTTGAATCACATGTGTTGTGATTTGTGTAATTTTTCACTGTTTTTCAAAATTAGAAAATGTTTTCACAAAGGTAAAAGTTCGGCTTTTTATAGTAAATTAATCTTCAGCAAAAAAATTTATGCAAATTTATGCATAAGGAAATTATCTCTGGAATACAATTTTGACAGTTTGGTAGAAGCAGATGTTCTCTTTTTAGAATTTGGCTTATTTAAATGAAAGTGATAATGGGACAATAAGATCTACATCTAACATGAAGATCATGTAATTCTTCAGCTCAAAAATATCCTCCATTTATATTTCACATAACACTTTGTGTTCTAACAATGCTATCAAAGTTTCCTTGAACTATTAGAATTGACCTACTTTCTTGCTCCTCCATCTTGCTCTATTTAATTGTTTAAAATATATATATATGTATATATATCCTGGCAGTACCCATAGTTTCACTGAAATTTGTTATTTTTGTTAGAATCATTCTTTTCCTGCATGTATCTTCAGTTCAGACAACTGTAAATCCATGAAATGCTTCATATTTGTCTGCCAAAATTGATCTTTCTCTTCTCAAATTGCAGTTTATGTTCCTAAACAGGTAAGAGAGCAATACATATAGCATAGGCTATGTGGGCATGGGACCATGGCTGATCAAATTAGAAGGGAAAAAAAAAAGTACTTTAAATGCTTGTGGAGAGTTCTGCCTGTTTCCTTCTCCGTCTTTCTCTTTTATTCTTTCCTACTGGCCAAGAGACTTAGTTGTCTCTGTTGGTTCAGAGGAAGCCTTCTTGTGACAATAAAAAACAAAGATGACACAATAAAGAAGGAACCTAGAAACATAATGTGATCAACAAACTCCAAACATATGGCATTCTGTATTCTTTGTTCTGTGGAATTTTACATTTCCTAGTTTTTAAGCCAGTTCCAGACAGATTTATATAATTTATTCCCAATGAACACTAATGAGTAAAAATTCTTTTGTGTCCTTGAAGAAAAGATAAATATCCCAATAGGGACAAGACAGGCGGTGGAAGAAAAGGTAGTGCTTGTAGGGAGAAGCATCAATATCTAGTAATAATGATAGTGAGTTGTGTGTGTGTGTGTCAATGTGTGTGGTTGTGTGAGAGAGAGAAAAAATGGATGCTGACACCAATGATTAACGTATTTGAGAAAAGAGAAATGTGAATAGTGCCAGAGAACCACATCATAGATTATTTACGAATTGCAAAGAGGAAAAATAAGGGGGACTTCCTTGAAAGAATCTGGTGGGTTTTTTATTTAAACAATGATCAAATTTGACATCACTAACAGTTGGGTCCTAATTAGGAAAAAAAAAATCTATGAATTTTGAGGATTAACAAAGAAAATGTAATATGGATTGATAGTAGGTGGTATTAGGGAATAATTGTTGATTTTCTGTATAAAATGCAGCAACCGATGAAATGAGCCATTAAAACAATTCCTTATTTTTAAGGAGATGTATGTAAAGTACTTGGGGATAAAATGTCAGTATTTCTGTAAGGTACTTTTAAATGGTTCAGCATATATAATAGAGATAAAGAAAATATAGTAAGATACTAACAGTTATTGAATGTAAATCTTTCAAATAAGAGTGATCATTGCATTGTTATTATCCTAACTATAAGATATATAATTTTTTATAATGTGTTGGAAAATTAACAGATACATGGAAAATTATTGATGTTTCTTTTAATTGTGAAATCTAAATATTAGGAAACATCAAGGTAAAATAGTCATATATATTAGGTAAATTAAATTATTTGATTACCAAAGTTAAATACAAACATAATAAATCAAGAATTAAATTTTTAAACACAAGAAATTCTTTGAAAAATCATTAAGTTATAGATTTCAATGAAAATGAATATAGTTTACAAATTGGTAGCTCACCCAAAAAAGAAAAAAAATTGTATTAGAAAACTGTTCAACATCACTGGTATTTAGAGGAATGAAAATTAAAACCATAAAAAACTGCCTCTTTTCTAACCTATTATCAACTATTTTAAAGATTTATCACATTCATTTCTTTTAAGTGTATGAGAGAAAAACACACATACATTTTTTAATAGAAGTATATATTGGAGCAAACTTTTGGGAAAAGAATATGCCAGTATCTACCTCCTTCCAGTTCCCCCAACCACCCTTATATCCTCAGAGTGGTATTCTGTGTTTTGCAAAAGGCTTTCTCTTACACTGTATTATCCCCATTAGACAGATAAAGAAACGGAGGCTTGCCCACATCTGAAAGTCTGTGGTGAAGTGGGAACCAGAGTACAGATCTGCAGAATTGATAGTCCCCAAACTAAAACTACTGATTTCCCAAGCCCAGCTCATGGAGGATATAATGCTAATCCCAGAACTCCATATTGATTTCCCAAGCCCAGCTCATGGAGGATATAATGTTAATCCTAGAACTCCATATTGATTAAATAGTTGTGCCTGAATTGGGGAATCTCTGGAAAACCACTTGTATTCCAGAATCCACATGACCTATTCCTGCCACTTCAAAGCTGATGCTCTAAATCATATCTGTAGCCAATTACACTTCTGTGGTGGATGTCGTTTTTACCATTCAGTGCCCACACTGCTTTCTCCTAGTACCTCAATTTTCCACAGAGGAACCATTCTCTTCACGCTCAGTATGCAGGTTTCAGCTGCATCAGGAATGGACATGTGACTCAGTCTTGACCATTTGAAGCATTGCTTTCTCTCGGTCATGGTGATTGATCGAGGCATGAGTACATGGCCCAATCAGAAGCATTGAGATTCCTGCTGTGATCATTAAGAGAGGAGCACTCTTCTTTCTTAGCACTTGAGCCTGCGAGGATGCAGGCTTGGGTGCCTGGCAGCAATCTTGTCACCATGTGGAATCCAAGAAGCAGAGAGTGGCTATCTGATATCATTGGTCTCTGTATGTAGCTATGCATAAAATCAGTATTCCCCTGAACTTTTTTTGTTGTGTGATCGATAAAAGCTTTTCATTTCTTGGGCCAAAAAATAAAGTAAATCTTGCTATAAAACAAAATACAGTAACAAAGTAAACAACAACAACAAAGTAAATCTTGCTATAAAACAAAATTTAGTGCCAGATCATGATATTTATACCAGTATATTTATTAAAGCAAGTTAACTGGAAATAATCAGAATGTCAAATGATATGGAATTGTTAAATAAATTATTCTACATCAGTAGGTAGAAAGAAAATGCAGCAGTTTAAATTAATTAGTTTATTAATTATATATTGCCCTAGAACTATGGCTAAAACACATTATTTAGCAGTGAAAAAAATCTGTTTTTATAAAATATAAAAGTGGAAAACAAAGAAAACTTAAATGTATGTGTTTGTGTATATTTCTGTCTCTGTCTCTAACTCTGTTTCTACCTCTATATATCTATCTATATCCATATCAATAGCCATATCTATTTTTATGAGGTTGATTTAAAAAAGTTTGAAAGCCAAATCCAAACTGATAACACTGCCCAACAAACATCTAGGTAGATGGTGATGAGAGGGGAGAGATAAAGCTATTGACACATAACTTACAAATATCTGTATTTGTTGAGTTATTACAAACATGTATTAATTTTCCAATTAAAAATAGCAAGCCCTGATCAGTTTGGCTCAGCGGTTAGAGCGTTGACCCGCAGACCAGAGAGTCCCAGGTTCGGGTGCCACTAAGGGCATGTACCTCGGTTGCAGTTTGTCCCCGGCCCTGGTTGGGTTGCGTGCGTGGTGACCACTCAATGTGTCCCTTTCACCTCGATGTTTCTCTCTCTCTCTCCCCCTCCCATTCTATCTGAACAAAATATTGAAAAAATGTCCTCAGGTGAGGATAAAAAAAAAATAGCAAATCTTTTTTTAAACCCTTAACAATAGCAAAAAAAGAAATTGCTATTGAATGACTCATATCTATTCAGGCGCAAATTATTATTTTCTTATGTGCAAAAGTTTGACTGCAGGCACATAGCAAAGAAAAAGGATTCATAGATCTTTTCATGTAAAATTAATTATGTACTATAGTCTGTGGTCTTTTTACTTTAAAAGAAGGTATCAAAATGTAATACTTTATTACTATTCCATTTTAATTGCTACATCTCTGTGTGCTTTATTGTGAATATTTTTGGTTTTAAATGTTTGACCCTTGGCAAATTTATTATGAAGTAGGGTTCCTTTTCATAGAGCAGAACATCTTAAAAATCAAATGGATAAATTATAAACACAATGAAATATAACTCAGACTCTTAATTTTTCTCTTTATCCTGGTAGAATAAAGTGAACACATGGTAAGTTAGGGTGAAATGAATAAATGAAAGAAAAATTCGCAATTTTTCTTAGAAAGAAGTTTAGGGGAAACTAACACTTCAATTAGTAAATTAGAGAAGTCAGGAAGCAAAGTATCTCTTCAAGGCTAAAACATAAAATGTTACCTAAGGCCTAGAAAACACATGCTGTGTTATGTTATAAAAACTAAATAGTAAGTATGACCTAACAAGACTAATAGTCTTCAAATCCCACAATAAAACATTAGAAGTATACTGAAAGAATAATAATTATGTGGAATTATCCTAGGCCTTCTTATTTCCCTATTATGTTTGTCCTTCAAGACCCTGCAGAGATTTAATGTTCTGTACAGCTTCTCTTATCCACCAGTCCAGTGAACTATGCTTGGGTTTCATTCTCCTCTTACATGTCTTAAGACTCAAGATTTGTGTCTCCTTTTTGAAGTCACCATCTGACTTGGCATCTCACCTACTGAACTGTGAAATCTTGAGAGCAGTAATCATATCATTAATCTTGGTAACTCCAAGATTCAGCAAACTAATTGGCTTATTTCAGGTGCTGGACAAAATGTTTGTTGAATTCAATAAATTCATATATATGACATTGGACACTGAAGATTTATTAAAGGAAGTTAGGGAACTGAATGGGATATTGTCAACTAAATATGATGATTCATTTTTCCTCAGGAAAGACAAACCTACTCCCTAACATTTAGTCTATAGCATTGACCCTATTGTGCAATATTTTCTATGGTGTAAAGAGATTATCTCATATCTGCTTTTCTCTTTTCAATATGTTAATCCCTTTTCTCCCTCCTTTACATTTTATGAGAAAAAAATGTATTTCATCTGGGACTCTCTCGCCTTTATACTATCAACTCAGCCTCCATGTCAGTCATACGTTCTGTTTTCTCCTCTAAACATTGGATGACATGTTCTTAGTCCTATCAAAGGTGATCTCTTTAAGTTGCTTAGGATCTCATACACAACTGTTTCCTCAGCATTAATATGGTTATCCTCTATTATGGATCATTAGTTACTCCCCCTTTACTGGATGATGCTTGTGTTAGCTTCCTATGGCTGCTGTACACATTTCTACAAATGTAATGTCTTAATCAACATAAAGTTATTATCTAACAATTCTGGACATCAGAATTTCAAGACCACTATTACTGGACTAAAATCAAATAAAACCAAAATAAAATCTGGAGTTTGTAGGGAAGATTCTGCTTCTCTGCCCCGCACCCCCCTTCTTCTAGAGATTTTCCATAATCCTTGACTCATGCATCACTCCAATCTGTTTCCATTGTCACATTTTCTTCTACCCGACATTGGCTGTCTTAATCTCTTCAGGCTGCTATAGCAAAATATCATAGACTGGGTGACTTATAAACAACAGAAATTTATTGCTTACAGTTCTGGAGGTTAAAAAGTCCATGAAAAAGGCAATGACTTCCTGCTTCATACATGGTTACCTTCTCCCTGTATCCTTACATGATGGGAGGAGCAGGGTATCTCTCTGTTTTATAAGGACACTAATCCCATTTGTGAGGGCTTCACCCTTATGACCCAAACAATTCCAAAGACCCCCCAAATAACATCCTACTGGGCATTGGAATTTAACATATAAATTTGGGGAGGACATAAACAGTCTACTCTGGCTCCCACAAATTCATATTCTTCTCATAGATAAAATATATTCATTCCATTCCAATAGCTCCCAAGCTCTTAACTATTTTGAGCATCAACCTTAATGTTGAATTCCAAAGTCTCATCTGAATATTATCTAAATAAGATATGGGTGAGACTCAGGGTGAGAATCACACAGAGGCAAATTGTTTTCTAGCTGTGAAACCATGAGACCAAAATGTTATATGCTTCCAAAGTACAATGGAGGGGCAAGCATATTTAGACAGTCCCTTTCCAAAAGGCAGAAATAGGAAAGAAGTAGGAACACATCCTAATGGTGGTGTGCATGTATGTGCACATGTGTATATAACATATAATACATAGCTTGATATTTTAACAATTAAATTATAAATGTAATTTAACATTACTATCTTAGAATAGTTTTTCGAGATTAACTTCAAATTTTTTCAACTCTTAAAGACAAATAAAATTTTTGCATGCCTAGATTTGCTCTTGAAATAATATCCTTTAAGGGTTAAGGTTACCTGACATTTCAGCTTAATTTAAATTTTTGGAAAAAATTAAGTCTTCTGACAATTCAGGTTATAAAATGTGCATACTTTTTTCTAATAGATGTTCAAGCTGTCAGGAAAAAAATGTGCCTGATTTTCCATGGGCTAAAGTCATAATGAGAACTCCTGCAGTTAACAAGGCCAAGAGTGAAAATCTGAAGTTTAAATTGCTACCAGTACATAGTGATCAGTCTAATAGGCAAAGAAGAACACACGTAACTGAGTCTTGTCAAGTATAGACTTTCTAAGTGTCCTAATCATGGAATTTCTAGGGAAAAAATTATAATTTGTGCCTTTTCATATTAATTTGAAAAATATTGAACTGGAGGAAAAGAATTCAATTAAAGCTCTCTGAAACAGCAGAATGAAAAGTAAAATAGTCAAAACAGAAATATACTTTACAAAGAATAATTTTGATTTACTAGGAAGAATAATTTAATATTGTAAATGTATAAATACAAGCAGGAGCTGTGGGTTTCATTTGTATCTTCTCTAAGAGTTACTGGACTATGGTCCATTGACATCTAGGGACTCTCAAGGCCCTTTAAAAGGTATGAAAATTGACATCAAAACTATTTTATGATAGCACTAAGATGTTATTTGTCTTTATCACCATGTTGACATTTGTGCTAACGATGCAGAAACAACTATTAGGTAAGACTTCTGTGTCCTCAGCACATGGCAGAGTAGTGGCAATAAACTGTCCTGGCAGTCTTCACATTCTTCATTGCCACCCTCCTGCAGAAACACATCCTGCAGGTACGGGTGCATGCAAGCACACACCCCAGTTACACTTCAGAATTTTCTTTTCGAAGAAGTAAAAGTTATTTTGCCCTAGCCGGTGGCTAAGTGGTTAGAGCATCTGCCTATGGACCAGAAAGTCCCAGGTTCGGTTTCCGCTAGTGGCATGTACCTTGGTTGCAGTTTGTCCCCAGCCCCGGATGGGGTCATGTGGGTAGCAACCACTCGATGTGTCTTTCTCGCATTGATGTTTCTCTCTCTCTCTTCCCACCTCTTTCTCTCCCGCTCTGTCTGAAGACGAATGCAAAAAAAAAAAAAAAAAGTTACTTTTATCACACTTCAATCTGTAAGGTATTTGGTGTGATGATATGGGAAGTATTTTTCTTCTGATAACCAGAATTCATTGTTTATTCAATTAAAATTGCTATCTGATTGTATTGCAAACTGTATTGGCCACTCTTCTTAAGGAAAAGCATTTTTGACAAACGCACTGATGGATGAAATATGGCTATTCAGCTGTGGGTATATAGCAGAATTTTTTTTTTTAATAAATTAAGCCCGTAGCTTTAAGAAACAACAAAAAAGAACTGACAGTATTTCATGCTGAGTAGGAAAAACTCAGTCTTCCTATATTTCTCCTTTACTCTCACTGCTACCACCCAACACTTCTCACACCAAGTCTGTGTGCACTTTTCCACACCAAGCAATAATTCTCTGTGACGCTATCTGGGTATTCTACAATTAAACTCAACTCTGACAGTATCTACTTGGAGACAGCGTGGGATCCCACATGTTAAGGGTTTGGCGTCATGATACTATCTCCAGTTAAGATCTCCAGGTTACCCACATCTTCTATTTGACTTGGCTGCAAATCAGAGGTCCCCTTGACCTCCTCCCCTTGGATCTGATTATCTGATGGAATGGCTCACAGAACTCAGAGAAACACTTACTTATGTTTATCCTTTTGTTATATAATAAAGGATGCGATAATGGATACAGATGAACAGCCAGATGAAGAGATGCATAGGGTGAGGTCTGGGAAGTCCCAAGCACAGGAGATTCTGTTCCCATGGTGTGGAGTACATCACATTCTGGATACAGGGCTATATTCACCAGCTGGAAGCTCTCCAAGCTCCATATTATTGAGATTTTTATGGAGGCTTTATCTTGTAGACATGAACAATTATTAACTCCATTTTCAGCCCTTCTCACTTCTCTGGAGAATGGGAGAGAGTGGGCTAAAAATTATAAGCTTTTATTTATTTATTTAATTTAGAGAGAGAGAGAAAAAAAAAAAAAAAACATCAATGTGAGAGAAAAATATCAATTGGCTGCCTCCTGCATGTCCCCCATTGGGGATTGAGCCTGCAACCAGGCATGTGCCCTGATTGGGAATGGAACTTGATCTCTCAGTCCATGAGAGGACACTCAATCCACTAAGCTACACTGACCAGGAAAATTCCAAGCTTTTAATCATAGTTTGGTCTTTCTGGTGACCAACCCTATCCAAGAGCTATCTAGGAGCCCACCAGAGTCTCCACATTAGAACAAAAGATACTCCTATTACTCAGGAAAGTAAAAGGAACTAGGATTCCTGTGTCAGGAACCAGGGTCAGAATATCAGAACAGGAAATACTCCTTGTACACCCATCACTTAGGAAATCACAGGGTTTTTCTTTAGGAGCTTTGTGCTAGGAACTGGGGTCAAAGATTAAATGTGAGAAGAAAAGATTCTCTAAGTACCCCCAATTTAGGAGTCCTGTGTCAGAAACTAGAGAACATTGTGTATGTCTTATTTTTTCACAATTGCCACTGATAAAATTCAAGATTTGAAGCAATAATTAGAATTTTGTGAACTTGTATTTGCTAGTCAGAACTTGGTAGCTTATTGATTATATTGATTATTTTGGTGAGGTCAATAGTTATATGAATGATTTTTGTATTATATAATAAGATATGGCTTGTTTTGGCAAATCTGTATAGGTCAGTGATCAATAACATTACAAATGCATGCATATGTAAATACCCATTTAAGTTTAAGATAAAACAGTGAATTATAATGTCACATGGTATGAGACTTTTTTTTATATTGTTTCACATTCCACATTGCATGTGTTAAAAAAAAAAAGATGACGACAGGCTCAAAATGGAGTCACTTCTGCTAAACCCCAAGTCACCAAACCAAGACCTAATCACAGTTCCAGCCCTCCCAGAAATGCAATCTTAAACCAGTCAATCAGGAATCACCTGATGAGTACTAGTTAGGTAATCTACCTAAAAGAACCCTACCATCCAAGGGAAGTAATTTGAAATAACCGACCCACATGTTGCCTAGTGAGACCAAAGTTTTACAAATTCCTTGTTCTTGTTCCCTTCTGCCTATAAAGCCTTTCACTATGTGCAGCTCCTCAGACCTCACTTTCGTCTGCTGGGTTGGATGCTGTCTGATTTGAATGGAGTTTTTTCAAGTAAACTTTAAAAATATTTAATGTTACTTTTTCTTTTTAGCACAAGTAACTTTAAAAACATATTGTTGTATAGTTTGGGTGTAGTATCAAAGAACATCCACAATTACCCAAAAATGCTATTAAAATATTCCTTTGTTTTCTAAATACTTAATATGTGAGGCTTTATTTTCCTCATATACTTTTACCCAAATGCATTTCACTTTATATTAAAGGTAGATGCAGATGTAAGACTCTAACTTTCTCCTCGAGTCAGAAATTAGGGGGATTTATAAAAACATGGAACAGTGCCTCTCTTCTCTGTCATTTTGCACTGAAAAATAGAGTTCTATTTCATAAGACATATATTACGTACGGTAGCATCTAGTGGCTTTGTTATTATTTGTAAGTAATTATGTAATTTTGGATTTTAAATCATATTTAGAAATTGTGTGTCAATTGGTTTTAATTCCTAATCTAGTAAATATCAATGAATATAACACATATACAAAAAATGGTTCCCCCAAAACTTCAAAGAATGTAAAAAGTTACTGAGAACGAAATGCTTGAGAAACACTTATCTAGAGCAATCGTTTTTAAACTCCTCTAACGTTTGATGCTTTTTCTCCCAAATAAGATATCTCTTGAAATTCCAACAAATAAAAGAGATAGTGTGGAACTGCTGTTGGAAGTGAGAAAATCCCAGCAGCAACATGGCCCTCACTATTACATATATAAACATACGTGTATATATAATGACTAGATAGATGAGATACAGATACACATATTATGTATATTTATTATTTAGCTATACAAATGTAAACTTATACAGATATAAAATAGAAACATATTTATATGTATGGATATATCTCATACACCCTTGTCCGAAAATGGCTAATTAAACTGATTTGACGGCAAGGCCAGGACATGTACATTTGCATGGATTATATGAACTAATATGTATGCTGCGTGCACGTTATTGCTGGTCGATATTGCTGTTAAGATTCACTGGGAATATGGAAAGGCATTTATCCCATATCAGCCGGATTACAAATGCTTCAAGCAAGTTGTGTGTAGACACAATGAACCTGTCTGAGCACAGACAAGGAAGTGATACAGGATCCCCATAATTACTGTATCAAACACAAACACAACACACTTTCACTGTGTGAAAAATCAGTAAAGTACAAGGATGGAGTTGGTAAAATGATCTATTTTTGAAACAATATGAAATTCTACTTTTACTTACTGTCAACATGATGTTTATCCCTTAATGTAATCAACATTTTGGGGGCGGGGTTGGGAATTCACTGTTTTATTTTAACATCCTAGATTTTTAAGTTTTGAATCAGGCTGCCAGTTTCGCACCACAGGGTTGTCAATGTCTGAGATTCTAGGCATGAATGGAAAAGAATACACACAGAGACATGTAACCAGGTGACGTCTTGTACGATGTTGCTGCGAAGTTCTCTGCTGGCTCACAGAGGATTTTGTTCCACTGATATGATGGCAGGTTGCTCTAGGTCGAATTTTAACAAGTTTCATTTCTGCTAACGGATGTGTTCTCATTCTCTAGGGCTTTCTCCTCTGCACAGCATTTTCCATAGAATGTGAGTGAGTTGTGGGTGTGTGTGTGTCTATAGACTGCTACTCTTTTACAAGGCCGAGTATTCAATAAGCAAGGTCACTTTTAAAAGCAGTCCCTTTAGTATTGATAAAGCTGTCTCCTCTGGCTTGTTTCTCTCAAAATACTGGCTAATGGATGTCCACAGGTGATTTTTAAAGTAGGAACATTAGTCAGGAATTAGGGCAGCACAGCCTCCCTTACCTGTGTGAGATGTCAGTCTGATGTGTGATGGATGGTTGTGAATAACATTAAGAGCATCCCTCTTTCACTGTATGTGATGTCTTTGACCACATGGGAAATAAAATCAATATATGAGGTATATGGTGTGTAGCATAGGTCTATCAGAAAACTTGTCGACCTGATAGTTTTAAATGCTCTCTATGTAACATGGCACAAAGCAATACCAATAGTATCATATTCTAGCCTTTGGAATGGCAGTCAGGTGGCTGGTGTAACTGTAGTTTGAGGTTGGGTGGGGAGAGAGCTCAATTAGTTCTCTCTTCAGAGGAGGCATTTAGGGAGACTTCTTCCTAGTGGGGTTCTATTGCTTAAATCATGCCTCCCTTCCAAAATGTATAAAGTCCTACCCATTAGTACCTCAGAATGTGACCTTATTTGGAAATGAGTTCATTTCAGATATAAGTAGCAAAATTAAGATGACTAGAGGAGGATGGGGCCCTAATCCAAAATCACTGGTGTCTTCATGTAAGAGACGAGACTGCCATGTGAGGGTGCAGGCACCGCGCGGGGCAGATGATGTACAGAGACACAGGGAGAGTCCCTGGGCAGGTGGCGGCGGAGACTGGCGATGATCTCCAAGCCAGGGATACTCTTCTGTCACCGGACACAAAGAGACAGGCATGGCACAGATTCTTCCTCAGAACCGTCAGGAGTACCAACCCTGCTGACAGCTTGGTTTCTCACTGCTAGCCTCCAGAACCATGAGAGGATAAATTTCTGTTGTTTTAAGGCCTCCAGTTTGTTCGAGCAGCTCTAGACATGTGCATTCTGAAATGGTTGTTGTGGAAAGGAGAAATGGATCAAGATTTATGAAACTTTAATGAAGTTATGAGGTCAGCGCCGTCTTTTTGTGTAGATGAGCAGAGAGAGTCATATGGAGATATTTACCTTCAAGGAGCCCACAGTACCATCTGGGTTAAAAATCACAGGTATTGATCATTTTTCACTTTTATTTACATATATTTGCATAACATTTATATTATAAAAATATGATGTAAGCACGCACAGAGATCCTATGTCATCTGCAAGTTCATAAACAATGCACTAGATAGACTTCCTAGGCTGAGGGGAGAAATGAGTGATATAAAAAATAGCAAAACTTAACTTTGAATTGATGGTCACCAGGCCTTTTGTAACATGAAGCCGAATAAAAATGTGACACTAGCATTCCTTTGTTTAGAATTATAGATAAGCTCAGTGGTTGAGCATTGACCCAGGCACCAAGAGGTCACCAGTTCAATTCCCAGTCAGGGCACATGCCCAGGTTGTGGGCCCAATCCCCCGTGGGGGGGGCATGAAGGAGGCAGCCAATCGATGTTCTCTCTCATTGATGTTTCTCTCTCTCACTTCCTCTCTTGCTAAAATCAGTAAAGAAAAAAAAAATTAGAATGATAGGTAATGAGACATGCATTCTTTCCAGGCATCAGCCAGCACTGTGTCCAGGCAGGGGTGGCCCTTCTAGCAGAACTTTGTCTTCCTACATAAACTGGCCACTCTCTGACTCATGCCTGCATGATGGGCCACATCTCTGAGGGAATGGGGAGAAGGGGAAAACATCCAGAAATCAGAAGTTTATTTTCATTGGGACATACCTGAGAAGCTGCAAAAGTAGAACATTACTTATGACTTGAGGAAATATTTGATATTGTCATCGGCATGGTGCTTGACTTACAGAAATTATTTGAATGAATAACTAAATTAGTTCTTCAATTTAATTAATCTTTTATTAAATAGGGCTGTATGTTTTTGTTTTGTAATTTAATTTTTCTAATGGAGGTCTGAAAGGATGGTATTTATTAGGAATAATTATTTAAATCACCAGTGCTTCTGTCTGTTCTCTAAATCAGAATTAGCTTTTCATTTAATTTTATTTCCAGCACTGTGATGAAGGAAATATCATAGTCCCCTGGGAAAATAATAGCAAGATTTGTTTTTAAATAATTTTTCTTTATTGATTTTAGAGAGAGAGGAAGAGAGAGAGAGAGAGAGAGAGAAACATTGATGAGAGAGAACATTGATTGGCTGCCTCCTGCATGCCCCTCCACTGGGGATCAGGCCCACAACCTGGGCATGTGCCCTGACTGGGAATCAAACCGGTGGCCTCTTGGTGCATGGGTTGATGTTCAACCACTGAGCCACACCAGCCAGGCAGTATCAAGATTTATTTTTTTAAATACTGTATACATCTTACAGAAAATATGAGCATCTCATTTTGAAGGATCTCACATTCTAAATATTAGAAAATGTACTCGAATAAAGCTATTAACTATGGGTGGGCAGACACTTTGGAGATGGTCCAGTTCATTCCTTCACATTCTAGATATGAGAACAGATGGGCCTGCAAGAGGGATGCGTGCAAGCTGTTGATGTTCCGCACTGTGGTTGGTGATGCTTCAGGAGATGTACTCGTGATTCCCAGTGATCCTTACTACAAATTTCATGATGCCAATTTATAAATGTGTGAACTGATATTCAGACAAGTTAAGTGATATGCGAAGGGCATGCAGAAACTAATGGTAAATTAAAACCCCGAGTTTCCTGTTTCTTCAAACGATGAACATTAAAACATTTTTAAAAATGTGAAAGTAAAATCATCGAAATGTCCAACAAAGCTACCCTTTTTATTACTTTGCTTCCATCTATATACCCTCTTATCGATATTTAAATAGTTTCAAGCTTTTAAGAACTTTTTTGCCTTTTTTTAACTGTATTTTCTTTTTATTAATATGCTATCATTTTTTCTATTATACTCCTAAAATGAGATATTCAATGTATTTGAGATTTTTTATTTAAATAGGTATTATATATATTATTTTATATATAATTTACATATAATATTTAAAATGAGATATTAAATATGAAATGCACTTGTGTTTAAATATTTTATATATATAATGGTATGTTTCTTTATAGTATTTTTTATGGTTATATGTTTATAGTATTTTTTATGGTTGGTATTATCATATCAAAAACATGAACATGCTTCTATTATATTATTTCCAAAATAATACTGAAACCCTGAGTTCTGGACTCATTTTGCTAAATTTTAAATAACCTATTGTATTTGTAGCTTATATATAATTTCTAAGAACAATTATATTTCTCAATTCTGTTACTTATGATCTATATAATTTTTTATAACTTGTACTTTCCTAGTAAATCTTTTTTCTATGTATTTTGGTTTTTGTCTATTGAGCACTTAAGGATTTTCTAACAATATAACGTGTGCCCGTTGTGGTATAATCATTTTCATTATTTATCACATAAGATAATTTTCGTATATGTATTTTATTTATGTCTCAAATTGAGATGTGGTGTCACAGACAGCACATAGACAGAATATAACTGCATCGTATCAAAACCCATTGTACAATCTACTCTAAAAACCCTCCTTTTTTGTTTATCTCTGTAAATCAAATATCTACGCTGGCTTTGAGGGTTCCAGAGATCCCTGGGAATTTAAGCATACAATTATCTATGCCCCAGTTATTGAGGGCTACCAAAATAATCTAAGTTCTCTGAAACATAAATTATGATAGTAATTTTAGATTATAATTTTATGGTAATGCTAACCCTATTTCATTTCACTGGGAAATATTTTTGAAGTTAGCGTGGAGTTATTGTCTGAGAGGGAAAATGTACTGTACTCCTGACACATGAACTAGCAGCTGTGTATACAGCACATATTTGTAACTGACAGTGCCTATGGCTCCATTTGGGTCTGATTCATCAGTCATGTCATCTTTTGAAAGTACTAGAAATAGTCAAAAGCTGGAGTGCCTTTTAAGATGTCCTCTCACACTTCCATAAGGTTATTGTGCATCCGTTAATAATACAGATGACAAAGGAAGTGTCATCTGAGTTGGGTGAATGGATGCCAAGATGCTAAAAGTTCTATTGTCTCAGGTGAAGGGGCAAATATGCAGCTGTGGGAGATGGAAACGTCTGCTTCTCTGTCTTATGTAGTCACACACGATGCACATTGTCTTTCGAGATTTGTGGGAAAGAGGATCATCAACCACCAATAACATGACATATATATCCATACCCTGAAGGTAGCCCACATTAGTCTTCATCTGTGTCCAATTGATGGTCTCTGTCTTATTATAAATGTCAGTTGCCTAGAAGTATAAAGCCATAGTGTGCTCCCAGGACCAATATAGGTCCCAAATAAGGCCATGCTTGGAAGAACATGGAA
Source organism: Molossus molossus (assembly GCF_014108415.1). Taxonomy (NCBI): domain Eukaryota; kingdom Metazoa; phylum Chordata; class Mammalia; order Chiroptera; family Molossidae; genus Molossus; species Molossus molossus. Next base: position 19,694,552 of record NW_023425344.1, read on the forward strand.
AAGATGTCTGAATTCTATTTGTAATATTGCAACAGAGTTGGTAGAATGTAAATGGTGGGCTGGTTAGGAGTCATGCTTGGATCAAACCAACCCCAGCAAAACAAGCATAAAACAAACAAACAAACAAACAACCACCATGACAAAAAAACTGTAGTCTATTTGATGTCTGAGAACCTAATAAACAGTCTCTAAAGCAGTTAAAAATAAGAATACATAAAAGGAATAGAGGTGATAGAGGAGAAATACACTGAATACTTGTAGTTTCTATTTCTTGGGTAAAATGAACAGAATGCCCACTGAGCTAAGGGAAGAAATTAGACACCTAAGGACTTTTTAATTTAATTGCTCACCTTTGGAGCTAGTTACACATTCAGAATTGAGGTTTCCCCATTAGATCTAATGAAGTTGAGTTACTAGGGATGGTGTCCGGAAATCTTGACTTCAAGCGAGCTCATAGTTGGTTCTTACTGAGATCCATCCAGACAGACCAACTACTGGGTGCATGTCTTGAGCTTCCCTTGCCTAATTATTCTCTCCTGCCCCATCTTTTTCCTCTGTTCTAGAACCTGTCAATGTAAGAAACGTCCAAAGCTGTAGAGAATTTTTTCTGAGAGGTTCTTTGAGCCAAACTGATGATACAGGCCTAGGAGAAAGATCTCACATGCTCCAAAGAAAAGAGTTTTGCAGCTCTTTTGTGCATTTGAAATTAAGGAGGGAACATACAGAAGATATGTGACATGGGAGAATGGGAAGTAAGGATTGGATTACAGAATCATTTATTTATTTATTTTACCTGATGCCAATTATTGTTTTTATTAGCTTATTCATCATCATCTGGAAAGGAAACATCCTAGAATAGCATCGTTAAAAACAGCTCTGATAAAGCACGCTCACTACTACATGTCATAAAGCAGGTACAAGATATTTTACATTCCCAGAGGTGTCATACAGCACTGCCCTACATCTGTAATGCTAGAAAATACAATTGGAAATGCATTATTTGCCCAGCTGGTGTGGCTCAGTGGTTGAGCATCGACCCGTGCACCAAGAGGACCTAGTTCAATTCCTAGTCAGGGCACATGCCCAGCCTGTGGCCCAATCCCCAGTGGGGGGTATGCAGGAGGCAGCCAATCAATGTTCTTCCTTATCGATGTTTCTATCTCTCTCTCTCCCTCTCCCTTCTTCTTTCTCTAAAAAAAAAAAAAAAAAGAAAAGGCACTATTGGAGACTTGATTCTGTTTTTCCAGCAGGGGCCCAAAGGGTAGAACAACAGGGCTCTGGTAGGAACCGCTCCTTCTCAAACAGGATTTCCTTTCATTAGTGGCACAGTTCTAGGTACTCATTGCTCTTCATGAATATCACCCAAAACCATTTCAAAGAGACCAAAAAAAAACAACAACTGAAAAGCCCCACCACACCCTATTGGAATTCTACAGGACCAAGCAGAGGCAGGCAAGATTCGCCCTAATTAGTATGCACCAAATGTGCTGTTTGAGTGGTCAGGGCTCCACAACTAAAACACAACATTTCAAACAGAAGCAGTAGCCAAACACTGCCCAGTGGGGTATGTTCAGGATGCTGACATCACTATTTCCCCATCGCTCACTCATCCAGGAAGGAGGGCGATCAGTTACTATACTTTATGTTCAACTCGATCACCATGTTATGAAAACAGCAGGCTGCCAGGGCAGACACAGGCTCCTCCATGCAGCCCAGTCCTCCTCATTCCCAGGCCCACCAGGATAGTTAATAAGATTGTGTGCTTTCTTGAGGGTCATTGCTGCTTATTTTGTGTGTGGCTCAGTGGGTGAGTGTCGACCCATGCACCAAGAGGTTGCTGGTTTGATTCCCAGTCAGGGCACATGCCCAGGTTGTGGGCCTGATTCCCAGTCTGAGAAGATTGAATTTCAGTAAGTTGAGATCTAGAAACAAGATTTGCAAATAATTTGTAAAGAAGTCTTAATGGGGTTCAAGTTAAGTCCTTTGAATGAAACATAACACTATTCAGTGGCATTGCAGAGAGTTCCATCCCCGTTGTTCTTCTGAAACCACTGAGACTGAGCCAGGAGCAGTAGTTGCTCAGTAAATAGGAACTGGACTAAATCCTTTTATATGAAACCTACCTTGACTTAATCAATTTTAACCTTAAAATTTCACAATAATTACAAATTCTCTCCACATTATCATTTGCTGCCGGTTGGAAGTAATACCTGAAGACAAAGTTATTACTTACAGTGGAATCTCGGTTCTCTAATTTCATTTGTTCCAGAAGGCTGTTGGAGAAATGTTTTGTTTGAAAACTGAATCATTTTTCCCATTAGAAACAACGTCAATTGAATTAATTCATCCCAGACCCCCAAATAAGTCCCTGTTTTAACCTTATATACAGTACATGTTGAATTTAGTGTTTAATCTGTAACCAGACACTTCTTTTCTTAAATTTACCAAACCACACCCTACTGGCCTTCAAGGAATCACTGTCAGCACTCGGTCCACGGGTGTCTTTGGGGAGGTCAGCAGGCAACATCTTCGCTTTGTTTTTACGTATCACTGCCTCGGAAATGCTGTCACAGGCTAACTACTTTCCGTTTATCCAAATTAACAATCGTTTTTCTACCCTTTCAGTTGCCTGTGATCATTGTTTCTTTTACACCCTTAGCAACATTAGCTTCCTGGACGGCCTCTCTATGTCTTAAAATTGTGCTCATTGTTTATTTCTCCAGCAACAAGAGCAAAAACTACCACAAAAATATTCACAGCACAATTTACTAAGATGTTAACAAGATGAGGTTTAGCAGGAAGCTGACTGGAATTCTCTCCTTTGTCTGTGACCTGAGAGACACTTTTTGTCATGCTGATATAGCCCTATGAAAGGGTTGTCAGGTCAAGTACTGAAGTTTTGTTCCACAACTCAGACATTCTTTCTATGAACAAGTTGGTGGAGAATTGGATTGTTCAAGATGGGAGACGTTCGAGAACCAAGGTTTACTGTATATGCGTTCACTGTCTTTCTGCATGTTACTGTAGGAAAAACCCAAACAGAGACTTTCAATTATGCAGACAGGATGAAATCTTACTCATTCACACAGAGTAGCACCACTTTGGGGAAGTCTGATTCCTATGGCTGTTTCTCATCTGTAAAGTGGTATCTTGATATGTACCCCATCATGGTGCCATTGTGAAATGATGAGTTCACATTCGGCACTCAAAGTTGATAGTATTAAGCTAATTTTTATTTATGAATTCCCAGATTATTCTAAATTGGTTTGCAGCAACAGAGGACAATTAACTAATTACGTAATTTTTAAAATTCAGAATCCCTGTTTGTTCTAGATCTAACCAGGTAAGTACATTTTCCAAGGAGTACTAGGTGATATGTATATATGTCAAATAATTTTTATTAATGTTAGGTGATTTGGGAATTATAAGTAGCAGCATTATATTACAGAATCAAAGCAATATTTAAAAAAATCAATTTAGTCTTTGGCTCAAATGACCTGCTCAGTATTTTACTCATGGGGCATGCATTTTTAAACAGATTTCTGCCACACATGTCTCTCAAACATACTAGTTTTACATAGATGTACTCCACCTTTCCATTCAAAAATCAATGCACCTTTTCATGGTTTTATTACTAGAACATGTTTAGTAGGAATGTGAACTGGTTTTTACAGAAATGTAACATCCAAGCATTTCAACAGAGCAGAAGAATGTTTCCTAAGACTGATTGCCTCATTTAACATTTACATTTGCATATCATTTGCATCTATTAAGAGCATGGCAATATGTTTTTATTAGTTAACATTGAAAAGGTCAATATTTTTTCTCCCATTTTCGAGAGAAATTATTTCAGTCCAGAGAGATGAAGTGACTCCAGTCATGCAAGGAGGAAGGTGGGGATCTGTGAGCTCCATCCTCAGCTTTCCAGGTACTGCAGAGTAGTACGCCGCTTGTATTGCCAACCGAATACTTGCCTCGTTCTCACAAGAGAATGGGGCAAAATGGCAAAAGCTCACACAGCTCCTTCTTTTATACACCAATTGCTATTCAAGAGAAATGAAATTAAAAAACTAGAACCAAAACTGTGGAATATGCTGTATCATATATATTTTAGATCCTTTCCTCTTACCACACAGATGCCTAAGATATTCTATATATTCAGTAGGAAATTAAGAAGCAGGAAGGGAAATAGGGAAGTAGAGTGGTTGACTGAACGGTAGACTAAAATGTGCATGTTGTTTTGCAGCTTAAAAAAATTAAATTACTTAGATTGACTTCGAATTCTTGCAAAATCTGTTTTTTTAAAGGAAACATGCAAAGATCACTCTTGAGGAGGAGTGAAAAAAATATTAGCTCTAAATTGGTGTTGCCAGAGGACCATAAACAAATGTAGAAATTCAAACAAAAACAATAATCCCAACAAATACTTTCTGGTTAAAAAAAGTAATTCATTAGTTTACTATAATGGAAGCTAGCTGCAGATCTTAGAAGTAACCAGCAGAATTTCTGGAACTGTTTAACAGTCTGGGACAGCAACATCATCTTCTCTAAGATTATTTAAAGTCCTCATAGCCCTGGCCGGCTTGGCTTAGCAGTTAGAGTGTCAGTTCGCGGACCAGAGAGACCCGGTTTCGGGTCTTGCTAAGGACACGTACCTTAGTTGCAGTCTGTCCCAGGCCCTGATTGGGGTCATGTGGATGGCAACCAATTCATGTGTCTCTCTCACATCATTGCTTCTCTCTCTCTCCCTCTTCCCCCCTCTCTCCCTCCCTCTTCCCCCCTCTCTCCCTCCCACTCTACCTGAAGAGAAATGCAAAAATGTCCTCGGGTGAGGATAATAAATAAATAAATAAATAAAGTCACTCACAGACTTTGAGCACTTACCATGTGTCAGAAAAATATGTAGATAACAGGCAAGGAAAATTAAGGGAAATATAAATTGAGTTAATATATGTCAAAGCATGATAGAAACATTATTATATATTACTTATTTTTTGTCACAATCTTACTCATTTAATATCTACTATGTGTCTTACGAGTGTTGGGCTAACACTGTGGGGCACTATGAACACTGTAATGAAAATCTATCAGTAAGGATGGTGTGGTTCAGAAAAAGTAAAAAATCCTTTGAGGTCAAATTACCACCATACCATTCATTTTAGTATGCAGTATTTACTCTTTTGATATCTAGTTTTGATCTCTTGAGATGTAGACATTGGTAGTTCTTCTCCCCAGTCTCACAGAGCCCAGAAAATCTTTGCAGTGGAGTAGAAAAAGAGGTGAGAAAACGAGGGCTCGCCCTGCCTTCACAGAATGACCCGCAGACCACAGGCAAATCACTTAGTGCACCAGAACTGCCACCTCTGCATCTGCAGTGTAGAAATAACGTGCCTTCCCTGGCGCCTCAGAGCTGGTCATTAAAAAAAATAGAAATTTACAAATAGACTAATATCTAAGCTCCATATCTAACATCAAAGAAAATAAACAGCAGACTCATCTGGAGGACATGAAGTCCTATAGGTTTTAACCTGGGACTTTTAAGATATTAACCTTTCCTAGTATTTTACTTTCCCTTCAGAAAGAGGTAAATAAATTTTTTAAAGAATACACACACACACACACACACACACACACATATATTTTATAGATATATAGATAAAATTTCTTAATTTCACCAGAGCTACTAAAGATTTATATAATCTCTGTTGCTAAAGGTCCGTGTGATGACTTGCTGTCCAATCTGCTAGTATTTAGAGATAAAGCTAGAAAGAAAACCTGAAACAAAAAAAGGAAGCTATCGAACACTTTTTAAACAGGAATTAGTCATCAGTCTTTCTTATGTCTATTGGAGAGAAAAAACGGTAAAAGAACCTGAATCAAGAGTCAGGAAAATGTTTCATTGATCCCATGAGAGATAATGGTGGCTTTGTGTAGGTTCTGGCAAGGAACCCAGAGAGAAGGAAATAATAGTTAAAAGACAGGAAACAGGTAGATTGGACCATACTTATTGATTGGTTGGCTGCAGGAAGTAAAGGTGAAGAAAGAGTGAAGAATAATACATAAGGTTCTTGTGTGAGTCACCGGTAGTTCTTTTCATGGATGGGGCAAGAGCAAGATGTTCTGGAAAGAGGTATAATTAATGCAATCAGTTTTGGATTTGCATATGTTGAGGTACTCACAGAATACTGAGTGAAGTTGTCTAGAATAGGTGTCTGTATCTGAATATGTACGTTTAAATATGTGTATAGAGGTATATATGGGTGTGTGTGTGTGTGTACAGATAGAGAGACAGATGTGGACTAGATATATAGAATTGGGGGCTATAAATATATGAAGACTTTTTATTGATTGCCTATTATGAATGAGCCTTGATCAAGGTGCTAGCTGCACCATAATAGAAAAACAGAATATGGATACGTGTTTTGCTTTCAGGATTCTACCATATCACCCAGGATGACAGTATAGAGTAAGAGAACATGACTAGGAGCAGAATTGTGAAAATAACAACAGAAAGTTGGCTGGCATTTTGTACTTTGTGTATTTTTCACTTTCTGTCTGAATTTAAAGTCGTTTGCTGTAGTGTCATATGCTAGTCTATCCTGAGGGGAATAAAAACAAAGTACACTGAAATCAACCAAAGTCAACTCCCAAACTGACTTTTATTTTATAGTTTTGACTCGTGATTCTTCTGCTTATGATTTGGGTAATGGGGAGGGAAACATAAGGTAGAGGGACATGAGGGTAGACATCCTCCTGCTTTTTATATCCTATCACTTTGACCTCAGATGTATGCCACGTCCTCCACAGCCCTTGCGTATTGAGCCCATCCAGTTTGCCTGTAACATAATGGAGACCTGAGGAACACACAATTGAAATGTCTGTGGACTCATTTCTTTGGTGTTCTCCAGAGACTGAAATAAACTGAAGAAGTAATCAATTTCCTTCTGATTAATTAGTTGAAACATTGTGAAAGAATAAGAAAATAGTTCTTGGAAATTTTTTCTCCTCTATGCTGGGGGTGGGGGTGGGGGGGAAGGAAGGAGCCTGGATGACTCATAAGAACAGTTGAGGAGAAGTTCAAAGTCTTATTTTATAAAATGTTAGAATCTTCTAGACTCAGAGGGCTGGGGAGAATGCTACCGACATGCAAGGTGCAGCTCAGAATGACAGTAGTGCCAAGACTGAGGAATCCTGTTCTAGACCAACCTTCTCGTTTTCAGAAACTGTATCTAAGGCTCATTCATCCATATGAAGATATTTTCTAAATGTCCATCATTGCCCAAGGGCCTGTGCAGAGGATATGGACTACAATAAAGAACCAAAACTGCCCAAATCCTGGAGTTAGAGGAGAAAGAAAGAGATGTTAAGATTCATAGAAATCCTTTCAGCAGAGACATCAAGTAAAAACTAATATGGACTTAAAAAAAATTTTTTTTTCATTGATTATTTTTTTTTAGAGAGAGAGAGAGAAATATTGATCAGCTGCCTCCTGCACTCCCCCTGCTGGGGATCTTGCCCTCAACCCCGACATGTGTCCCGACCTGGAATCGAACTGGGACCTCTCCATCCATGGGATGACGTTCAATCCAGTGAGCCACACCGGCCGGGTTAATCTGGACATTTTGAAGCCTGGAATCTTCCTGTGTTCGTTGATATCTTCTGCTCATCCCAGGATAAGTATTAAGTGAAATAATAAATAAAGAACCCATTACCATTTATTAAAATTGAGCCCAAAGTGTAATTATTCAACTACCTTTTTATTGAACAATAATGGGTTCCAAGCACATCTGTAAATGTTGGGCATATTGACGTTAATAAAAAGGCAAAATCCCTCATCTCACAGAGTTTATGTTTTAAGGAGAAGAAAGATGAAAACCAAATAAATAAGGAAAAAAATTATATCAATATATATATATATGCATGCCATGGTGATTTTGCCCCTGTGTTACCAGTACTGTATTTGAGCCAGTGGCCCACTCACAGCCAGTTCTCAGAAGCAAGATGCCTATTACACTTCGCAAAGAAAAGAAGAGCTGAAGAAGGAAAAATGAGAGGTTATTTGCCAAAAGGATTATTTTGTAGTAAACACTCCCACTAAAAATTACCTGGAATTTCCATGAAAATTGTCAAGAAAAGTTTTTATACTTAAAGGAATGTTTAAGTTTAAAATAGATTAAAAAAGAAAAAGAAAAAGAATAATGATAGAAACTTTAAGGTGGAAGCCAAGTTAAACTGTAAAAAAGTGTTGTCAGGGGGTAACTTGCTGAGAAGGTGATATCTGAGCAAAAGCCAGGAACAGGGGAACCATGTGGATATGAGAACTGGGTGGGTGAGGGAGGTTCCAGGAAGAGGAATGATGAGTGACACACCAATGAGCTGCCCTTCCTGCAGCGGAGTAACAGTAACAGGCCAGGGAGTGGTTTTTCAGATGGACAGACGGGGGATTGGAAGGTGAAGTTGGAATCTCACAGCTCATTGCAGAACCTTCGTTTTTACTGAGACTAAGATGGGACCTATTGGCAGGTTTCAGTGGGGGAGTGACAGTTGTGACTCATGGTGACAGACTGGCTCTGACTGCTGGGTGGGGACAGCCTGTGGCAGTGGGCTGGAGGGCAGAGGGGAAGAAGTGAGACCATTGGCAGCAGCCTCCATAATCCAATGACTGATTATGGTGACTTAGACTGGAGGGGTAGCTGGAGAGATCATGGGAAGTGTCCACACATTTTGATCATTTAGAACAGTGGTCCTCAACCTTCCTAATGTGGCGATCCTTTAATACAGCTCCTCATGTTGTGGTGAACCTCAACCATAAAATTATTTTTGTTGTTACTTTGTAACTGTAATTTTGCTACTGTTATGAATTGTACTGTAAATATCTGATATGCAGGATGTATTTTCATTGTTACAAATTAAAGAGAATTAAAGCATAGTGATTAATCACAAAACAATATGTAATTCTATATTGTGGAATATTCATTTCTAATTACAAATAAATACAATTTTGTCTTGGAGCATGGTGTAGCATGGGTAATAGTCTAAATATAAAAACAGTAAACTACATTGCTACATTTTGCGACAGTATGCGTAAAAAGCCAACGTCAGAGCGAAGGTTGAGATTGCTCCTTTCTCACCAGATCAGAAATTCTCAGGGCAGTCTTTGTAAGAGCACAACGAAGATCATCTTCCACAAGTCTACTTCTGTATTTAGACTTGATAGCCAACAAGCTGGAAAAACCTGTTGCACAAAGATATGTTGTTGGAAATGGAAGAAAAAGGCACAACACAGTCTCAGACAGAACAGGATATGACTGCAAACATTTGATCCAGAATTTTGTTAATTGCATTGTAGAGAAATCAGTTCTCACTGCATCACTGTTAATAAGTTTAATGAACTCCTCTTGTGCTGTCTCAGGAACATCAAATTTGACTGTGAATGGGCTTCTGGCAAGTGCAAATGGGGTGTCAGGTAGATTTGGAAAGTACAATAAACTTTCGTCTGCAAGCATGTGCAAGTGTTCTTTCACAGAAATTATCATCGTAATCCTTTTGTCTGGTTCAATGTCATGTTCCTCAAAGAAAGCAGATAAGGTAGGCAACATGTAAATTTTATTTTCATCCAATTTTTTTTGCCAAAGCTGAAGTTTCATTTGGAATGATTGGATCTTTTCAGACAAATCAAGGCATGCTGCATTTGGTCCTTGCAGTGATAAATTTAACTCATTCAAGATGGCAAAGATGTCAACCAAGTAATCTATTTTCCGTAGTTCACTTTTATTGCTGAAGAGTGCTTTGAACTGTGGACTTGCTTTCTGATTAAAAAAAACATTTTGAGTTCATCACAAAGCTAAAAAAAACATTTTAAAACTTTTAACCTGGCCAGTGTGACTCAGTGGTTGAGCATCGACCCATGCACCAAGAGGTCGCTGGTTTGATTCCCGGTCAGGGCATATGCCCAGATTATGGGCCTAATCCCCACTGGGGGGCATGCAGGACGTGGCCAATTGATGTTCTCTCTCATCGATGTTTCTATCTCTCTCTCCCACTCCCTTCCTCTCTCTAAAAATCAATAAAGAAAAAAATTTTTTTTAAATACATCATTTAAAAACTTTTCCTGTCAATAAACATCTCACTTCAGTGTGAAATAGCAGAGCATTGTTCAGCGCATCCAACTCATTGCACAGTTGCAAAAACAGTAGACTGTTTACAATATGGACAGAACTTCAGACACTTTTCATTACTTCTTGTAACTCTTGTGGGAGCATCTTCGTTGCTAATATTTGCCAATGAATTATACAGTGAGTTCCAACGACTTTTGGTGACTCATTCAGTACCAAACGTTGAAATCTACATCTACATCCTAGCATAGCTGGAGCACCATCTGTGCAAATACCACAAACCTTTTCCCAAGAGATCTTATGCTCTTTCAGAAATGAACCAACTGTGTCCAATACATCAAGTGCAGTAGTTGTCATTTCAAGAAGTTTGCAAAAAGAAACTCTTTTTTTTTTTATCCTCACTCGAGGACATTTTTGTCTTTATATTCAGATATAGCAGGAGGGAGAGAGTGGGGGAGAGAGAGAGAGAAACATTGACATGAGAGAGACACATCGACTGGTTGCCACCCACATGACCCCAACCGTGGCTGGGAACAAACTGCAACCGAGGTATGTGCCCTTAGTGGGAACCAAACCCAGGACTCTCTGGTCCGTGGACCGACGTTCTAACCACTGAGCAAAACCTCCCAGGGCAAGAACGTCATTTTTAAAGTCACCATCATTAATATACCTCCCGTAAACCAGTAACTGTGAACAGTTTGCAACATCTGTAGATTCATCAAGCTGGAGGCTAAATATTGGAAGTGGAGCAGATTTAATTTCCTGGATGACCTGATCAAGAATACCATCAGACATGTCATCTATTCTTTTGTGCACAGTGTCATTAGATAAGGAAATCACACTCAATTTCATAACAAATTTGTCTTCGATCATAACTTGAACAATGTCTTTGGCAGCTGGCAACAGTAAATCCTCAGCAATGGCGTGAGGTTTCATGGTTCTGGTGATACTGAATGCCACCAAATATGAAGCTTCAATGGCTGCTACGTTTTGTTTGTGGTACTTGCCACCAGTGTCAAGTCTGGCTTTCTTGAGTCCATCAGCTTTGCTTCTAAAATAGCTGGGATGCTTGCCGGCAAAGCTCGAATGCTTGCTATCAAAATGGTGTTTTAGTTTGTTCAGCTTCATAGATTTGGCTGATAGAACTTCACAATAAATAACACATTGCGGTTTCTCAATTCCTGCTGTAATTATTGAGGTAAAACCATACTGTAAAAAATCCTCACTATATATTTTTTCGTAACATTCTTTTCTGCATGATCCATTGTCATGGGGTGATTTGCTAATGAAAATAATATATAGCAATAGCTTTAATAATACAAAAGATGATACATGGCATAGTTTAGTCAATATAGTTCATTAAAGTTTCCTATGATTTACCATTCTTTTTTTTTTTTAATACTTGTTTCTATCACAAGGGGGCAGTATTCACATCAACCACAGCTGAATATAAAAAGACTGATCAGCATCCAGATTAAGTTTCCATGGTATAGATATTTTTTGCAGTAGTTGATGATTTTACAGTACATGATTTTACATTTACCCAGTAATTATAATTCATGAAGTGTCGTTTTACCTCCAATACTGCTGCTACCAACACAGTAACTGCTTCTAACAGAGTAGCTGCTTTCTACACAGTAGCTGCTCTCTACACATGTGTGACTGGTCCACATAAGTACATTATGGCACCAACCCTGTCACATACATCTGTATTTATACAGGGTGCATGTGATGGAGTTGGTGTGATGATGTTATCATGTCGGGTATTCATATGTGGGCGTATCTGTATGTGGGCATATCTGCATGTGGGCAGACCCACCTGGAGATGGATAGAGGAGCAGTGTCTCAGTTCCTAAGGCCATTGGAAATATGTGTTTTCTAATGGTCCTAGGTGACCCCTGTGAAAGGGTTGTTCACCCCCAACGGGGTCATGACCCACAGGATGAGAACTGCTAATTTAGAAGATAGCATTAAGAGAATTTGCAAGTGGATAGTATGTGAAGTCTGAGAGAAGAGGGCCATGGATGACTCTAAGGGTTGGGTCCTGAGAAGTTAGAAGTTTGAACTTTCCATTACGGAGATTGTGAAGATTGTTGGAGAAGCAGGTTGAGCTGGGTATGAGAGGGTATATCAGGAGCCTGGACTTAGGTTATTAATTTATGTAAAAGAGAGCATTATGACTTGAACATCATCTGTGAAAAGAAATCAAGGTGCGGGCTGGCAGGTTCTCAAAGCAGACGTCTAAAGTGTGTATGCTTCATAATTCTCCCCTATTTTTCACTCATTTGATCCCAACTATCTCTTTTGCATTCTTTTCAGAATAGACTAATTCTCACATCTATTTCTGATTGTACCTTTTTGCATCTCTCAAAATTGAGTGCTGGCACCAGTTTCAAACAATATAATAACATGATTACTTCAACTTTGTCACACAGCAGAGGTATAAATACTGATTAAGCCATGAATAAAATGCTTTGGAAGACCTGACAGCACCTGTTCTTTAACAATGGCCCTGGAGTTCACCAGTTTGGGGGTAAAATAATCTGACAGCTGGAACACTCTATTTTTGTAAAAATACAAAGAATTAAAAACCTTGCTCAATATCTGAAAACATCTCTACTAACAAAATTAATTATTTCATGGGTTTAGAAATGTCTGTCAATGAAAAGGAACATATTATTATGCAGATGAGAAATGATATAAATTGAATACAAACAATTGTATGGTCATGTACTGCTTTGAAAAGAATTTACAAAGAAAGCCAGCTCTTACTTTTCATTCCCACCATGTCTGAGGTTATATATGTGCCTACTCTTTTGTCTTTTGTTTGCTTTTTTTTTTTTTTTTCTTTTGTCAGGGCTATAGGGGTGCTCAGAGTAAACGGCAGCTTAAGAGGAAATCCTTAATATCTTTGAGTTTATCTTTATCCACAGGAAGTTTATAAAAATGGTATCTGTCTTATAACTTGTATTATGCTTATCAGTCTTCCTGTTTTGCATGATGTTGAGGGTTAATGGATTTGTGCACAGTTTGTACAACGTGCACTCTTGGTGTTTGCCATCCCTTTCGCTGGGCCTGTCAAAGGCTGCCTTCCCCCTTCATGGTGCCTGCTGTCCCCTGCTAGTGGGCATGACTGCACTTCTCAGCCGACCTGTTCAGAATGGATGTGAAGGGAAGGGGGGAGGAATTAGCTTCACATGTTGCACTCACAGACTTAAAAGCATACACGTTGTCCTCTGCTGCCTGTACAAATAACATATATTGTCTGGCATGCTTTGTTGAATTATTGACTCTTCTATTCCTCCATCCATGATTCACAAGCATAAAGCTGACCTGTGTGTTAGAACCTTTAGTGACAGTTAGATCATCATGAAGAAATAGAGAGAGCGAGCAGATGAGATTTCCTAGAGGTTCACTATGTGAAAATATATGTCAGAAGCAGCTTAGGGATACACATTACCTGACACAGTAGAGTATAAAAGCGTCTTAGAAACCCTCACATTACGCCTTGACTCTGTGGGTCAATATAAGTTTCCATCTGAGTACCTGGCCTGCTAAGATCTTACAGAAAGCCTCATTTGTATCCCTTGGCAGAGGAGGACAAATGGGGAAATTTGTAAGGTAGTAAAGACTCTGTAAGGTATAAACCTACCTTAGTATTGATATTGGAGAACCTTATTTTTCGTCTACTCTCATTTCAAGATAGTAGGGCTCTGTCCTTGCAGGGTAGTAATTTGTTCTTAGGAAAAATTTTCAGAAACACATTGGGCTATAAAGCTACTTGCTCAGGTCTCCTGGCTGATACATCTTCCTGTTTAGAGCTGTATCTATTCCCTCCTGGATGTGGTGAGGAATCATGAATGAGGAGGAGAGAGTGGAAGAGAGAGAGGTTCAGAGCCACAGAGACAGTGTGTTGGTATGTTGGCAATTTCTATGGAAGAAAAAGCACATGGGTTATGAAGAGGCAGCAAGTTTGCATACAGTCCGTGCACACATGGGAGAGCCCAGGTCACGCTTTGATAACAAATTAGAGGCCGAGATTCCCCTGATGAGGCCAGATCCTGGTTTCATATTCTGTTCAGTGCTCTGGGAGATCTAACAGTGTGACAGGAACACAGCAAATGACAGTGAGTGGAAGTGAGGCCCCTTTACTAGATGTGTTGGTCTATACACTTGAGCATCTAGAAGGACCGGAAGACTCCTGCTTGACCAGGTTTTACAGGGAAGCCCTGTGATCACAGTGCAGGGGGCTGAGACAGTGAAACCAGGTATGGAGATAAGTTTGGCCATCAGATACATCATACCAAAGGAAAAGACCCATCTGCAAGAGCCTGGCCAGTGTGGCTCAGTGGTTGAGTGTCGACCCCTGCACCAAGAGGTCACCGGTTCGATTCCCGGTCAGGACACATGCCCAGGTTGTGGGCCTGATCCCCAGTGGGGGGCATGCAGGAGGTGGCTAATCGATGTTCTCTCTCATAATGTTTCTATGTCTCTCTCCCTCTCCCTTTCTTTCTAAAAAATCAATTTAAAAAAAAAAAAGAAAAATCTTCAGGGGCAGTAAAGGATCGTGGGCCGACATATTGCTTCTTGTGTATTAACCATCTTCACGCTGTCCATGCCGACTGGCTTCTGGTCGCTGCCATCAGGCCCTGCTGACTCAGTACTGGGAAACGTAAAACGAATGAAACGAGCGCTGGGTGAGAAAGAGGGACAGGCAAGCACACATTCTAAAAACAGATCATTTTGACAACTAGACTGTTATATTTGATGCTCATGTACAGCTAAATGAGCACCCCTGTTTCTCATGTATGGGAACCTCCTAACAGTTTGAGGGGAACAATTAGAATATGGTATGGGTGACAAATGTATGTAACATTCTCCCATGATTAATTTACATTTTCACTAAAAATGTCTTAAGCCCTGGTCGGGTAGCTCAGTTGGTTAAAGCATTGTTCCGATAGGCCAAAGCTGTGCATTTGATCCCCAGTCAGGGCACATACAACAATCAACCAATGAATGAATAAATAAGTGGAACAACAAATCAGTGGTTCTCTCTCTCTCTCTCTCTCTCTCCTTCTCCCACCCTTCCTCTCTCTCTAAAATCAATTAAAACAAACCAAAAAAAAGATGTCTTAAAACCTTATGGAAACTGGAGCTTATCCCTTTTGTTTTGTACTCTGGGACATATATTCCGCAGTAAACCTCTTCTGTAGAATTGAAGCAGGTCCAATCCAGTCATGTCACAGACCCATTTGCATCCTCCGCAGTGGTTTAAGCCACTTCAGCACAGAGGAAAGCAGTATTTTGAGCCAGTTTACTTACCTTCTAATGCACCACAAGCTAGCACACATGGCATCTGACACACAGTGGTCACACAGCCAGATCCAAAATATAAGAATACATGTATGATTAATGGCATTTACAGTGCCCAGAATGTTCATGTTTGCTATGGCATGAAACTTAACGTGTTGTCAGTGTGAACATCACAAAGCTGCCTATGGCATTTCCTTGAAAAACCTATCAAATGACGGTGCCCCTTATGTAACTCTTCAGTTCTGAACTTCAAATTAAAAACATCAGTGCTCACATGAAAATTAGGTATAAGCATTGCTTTAAGCATTTATGACAGCTTAAATAAAACTATGCTCAAAGTATTTTTAAATGTTTCACGATTCATTTACTGTTATTAACAAAGAAATATGGTCATTTACATTTTATTTGGTAGGACACATAGTTGCAGTTTGGAGATAACCTAATCAGAAATGAAAGCCACTGTGAGCTCACAAATGCAAAGTGTCTTTTGTAGAAGCCCCATTTGGTTCCAGACCAGTGCGGGAGAGGGTCACAGATCTGGCCGCTGGTGAATGGTTGGCTGTGTGAGGAGGCTTGACCGAGATCACTCGCTGCAATTCAGATTCGGCCACTGGTTGCTTCAGTTCTCAAACAGGATCATTCTCATTCAGATTTACTTAAAAGAGTCTCTTTAACTTCTGTGTGTTGGAAAATCATGGCAGCCTATTTACCTTATATGCTGCATAAAGTAAACTGATATAACCTTTTCCGAACTACACACAGGCAAAATAAAATTATTTCTCTGCTGAAGTGTTAGTAAACAAACACCTGTTCTTATGGACTCAGGTGAAGATGGGTTTAGTAAGACTCGTTGTATATATTAAAGTGGGAAGATCTCAATGTTTATATTATTATTCACCTCATGAAAAAATAATTTAGTACCAAGTTTTTTAAAAAAAAAAAAAAAAAAAAAAAAAAGAATTTTTCTGTGATTTGAGCCCTTTCAGCAAAAACAAGAAAACAGACAAATACAAATAAATCCATGCATTTCAGGAGGTTCATCAGGGGTTCTCTCTTAAACCCTGGTGGTTAAGTGCCATGTGCTTTTGACTTTTCCTCCCGTCCTGGTCCTGTCTCAGCACTCCTGGGTTTGTGAGCAGCCTGGGACATAAATGCTCACAGGAACACCCTTGCTTTGCCCCCAGTTGACTCTTTTCTCTTTCTGCCCCAGAAATGAAGCTCGTGCACTTCCCCAACATCACCTGTCACCACTGTGACCAGTGGTGTGCTGAACCTTCCATAGGACACAGGCTCTAACTTTCACCATTACAGCGAATAGGACTCTGCAGTGTAGACCCCACATTTTAATGAATGCTCCTTGGATCTCACAAATACAGGGTATCCAAGAAAAAGTATACACATTTTAACAACAGATAACTCACTTAATTCTCACTCCTTTGCAGGTTTAACTGATTTGAAATAACAGGTGAGGCCAGACTAAGCCTTGAACAAAGAAAATGTGTCCACTAGACTGTTTTATGGGGAGACATAAAAGATAAAGTTTACAGGACAAAGCGGGCGACAAGGAATTGAGAGTGGCTGTGGAAATGCGCACCAACACTGAACAGAATGATTCCTGATCCTGCAATTCCATTGCTTCGCAGTGTCGTCGGTGCCTGGACCACGATGGTCATCAGTTTGAAAACAGGCATTGACAAAAACAACTATTCATTTCTGTAGATTCTTTTAAATTTGAAAATGAACTGTCTGTTAATCAACACTAACTTCATAATCATCAAATTGTGTATACATTTTGGGGGAACATCCTGTATGTTACAGATAGAGATCTTTTAGTTTCTAGGCTATGGCGTGAGTGGATAGGGGCTAGATTGAATGCAAAGACAGCGGTAGGTGCTCTGCTGCGTTGTTGCACAGATTCTGTGCTTAGGAGCTTAGGGATAGCCTATGACTTCTTTGCCCAATCGCTTTGCAATGGTATGGGTAAGTATAGTCTCCCTGGGGAGGCTGGGGAAGGAGAGGAATAGCATGATCTCACAGAGGAGAAAACAACATTGTAGGTTAGGATGAAGAGTTCTGACTTTCTTTTTAGTGTAATTGATAATTATTGAATTGTTTTAAGTAGAGAAATGATTGAACATATTTTATAATGTTAAAGATCTGGTGGTGGCTATGTGAAGATGAGAGAGCGTAACATTTAGAGGGAATGGAAGAGGTCCAGTTGACGTCCAGTGTGCAGGCACGTCGGTAGGAACTTAAGGGCGAATGTCAGCGGTGGGCATGGGAGGCTCTGGCTGGAGACAGATAGCCTCTGGCCAGAGACAGTCCTCTGCGCCCACAGTTCTTGTCTTGTTTGTAGTAATGAATTCAAACAAGAGACAACAAATAGCAGCAAAAGCAGGTGAGGATTTATTTGTAGGAAAGAAATGCACTCAGACAGAACCTGAGCAGGTAGCTCAGCCGGCCAAAACCAAACCAAGTTCCCTGAGTGCCTCAATATTTGGGAATTTAGAGGATTTGTACCCCTAGGCTGGAATGCCTCTAGACAAGAAGCAAGCTATCCCCTCCCTCATGTCTCACAAAAAATGTATCTTTAAGTTTTAGGCTCCTTTATCTAGGTGTCATTCCACAGGTTAGACCACATCCTGGGGAGGCTTGGAATCTTTCCTCCTCACATCCGGCCTGTTGCCCCCATTGCATATTCTCTGTTGGTTGAGTCTCACACATACTCTTCAAACCCCAGCTGCCTCTCCCAGCTCATACCTGTCTGTCTGCCCACTCTACCAAATGAAGAAAGTGAGGAGGAAACATAACGAAGTGCTCAGTCTCTGACTCCATCTTATTTAAACCTGCATCGTCCCATGGCCTTCAGGCTGATAGCCCCTGCATTAGACACAAACCACTAGAGGGCTTTGGCTTGGGGCTTAAGTTTTTACAAAAAAATGGTTCGTCCCATTTTTCCTTCCTCTGATATAAAAGAAGCCTGAACTCTATACTTTCTTGAAATGAATTTTAGGAACTTCTAGGGCCTACATTTTTCTAATGGCACCTCTCGATCGGTAACACTTCCCATGTGCCATACTCTGCCATTCAGAATTTTGGCACTTTGGAGTGTTGGGCACAGGAACTTTGGACCGGTGACAAGGACTCCATGATTGTCTGCTGTCTCAGAGCACCTCTGTTAAGACAAAAAGGATCATTAGGATTTAAAGTAGACCTTTCGATTCTGTTTACATCTCCAGTGGGAAGAAATGCTTGTCAAAATCTCTGGGTTTGGGATACTTGATTTTTTTAAAAAGTGATGTCAGTTATAATACACCATGTAATAAACAAGTGCAAAACAATTTTTCCCCAAAAATATAATATATAATATTTTCTTTTCCTTTTTTCATTAATTTATTTTTGCTAAGATATTTCTCCTTTTTCTCCTTTCATAGATACCCTCCTTTTGACCCCCCAACATTGTTGTCTATGTCTATTGGTTATGTATACATGCATATAAGTTCTTTGGTTTATTCCTCCACCCCCTGAGGTTTGTCAGTCTGAACCCTACTTCTGTGTCTCTGGGTCTATTTTGTTTATCAGCTTATTTTGTCCATTATATTCCACAAATAAGTGAGATCAATGGAGATAGAGGAATAGGTACCTATTTAACTTTCAAGGAGGCAAACTACTAACGTAATGTTTTCTTTATATTGCAATAATGTTTCCTTTTGCAGTTTATTTTTTTAATATAAAAAGTGAGTATTTTGCCTCCTTGAGAGTTAATTAGGTACTTATACGTCTCTCTCTCTTATTGTTTACTTTCTCTCCTTCTGCTCTCCTCTCTTGACTTTCTCTTCTACTTTCCTCTTCACTTGAACTTAGAGTCTGGTGGCACATCCACCTTTAGAGTCCATTTCCTGCATTATCTCATTTGTGTCCTGCTCTTTCTCCACCTGCCACGGACCTTGCCGTTCATCCTTTATATCTTGTTTCCCCCTTCTTACTAGATTGGGAAATACTTCTCTCAGTGAAATACTCAGCTCATGTAATAGGTTCTGGATTTAGTCCAATTTAAGAGAAGTGAGACAAGGAAGTCCACCTAATTATCTTATTGTAGGAAGAAAAAAAAAAGGAGTTTGCAAGTTTTCAGAGGTCAGTTTGCTTCCTGATTTCAGGAGGCAGCCTGGTCAGTTTCTAGCCTGATCAGTTACAGAGGAGTTTCAGTGGGAGAAAGGATGACAAACCCCACCACTGTCTTCACATTGTTTTTACAGTACTGCTTTCTCTCTAACACATATGTTCAATTTAAGTGTAAATGCTGAAATCAAATAACTGTCCTTGCTGATAACACCTATGCGATTCTCTTTCTCCAGTAATTTCAGTGAATGATTTCTACCTGTATTATTGATATGCATTCATTCCTCCATTTATCCTGTTATCATGAATTTATAAAACAGAAAATTAAGAGAGTAGAGAAAGAATTCCTTTAAACACACACACACATGCAAACACACACCATATCACAGCACTATATACAATCTATCTATTTCTATGTAACATAGATTGCTTTATTTGGCAAGATGTTATTGAATCCCTACTATGAGAAGAACTGTATTGGGTGCTAGTGATTCAAAAATGAATAAGGCAGTATTGGTTCTCAGAGGGGAGTGAAGTTTTTTTAAAAAGCCAGTTACTACTCCCATTATGCCCTTTGCAGTTTGGGGGGTGTGAAGACACATTCAGGCCATTGAACCTCTCCCTTTGTGAGTTTCTAAATATACTCCCAAGTCCAGAACTGAATGTGCAGATTTTCTCCCAGTACTGTCAAAGGGAACAGGCAAGTCTTAATATCTAAGGAGATCCTAGACTCTCATTATCCTTTGAAGCCTGGCTCATGGAGCACTTTTCAAAATGCAGTACTTTCACTTGTCTTTTACCATCTGAACCAGATACAATTTTCCTGCACACCTAATGCCTTTATATCAGCAATATCGAAAGGGAAACATAATACAAATAACCACTAGTGTAATTTTTTCATTGCCTATAAATATTGTCATCAAGGATTATGGGATGTATTATCTAAAAATGTATCTACCTTCCTGCGTATAACTCAGCTTTGGAAGATGACAGGGTTAATCCCGACATTGGATATTTTTCTAACACTGAGGACAATAGCAATCTATTCTTTTCAAAACAGTAACAAAATACAGGAAGTAGTAAACATTGTCTAGTGTTCTAGTGTTTAATTGCTGTTTTAAAAGGAAGCTTTCCATTAACTTTAATTAAACATTTAATAGAAATTGAAGACAGAAAATTTATGTATTTTTAATTGGATTTAATTACTTCGCCCAAAGAAAACAGTATGGATGTCTAACAGGGTGGGTCTGAACCTATAGAGAGTTGTATCTGTCTCCTTCCTTTTCAGAATAATTACTGACCTGTTATTAGCACACCAGGGGAATTCTTTTCAGTGATGTACATTTCCAGATCACTCTTGCCTTTGTGTGTGACTACCCTAAATACAGGATCTATTCTTTGCTCGGCTTGTGCAGGAACACATGCTTCAGCTACTAATTCTTTGTCTCATTTGGAGCATTAAAAAAATTAGAGGCTAGTTCTTTCACAGGTCAGGGCTGTCCTCGCATGCCTTGGAGAGATGTAATTTGAGAACCTCTCTGTGTTTGGGAGAAGGTGTAGATTTTTACCTTCTGATCTAGAATTTTTGTACAGGTATTTTTTTGTTTTTGTTTTTAATACATTTTTATCCATTTGTAGATACAGAGGAAAGGAGAGGGAGAGAGAGAAACATTGATGAGAGAGAAACATCAACTGGCTGCCTCCTGCATGCCCCCTACTGGAAATTGAGCCCACAACCCTGGCATGTGCCCCAACCAGGAATCAAACCTGCGACCTCTTGGTGCATGGGACCATGCTTAATCCACTGAGACACACCAGCTGGGCTTTGCACAGGTTTTTTAAGTTTTTCCCAACTAACACTGTTCTCATATTTTCTAGCTTCTGTCAATTCATTAAATGCTGATTTAGATTTTTATGGCAACATTTGTCTTAGATGACACTTACAGTAAAGTTCATCATTAAACCTTATAATTTTTAGTTCTGTATATAATTTATGATTCCATTTTAAAATCAAATCCACCATAATAAATTGTCTTAAGACTTTGCAGATATATCATGTAGTTAGCTTTTCTTGCAGCATTATTTATAAAGACAGGATATGACTTTATGCCTTAGGAATATATTTTACTGAGAGCACAACAATGCATTGATGGATTTGTTGCAAATTATCTCAAAAGAAGAGTATCTCATAATAATAGTAACACATATAATGACCTACATCCATATACAATGGCACAAGGAGCATTTTGGAAACATAACAGATATTCAGGAAAAGTAATTGAAAAAAGTTTTCTGCTTAACTTGAATGGTATCATTAGTTGCTATGTAAAAAGTCTTTCATACTCTGGGTCTAATTTACCTTTTGTGTCTAAGCTCAAATTCTGAAGCAGAGTTCTTTTTTATGAATATTATATCATAGTTCTACTAAGGGACTCATTATTTCACCTTTACACAACAATAATATTTTCATGCCTATTCATCTATCCTCCTTTCTTACTCCATGCCAAAATCCATCCTTTAAATTGTTGTTAAAATTAGCCATGTAAGGTAAAAATATGATTATGAATCCCCAATGATTCTTGAAGTATTCCAGTGGCTTTCCATTGCTTGCGGGTTTGGTTCATGCACTTTTAGCAAGACAAAGAAGAATCTTTCTTAATTAGAATCATTTTTCTACTCCAAATTAAAATCTCCCATGGTATATATTTTAATACTTCAACAATACTATTTTGTGTCTCAGCTTATTATTTTTTGTATCTCATTTTTCCAGAAATATTTACTGTATGCCAACTCCGTTGGAACCGCTGTGCTCTGTACTGGATGAGCTAAAGTGGACCTGGTCCCTGACCTTGTGATTCTTAGTCTGGTGGGGAGAGAAATATTAATCAAATAATCATAAGTAAATATAACATGACAAACTGTGACAAGTGATACAAAAGAGGGGTACCTGGTGGTTTCATTCCTGCCGTGAAGGAATTTGATCAAGTCAGAGAAATTAAAGGAAGCGTCCATGAGGAAAACATTCTGAGTAAAGCTCTGGAGGATATAGAGCTTTCTTTGTGAGGAGGGAAAGGGAAGAACATTATGAACAAAGACATCTATTTTCTTCCAGGCTACTCTGGACTCACCTGAGCTTTTTCTTTTGCCCGAAGTTGCTTTTCCTTCCCCTGCTTCTCCACTTGTACCTGATTTAAAATGGACAGCCCTAGAAAACTTCCCTCATTTCTTTCATATCAGAGGAGTAAGCTTCCTTTTATTCCTTCCCAGCATCCACATTATGCTATTATTTCTTTCCTGAGAAGAGGGAGGAGGAAGGGAAGGGTGGAGAGGGAAGGGAAGAAGAGAGAACTAATATTGACACTTTTGTTTTCTATTAAAAATCTACCTATTCATTAAGGTCAAGTTTAAAAAAACAAAACAAAACAAAAAACTCTAACTTTTCTAATAAAGTCATTTCAGGTGTTCTCAGCCACGTTTATTTTCTTCCGACTTGAAATTCCTGGTTTTACTTAATTCTGCTTTGTGACTCCTTCTCTACCCCGTCCGCCTCCCCCTCGTCCCTACTCAACTCTAGGTTGTTTCAGAATCCTTGAGGACAGGTTTCCGGTTACATCTCATGCATTACAGGATGTTTAGCAGCATCATTTCTCTCCACTAGCTACATGACAATAGCACCCTCCTCCTCTCCCTACCCAGCTGTGGCAACCAAAATATATGTAGACTTATTTGCTGAAGGTCCACTGGCTGAGAACCTCTCCTTTTAACAGAGGTTCTCAGCCTCCTTCAAAGGTTCCAGTTTCCTCACATATAACCTAGGAATTGTGAGGATTTTCATGAGGCTTGAATGTTCATAGGAGGCCTACAAGTCTGACACATCGTAGATGCTCAGTGTTTATTGTTACAATTACAATAGATCTGTTTATTCCTGTATCTCTCCTAGTGATACTTGTCATCATACTGTTCTTTTAGTCCAAATAACTACAATGCTGCAATTTAAAAATTTATTTTTAAAGGCTTGAAAGTTTTCATTGTTGTTGGTGGGAGGTTGTTGGTGGGGGAGGAGGGAATATCAAATTAGCTCTGTCAAAATTTATTCTTGTGTAATTATGATTTCAATTGTTTTTCCAAAAAGTATGACCTTGCACTTCTCCCTATTGTCTGTCATATTTCTACCCACTAACCTTGATAATGAGATTTTTATTGGATCCTAGTTGACGTGATAGTTTGGCATGTGGGAGAGCTTAAACTCATTGGCGAGCTGTATTTATATTCTCTTTCTTCTCGATCATGTATAAAAATGTGAAATAAAACAAAATATCTACCCAAGTATTAATTGAAATTCTGAAACAACTTGTGGCATAGAAACTTGTGTGATATTACTGAAATCAATAATTGATTCCCTCTGACCACATTTATGTATAATTACTCAAGGAACTACTGCAACTTATGTACTTTTTCTAATTTGATTCTAGTCTGCACATCAAGGTAAAATATTAATTAAGAGTAAGACAACTTCAAGTAAAGATATGCCGAAGATAAAAAGAAATAAAGACAAAAGCGTAGAAGTCTTCAGCTGGGAAAAATATTCCAGATCATTCAGATTCTACCCACTCATTAGCAAATGAAACTACGAAGGATGTAAAACATTTATTTTTCAGTGGTGACAGAACTACTTGATGGTTACTACTTCGATGTTGTCTTGGTATTTTGATTTATAATTCAATGATATTTGTAATCCTTCATTGAATCAAAGGATTTTGGAGGTGCAACAGACCTACAGGTTTTCTAATCTAAGTCTCTTCTCTCCTTGGGAACTTTGTAAAGAATAAGCTTC
Source organism: Molossus molossus (assembly GCF_014108415.1). Lineage (NCBI taxonomy): Eukaryota > Metazoa > Chordata > Mammalia > Chiroptera > Molossidae > Molossus > Molossus molossus. Next base: position 19,718,933 of record NW_023425344.1, read on the forward strand.
CTTCTCCCCAAAGTTGCAGAATGCATCTCTCTTCTTCAGCATGTCTTCCACATAGCCCAAGTCTTTTTTATAAATTTTACCACTGGCTTTAGGTTTGCTTTCTAGTTCAGTGTAAGGCTATTCTTAAAGTGTTGAAAACAACCATCAGAATGGATATCTCATATTTCTTTAGTTGTTTCAAATACACCAATTTAAATAATTTAGTCAGATAATTTTTATAAGAATATTCTAATTTGATATTCTTCTCTTTCTTGCCTCCTAAAGGAGCATACCTGAAATTAAACACAAATTTTCAGCCATGGTCAAACATTGGAGGCACTACTGCCTTTGTTGTAAACATTGTACCTGTATTTATGAAGCCAGCCTGAGATCTTATTAACCTGGGGAAAAATCTATTTAAATTAAATGAACTAATTTGACAATATTAATAGGATTCTAATCTACACTCATGATACACTAAGTGCAAAGTTAAAAGGTGTGTAAGGTATGAATCTTGCTTTCAGGTATACAGTAGGATCAACAAAATCAAGAGGAGGAGTAGAACAATTCTTACCGGAAATTAGAGCAAGAATAAGGATTTAACAATCTGCTCTAAGTTTTTGCAGACAAACATGATTTCTCAAGAAGAAGAAGGGAAAGCTAGTCTGTGTTATGAAAATAAAACATATAAAAGGAAAGAATGCCATAAATGAATGATTTATTTTGTGGAACTCTATGTAGTTATCTATTTTCAGGTCACACATGAGATAATATAATGGTAGGAAATAATGAAATAATTTGTTTAAAATGTGTGTACATTTTAGGATCTTTCTGTTGAAAGTGTCAGAAAATGCAATTCAGGCTGTAGACCGACTCATGAGTTTATTTAGTGTAGTTTCATCGTCATTTTATACTTGAGGAAAATTAAATCTGTTGAAGTGTGTATGAGGAGAGGTGAAATTTGATACATACAACTTTTAAACTAAAAATGATATATTTTCTATACATTATAATGTTTTAGTAAAATGATTATAATTCCATTTACTTAAAGTAATATTGAGCTCTACTTTCAAAGGATGGTCTAGATCAGTGGCTCTCAACCTTTGGGTTACGACCCCTTTGGGGGTTGATGGACCCTTTCATGGGGGTCACCTAAGACCATTGGAAAACACATATTTCCGATGGCGATTCATAACAGTAGCAAAATTACAGTTATGAAGTAGCAACAAAAATAATTTTATGGTCGGGGGGGTCACCACAACATGAGGAACTGTATTAAAGGGTCACAGCATTAGGAAGGTTGAGAACTACTGGTCGAGATCAATGTTTATAAACCTTGGCTGCCCAGTGGAATCACCTGAGAAGCTTAAAGAATACTGAGTTCTGTTTCTACCCTTAGAAATTGTGATTTAAATTGGTATTTGGTAAGACCCGTACATTAGGAGTGCTACACCAGCTCATGTGATCCAAGTGTGAGGACAGATTTGAGAAACACTGGAAAAATGAGCAGAAGGAAATCTAACATAGAACTCTCACTGTATTTTTGCATCTTGTGTTTTTGAGATTCTATATTGTAAAATAACAAAGTCATGATATGGAAGTCAAACAGGGACTATATCCACGTCTATGATCCTGTTTAGTCTGACACATGGTTCTCATACATCATCACCATCATAAAAATCTATACGTAGTTTTTTGCATGTTTATTTACAAGCCAAGTTGAATTATATGGAGAAAACATGGTCATTGCCCTACAGCGATTCATCTTTCCGAGCCTTCTCAGAAGAGGTCTTTCTATCCTCCAGAAATGTGACAGTGGACTGATGCAAATCTGAGAAGGAAGAGGAAACAGACACAGTGATTCCTTTCTTTCTCCTGTGCTTTCCTTCCTGCTGGCCGGGTCCGCCTCTCCTGCGTGCATGTCCTGCATGCAGAGGCGGGATCTGTCTTCTCAGCATTCCCATGGACTCGAGCCCTGTTTCCCAGTTCTGCCACACAGCTCCTGGCTCCTTGTAGCAGCTGATTCTGAGAAAAGAGAGATCATTATCTCCTGAAATCTGCAATGCTGTGACATTGTATTTCTCACATACATTAAAAGGCAGACGAGTATAGACAAATATAGTGATGTGAAATCTAGTTGGTAAGGAGCTCAGCGATGAAATAAAGTCAGACTTGGAGATCAGTACACATTTTTATATCATGCGTAGCGTAATGTCTAAAACTCCTTGAGTAAGTGCCTGAAAGTCATTTAAATTGTTGCTAAAGAAAAAAATAGGCAGAGATTGGTTAAAAATGAGCCGGTTTTCTTCCCAGAGCAGTGTCATCCTTCACTGGGGTAGCATTTCAGAATATGTTTCTTTGAAAGTATTAAAATGTATGATACTATATGGTATATTAAATGATATTCATAACCTCATATCAGTTCTTATAATAAACTACAATAAATGCTAAAGCTTAATGTATTTCCTTTTTTCCCTGTGGATGCTACTTTCTCTGATTCATTCAAACCTTTTTTAAGGTATATAGGCCCTCTTGAAATATTTAGTGGAGAGTGTCAGTCCTCTCTGGGGCTGATAAAAGTTCTTAGTCTTTTAAGCATAAACAAAGCAATAACAGTCACATCATTCTCCTCCTTAGAAGAGTGTTTTCAATTATCAAAATGAGGAATCCTTTCTTCTCCAACTGAACTTAGTCTGCTGACCCTGAAAACATTGTCAACTACATACAGCATTTTAATACCAGACAAAAAAATTTCATAGACTGTAATTATTCTCACTTTCCAGATCAAAGACTACGTGGTCTAATTTACTAAGGGATACCTTCAACTCTTTCAACACCACATATGCATTGAAAATATTTCAGGAAATGTAATTTAAAATGCATGGTCTAAAGTACGATGCTGAGAATGCAAACTTCTTAGAGCATTTTCCCCATGACTAACAGATATATAGAAATTGCTGCCATGAACAGGCCAGGCACCAAAGACCTAGGCAGAGCCTTGAGGCTGTGTAAGGGGTTTACATGTTACGTGTTTACTGTGTAAGGGAGGCGTTGGAGTATTTTTAAGCAGAAGAGTGATACTAAGTTATTCATATATTAAAAGACTATTCTAGCCCTGGTTGGTTTGGCTCAGCGGTTAGAGCGTCGGCCTGAAGACCAGAGAGTCCCAGGTTTGGTTCCTGCTAAGGGTACGTACCTTGGTTGCAGTTTGTCCCCAGCCCCAGTTGGGGTAGTGCGGGTGGCAACCACTCAATATGTCTCTCTAACATTGATGTTTCTCTCTCTCTTCCTCCCTTTCTCCCCCCCGCTCTATCTAAAGATAAGTGCAAAATAGTCCTTGGGTGAGGATAAAAAAAAATAGAAAAAAAAAGACTATTCTATTATCTTGGTAGATGGTATCTTGGAGAGAAGCTCACATGAAAATAAAATTTTCTGTTAGAATGGCTTGGACCTCTCATTGACCTCTCAAAGTTTGTTGTATTATGTGATTGCTCATTTTATTAAATATTTCTATAGAAAGCATTCCCAAGTATTTAACAACCTCAACCTATGGAGTCTCTTTACAGGGGGAAAAACCAGTGGGATATAGTGGAAATGTAAATCCAAAATTATTTTCAATATTTGAAATCGATTAAAACATATTTTATGTATTTAAAGTTATGTTCCAAAATTGAGACTGATAGATCCACATACTTCCTTGATCACAGGTTGTTGTAGGCTGTCTCCGGGAATCAGGTATAAATAGGGCACACTTTATTAGACAAGAGAGGTAAAGCCAATGGAACTGCTCCCCAAAACACACTGTCGGTCTAGGGGTTGTCAGATGAGAGAAACACCCATTTCTGGCTATTGCATTTGGAAGAAGTGTCAACCACAGCACTGGACAGAGCCCATGAGGAACTGTGCATAAAGTTCACTTGCCTAAACCATATTCCATTTTTTGGCTAATTTTCTTTTCCCTTGGAAAAAAACAAACAAGTGCTTGAGGGAAGAGAGAGGGCATTGAGAGTCCAGTGTAATACATTTAAAAATGGAACTGTTTGTCAGTCTGTTCCCTACTTCCAAGTCTCTGCATCCTCTTTGTTTGTCAGTTTATTTTGTTCATGAAATCGCACAAATAAGAGATCATGTGATACTTGTCTTTCTCTGACTGGCTTATTTTCCTTAGCATAGTACACTCCAGACTGACACACCTCGGAGGAGAAAGCAGGCAGGGGGTCAGGAAGAGATAAACCAAAGAACTAATATGCATATAGACATAACCAATGGACACAGACAATAGTGTGGTGAAGGTGGAGGGGGAGCGGGAAGGAGGGGGTTAATGTGGGGAAAAAAGGAGTGACATCCGTAATACTTTCAATAATAAAGATACATTTTTAAAAAATGGAACTGTTAACTGTTAAGCATTTAAGAATTTCAAGTTTTCAGTATCACTTTACTTTCTTGCAATAAAGTGGTCATGTGAACCAAAGCAAATACACGAGAGGTGTTATCATGGAAGCAAGCAGCCCACCCTCTTCCCACATCATTTGCTTTGTTTGCCATGCCATGACCTCGGACCTGACGATGGTCCCGGGGAAGCCCGTTAGGAGCTGAAAGCAGATGCTCACATATTTATACATTTTTAAAAAGTCAGTAATGTTTGTATGCATGGTAAAAGCAAGGAATATGAACTAGAGCTCTTTCTTAAAGGAATAAATGCTATATGTTTTGTGGTAGATTCTTTCTGAAACACATGAGGCAACATCGAAAAATGGGTAGAACATCACAGGACCAGCAAAATAGCAAATGTCTTTTGTTCCTGTATAACTTAGTGTTGATATTGTAAGGCAACATGAAGTAACATACAGATGTAATTATACCTTGAGGAAGGTATATACACACATATGTATAATAATATATAATATCAATGCTATGTGAGGCATTGCATTGCCTTCCATTGTAATACAGTGACTAGTATAGTGGCATAATTTTCTTAGCCATACAGTGAATGTTGATGGCAGGAAGGACTGTCATGTGTAAATGAGGACACACATATTCTTACCACACAGGAAGGTAAAACTAGAAATGATAGTTAGAAGTTATAAGGAAGCAGATTTCAACTCAACCTGAAGCACTGTCTAAAATAAGAGTTTCCTTATCACTGAGCTAATTGTTTAATACAAAGATGAGCAGAGAATCTTCAAGCTGAGACTTCTGGCATTTTTGTGTGAAGGTGAGACAAACAGTTGGTGTCTGGGGAGTCTTGGGTATGCCCATATGGAGCACAATACTGAACTGGAAAATAGGTGCCCTGTTCCGTGTCATACTTAGTATCTGTTGGTACATAGCACGTTTATTATCTGCATTGCAAAGTTGCAGGATGTGAATTCGTGCAATTAAGAAGTTGTGAGAAGAGTCTGAGAGCACGTAAGCTACACCTTGAAAGCAGTTAGCTGGAGGGATAAAGGATTCTGAGGAATGAGATAACCAGATGCAGACATCTGGATAATGTTCATTGGCAGTTCAATGGCTCTTCTCTTGCATGAACTAGCCATTCAGTGGCTGTCTCTATTCTTTCTTAATATGTTGGTGTATGCAGTGTGGCAAACCAAGGAGGGGAAATCTAGTGAGAAAACAGGAGAGACTACTGGATTCTAGGGTTCAGATAATTGATAGAACATTGCATAGAAGCTGTACCAGTCACTGTCCCAGCAAGGAACACCTGCCATACACAAATGAGGATAATCAAAGTTGACTTTTATAAAGGAACTTTAGAAAAAGGTAAGGGAATAATTATAGAAAACTACAGGAATTGTGTAGGGCCCTGCTCTTAACAGTAGAGCTGTTTTCACCCTTACATCCAGGAAACACAACTTAGAATGCATATCAGAACTTGGAAGGAGAGAATTGTGTGGAGCAGAATTTCTCAAAGCTTCTGTGGTAGGATTGCCAGACAAAATACATATTGTATTTGGAATAGATTATGTTAAACATTCATTCTTATTTTTCTGAAATTCAAAATTAACCAGTATACTATAATTTTAGTTGCTAAATCTGGCAGCCTTATCTGTGGGGAAGAACCAAGTCTTTGTGTATGTTTGTTTTGTTTACTTTTTAATTCTTTCATGAACAGATATTTTTATAAAATACAGTAAAAATAAGAGACTAGTAAATTAAAATTTTAAAAGACAACATGCAAGTTCTACCTTTTGAAATTGAAACCCAATGGCCCTCAAATTTCTCTGTAAAATTATACAATTTTTCAGATGCTCCTTGTCATCAGCATTGCTCCAAGGACCACACTCTGAGTGGCAGGGATGAAGAAATGGAGCAGTGGGAGGGGTAGGGAGAGATGTGGAGCCTTCTGAGAGATTGCTAGGAAGACATGTCCGGCCTCTCTCTCCTACTTCTCATCTCCTGCAGTTCTTCACTGGCCAGAAGGCAAGAGAGCCACCTGCTGTACCATTGCTGGTCCCCATCCTGGGATGGAGATTAAGGTGTAGAAAGAGGGAGAATAATAACTGCAGGTGAAGACTGACAATATTCAACATAGAAGTCCAAAGTTTCTGTCGTAAATGACATAAGTACCTGCAAAATGGACGTGTTACCTTGACAGGTACTATTGTGATTAATAGGTCAGACAGTCATTATTTAAAGAAACTAGCTCTCACATCTCTGGGCTTGCTGAAAGACAAAAGAAAAAGTCATTTTTTTTTTACTTAACATCTGGGAGGATTCAAAGTTTGAATTTTTTGTTTCTTTACTAAAGAAATAAATTACCAAGAGAAAAAAAAAATGTATTTAATTTAAAAAAAATTAAATTACAGCTGATATACAATATTATATTAGTTTCAGGCATACTAAGTGATCATTCTAATAAATCTCTTACCCATCAGACACTATACATATTTATTAAAATATTATTCCCTATGCTGTACTTTATATCCCCACGACTATTCAGCCACTACCAATTTGTACTACTAAGTCCCTTTAAATCTTTTTCACCCTTCCGCCCACACCCATCTATCTGGCAACCATCTAAATGTTCTCTGTATCTGTGAATCTGTTTCTGTTGTACTTGTTCATTTTTGTTTTTTATTTTTTTCATTCATTTTGTTTTTTAGATTCCACATACAAGTGAAATCATCTGGCAGTTTTCTTTCTCTGACTGACATTTCACTAGGTCCATCCATGTTGTTGCTGATGGCAAGATTTTATTTTATTTTTATGGCTGAGTCATATTCTTATATATATGCACCATTTCTTTACCCATTTATCTATTGATGGGCACTTAGCTTGCTTTTATATTTTGGATATTGTAAATAATGCTGCAATGAACATGTGCATGTCTTTTGATTTAGTGTTTTGGGTTTCTTCAGATGAATACCCAGAAGTGGAATTGCTAGGTCCTTTGTCTCTTGTTATAGCCTATGTTTAAAGGTCTCTTTGGTCTAGTATAAACATGGCTACCCTAGTTTCTTTGTTTTTGTGTTGTTTTTGTTTCCTCTTTCAGTCTGTGTCTTTTGATCTGAAGTGAGTCTCTTGTAGACAGCATATGTAAGGGTCTTGTCTTGTTATCCATTCAGTCACCGCATGTCTTTTGATTGGAGCACTTAATCTATCTGCATTTAAAGTAATTGTTGATAGATGTGTATTTATTGCCATTTTATGATCCATAATTTTTATCTTTTTTTTTTTTCTTTCTTTTCCTTAAAGATGACTTGAACATTTCTTGTAATACTTACTTGGAGGTGATGAACTCTTTTAGCTTTTTCTTATCTGGTAAGCTCTTTATCTGCCCTTTGATTCTAAATGATAGCTTCGCTGGGTAGAGTAATCTTTGTTGTAGGTCCTTGCTTTCCATCACTTTGAATATTTCTTGCCAATCTTATCTGGACTGCAAAGTTTCTATTTAGAAATTGGCTGCTGTTAAGATTCTCTCTTTGTCCTTCACCTTTTGCAATTTAATTATAATGTGATGTGGTATGGGCCTCTTCGGGTTCATCTTGTTTGAGACTCTCTGTGCTGCTGGACTTGTATGTTTATTTCCTGTACCAAGTTAGAGAATGTTTCCATCATTGTGTTTTCAAATAAATTTTTAATTTCTTGCTCTCTCTCTTCCCCTCTGGCACACCTATGATGAAAATGTTGGTATGTTTAATGTCCCAGAAGCTCCTTAAACTATCCTCATTTTTTAAAATTCTTTTTTCTCTTTGCTGCTCTGTTTTCTGCTTTCTTTTTATCTAAATCACTTTTTTGATCTTCTGCTTCATCTACTTTAGTGTTGATTTTCTCTAATTTATTTATTTTTTTGTTTTGTTTGTTTTTTGTTAATCCTCACTTGAGGATTTTTAAAATTGATTTTTAGAGAGAGTAGAAGGGAGGGAGTGAGGAAGGGGGAGAGAGAGAGAGACAAAAATATCAACGTGAAAGAGACATATTGATTGGTTGATTCTTGCACAACCTCAACCATGGCCAGGTTTGATCCTGCAACCCAAGTACGTACCCTTGGCTGAAACAGAACCCACAACCTTTCAGTCCACAAACTAACCTTCTAGCCAAACCAGCCAGAGCTGCAATTTATTCTTCATTTCAGTTAGTGTAGTCATTATTTCTGACTGGTTCTTTTTTATGGTTTCCATGTCCTTTTTCATGCTGTCAAAGTTCTCACGAAGTTCCATGGGCATCCTTATCTCTCTATTTGGTAGTTTGCTTGCCTCCATTTCATTTAGTTCTTTTGCTGGAGATTTCTTTTATTCTTTAATTTTAGACCTGTTTCTTTGTCTTCTCAATTTGGATAATTCCCTGTGTTTGTTTTTACGTATATGTAGGGCTGGTACATTTTCCAGTCTCGGGAGAGTGGCCTTATGTACTAGGTGTCCTGAAGGGCTCAGTAACACAGCCTCAACAGTTATCTGAGCCTGGTGCTTCAGGTGTGCCCCCCCATGTGGCCTGTGTGCACCCTCCTGTTGTAGTTGAGCCTTGACTGTGCCAATAGAAAATTTGGTAGTTTTAGGATGCCCAAACTTCTGTAATATATGGAATACTGCTATAATCTTGAGATTCCTGGTAAAAGGTTCACATTCCTAAAAAGAGTAGAAGTAGATGTTATTTAATAAGTGTCTAAGCAATGAATGAGCAACTACACATTAACACTTAGAAGCATAATTGTGAATTATATATTGTATTGTCATTATACAAGTAGTTTAAAATATGGTTTAAAATTATGTCAGACCATTTTGGAGTCTTCCTTAATCAATAGAAAATAATCAGTGTCACTATACTTGACCAAAAGCTTCAAAAAAATGGACTGCAGGTTGAAACCAGGCCCCAGAATTATTGTGTTTGTTTTTCATTTTAATTTGTTGCCAATCAATTATTTAAAAATTATAAAAATATGTAACACTGAACCCACATGCTAGCAAGGCGGTAATCACCCACAGCTGAATACCAGCTCCCCTTTAGTTCAGGAGAAATGTTGACCCCACTCTCTCACACCTGACTTGCTTTACTCATGAATATTCACTTTTGGTCCCTGTAGACACTTCTATCATGATTCTTGAAACTGAGCACAAAACAACTCTCTCTCTTTGCCTGGTTTATGTTTCGTATGATCTTTTAACATCATGAAATGATTAGAGTGTCTGGGGAATAAAGGCACCTAACGAAGAATTCAATATGTGTGAGAGCAGTTGTTCCCAAACTAGGCCATGCTGATAAATTACTTAAGCAAATTATTAAAAACACAAAAACCAAAGCCCACCACCTGCAAATTCTGATTGAATAGGTTCAGCATAGAAAATGAGTCTACTTTCAGTGTGCGTCATAGATATTTAAATCCAAGTGTCTTGAACAATTGTCTGATCGTAAGATTCTTACAGTTTGAAATAGATTTATGCTATTTTTGACATGTACTTTGCTTATGCATGCAACTCCCCAGTGGTGAAAATCATTTATTCCTATCATAGTTTTTATTGACTCTCTCACTGTTCAACCCATCCACATCTGTATGTCGGCATTCAAACTGAATATGTCCGAATATAAAATTCAACCCCCCACTACCAGTGTCTAAAACTATATGTATTGCCATAGCACTGTCCTTACAGTAGTTTCGATAGTTTTCTTTAAATCAACTTATCATTTTAAATTTAAATAATTATTTTAGCCTTACAATGTGCATTACGATTTTCAGTAACTGAATTTATTTTTTCTTAAGTTATATTAGTATAAACATATATTTTAAAATATTGCTTTAGATTTCTCCTAAAATTATCCAGTATTTGGAAGCAGGAGAAGAAAAGACAGTTTAATATTTTGCCATTTATTTCTTCTCAAAGTTCTCTCTTTTCCTTCTGTACCTCCACTGTATCATAACCGCTGCCCTACTGAACTATCTACAATTCCCTGATGATGCTGATTATTTGATACTTGAAACTTTTGCTCAAGTTGCTGACTCCCAAGGGCTTACTTGGACACTGACTCATTTTTGAAGATTTCATGACTCAATTCTGTGCTGTATACATTGTCTCTTGACTTGTTTTATTTCAGTAAACATAATAGGTTTCACTTCTCATTTTGCTTTGCCCATTTTTTAAAAAATAATGGCCCTTTTACATAGTAATATGGTATTTATGACACGTTTTGAGAGGTCTATTTTGTCTATTATTATTAGAGGCACAGCAAGATATAGTAGTTAAGACATTTGAATCTAGATTCAAAGTGTATGATTTTTAATTCCCAGCTCTGACAATTACTGTGCGACATGAAATAGTTATTTAACTTCTCTGCTGCTTGGTTTCATCACCTGCAAAATGTGGGCCATAACTTATTTCATAGATTATATTATGTAATACATGTAATGAGTTTACCATAGTACCAAGTTCATAAAAATCCACCAGTATGCCCAATAACCATAGTAATTATAATAATTATCACTGTAATCTACCTAGAAGACTGTATTTTGCACATCTTATTGCATATCCAAAATCTGTCTAAAATTATCTCAAACTTAATAGGTGCTTAGCTCATGTTTATTTAAAGAACAAATGAATGCTTCTCTTCAGTTAACCTCTTGACAGAATAAAGTAACAACAGTCAGTACTTCTTGCATATTTTTATATTTATACCTATGTAAATGTCTAAACTTCTTTAAAAAATAATATTTGTTCTTGCAACAAAAGTGTATGTTCAAATGAATCTCCAAGTTCCTGAAGATAATTTATTCAACTTGAGTTGGATTAGTATTTAGTGATTACAGGAGCTTAAATATGAGATCAAAGTACTAATTTCCAGAGAGACAAAACAGACACACAGAGACAAAGGCACACACTCATAGATAATGTTTGATTATTTTTTCTGGATAAATGACTGAATAAAGGGTATGAGTTACTTTAACCAATGAAATATCTCTACTTCAATGATTCATATTGGTTACTTAAATAAACTCTTGCACCTACTTGTGTACTAATTTCAACCTCAGTGTTTTGTTTCTTCACTTTAAGGTACAGGAAAATATGTTTAATCAGATTCAGCTGTGTGCTTTTCTTTTTTGTTTGAGGTCTTTATCACTTGCTAAATCACATCCGAGTTGGTGTACTATTTGTTGAAATTTTCACTGTACTTATTACTCTTTGAGTTCAAATGGTTATAACATCCTAATAACCTGATGCTTGTTCTACAGTTGGCCCTGTCACCCAGAACTAATTAAGGTAAATTGTAAAACAATTGGGTGGCATAAGTACTGCTTTTAATTACTTTAAAGCAAGTGTTTTTGAGCCAACAATACAAGCTCATTCTTTGATAAATACATAAGAAAAACAAAAGCTCTCATTTTGGCTTTTTATAAATTTATGAGATTACAAGAGTGGAAGACCTTAGTCACACATAGCTGCTATAATGGAGTTGTATCATCCATTATAAGTATATGGTGATAGCAATAACTCAATGCAAATAAAATGTTCTTCAACCTGCTTATCTTGCTGTGAGACAATAATAAGGTGCAACAGGAACTTTGATGAATGTATGTTATAAATACTGATCCTGCATTCCACAGTTATTCAGTCTATACAAATATAATTATATTAACAGAGTAGATATATAATGTATTTGCTGTGATGAAAATAGACAAGCTTTCATGGTATCACTCAGTTTACTTGAAATGGATCAAGAACTGTACTCACTTTTGGGTTTAGTTACCCATTGCACCAAATTCCCCAAATCTGAGGATGATGATGCCATATGTGCCATATTAAGAGAAGGATGGTCACATAAACAACCCAACGAGAATGCTGCTTACTACCTTTTTAAAGGCTGAATAGTATTCCATAGTATGTATTGATTCATTAACTTTTGATGAACATTTCTGAAATAGTCCTTCATAAAATCAAAGATGGTAATGATGGTTACCAGGGGCTTGGGCGAGGGGTGAATGGAGATAGTGGTCCACAAACACAAAGCTTTAGTTCAGCAGTATGAGTAAACTCAAGGTCTGTAAACTCTAGAGCACCGGACTGCAGTAGGCTGCCCTCGTCCACGGTTTTGCTTTCTGTGCTTCCCGTTACCAGCAATCAACCATGGTTTGGAAATATTAAATGAAAAATTACAGAAATAATTCACAAATTTTATATTGTGGGCTGCCCTGAGTAATCTGCTGAAATCTGGTGCCACCCTGCTCAGTTGGCCAGCAATGTGAATTGTTTCTTTGTGCAACATCTCTGTGCTGTGCTCATGACTCGACTTTTAGTGGCGTAGTGGTTACTTCAGTCATCAGACTGGTTGTTAGAGAAAGAGACACACACATAACACACACATTTACATAACTTTTATTACAGTACATTGTTTTAGTTCTATTTATTATCAGTTATCGTTCATTTCTTACTGTGCCTAATTTATAAATTAAGCTTTATCAAAAGTTTGTATATATAAGAAAGAAGTGTCATACATATGTATGTTTCAAGACTCACAGTGGATGCCTGAAACCATGAGCAGTACCAAACACTATATATATTTCTTTTCTTTTTTTTTTCTGTACATACATATCTATGATAAAGTTTAAGCTACTCTTGCACTTTGGGGCTATTGAGTAACATGAAGGTCACTTGAACACAGCTGCAGTACTGCCACGGTTGATCTGATAATCTTGACTGCTATCGAGTGACCAAGAGGCAAGGGACATCTGTACTAAAAATTAATTTACCTAGGGTTATAAAAAGTAGTTTTGCATATATTTTAAATATATTTACTATTTCTATATGTCTTAAATAATTTATTTTTATTCTATAATTTAACTTAACATAAAATACTTATGAATGCTAAAACTTGCTATTCACATAGAATAGACGATAGGAAACATTTACATTTTCTTTCCAGAAAAGGAGTAACTTTCATACCCTTTATCATAAAATAGTTCAAAGATATCTGCAAACATCCCACAGAATATCACAGTGCCGGGATCAATTGCACTGATCCATTATGTTGAATTGGCTAGAGGAGCATGAAATGGCATTCAGTAGGCCTTACTAAGAAATATGAGCTTAAATGGGTAAAAGATAAACCATGTACAAATTCAGAGATCTACCACATTCATAAAATAGTTATAATTGTAGTAGTCAGGTACACACCAGGACAGATCCCCAAAGTCAAAGTTGCATTATTACGTCTTGCCTCTCTTCTCATGAAGAACAAAACACAATTCCTGCTGGCTCTCAGTTGAGTCCAGAGTAGAAAAAGTTTCCGTGATTGATTAAGACTGTGATGCAGCCCTGGCCAGGTAGCTCAGTTAGCTGGAGTGTCACCCCATCCACCAAAACATTGAGGATTGATTCCCAGCCAGGGCACATATCTAGGTCATTGGTTAGATCCCAGTCAGGGTACGTACAGGAGGCAACTAATCAATGTTTCTCACATTAATGTTTCTCTCTCTCTCTCTATTTCTCTGTCTCCCTTCCTCTCTCTCTCTCTAAAATAAATAAACATATTCTTGGGTAAAGATTTTTTGTTTTAAAAGAGTGTGATGCAAGTAACCCTTGCCATTAAGTATGATAAACCTAGTAGTACATCCTATGGAGTCAGAATTTTCTGTGGTAAAAAAAATGCTATGGAATTTGTGGCAAGACCCAATGGGAGAATCACAATGAAGACTCCTGGGTTTTTGGAATAAGACTATGCCACCTACAGCAGATAATTCTGTTCCTTTTATAAAAGAACTTTTGGTATATTATTGGATCCTAGTAGAGACAGAGCATATAGGAAACCAATGATGAGGAAACTGGAATCATAGCTTATAATCTGTTAGACCCAGTGTGGCAGATGGAATAATGCCTCCACCATCCAAAGATGTGCACACATGAACTCCAGAACCCTGTTGCCTTATATGAAAAAAGGGACCTCACAAAAATGGTTAAGATTATGGACTTTGAGATCAGATTATCCTGGACTATTCAAGTATGACCATTTAATCTCACAAGTCTTTCAAAAGCGGAGAACCTTTCCCTGCTGTAGCCAGAAAGACATGAGATGATGGAAGAATAGTCATGAGACGCAGCATTGCTACAGAGGATGGAGAAAGACCAAGAACCAAGGGATGCAGACAACCTGTGGACACTGGACCAGGTAAGTATGGAGACAGGTTCTCCTCTAGAGCCTCCACAGAGGGACCCAGCCCAGTTGACACCTTGATTTTAGCCCAGTGAGACCTTTGTCAGACTTCTGACCTATGGAAATGTAAGATAATAAATTTTGTGTTGTTTTCTGCCACTAAGTTTGTAGTCATTTGTTATGACAGCAGTGAAAAACAAACAGGTTTCGGTTCCATGACTGGGGTGTTACTGTAACAAATACCTAAAAATGTGGACGCAAAGAAGCAAGCAGAGGCTGAATTTTTAGCAGACATTCTGAGCTGAATTGTGGGCCCACAGAATTCATATGTTAAGGTCCTAACTCACAGCACCTCAGAATGTAACTGTCTTTGGAGACAGAATTTTAAAGAGGTAATTAAGTTACAACGAGGTCATTAGGCTGGGCCCTAATTCTGTATGGCTGTTTCCCTTAATAAAAGGAGGATGCTTGAATGGGACAGGTGCAGAGGGAAGATCGGATGAAGATGTCTTCTGCAAGCTGAGGAGAGGCTTCAGAAGAAACCAATCTGGCCAATCCCTTGATCTCAGACCTGGCCTCCAGAAGTATGCGGCAATTGCTGTTGCTTAAGCAACCCAGTGTGCGGTCCTTTGTTTTGGTAGCACAAAAAACAAATACACCAGTAGTAAAATATCCTGATTTTAGTAGAATCTACTTCAGTTCATTAAAAATGTAATTTTTTTTCCTTTCATTTTGAGCTGGAAGATACATTTCCCACAACATTCTTTCCTTTTTGTCGTAAGTGGAACTTTGAAAAAGTAGGTCTAAATATCGATTCTTATTCTTAGATCCTAAAGTGAACTTGTTTCTTTATCATTCTATTGTTTCACTTTAGAACATGGCTTTTTGATATATGAAGGAAAAAAAAGAGATACATAGGGAAATATAAAGAAAACAACATGGGAAATGTGAAACATTTATTGTTGTGAATTACTTGTTAGCCAACAAATAATTGACCAGCCCTGTACAACTCAAAACAAGGCACCTGCAATGGTGGGATCACACTTTACTGCACCCCAAAGATTTAAAGAAATTGTATATTAACTAGGTTTTGATCTAAGAATACTTAAAATGGATGTGTGTGTTTGTGTATGTGTGTGTATCTCAAAATTATGATAGTTCTATGAAAATAATGTACTAAGGGAAATAAGATGAGTGTTTAAATCAAATGTCATGTCCTGAAAATATACTGAAGTAACAGGAACTTTAGAGAAGACCTCTCTTCTATACATTTTTTAAAAAATTGTTTAATATTTAAATCATGCACCCCAGCCATGCCTCTTCATCTTTTTAAATTTTATTCTTGAATCTCATTTAGAACTAGTTGGACTCTCTGTTTTGCTTGTGAGCCATGAAGTATAACTTCATAGCCTCTGAGTGTATGGCACAGGGCTACTAGACACAGGCTTGCTCATGTAAGAAGTTGCTCAATCACACAACAGTTTGTTCTATAGAACACGTATTTCTACAACTCTCAAATTATAGAGTTTTATTTGAAACCCCTCACCATAGTGCTTATAATAAATGAGAGATCTCTTCTGATTTGTGTCACAGAAGCCTCTTATTGCCACAAAGTTTCCATTGCTTTTGGTGGTCACTGTCACCATTTAGGTTCCTCTGTGTACCTGCCCCAAGAATTATGCATACACAAGACAGACTACATGTCAATTTAAGGTATCCAAAACAGATCTTCCAAATTTGATGAAAACCTGTCCAATAGCTTTTTTAGGTCTGACTGTATCAAATCAAGAAAACTTATTTTTATTTGTATGTATTTCTACTTTCAACATGTATCACAAAATCTCATTTTGAGTGGACCATTTGATGATAAGAATCTACATTAGAAAAACTGACTCAGTCATTGGTAGTATAGTCTGTATTGTGTTATCTGTGGTTGAACTATTGGATAACAGGAATGGAAGAATGATCAGAATTTATGTATTTAATCTAGTCATCCATGAGTAAGACAAAATCAAATTACACATAATCAAAGGATGTCAAAATTAACTTTAAATGTCTCTAAGAATCAGTATTTTTTTTTTTACAATTAGCCATGAAAGACATATAAAAATTACATGTATATTTCAATGGATACAGTAAATCAAGATATTTTGTCCTTGATTATGATTTAAAATATTAATTTCTATGTGGATAGGTAAGGGGTTGCATTTGTAAATGATAAACGTATTCAACCGAATTTCTCCTGGTAGGAAAAATTTTTCTTCTACTCTTTTAGGTTCTGTAGTTGGTCTAACAATGAAAATTATATAACCAGATTAACAGGGGAAAAACAAATCTAATTATGTACCTATGGGAGCTCCGCAAAGATAATGAATGAGACAAGGGCAGGGCGGGCATCTCATGGTAAGGAATGCAATACGGGCCTGAGCTTCAAAAGGAGGAGGGTAATTCACAGGTCAATAAGAAGAAAGGATGTTAGGTAATTATTGTTTGCCCTGCAAAACAGATATTTCAGATAAAACGTTACCTTCGATAATAGCTCTCTTTCTGGTCCAGTCCCCTTTTTAATTTTTTTTTCTAAGATTCTTTTTCTTTATTGATTTTTAAAGGGAGAAAGAACTAGAAACATCAGTGAGCAAGACATTGATTGGCTGCCTCCTGCATGCCCTCCACTCCACTGGGGATTGGGCCCATAACCTGGGCATGCGTCCTGACTGGGAATCCAACCAGTGACCTTGTGCTGCATGGGTTGACGCTCAACCATTGAACCACATTGGCTGGGCTTCCCTTTTTAAATTCTTTAGGTGGCTGAGGGTGAGCTAAAAGTTTTCCTCGAGTCAACTGGTCTTGATTGGCTTCAGCACAAAATAATCCACATGTCACATTGGCACATTTTAGGTAGACTTGTTCTCAACCCCTTGAATTGCAATTCGAATCAATAGTATTGTTTAATTTTATATACGCCCTTACAGTTTTATAAATGACCTGGGATGCATTTACTCCTAACAAATTGTGTGCTACCATATCACTATTAGATTGAACAAAAGAGATGAAGTTTGCTGTATAAAGTTTAAGTAAAGTGACTTCCAGATCTTGTCTTTTGATGTTAAGATCTTATCCTCCATAGAGGGACAAACAAAAGATAACTGTATCATTGATTCTATTCTCTTAATTAAAATTTTTCTCCACTGAATACCTTTTAACAAGAGAAATACAATAACAATTATAGTTGCTCACAAAGGATTATAGAAATGGTAAGAGGGCAAGCTTGAAAACTGTTTTTAATCTTCCAGAGAGAAACTGTACTTTTTTAATTTCTGTTGCATTACAGTATAAGAAATCAATGACAAGTACATTTCCCTTTGGAATAACTTTTATAACCTTCTCTCAAAAGAAATCACTCTCCTTGGCATGCCACCCACAGTTCATTGACTTTGAACTAGTCTTGTCCAGTCCCTGACCCCACTAGGTTGTTTGAGCTATCTCTGATGGAAGAACCCCCTGAGACTTCTTTGCTGAGATATTTCCAGTTGCTCTTCTCATAATAAAGATGACTTTTTAGAGTTCAGCTGTGTTACTCATCAAATGAAGTTCAGGGCTTAGTTATTTTCTTTATTAACATTTTGAAGGTCACATCAATTTACTAAAAAAATAAATAAAGAATATTGCCTAATGATTGCTTCTTTTATTCCTGTGTTTCATTACTTCAGAATTCTTGTGTAATTATGTCTTATACCCTTTTATTATTGTGCAAGTGAGAGGATTTCTCTTTTAAGGAATAGCATTACTTTTAGTCATGGCCGTAATTAGTAACACAGTGGGATCCTTTCTTATGTCATTTGTCTCTCTTGGTTTTGTTTTTTTTTAAGAAGTTTAAAATACAGTACCAAAAATCTAATGAGGATGCTTTTTCCTGCCATTGCAATACAGATTTCCAGGCCATTTTATATTTTGTCCATCTAGAGATTAATTAAATCAACAGATATTTACTGAATCCCTACTCTGTGCCAAACACCATAAGATGGACTTAAGTAGATATAAGACTAAGAAGGATAAAATATCTTGGTGTGCACCTATTCATGGGAAGAAAAGAAGTAAACATGAAAATAGGTTTACTACAAGCTTGGTAGTCAATATGGCATGCTAATGAAATTAAAGCATTAAAAGTAGTCTGGGAATATATGAGTATTTCTTTCTTTTCTTTCTCTCTCTTTCTTTCTTTCTTTCTTTCTTTCTTTCTTTCTTTCTTTCTTTCTTTCTTTCTTTCTTTCTGTTTACTTTCAAGAAATCAGGGCATAAATGAAGAAGATGAGCATAGCTTTTCAAACAGAGGGAACGAACAGAGCTAATACCCTGGGACAGGAGCACAATGGGCATATTTGGGAAGTGGCATGGGGGATGGGGTGGTGAATGAAGACATTGCTTGTGATGATGAGATCATTGATTGAGACCTGGATTGTGCAGATCCACTGGTTGTACTTTGAATGAGAATAGGAGCCAGTGGAGGGCAGCTAGCAGAGCGTTGACTTGATTGCTCTGGCATCTTGAAAGGATGGCATTGACCATTGTATTTCAAAGAAACTCTGCAGGAATAGAATGAAATTAGGTGAGAAGACTATTATGGTAACCTGGATAAATAGCAATTTCTTAGAGAAGGTTTGGGAATAGCGGAGGTGGAAGAAATGGTCAGGTTCTGTGCATATTTTCAAGTAAAGTCTATTTTTCTGACACATCAGATGTGGGATGTACATGAAATGTTTCAAGGATAAATCAAGTTGTTGTCATTGTCATTGACGGAGCCCAATAATGGGGAAGCATTTGTGTGAGTGGAACAGGTTCCAGAGGAACAATCCGTGGTTGTTTCGCTGTTTTCATGCATTTCAACTTTGAGATGTTTCCAGTGGAGACGTAAAGTACACAGTTATATACAGTTTTATGGAGTAGAGTGGAGAAGTCTCAACCACAGACATAAATTCGGACTCTATTATTATATGGATGATAACTGAAATTGTGACAAGATGAAAAGTGTAAAAGATTAAAAAAATATTTTTTTAGGTCACTCCTCAGGTGAGATGGGATTTACAGAAGAGACCAAGTATGACCAATGTCAAAGAAAACAAACAAACAAACAAATAGAGCCAAGCAAGAAAAACAATTCTAAAATGAGGAAGTTATTACTTTTGGTAAATGAAGATATGTTAAATAAGATCATGACTAAAGCTGGTCATTGAGGGAAACAACGTGGAGGTCAATAATCACCTTAAAGAAAACACTTTATGTACCCCTTTGATTTCAGTCCCCCTCCCTGAATTATGAATACCATTCATTCTTCTCCATATTTAAATATATTTTTACTGCATATTATATGTCAATAAATAAGATACACTATTGTTTTACATTTATTTAAGATATATAAATGGGATAGTCCCTCATAATCCAGCCATTCCCTGTTTTAACTGAACAAACTTTATATATATGCAATAAATATATATGATTCTTGTTCATACATTCAAGTTAGCAGTAAATAAAGGAAGACACATATAATATTCCACATTGTATTTGTTACACTTAAAATTAATATTTACATTGTTTCAATTTTCAGTGTTTCAAGCAATGCTGTTATGAGTACTTTAGGTATATCATGTACATAGGGTAAGAATTTTTTTAGGAATTGAAATACTAGCTCAAGCATAGGTACATCTTTGACTTTATTAGATAGTTGTTGGTTTTGTTTTGTTTTTTCTTGTCTTACTGCACTGGCTAGGAATTATTTTACAATGTTGAAATAAAATAATAGCATTCAACATTCATGCATGGTTTATGACTTTAGTGTGAATATGTCTAATAATTCATTATTTAAGTATTTATCAAGCATATATGTATTTCCTTATTCTGTCACCTGATACAGCCTAGAATCAATTATACCACCATAGGAGTAAGCAAACACAGTGCCCAGATTTTGGTTTCTAATACCAATCTACAATCAATGGAACCAGAGCCTTTTGAAGTAATGGATGAGTCTAGGGTGGGGACGTTGAAATATACAAGATGAGCATGGAATATCCTTTTAATGCCAGAAAGGAAAAAAGTGGTCAAAAATCTCCAAACCCCACAATGATGGAATATGCCAAAGGAACACAGGAGTCAACAGAAAAATCTCCCAAGGGTTAAAGATGAAAAATTTGAGCAACAAAATAATGAAGTGTTAAATCATAACCAAAAGCAAAAAAATAAATATCCTTTAGACCATGCTTATGTAAACAAATGATTGAATAAATAAATAAATGGGAGAGAAGACAAAATATCCTATGCAGAAAAATTACAAAGATTTATGTAAATATTCTACCTTTAAGAAGGAGGAACATATTATCCCCCTCCTTAAGTATAGATTGTTCTCTCGACTTCCTTCCCAAGAATAAAATATAGTGGTAATAAAGTAACTTACAATGGGAAAACCTCACAAACACTTCCTTAGTGAGATGATCAAAGTTAGCATTACCAGTGATACGTCATGTTGGTAGTATGTATTCTTGATACAATGTGATGAAAACTGGGCTTTAATGATTGGTTGTCATCCCCCAAACATAAAACCCAGTCGATTATAAGAAAAACACAAGCCAGAATCCAATTAATGTATATACTACAAATATCTGACCAATACTCAAAACTGTCAAGGTTATCACAATCAAATTAATTTTGACAAAGTGACACAGTCAACAGGAGCTTGAGGAGACATGATGACTCAAGGTGATACTGCATTCTGAATGGGATCCTGTAACAATAAAGATCATTAGGTAACTATTGAGGGAATTTGAATTAAGAACATACTTTAGTTAGTAACCATTGTATTAGAGTTCAATAGGTGATAGACTGATAGATGACAGATGGATGGGTGGATGGATGAATAGATAGATAGATGATAGATAGATAGATAGATAGATAGATAGATAATGGATAGATGATAGATAGATAGATAGATAGATAGATAGATAGATAGATAGATAAATAGATGATGGATAGATGATAGATGATAGATAGATGATAGATAGATAGATAGATAGATAGATAGATAGATAGATGATAGATAGATGATAGATAGATAGATAGATAGATAGATAGATAGATAGATAGATAGGTGATAGATAGATGATAGATAGATCGATGATAGATAGATCGATAGATAGATAGATAGATAGATAGATAGATAGATAGATGATGGATAGATGATAGATAGATGATAGATAGATAGATAGATAGATAGATAGATGATAGATAGATAGATAGGTGATAGATAGATGATAGATCGATGATAGATAGATCGATGATAGATAGATAGATAGATAGATAGATAGATAGATAGATAGATGATAGATAGATAGATAGATAGATAGATAGATAGATAGATAGATAGATGATAGATAGATACATGTAAGAGTTGGCTCATGTGATTATGGAGTCCCAGAAGTGCCTCTGAAAGATGGAGAAGCAGGAAAGCTAGTGGAATAGTTCAGTCTAAGCACATGGGCATGAGAAACTGGGTTCAGGAAAAGTGATGGTAGAGATACTGGATTGGGTCCGAAAGCCAGAGAACCAAAATCATCAATTTTCATATCTGGGGCTGGGCAAAGATTGATATTTTAGCTCAAGCAGTAGAGAATTTCCCTTCTTTATCCTTTTTGTTCAATTTGGGCCCTCAACAGATTGAATGATACCATCCACACAAATGAAGTTGTTTTTGTTTGTTTTATCTTGTTTGTTCGTTTGATTTCTTTACTTAGTCTACTGATTCGAATATTAATCTCTTTCACTTCCAGCGACACCTCTCACAAACACACTCAGAAATGTATGTTTTAGCAGCTAGTTGTGTGTCTCTTAGCCCAGTCAAGTTGATACATAAAATGAAGCATTACAACAATATATCAATATTGATTCGCTAATTGTACAATATGCTATACTCATGGAAGATATTAATAATCCAGGACACTGGATGATACTCTTGGTATTACTTTAAAAATTTTTCTGAAGATCTAAAACTTTCTAAAATTAAAATGTATTTAAAATGTTTATTAAGAGTTCTTACCAGGTCATTTAAAAATATTAAACCATTTCCTCCTATTACTGCTTTGCTAAGATTTTAAAAAATATGAATGTATGATGAAAGTAATTATATACTTTTCTCATATAATAATATAGTCATTCTTTTTTCCCCTTCATTCTGATAAGGTACAATAAAGTACATAATAGATTTTTTTACATCAAAGCATCTTTGTTCGTCAGGATATTATAGAATAGGCTACAGTAAAGAAACAAAAAACAAACCTCAGTGACCTGAAAATCAAAGGTTTATATTTCTCTTGAACTACATGCCTATCTTAGGTCTGTGGGCACTGTGATCCATGTCATCCTCACACAAGGGGACTTGAGGCAAGACACCTTTATCTTCTGCATGCACTGTGAGAACAGAAGAAAATGCGATCAAAAGCATAGGAACACATTTTTTCAGAATTTTTTGTTGTTATTGGCAAACCTAATCTATAGTGTTAGGTGTCTTTAGATTTGTAACTTTGGAGAAACAAAGGAGAGAGGAACAGGTCTAGGGTTTTTGGTTTGGCTAATGTTTTTTTATGTTGATCTGATTTGTAGTTTATGGTGTGCCCACTTAGTGATATTTCTTCAGGCTTTACACTTATTGATTCCTATTTTATATACCAGTAAAAAAAAAAAGTTTACTATAAAAATAAAGGCCTTGCCCTAGCTGGTTTGGCTCAATGGTTGGAGCGTCAGCCTGCGGTCCAGAGAGACCCAGGCTTGGTTCCCACTGAGGGCACATTCCTCAGTCGCGGTTTGTCCCTGGCCCTGGTTGGTCATGCCGGTGGCAGTCACTCGATGTGTCCTTTTTCACGTCGATATTTCTCTCTCTCTCTTCCTGTCTCTCCCTCCCACTCTGTCTGAAGAAAAAGTGGAGGAATGTCCTTGGGTGAGGATTAAATAAATAAATGAATAAATAAATAAAGGCCTTTGCTTTTGAATTATAAATTCTTTCCCCACCTCCACAAATGAACACATAAGGAATACATCAATATTTACCAAATTTGATTCTGGGGATAAGTGATTTATCTGTGATAATCTGTTAATTTCAGTTTTCATGCTGATAATAATGAGAGATTTTCATTTCAGAAGAGTTTTGGTTATCTAGATGTTTACTGATTATTGCTGTTTGAGTTTGGTCCTTGTATGTCAGGGGTCAGCTGAGCTGGAGAGAGAATGACTGTCGGTGTCAGGGGAGGCATGAAACCAACAAGCGAAAGCTGAAAGTCACAAGCCTTTAATCACTGGCTGTAATAGCAGAAGCAAGAAACTAAAACCAGTTCCATCCCCCTCTATGAAACGAAACGGCGGCTGCTGGGTGAGGGAACTAGGAACATAAGGTCCTGACGGTTTTATGAACTCTGGGGTCTGTCTCCTAGGATCAGAGTTTTTTTGTGTCCTATCCAAAAAGTATTTTTCAAGCCCAAGGTTGTGAAAACAGTTACTTTTATTTTCATAGAGAACTTTTAAAATATTTGCTTTTACAGTTTGTTCTCTGATATTTTGCAAATTGCCTATTTTGTATAATGCGAAGTAGATTAAAAGGTTTTTTTTTTGGTTACTTGTTGGTTTTCCTTAAATATGATTTTTCCAGCTGTTCTTTTTCCACCTCATTGACAACTTTGTTAAAAATCAGTTGATCATACATGTGCAAGTGTATTTCTTGACTCTATTCTGTTGCATTAATATTTTTTTATCCTTATGTGAAAACTTGATTCTCTTGATTATGACAGTACATATTTTTCTTTATATAATTATTTTTCAATTGTTTTAGGGATTACAGTTTATTGTGAACATATTATATTCTGGTGAGATTTAACACTGTATTCTTTTATATAAAATTGAAAATATAACATTGTTCTATTTACTTCTCTAAACTTGTGTCCTTATGATTATACATTTTATTTATACCTGTTACAATGTTATTATTTTTGCTTTAAACAGTAAGTGCCATTTAAAGATATTAAGAAAATAAAACAAAATTAATCATTTTATTTATCCTTGTATTTTTTTATTTTCAATCCTCTCATTTATTCATGTGTATCTGGGTTTCTGGGTTTTTATCTAGTAACATTTCCCTTCAGCATGAAGAACACTTTAAGTTATTTAGGGAGGGGGTCAATGGGGGGAAATGGGGGGACATCTGTATTACTTTCAACAATAAAGATAAAAAAAATTTTAAAGACAGATAAAAAATAAAATTAAATTTAAAAATTTTAGATAAAAAGGACAGAATTAGTTCTGCTGGCAACTCATTTTTTCAGTTTTTGCTTATCTGAAACTTCTTTATTTCAACTTTGGCTCCTTTTATGAATGATTATTTCTTCAGATAATATCATTCTAAGTTGACAACAACTGTATTTTTAAAGTACATTACAGATGTTCAACTATTTCCATCATCAATTCACTGTTTCTAATAAATCTTTTGAAATCGTTAACATTGATATCTTATATCTAAGGTTGTGTTTGTTCTTTTCCTGTTTGTCTCTTATCTTAGATTCTCAGAAGTTTTACTGTGATATGTGCAGCGTTTTATATTTATCTTCCTCTGAGGTTTCTAGCCTTCTTGGATCTGTGAGTTCATAATTTTCACCAACTTTGGGAAATTTGGAAGCCAGTATTTCTTTACATTTTTTCTTTCTTATTGCCCTTCTTTACTTTGGGGAACCCAATTGCATGTACATGGGTAATTGAGTGTCTATTTATTTCCAGAGATTTTTCTGTTCGCCTTAGTATGAACAATTTCTGTTAATCTGTTTTCAAGTTGACTCATTGTTCTGCTTTTAAATTTATCACATGACTTTTCATTTTAGATATTTTAGATTGAATTTTTGAGAATTCATTAGAATTTATGTTTATAGTTTTTATTGTTTTGCAAAGACTCCCCATTTGTTTTTCTCAGTTTTACATTTTCTTCAAATTCTTGAACATGCTTATAATATTTGTTTTAAAGTTCTTTTCTGCAATTCCAACATCACTGTCACCTTGGGGTCTGCTTCTATTAGCTCTTTTATTCTTTTTGGTAGAAGAACGTATGTTTCTGTATATCTTGACTATGGAAAATATGTTTATATCTTCTCTTTCTAGTAATTATGACTTTTTTTCAATATTGTAAGATGTCTGGGTATTTTTTTTTTTCTTGTAAAGTATTGTGTTTTGTTCTGGAAGACAGTTAAATAAATGATTGATCACTATGAGCCTTCATTTTAGATTTTATATGATTGGATCTGTTTTAGCATTTTGATTCCTTCTAGTCTGTGATTTTACACTGGAGTCATGGCCTTTCTGGAGCTTGAATTGCATACTTGGGGTACTCAGCAAGAGTCTCCACTTTAGCCAGGCTGTACTGTCATATTTCCAAGCACTGAACAGCCTCCAGTGTCTTCATTTAGTTATTAATATTTAGCAGCTGCTTTCTTCCAGCCCTTGAAGTATCACCCTAAGCATTCATAGTCTTGCCTTCAGCCAGGAACAGGAAGAGTACCATGTTGACCTAAGAGTTTCTTCTCTAAATATTTTTTTTTCTTAAGTTTTTCCTCTGTACAGCTGCCCTTTCTACTCTCCTGCCTTACAAACTTATTCCATCTCAGAATCTCTGAGCTCTTATATTTTTATGCTTTATTCAACAAGACTACAGCTTTTTGCTTAGGTATTTTTCTCTATGCTGTGGTCTGAAAACATGTCCTAGGCAGGAAGAAAGGGTGAGTGCAGAGCTCATTCACAAGAGTGCTTCTCTTCTTTTGGATAAAATAGACTTGCACTCAAGTGTCCATTGCTTGAAAACAGTTGCTTCATATATTTGTTTATCTTTTGTATATGTACTTATTTACTAAGAGTGCATAAGTCTGATATGGTAACTGCGTTATGGCTAGAAATTGAATTTCTAAATATATTTTTTTTTTTATCTAGCTAAAGAAAACTAGGGGTATCTGGTTCACTATATTTATCTCAAAGTAATACTTTTGAACAAAGTGCATTCTACCTTGTCTTAATCTAAAGGAGAAATTAGCATATTACTAGAATCTGGTCTAGAATAGTACCATGGAGACAACAGCATTTAAATATTCACTTGGATTTTGTGGCTAATAAAACAGCATCATCATCATCATTATCATTATCATTACCATCATCCAAGCTAACATTTAGTATTTTTCTATGTAGCACATTTTTAACTTAATACTCATGGCAACCTTGTGATTCAACAATACTTTACATAAGGAGATTTAGGCAAAAAGAGATTAAATGATTTGCCCAAAGTCATACATAGAGGATGAGTTGGAACTAGGGATCTAACAGAAACAGACCCAGATCACACTCTTAACTAGTATATTTTACCACTTCAGAAGACTAGCCACCTCTCTTGTGATCTCAACAAAAATGCTTTTCTTCACTTTCTGCTATATCACTCCACCGCCTCATAAAATAGAATTAAACTGAGGCATGTAGTAAAGTGGGGTTTGAATCATAGATAGGAGGATTTCTAGGAGCAATGATAATTTCCAGAGAGGAGAATCTTATAGTCAGATTTTAAAATTTTAGTCTTAGCTGTACTCCCACCCAAACTCCACATTTAGGAGCTAAATAGCACTTCTATGTCAAGATTCAGTTTAGATGTCACTTCTATGAAGACTGCTAAATAGTCATGTCCATCTCACCCCCCAGATTGGGTGGGATGCCTTCTTCTGTATGTTCAATGGAGTCTTTACCTTGGTTCTCATGACACAGCTATGTAAATGTCTCTTTACTTATCTACTTATGAATTCAAGATCCAAAAACTTCCCTTAAGAGCTAGAACTTGTGTTACTCAACTGCTTTATCTCACACTGGGAGCACAGTGCCTAAAACCAGTGAGAGTTCAAAATATTTTTTTGAAATTTAGATACATGCCTTACTAAGAAACTAAGAAAGTTGAAACACCATTCAGCCAAGATCTACCTTGAAAAACAAAATGATTTCTACCTTTGTTATCACTCTAATAGTGATCACTATTTTTAGCCTTTTTTTCTGGAAGCCTTTGCTACTGCTTGCACCATGGAAGATGGGCTCACATTCCCACCGAGACAGTCGCAGAAAGACCAGCTTTTCCATGTCAACTGTCGCTGTGAAGAATTATTATTTATCAGAGGTAGAATCTACTGAACTTTTCCTATGGCCATTTATTATCTCAATAAATTGTTTTAGGGAACAAATGACAATTGACACATTTTATAGAACATATAAGTCGTAGATGTAAAATAATCATTTAACAGCATAACATTTTTTTTTTATCCTCACCCAAGGACATTTTTCCATTTTTTTGTTCAGATAGAATAGGAGGGAGAGAGAAGAAGAGAGAGAGAGAAACATCAATGTGAAAGGGACACATTGAGTGGCTGCCACCCACACAGCCCAACCAGGGCCGGGGACAAACTGCAACCGAGGTACGTGCCCTTAGCGCAAACCGATCCTGGGTCTCTCTGGACTGCAGGCTGACACTCTAACCACTGAGCAAAACCAGCCAGGGCAAGCAGCATAACATTTTTAATGGATGGTTTTATTTATTTAAAAACTTTTTTTTTCTGTATTGATTTTAGAGAGAGAGGAAGGGAAGAAAGATAAAAACATCAATGAGAGAGAACATTGATTGGCCGCCTCCTGCATGCCCCCCATTGGGGATCAGGCCCACAACCTGGGCATGTGCCCTGACTGGGAATCGAACCAGCGACCTCTTGGTGTATGGGTCAATGCTCAACCACTGAGCCACACTAGCTGGGCTTTAATAGATTTTTTTTTCCCTATCCTCACCCAAGGACCTTTTTTTGATATTTTGTTCAGAGAGAGTGGGAGGGAGGGGGAGAGGGAGAGAGAAACACCGACGTGAAAGGGATACATCAAGTGGTTGCCACCCACAAGACCCAGCTAGGGCCGGGTACAAACTGCAACAGAGGTACATGCCCTTAGCAGTAACCAAACCTGAGTCTCTCCAGACCGTAGGCCGACGCTCTAACTGCTGAGCCAAACCGGCCAGGGCAATAGATGGTTTTAATTAGCAAAAATCATTTCTTTTTTATACAGATGTACAATCAGAGTGTTCAAACAAGTAGCTAAAATTGCTTTAAGGGGTGACATAACCAGGGTCACACATTTGACAAAATATAAATACTTTCAGGGAAACAGTCCTACAAAACCACCCAATTAACTTTTAGCTAAAAATAATGATTTTCTTCCTATTCTACCTTTTTCTTTTCTACTAGTAGATCTCACTTAGTAAACTGTTTAGGTTGCCTCAGGATATAAGATCTGTCAAGAACATTATTGAGACATTGGGAAGGTTGGTAGAATCTTCTCTGTCAAAATAGATGACAACTAATTATAGTCCAGAAACTGGAAACCCTCCGGGAAGCAGTAAAGTCTGAGTCTGCCGAGAGAAGATTGTTTGAGGCTATTTTTGATGGTGAGAGTATTTATGAGTTGTATTAATAATAGATGAACTAATGTTGTAGCACTAAAATATGAAAACATTCTTATTTGACCACTAGGAAGTTGCTTGCTTGGCAACAACAATAAAAATAAAATAAGTATTGAATAATAAATCACTTCTTTAAAATAAAGTTTTCATGGTATTCTTTAATATTCATAAAGTTGTTAACCAAGGTTTTTAAAGCTTCACAGTGTGGCAGTCTAGGAAAGAGGAAGGAATATGTTTCACTTAATGTAAGAGATTCTGATTTCTTTTTATAATTACTGTGCTTTTTTAGTTCTAACACTGTTCTCTTTGCAGTCTCTATTAAGAAGTTAATGTTATTTGTAATAAGATACCACTATTAATTTACCCTCCTACCATCTAATATTAAATAATTAGGTAATAGTCCTTGAGATTTTACGCTCTTTCTTGACAAGGAAGAGAAAGGGGCTTCCTGGTCTCGTTTCTACATCTGCATGAAGAGTTTTCTTCTGCGTCAGTCTGCAGATCAAGGGAGTGTACAGGTGAAGTACCACTGGTATACTTTGATTTAAGGAGTCTCAGGTAAACTTTCATACTCTGAAGCCCCGGCCAGACCATGGTACCACATGCCTCCAGTGTTACCAAGTGCATCGGAGTATTTGTATTAAGCAGTGTCCTTTGCTACAGTCTTTAGTTGCAACACCAAATGTGTGCCTACATGGGGAGAGGGCTGACAATTGGTGTGAGTGACTTTAGTGGATCCTTTTTCACTAGAACTCGGAGTATGTGTTACAGCAGATGGTAGGAAAGATACATGTGGAAGAATAAAGACATAATTTGTTTTCTTATTTGCCAACCCTATATGTAAAACAAAAAAAGAGGGACAGAATTGATAGACAGGAGATAGATAGATGATAGATAGATAGATAGATAGATAGATAGATAGATAGATAGATAGATGATAGATAGATAAAATACCTTCCAATTTTAGACTAACTTACTTTATGTGTATAATTTCAAGAACAGTTTTCACTATGAAGAGAGGTATCACCTTGGCCATATAGCTCAGTTGATAAGAGCACCGCCCTTGAATGCCAAGATTGCAGGTTCAATTCAATCTTTGGTCAGGGCACATGTAAGATGCAACCCATAAATGCATAAATCAGTGGAACAACAAATTGTTGTTTCTCTCTCTTTCTCTCTCTCTCAAATCAATAAAAAAATAAAATAGGTAGTAAAGCTAGAGAAAAGAGGACAATCTCTTTATTAATTTTTCCTTTGCTAACAGAGGTTTTTACTGTTATAGTTGACTATAACAGTAAAAGAAAACTGCTTTGGAAACTCAGTAAGCAAATAGAGAAAATATATTTAGATAGGAATGGGTTTAGAATTTTAGAATTTCATATAGATTTTTAAATATATATCTTTATTGTTGAAAGTATTATGGAAGTCCCTCCCTTTTCCTGCCCATTGAAACCCTCCTCCAGGGTCCTGCCCCCTGCCTTCACTGAATTGTTGTCAATGTCCTCTGGTTATGCATGTATGCTCAATGACACTAATCATCAGAGAGATACAAATCAATATGACTATGAGGTATCACCTCATACTTGTCAGAATGGTTGCCATCAACAAATCACACAACAAGTGCTGGCGAGGATGTGGAGAAAAGGGGACTCTAGTACACTGCTGGTGGGAATGCAGACTGGTACAGCCAGTATGGAAAACAATGTGGTGTTTCCTCAAAAAATTAAAAATGGAACTTCCCTTTGACCCAGTGATCTCATTTCTTGGAATATATGCTAAAAAGCCTGAAACACCAATCAGAAATAATATATGCACCCCTATGTTCATAGCAGTGCTATTTACTATAGCTGAGACCTGGAAACAGCCCAAGTGTCCATCAGTAGATAAGTGGATAAAAAACTGTGGTACATTTACACAGTAGAGTACTATGGAGAATATTATGCTGAACGAAATAAGCCAGTCAGAGAAAGACAAGTATCTCATGCAGATTTTTAAACAGAGATAAATCCTGTCTTTTTCTAAGTAATTTGAGAATATTTGCAATAATCTCAAATATTACAAAACTAAAATATAACTCCAATAAGAGTCATACTAAAGTGTCACATTCTAGGTGCGGTGATGACAACAGTTAAGAGAAGTCGGAAAACTTACCTGTGAGCTTCACAAACTGACAAAGAGGCGCAGAGAAAGTTAGTCATTCAAAAGAAAGACACTTGTTCATAACTCCAGGCTCTGTGCTCGTTTACTTAGTGCATGATTATTACAAGATATTGGACACTGTTGAGTGTTGTTCTTGATAGCAGCTGTGCAGAAAAATTCAAGAAATTCTCTATAACAGCATATGTGAACTTATTGTATGTATGAAACCCAAAGCATAATTTTAACTCTCATAACATAGAAGTAAGTTCATAGGACTCGGAATAATAGTGTCCATTTTCAGAGAACTTGAATAATGTGCCCTCGTAAAAGGAGAAATCATGGAAAATCTAGACAGAGGTTTTAGAACCGAGTGCCTGCTGCTTCCTGGGCTTATGAGTAAAAGACGCTGTTTGTGATTAGAATTAACACCTATATACTACTTAATATGTGCAAGAAAATCTCATAAGAAAATTTAGCAAATAAAAATACAAGACTTTCAGTTAAATTTGAATTTCAGGTAAACAACAATCTTTTAAAATTTTAAATATGCCTCATGCAATATTTGGGACAAACTTAAGCAATATTTAGTACATCTTATACAAAAAAAAATATAAATTTAGTTTTTTTATCTGAAATTTAAAATGAAGTAGGCATTCTATATTTTATCTGGAAACTCTATTTAGTACTTTAAATATTAATTTATTTGATTCTTAAAAAAACTTGTACCTGTTGGTAGTTTTACTGTCATTTTATTTTACAGATGGTAAAACCAAAGCAGAAAGAGATTAAGCAACATTCCCAGGTTCATGCAGGGAGAGAGTGGGAGCTGAAGCCCCAGCCCTGTGCTCCAGACACCCTGACGCTGCCTCCTGGCACAGCCTCCACAGTCCCCCACGGGGGTGTGGGACCAGGCTCCAGTGGAGAAACATGAAGAAGTGCTAGGCAGCGAGACGTGGAGTAAAATAGTAAGTATATTAACTGTATGTTAGAATCCCTGCTTCTCATTCACGCCCCCTTAATCTCTCTGTTACCCTGTTGCCACATGATGTTTCTAAATTTCAGATACGGCCATGTTACAGATTGCTGCAGATTGGTCAATGGCTCTTAGACCTTACAGGGAAAATTATGCCTTCACATGGTGGACCGAGGCTTCATAGTTTGACCCCTGCCTATCTTTATTGTTTTACCTCTCCCCAACCTCTTTTATTACCCTGCCTTTATATGTATCTACTGTGGTGTGAGTGACTTTAGTGGATCCTTTTTCACTAGAACTTGGAGTATGTGCAACAGCAGATGGTAGGAAAGATACATGTGGAAGAATAAAGACATAATTTGTTTTCTTATTTGCCAACCCTATATGTAAAACAAAAAAGAGGGACAGAATTGATAGACAGGAGATATCCTGAGACTCCTTAAATCAAAGTATATGCCTCAGAAAAAAGTCAATTACTTCTAAGGACATCAGAGTGTCAGCAGACTATCTGGAATGTAAGTGGCTCAGAGTAGAGTTGTAAATGGAGAAATAAATACCCTTCATCTCACCGGACATTGCACACACGCCATCACACCGGTTTCTCTGGCTCTTCCCTCTGGTGGATTCTTACTATCCCTCATCTGTGATTGAATGTTCTCTTCCTGGGAGCTGTGCTTGGCTCTCACTCATTACACGAAGAAAGGCATGTTTAGATGTACTTTTCTGGGTCATCTAAAATAGTTTAATTTTGATAGTATAATGTAAGCAACATGAGAACACACAATAAATGCATTTCAGAGTTTTATTACCCAGTCAGTGCTGTTTGTTACCTCTTGTACTTGCACATTATAATCTCCCAAAAGTATCTGTTGATTGACTAATCGGCTACCTGCTTGTTATCTATAAACAGCCTTTTAAACAACGAGTTAGTGAAAAAAAATTACATCTTTGCAGAAAGTAACTCCTGATAATAAAATTGAGATGTTTATACTCTGCGTATTTCCACATACAGTGTTTAAAAACATTTAATCCATCATCAAGACTTGATTTAAAGTTTTACTGAATTTTATGCTGAATGTTATGCTGAACAAAGTTTAAAACATATAGTTAGTAATTGCTCAATAAATTTGTTGATTATTAAATCCCAAAAATGAGAACTTTAGTGTACTTAAGCATATGACTATTATACTTAGTCTTCCAGATGTCAAGGTTGGATCTCAGTCATATGAGGCACTTTTACTACCCCTTTATCTTTTCTTGACAAACATTAAGAAACAAGTAAAAGAGAGAAATTGATCTACTTTTTCAAATGGGATGCATGGGGTGCTGGTGTTGTTTTAGTTGTTATTGTAGGTCTTCTTCCTCTTTCTCCTCCTCCTCCTTCTCCTCTTCCCAGTTGGTATCAGAGAATTAAAGAATTTATTGATGTGGAAAAATAACACATATTTGATGTCAGAAAACACCACACAGGACTGTAAAAGTTATACATAATATATTCTGCAACAAATGTAAGTTTCAAGCAAATTATGCATGGAGCATATTTACACTACCAAATTCCTCATTATGAATCCCCAATTCCAACCTAAGTGAGTCTGACAATGCTAAATGTTATCCAACAACCCTAAATGTGAAGCACTTGTCCAAATGCATTTTCCCTGCTGGTGCACTTAAATTTGACTTGCTACAATGTTACTCTGTGTTGGCAGAAGAGAAAAAGCAAGGTTTGGAGTTAAGAGTTAAGTAAACAGCATAAACACATCAATTTTAGAGACCCATCTTTAAAAATGCCTCTTTATCTTAGCACGTTAACACTAAGTGTTCTTGTCTCTAACTAGTAAATGCTTGAGATTTACCATTTTTATGTAAGTCAATCGCTTGGAATTCATCAATTATACTTTTATGCAAGAATATTCTCCAAGGTTGTTAGTTCCTCAGGCCATATCATAAAAGACTATTTGACACAATATAGTTGAACTACTTGTTAAAATACCTTTGACTTATGCTTAAGAACTCAGGACAAAGTGGGCACATTTTATTCTTCCTTCTGTGCTACTGGAAAGGGCAGCTGAGGGGCTCCTACTATGGGACCCGCTCACTGTTCCATCCTAGAAAAGATTTTGACCTTCCAGATGAACTTGCTATTTGTATAATTATGGGTTTTGTAGGTTTACTATTCGTGTCTCAAGGTTGCTCTCTATTCTACAGAGAATACATTTTCATCCGGTTCTTTTTTTTTTTTAATGACCTTCTATTTTTCTCCCTTGAGTTATAACTTGCCTTAAAGCTCTCTCTGTTGATTATTCAGTGCACTTTCTTCAAGCATTTACTGAGATGGTTGTAGGGGTATGAGGATGAAGAAGAGGATAAAGAGGAGGAGTAGAGGGGGAGGAGGAGAAAAACACTCACACAGCACAGACATTCTTGAGCATGGGTGAGGCACCAAGGACTGTGCTATCACCGTGGTGCTAATTCTTACATCAGCCTGTGAGTGAGGTGTAGTTCCTGTGAGTCAGGTGTAGTTCCAATGTGTGGAAGAGGGATATGAGTCACAGAATGACTATCCAGATTTAGACACCCAAGCAATTCATTGAAGTGGATAGAACCAGATAATTCGATGGAAAATGTCCTGCATAAAAAGAGCCCTATATGATAAACCAATAGAACATAAAAATGTCATTCTGGGTTTCAGATTTTTACCTTTTTTGTTTGTTTCTTATAATACTTACACCAACACTTACAAGACCATTATGCAATTTGGAGAATGGAAAATCCAAAAGATTTTTTTTTAAGGCAGTAAGTAAAAATAAAAAAGAAAGAGGCAGTAAAACATAAATCAGATGTGTGTCTTCCAACTCTGATGTCATTATTATTTCCAATATGCTTCCTACCCCCAATACTATTGTGTGAGCAGGATTTCATATTTTATTTATTTTAATAAGAGTTTTAAATCGATCTTTTTTCATATTAATTACTTAAAATTATGTTATTCTGTAAGATATTTCTTCTCCTTATCCAAAGCTTTGAGAAAAACTGCAAAGCTTTGCTATTGTATTTAGTGCATTAGATATTGTACAGTGCTTGTCACATTGTGGGAACCTCAAAACAACAATAGTAGAGACAATAGAAACATTGGAGAGCCCGGCTGCTGTGGCTCAGTGGAGTGAGCATCGTCCTGAGAGGTCCCGTTTCGATTCCTGATCAGGGCACATGCCCGAGTTGTGAGCTCAGTCCCCAGTAGGGGGTGTGCAGGAGACAGCTGATCTATGTTTCTCTCTCACATCAATGGTTCTAGCTCTCTGTCCCTTCCTTTCTCTCGTAAAAAAAAAAAGAGAAACATTGTATAAATGTATAACTGGCATGCTTTAAATGATTACTATTTGCCAGGGGCTATGCCCAGACTTTTACATGACTTTTTCTATTTAATCCAGCAAAATGAAAGAATGATAAAAACAGTGTGGCTAGCTTTCCTGAACAAAGTTATTGCAGAAGTCTTTTACATTTAATAGTGTCAATGATACAAGATTCTACTCCCCATCCCAGTTTTAGACAATTTGTGTGAAACAAATGAAATGTTACAAAAAGCAAAAGTATGGACTAATAATATTGCAAATGATCAAAAATGCACAGAAAGATAACAGAATGTACAAGTCATTGCCATGGATGACTCTCATCGGAACAAAAGGAAAGAAGAGTGTTTACCTCATTTCTCCATTATTCTCTTATCAAATGACAGTCCTAAACTTCTGAGAAATGTCATGAAAATTTAAAACTTGTCCAACCTCCACAGAGTTTCATTCATCCTTTAGTATACTAATGCCATAGTCACTTCTTTCAGAACCTCATAAAAAATAGCTCAGTGTTATGACCAAGATCAGAAAAGGAATTACAACTACGAGATGCACCTATACCCTTCCAGAAGTTTCACCAAAGGACTTGGTAAAGGGCATCGAAACTCTTCAACGTTCCCTCTTTGCTGTGGGAATCTTTAATGCACAGTCTCTTTTTTAATGGTTTTTTTTTTTTTTTTTTTTTGTCCAACATTAATTCTCATTTGCTTTTAATTCACAAATATCTGTATTTCAGGTGGAGAGAAAGAAGCACATGGCTGGTTTCCAAGTATAGATCAATGCCAAGCACTGACAGGTTCCAGGTGGGTCACAGAGGCAGAAAACCTCAGGAACAGGAGCTCTGGTGGCGGACAAAGCACAGAATCTTACTTAGATAGGGTCTGTTTCAGTGTTTCCCTATATAGATATTTAGTTTCTACACTTCTTTCTGCTACCAAGCCTTTGCAAAACTGTTTCTTCAGCTTGGGACATTATTTCTTACTGAATTAACTCCTACTTATTTGCTTTGTGTCCACTTCTTTCAGAAAGTCTTCCTTGGCCCCTGGCACCTTGAATACGGGCCCCTTCTTTGCATGTCCATGGGCCCCTGAGCTTGTATCATTGGTGGATTTCTCCTAGGCTGATGAACTTTCCTGTTTATACAGTGTTCCCTCGCCACTTTGCACTTCGATTCTCGCGGCTTCACTCTATCGCAGTTTTTTATTTGACTGTGTATAAATAATCCTACTTCGTGGAAATTCATTTATCACGGTAGATTCTGGAAATGATTAACCGCGATCCACAAGGGCCGACTGTATCTGTAACTACTTATTTCTCTGATTTTCAATACCTAGCGTAATGCCTGGAAAAACATAGTTTCAATAAATGGAATAGTCATTTGTTATTGGGTGTTGCTAGATGTCTATGACCGACAGTGTCTTGGGCTTCAGTAAGCTCCCTGCTGACTTGGCTGCCCTCTGCTATGCTGCTCCAAGAAGACTGGGGTCTCGCCTGTGATGCTGAGGACTCTTCAGCTGTGGCTCCTTACTCTATAGATTGTCTTTTATCTCCTTTTCTTCACTTTATTTTTTGTACATGAGGATGGGTAATTTCAGAGAGTGATTGTGGCTTCTCTTTTCTTCCTAAACATTTCACTGCTGATAATGTGGCTACAGGAGTGGTGTGGAAGAGAAGTAGTCAACTGACTCATGAAGGGTCCACGTGCCAATCCACAAAGCTTAGACTGACCTGTAGTTTGTCATGAGTCAATGAGGATTTCAGTTAAGAGGGTGAAAAGACTAGATTTCATTTTAGGTGGATCCCTCTGCTGACTCTGCGGAAAATGGATTTCAGGAAAACAATATTAGGGAGCAGGGCAATTACTGATCATAGTGTCCGTGCTGCAGACCTGTGTGTGAAGGCTGTGTCAGGGGTCAGCCACAGTGTTCCCTGTGAGGGTCATGTGGTCTCTGCTGCAACCACTCAACTCTGCCTCTGCGGCTCCAACTCTAGACAAAATGTAAATGAGTGAGTGTCTGTACTCCAATAACACCTTATTTAGTAAAACAAAAATGTAAATTTTGTATAATTTTCATTTGTCAACATAATGTTAATCGGTTGTTTTTTTTTTTGTTTTTTTTTTTGGTCTTCTGAGTCATTAAAAATGTAAAAGCATTCTTCTTTGCTGAACACACAAAAACAGGCAGCAGGCTGGATTTGGCCTGGGTATTATGGTTTCCTAGTCTATTTCATCATCTGTATGTAGAAGAGAGGAAGGATTAAAAACACATGTAAAAGTTGCACAGATTTTATTCACTGGTACAAGTGTTGACTTCATGAATTCTTAAACTAGTATATGTCACATAGCAGAAAATTAAAGTATTGTGAGGTCATTAACCGTTATGAAGAATTCTGGAAAAGGAGTTGATGTGGAGAGCAGAAGCAGAAAATGTTGATCTTCCTTTTGGCTTTGCCAGTGTTTCTGCTCAGGACTAGGCATTAGCTAGTTTTAAGTTGATTAGAGTTCTTTACTTAACCTCTGTTACCCGGAGTTTGTGTGCAGATATTTCTCTCTGGTTGAAAGATTCTCTTACTGATATATTACCCATAGGATATTCGCTTAATTGTAAATATCCTGTGGCTACTATGAGCTCTTTTTAGTTGAGAAATTTTCTTTGGAATTTTACCATTGGAGAAAGTAGGAAGGTTATTTTCAAAGAATTGTGTTTGGTTTTTATCATTATCATGGTCATTATAATTATCATGAAGTAGCAATGTGAGTAGTCATGGTTGCCAGGTGAAGAAGCAGGTAGAAACATTATGTCACCTATGATATTAACCTATTCTCTAACTCACTTGGTCTTGGGTTTCTAAAGCCCAAAGTGGAGAATGGCATTGGGATCCCTTCCCTGATAGTTCCTGCCTTTCCCTCTCTTCCCCTTTGCTCATCACAAATTTCAATGACTTCTCCAAGCTTATAGATGATTTTCTCCTCCTTTCCTTTCCCCCTCCTCCCCCTCTTTCTTTACTGCCTCCTTCTTATGAATGGGCATTAATACCCTTGAGACTTGTGGCTTTCAATAAAAATAAAAAAAAAGACTAATATCTGAGTGAAACTTAAATATTTTATTTCTTAGTAGGTATGTACTAATATTTTCAGAGTGGAATAATTTACCCAGAGTACAAAAAAAATAACAGAGGGGATAAAAAGGAACATGTAAATACAGCATGGTAGAAATTCATCTGCCAGTTCTCATCCATGCAAATCATCTGAACAAAAATGTGATGTATTTTAGTGCAACCAAATAAAGGATCTAGTTTAAGCAGGGGAGGGGTTGCATTTTGAAGGGTGTTACATGAACTGGGTCTCAGAGAATATTACTTTTGTAAGATAAGCAGACTTCTATCATGTAAGAAATTTACAAAATTCAAAAACTATAGAAAAGCTGAAAAACTTCTAATTAAAAAATGACATAGGGGAATCCTACATTCTGATTGGGTCAATTGCTTTCTGGCCTAGTTTTATGAATTAGAATTACTTCTGCTTACTAATGGCATTTTTAAAAATGTTACAATATTTCTACATATCAAGGTTATAGAAGTTAATAAGAATGGGTTCTTAAGCATCATTGAATACAGTGTTTATAATATTTGAGCAACTGTTCATGAGCAAAAGTAGTATAAATAGCACATTATCATCACATTTAGTGGTTTGCACATCAATTATTTTGGAAATGTTTCCAGTATTGTTTTTGTTTCTTTAATCTTCCAGATTACTAAGTTTTAAACCCCTATTTGGACATACTTACTAGTTTCTGGAAAAAGCATATGTGGACACGACCGATTTTTTAAAAAGCTTGCCCTATCAGGAGAATTGGGGAAGATTTGAGTAGCAAAGATATATATTGTCCCATATATTCCCTAGTTGGAAATGGAAAGATTCTAATTTAAAAACAGACATCCATGAACTAATTCTGATATTTGTACAGAAGCTTTACTCCCAGGGAGGAGAAAACTTAGCTGGGTGTGGTTAAGAACAAACAAATAAAGTAGCCCCAGGTATCTATAGGGGCCTTAGTGGATTCCCTTATATGATAATTGTAATTGCTCCTATACCATTAGTGAGGAGGAGGGGAAATGCCCTTGCAGCAACCCTATACTGGCTTTTGGTTTCTTTTCTAAATCCAATTCTAGTTTCCTATAATCCTTTTTAAGGTAAGCTGGCTTTCTGCAATAGAAACACACTCTGTAGTTTCGCAGCAGAACTCATTCAGCAATCCTGTTACCTTGCTCCCAGAAACCAGTATGTATATTAATTGGAATAGGTCAGAATTGCCAGCACTATATTCTTTAACAGTAAATAAAATTCATTTGCAAACCCATCAGGGTTCCAGAAAAAGAACTATACAATTGTTGTTCCCCTCTTGCTTCAAACCAGCCTTTATGGTTTTTTTGTTATATAATTTACCTGTGCTCCTTCCAGGAGCTTCTAAGTTGTAGTCAAGGTGAGCTTTTCATTTCTATAAGTCAGGGGTGTTAATGGGGGCTGGGAGTTTCTGGCCTTGGGAGCACAATTTCCCATGTTGATTTTAGTTTTATTTTAAGATCTGAAGAGTCTGAATAAACCTCCAGATCAACTATGTACTGGGTTCTCCCTGTGTGCTGAGCTCCAAGTCCTCACAAACCTCCCCACATGTCTCAGCCTCCCCTTCCCGTGGTCCCGACCCTCACTGCCTAACCTGCCTCTATCTCCTCAACATCATTTTAGTTTGACCTTTAAAGACAGAATTCATAAAGACAAGGATTAGAGAAGAGAGTTAGATGAAAATTTATTTCTTCTAGGATTCCAGACAAGGAGAAGTTTATGTAAATGGATGAAATTTGAGAAAATAAGGCCAATCAAGTAGTATGAATTTACTTTATAGAAGTACAGACACAGTTTATAGAGGTTAATCTTAGAGCTATGAAAAGTGGTTGCAACTGAGACATTAGAATGGTATGTTCTATCAGTTCTGTTTTTCTCTCTGGGTCTAGCCCAGCATAATGATAATGATAATTCAAACAACAGAAACAATAAACATTTTTAGTGCTTATTATATGTCAGACCTTTCTAATACACTGAAAATGAACCTATAAATTATGGTACTTAATATGGTACTTAAGTACCATAATTTATAGGTTCATTTTTTTTTTTTTTTTTGAGCCTATTTTATAGATGACTAATTGGAAGCACAGAAATACTAAGCAAATTGCTCAAAGTAACACAGCTTCAAGCAGGAAGAGCCAGGATTTAAAACATTATGCTTCGATTGCTTTGCTATGTGGAAAAGGATGAAAAGAAGCGAAGAAGAGTAGAATACTAATGAACAAAACATGTCCAAAACTGTAAACTGAAGTTACAAACGTTTTCTGTTCCCTCTGTGCTGCTAATCTCAGGCAGAAAACTCAAAGCACTCCTTTTCTCTGTCATCTCTCTCCTTCTGATATTTTGTTTGTCGTACACTTTCCTATCATTCTTAAGAATTCCCTCCACTTGATCTCATTTATGATGACCTTACATTAGTCCCTGATCAGCTCTCGCCTGACTTACTGCCATAGGTATCTACCCAGTGTCCCTGCCTCCTGCTTCCCCTTGTCTCCCAAACCGTCCACCACTGTGTATCAGTGATCTTCCTGATACGCAATTAAACACGATGGGCTCCTATAAAATAGACCTGTCTCATGCCCCTCAGAGCTAATGGAATAATGTCCAAATTTCTTCCTTTGGTATGAAAGGCTCTACTTAACTAAGGTCTCCTCTTTGCTTAACTCTAAGTTCCAATCCTGTAGAGACTAACATGTGTTTTCCAGAAATACTTTAAATGTAGTTTTTTCCCCCTAACAATCAAAGCTCTTTTATATCTACAAGTTTTATAGTTTTCACGCTTTTGCCTGCATCCACCTGGTGAACTATTCCTTTCATTTAAACGTTCAAACCGGGCCTCATCTCCTTTATGAATCCTTTCCAAACCCACCCATCAAAATGTGTTTTTGGTTTTTTTTTTTGCAAACATAGAACCCTATACTGACTCTTCCGGGAGTTCCTATAGCACTCCAAAGATTCTTTCATTTAAATCCTGACTAAACTAGTAATATCTTTGAAGTCAGAAACAATGTCAGAAACAGAACCACGAATTAATGAGAAGGGTGTTATGTGTAATTAGGAGATACTGGCTCCAACAGTTCACTCCCTCTATAAAGGGAAAAAAAAAAAAAAAGAATGTAATTGAAGGAAAGAGGAAATCACAGGTCTCTCATCAAGCTTTCCCGTGGCCTAATCATGGTATGCTTTAATTACATCTGGGGTCATAGAAGCCACGTAGGCTAGGACAGAGCATTTACCTTGCGTTTGTGTCTCTAATATGCGGAAGGGCAAAGTCTGAATTACAGTACTTGAGAAGTGTCACACATGGCTGTTCTGTGCTCCCAAAAGATTCCTGAAAAGCCAGATTGCAGGGGCCCGGGGTGGGAGGCAGAGAGCAAGGCAAAGACAGAGGAAGGGGGAGGGAGGGTGAGAGGAGAAAAATCCAGGAGGGTAGAAAAGAAAAGGCAAGCTAATTAGCTGCCATGATTAAAAGGTTTCATTTTTCAAATCACCTTTCAGTCTAATTCATACCGTGTGAAACGTTAAGATCTATTTCTAGGCTGAGTAATATGCTGTCGTACAAAATCTGGATAAATAGTTATCTTCCTATTTTATTCATGAAAATATTAAGACAGCTTCATTTACTTATCATAACCAAGCAGGCCGGGGCGCGGGGCCAGCCCTGACGGATTGCCACGTCCTGCCTGACCCCACTGCTTGGCCTGGAGCGCAGGTCCGCACACCTGGGGCAGAGCCAGCCCACCCTCCCTGCGCCCAGCAGAGGGCTCGTGTCACCTGCGCATTTTCTGTTATGCAGGCTTTGCTCTTCCCTTAGGGAACGGGATCCGACAGGCGCTTTATCTCAACTCATTGAGTCTTCTATGAAATTGTCACTTTCTCTCGCCACCTTGCCAGTTAGTTCAATAGCATGACGAGATGCACGGAGGGATTTCATACAGAAGCCTCACCAGGAGACGGTTGTTTTAGGGAAGTGCACGGCTTTCTCCACATTCCCAAAGAACAAGGGACCAGGGCAGAAAGGGGCAGGGGAGCCAAGCTGAGCCATGTCCCAGGAAGATGAAAGTGTTCTATCTGAACAGCTCTGTGTGGACTCACACATATCATCTCAGTTAATCTTCACAAACTATCACACATGCGATATGCCCCATTTTCATGATCAGAAAAATGAGGTTTTGCCAAAGATCTGAGACAGATGCATTACTTTCTAGGCATCGTCCTCTTGGTAATATGTCTGGTGAGTGAGCTTATAAAAATGCCAGCAGACAAGTGCTAGTGATAAAGAAAAACAATACATTGAGTCGATTAGTCCAGAAAACCTAATCATGCCTACATGAAGAGCATTCCAATTTATGCATTTTGGGGAATACTCATTAGTATGTATGCTGCTATTTGATGACCAAACTGGTATTTTATTTAATGGTCATTTCCTCTTGGCAGCGGCTCTGGCCTGTACTTCAATGATTAGGATTTTATAGAAATGGACCGTTTCCACTGTTCGGAATGAGCTATAAAAAGCATCTGGAGACATCGAGTTTTGGGCGCCACAGTCTGAAAAATGTGGGGTGGCATTTATATCTGTCGCTTTTTATAATTATTTCTTTCTCTTTTATACTGAAAACGTATTTGTCATGTTTTGTCACTGACTGCTCATGCTTCCTCTTGATTCTCACTAAAATTACCGTAAGCAGATAAATAAAGGGATGCAGCCTTAGGACAAAGAGGATGAAAGGGAGACGGCAGCCGTTTTGAAAGCCGCAGGGCCCACAGATCCATGGCAGCTGTCTGTGCAGAAAGAGCCAGCAGAGGGAGGCCCGGAGCAGGGTGAGCAGGGGCAAACTGCTCGAGGAAGGCTTGGGGGTCCACTAACGCAGAAGTCAGAGGGGCAGATGGGGCTGGAAACAGGATTCTCTTCAAGTATTTAAGAAGTAAGTTGGATGCTCTCAACCCCTCCCCAACCACTTTGATGACTTCCTGACCCCCACCTTACAGCACCCAACTATGCCAACACTAGTTTTATTCATTGCAACACTGAACCAGCAATACTTTTGTTTGGAGACAACAGACACATTTGAGAGTGGGGATATCAGA
Source organism: Molossus molossus (assembly GCF_014108415.1). Taxonomy (NCBI): domain Eukaryota; kingdom Metazoa; phylum Chordata; class Mammalia; order Chiroptera; family Molossidae; genus Molossus; species Molossus molossus. The sequence goes on from NW_023425344.1 coordinate 19,762,696, forward strand.
AGTAAAATCAGGGAAATAAAGATAATCTCTATATTAAATAGTGAGCCCCCCCCCCCCACCCTGTTTCTCTACTACAAAAACACACCCAGGCAAAGGATTGGGTGGCTCTTTCCCAGCGACATCCCAGCTCCAGGTAGAATACTTATGTGTCAGGAAGCTTGGTGGGCAGCCAGGAATAAACCATCCATCCTCCTCTAGATTGAAGTACTCTAGTTAACAATGCACATAGAGACTCCAATTAGCATTTCATTTCCTAACTCAAGTGAGTTGACAGCCATGAATCATCAGATATTGGACAAAGGGAAAATAAAACATTACAAAAACAAGAAAGCAAACTGACACAAAACAATATAACTGCTAACAGACCAGAATGACCTGGATAAATGAAAACCAATAAATAAATAAATAAAAGGAAAAGCTATCAGGAAAGAGAGACAGCAGAGAAAGAAAACAACTAAAGAGTTTACAATATCCAGAGAAATAGGAGTGACTATCACAACCACAAAGGAAGAAAAGAAGAATTAACAACAGGAAAACAAAACTAAACACATACTCAAAAATCATTCAGAGACCTAAAAATTCTTGGACACACATACTAGCAAAAAGTTGTTTAAAAAATCAGTACAAGAGTAAAAATGATAACAGTTAATCATATTTCCCAGAAGTTAAAAATAACAAGAAAAACATAAATGTAAAATAAGAAAATTAGATAATTAGTCCAGAAAACCTAATATCTGAATAATAGATATTTAGAAGAGAACAGATTTGAAGAAAAAAAAAGGGGGGTCTTCTTGAGGATCAAAAATATGAACAATAAAATGGCAATAAATGCATATCTATCAACAAAACCAAATGAACAAGCAAACCAGAAACAGACTCATAGATCCAAAGAATGTTTTGTTGCTTGCCAGATGGAAGGGGGTTTGGGGGAATGGGTGAAAACGGTGAAAGGATTAAGAAGTACAAATTGTTTGTTAGACTGATGAACCTCAAAGGGAGGGGGGGTGGGGGTGGGAAGAGATAAATCAAATAACATATATATATATATATATATATATATATATATATATATATATATATGGCCAATGGACACAGACAATAGTGTGGAGAAGGCAAGAGAGGGGTGGGAGTGGGGAGGAGGGGGTCGATGGGAGAAAAGATGGGGACATCTGTAATACATTCAACAACAAAGATATGTTTAAAAAAGAGACAAACATTATTTTTAAGAACTTTTCATGATTAAATGTCGTCAAATTATGGATTTTCATGACATAAAGTATATTCAGTCAAACAGATGACAGACAGTCCACCCAAGGCCCACCAGCCTTTCCTCTGTGTATCTGTGGACAGGCAACCCCAATCACTTAGAAAAGTTTGATTATCAGTTGGCATGGAGTTCTCTCTCCATCGCCTTGTACTCTCAGACAATGGGGCTCTGCTGCAATGATTTCAGACCCAGACAAATGCTTAATAAAGATATTTCATCTGCCTACATTCTGTTCTCAAGGCTTTTATTCTCAGAACCCTTTCCAACAAAAAGGGATCAGCTCCTTCCCTCTGATGAGGGCTAAAGCAAGGGGAAAGAGCTGAGACTCAGAAGAAGATTTTCCAACACAGAAGAGGTGAAGGGAATTCTCAGAACGATGACGAAGACAGTTGCACAAGATGAGAGCTTCAGAGCGGGAACAGCAGCCACTCCAGACTGGAGCAGGAGACAGAAATGCCTGAAAAAGATGTTTCAATGGAATCAAGAAGTAACATCCAGGAAATTTTTTTTTTTTAATTTAAATGCAGTCATAGTGTTGTCCATGGCTGAGCTGTGAATAATACGTGGACATTGTCTATTCATCTAGAAGGAGAGGGTGGGGACTAGGGTTTGCACACATGGCCAAGTTGTATAAGTAAACCAGTCACGCAAACAGAAATCAAGAAGGAACAGTAATAGAGATAAAGACCAAGAGAAAGAGCTAAACTTTTTGGAATCAATTGCCTCAGAGGAGAGAAGATTGGAGTTAAAGAGAAATAGAGTCTGTTCCTTTTCCTTACAAGCTTTGCAAAACATTTGGAAATTTCCAGCTTTATATAAGTATAATTGTGATTGAAAAAAACAAATGTGATTAATTTAAAAGTAATATTTGACCTTGGCCGGTTTGGCTCAGCATTTAGAGCATCAGCCTGCGGTCCAGAGAGGCCCGGGTTGGGTTCCTGCTAGGGGCATGTACCAAAATAATAATAATAATAATAATAATAATAATAATAATAATAGTGATAATATAATAGCAAAGTATATGAAAATATTTACCTTATTATGTGGCAGGCACTGTGTACAAGCCTTTATAATTGATCTTTCTTTTTACCTTCACAAAAGTACTCTGACATGAATATTACTATATATGTTTTGTAAGCAACTAAACTGAGTTTTAGGGAAACTGCTTAACTTCCCACAGTTTAAACATCTTCTAACTGCCAGAACTAACATTCAGGGCATGGTCATCCTCGATATAAAACAAATATGGAGGGATAATTAGTCATCTGTGCTGTTGAAAGAATGGATATACAGCTTAGCAGTTCTTACTAAGATTTACCTTTACCTTTTCTTTGTTTTTAATCCTCACTTGAGGATATTTTTACATTTATCTTCAGATAGAGCAGGAGGGAAAGAAGGAGGAAAAGGGAGAGAGAGAAACAGTGATGTGAGAGAGATACATTGACTGGTTGCCACCTGCACGACCCCAACCAGAGCTGGGGATGAACTGCAACAGTGTACGTGCCCTTGGCCAGAATCAAACCTGGGACTCCCTGGTCCACAGGCTGATGCTCTAACCACTGAGCCAAACTGGCCAGGGCAAATTTACCTTTACCTTAATCATGAACTTGCCCTGGGCCAGAGCCTCATAATGCAGGAACATTACAACCTAGCAAATCCATCCTTTTAAAACAAAAGGAAGAACAAGAAGCTATTGACAAGAGTAACAATTTAGCCTTGGCTAGTTTGACACTGTGGTTAGAGCCTCGGCTGAGGACCAAAGAGTCCAGGGTTTGATTCCGGTCAGGGGCATGCACCTTGGTTGCGGGTTTGGTCTCCGGCCCTGATTGGGGCCCTTTGGGAAGGCAACCAATTGATGTGTATGTCTCACATCAATATTCTCTCTCTCTCTCCCACTCTATCAGAAGATAAATGGAAAAATATCCTTGCAGAGGATTATAAAAAAAAGAGTAACAATTTATTATTTTTATATTTTTGTTAAACTAAATGCAGTCATTTCAACTCACATCCAACCCAACCTCTGCTCTCTCTCATTATGAACAGTAACGTACATCAACAAAAACAAATACTGATTTCCTGAACCTCTTTTGCTGCTAGAGCTCTGGCCGTCGTTTGAAAGATCGTTGCTTGGCAAGTTGACTGTTGGTAAGGGCTCTTCGAGGCCCGCCTTACGACATCATTCATTAGCTGTGCTAATTATCTCATTTCCACATCTAGAGTAGGAAAGCCACTCTAATATATTGAATGCCATTCAATTAGACTACTTATCTCAAAACAGGAAAGAAAATATATGTTTTAAGCTTTTTACCTGCAAAATTCCCAGTCTTCAAGGAGGGCCAGCAATGCTATGGAGTCATCCTCCCTGAAAGGGCAGGGACAGCCATGCTCTGCAGCTGTTACGTATTCTGTTAGCATGATCTCGTTTAGTCCTGGAAGGTAACTCCACTTGGTAATCATCAGAGATGCCTCTATGTAGAGTAGAAGGTGCCAGGAATGGTGCCAAGCGCTTTGAATTCAATGTCTTGCTCCTTTTAACTCCACAACATTCTGTCTGGCAGGCGCGTGGGTTTTATTCTCAAGTTACAGATGAGGACACTAGGGCACTGGAGCAAGCAGCTTTGCCAAGGCTGCCCAGCTTGAGCTAAGTGGCCAGACCCGAAAGTCACCTGTTGGCACTCTGGCTTTAGAGTTTATGCTCTCCAAGGGACTCCAGGGAAAAATGGGAAACTATCAATAGGGCAAATATGCTGCTATTTCGGTGCCACATTTGTAAATTGAGTGACCTGAGTTAAATACTCTGACTCTCTGGGCCTCCATTTCTTCATCTGTAAATTTGGGTTATTAAGGATACTTTGGGGACTGAACGACAAGATGTGTGTGAGCAATTTGTAAACCCTTTAAATCACCTAAAACACTCTTTACTTTTAAGAGAAGCTAATTCCCATGACTGACGTCTTTGGAGACACAGGTTACTAACTAAAACGTAGACTGGCGGAGGAGGCAGGAACATGTTTATAACTTCTGACCTCTGTAATTCTGCAGAGCTGAACGTAAGAGTCCTTTAAATCAGGGACAATTGAATGACAGTGTGCTCTGCCGAGGGATTGCAGAGTGTGGTAAGACGTCAATAGGCTCACCTATGCACAATAGAAACTGAGAACTTGGAGAGTCGATGAGATTTTCAGGCTTAATAGGACAAGTGTAATTAACTGAATATTAGGTCTTTCCCACAGGACTGCAGAGGAAATTGGCCTTTGACAGAATAGCATAATTCAGTCAATAATCACACTGAAGTGGTGAGAATAATTCAAAAATGAAGACTGCAGTGAAATGCACCAGAGAATGTAGACTCCTGACTACTCTGCTCATTCTCTTGGCTTGAGCATTGCTAAGTAATATTTTTTCCATAATTCAAAAAAATTTTAAACTTAGGAATTATGTACATTTTGAAGGCCCTGGGTGGCTCTAAACCTCATAATAAAATACAACTCTTTCAAGGTCAGGAAGGAAATTTCTGTTCCAGAATCTCCCAGTGCCAGCTGTATTTTTAAATTAAAAAAATTAAAATAGCAAATACAACTTGAATAAAGAGTTAGGCCTTTTAATCACTGAAAACTCGATTTTTACTTAATTAGCAGCTGGCACATCAAATGGTATGCCATGCCAATTCTGGTACAAAACAGAACGTAGAAAATATAACTTATGAGTAGGCAGGAAAAGCTTTTAAGTAAAAAAAAAGATCAGTAAAATTCTGCAATTGGATTGGGGCTCAAAACACGTTAATTTAATCTGATTTCAGCAGAGAATTCTTTCAACTCTTTGCGAATCATAATCATTAAGGGATATTTCTAGTGCTTCCACAACTAAAACCTTTAGTTGACAATTAAGCAAAGAAGAGAGAATTAGTATGAAATTCAGCATAACACTGTTGGCTCAATATTTGTTTAGGGTTCAGAGTTCATAAATAAGAAAAACTATTTTGTGTAAATTTTTTTTTTTTTTTTTTTTTTTTACCTTTACAGCTTTGGTTTCTTGCTGTTTATGCATGTGGTTGAAATTTCGAAGAACTAAGAATATAAAAAAACCTGCTAGGTACTAAGATAATCTCTATTTTCTTAAGATCTTGTATATGCTGGTTTTGCCAGCATTTTTATCCACAATGCAATGCTGAATATGCAAAAGTGAAAATAAAAAAGGTATAAGAACAGATGGAAAAATAACCAAGTTGTGCTAAACTAGGCACTCAGGAGGAAGCTAGCAAATGAAGAAAGTATGCCAAAAACTACATAAAATTAAAAAAAAAATGGCTCCTTCTTTCATGGTTAAAACTCCCCAGAACAGATTCCTGGGGGCTCTCACTCCACTCTCCACTATCTCCTGCAAAAGGAAATAAATTGCTTAAAAAAAAAAATCTTTCTATAACCTTTCAAAAAGCTCTGAAAACCGTATGTTCTTGAAGATGCAACGTGATTTTTAAATGATTTTAAGTTGTGTGAAGATATAAAATTATGATTATTTTCCTAATATTTCTTTGAGTAATATACTCTGTGGGTCTGTTTCTTGTCACTGACCAGTCAGAAGGCTTCCATTGCAACCTCTGTGACATGAACAAAATAGAACCGAAAATGAGAATTCTATTCACATGCACACATTTCCTTTCTTTCTCTCAGCCCACTGCTCTGTGTGTGTGTGTGTGTGTGTGTGTGTGTGTGTGTGTGTGTGTGGTTGTAGTGGAATCAGCCATTTCATTCTCCTTTTTCTCCCCTTTGCTGTCTCAATTATCTGAGAATAGGAGAGAATTTGGAGGCTCCTGGATGTACCTGGTTGCCTGTCTGACATCCTTTTTTGGCTGTTGCTTCTTTTCTGGTGGACACCAATGATTATCACCGATCTTGTGTGTCGAACATCCAAATGGTGGCTTTCTAGGGAGGGGTGTTCTGCGATCTGCAGAGGCAGACAGGGAAGCACATTCTTTGGTTATCTTAGGAAGGAGTTGTACTCTGACTTGACCTGCTCAACATCAGCTTTTCTCCATTCTCATTTTGGGTGTCATGAGTTTCATAGGGTGAGACACCAAGATATCTGTCTCTGGCCCATCTTCTTCATTGTTCAGTTCAGTCGTGCAGAAGGCATGCAGGTTTACAAGCCAGGCTCGAGGATGCCAGTTCTTGCTGACAGAATCTCTCTGCCCTGCGGTCTTGCACCAATTGCCCTGTTTACTATTCTCCAATGGGACCGAAAGGCAAACCTGCTGCATAAAAAGACATTTACCCAGGGACAGGATGCTGATCTCAATTCCTTTTAGTTATCTCCAACCTTTGCGAATTATTTTATTGGAGCTTTCCCTTCCTCTTTGAACTTAGATGGGGCCATAGGCCCTTTAAATCTTTCCAATGTCACAGTAATTTAACTATGTTCAGACTCCTGGTTTGAGAACCAAAGATCACGTTCTAACCCCTCAAGCTCCAAGCCCTTTTATAAACAAGGATAATGACTAAAAACAGAAGAACCAAATCAGTCCCCTCTGTTACTGCTTTTGTTAAGATGGTCATTATTTTTTACCTTAATGCTTGCATCATCTATCATCTAATCCCTCTACAACATGACCTTGCAAATATAATGAACAATAGATATGGTAGATCATGGTGTATGAGTCAAATTCCTGAGTTCAAATCCTAGCTCTACTAGCTAAATATTGGCTCTGTGGCTTTGGAGTTAAATTTCTGACTGTAGACACCTCATCTGTAAATTGGTAACAGCAGACCTTATTTTTTCATATTACTAGAATTATTAATAATAGAATCTATGAAGATGTACATTGTCAGCATTTAACAAATATTTGCTATTTTTGAGAACTTTTTTTAAGGATTCACTCTATTGTATTCAAATATTAGAATATGTCTTCTAGTACTAGAATATGTCTTCCTCTTAATCAGTCCTTTAAGATAGATAATGTTGTCTGTATTTTACAAGTAAGAGATAAAAGTTGAGAGAAGATAGAACTTGCCTAAATTACTACATGGTGTAAGTAGAACAGTCAGAATTTTAATTCAGGTTGTTTTACAATTAGAAAAGTCTGCTTCTGTGATCCAAAAAAATATTATTTAAATACAGCTCTAATATAGTTCTACATATCTTTCCATATTCCTACTTCATCAGCGATATAGTACTTTTGTTGTGCTTACTACTCTGTGATCAGTCTTTCTATGTGTGTGGTATAACCCGTGAAAATTTGAAATTCTTAATTTTGCAATAGCTCTGAAGAATCTGCTGAGTTTTTTTTACATTTTATCATTTTGTTCACAAAGTTGGTGATTGAATGTTTAGCTGCATAGCCAAAGATATGCCTAGCAAAGAAAATGCAGCATTTTTCTATAATTTAAATCAGAAATTAGTCAAATATGTAGAATAAATACATTTTTAACTGCTGTAAAAACAAGGGTGGAGAGAGAAGCGAGCGAGAAAGAGGAGAGGAAGACACAGAGACACCTACCGAGAATAAGGCTGTGAGGACAAATCATACTGAGCCCTGTGTGTCCCTAGTATTCCTCAAGTGGTTCTTTCAGAGAGCAATGGCCCAGAGCTGAAAACTAGATTTTTGCTCTTGTCATCGAAAATCCAGTTGCCCCATGCTGCTAACGTCTTGTGTGCTAGAAATACGTGAAAATGATAATAAACCAGCAGCACTGAGGATGTTCTAGTTCATATTCATTTGACAATGAGAAAATATAGTGTACTTTGATTGTAATTGCTGCCAGACATTGAAATGGTCCTTCCACACATATTTATTTGAAATTTATTTTCTCTACAACTTGTAATGGTGTCACTAGCCACTCAGCAACCAGGAGACACGTTAGGTAAATTGAGAGTCTTTCATGTTGGAAATGTTAGGTCTAAATCTATAGATATATCACAGGCTGATTTATAGTGGTGCTGTTGGTTATTTACTGTGTTATCATGAAATAACTCTGTTGTATTTTTGTGATTTACTAAGTGCTTTATGTAAAATTCTGGGTGGTGATTTAACACAGTTCTTTAAATCACTCCTCTCCACCCTGCGGCTCCTGATGCTGACTCTGATTTATGATGTCACACTGAAGATGAGAGGCTTTCACAGGAAAACTATCTTTTATGAGCAGGAATCTCTCTGTGGCAGAAATACTAGACATTGGAGGGGTCTCGTTTAGGAGTTAAAATGCCCACAGGCATGGCCAGAGACTGCCTGTGGGATTACTGCTCTCAGCAGCTCTCCAAATCCCATCCAATCTTTCACAGCCAAGACCACGTCTGAAGCTCTGAACTTCCCATTCATCTTGAGTAGAGCTCCAACCAAATTTGGAAGAAAGAAATAGGTCTGTGATAGGTAATAAATCAATTTGGTTTTCTCTTTTTGTTTCCTTTTTCTCCAACAATTCTAAATGATCATGTAGGTCTATTCCCCAAGTTTGAATGAACAAGGTTATTTGGTGTGATGTGTTCTGGTCCATATTTGGAGGATGCAGATAGTATATAAAGTTAGTCATCCCACCAGCATCTCTAACAAATACCAAGTTAGTCTGTTATAATGGCAACAATATGTGGACAGTCAGCAGTTATTCATTTGTGATCAGTTGAAGTAGGTGATTGGCCATGGCTGATTGAAATCTTGTTAATGAATAATAATAATGCTATTGTCAAACTTGCTGTGTGACCTTAGTTATCTACCATATTGTGTGCCTAGCTGAAGAGACTGATGCCATCTTGGATCTATGTATTTTTGCATACTTTAAAACATGACCAACATTAATCAATTTGGATTAGATAATTATTTTTAAATGACAATAGTGATAACTATGAAATCACCTGACTTTGTTGTTGTTGTTTGTTTAAAGCCCATCAACATATAAATAGATTATGAGAGTCATCTCATTTGTTACTGTTGACAACCAGCACCCTGGTCTATATCCACTTGGAGATTATGAGTACTAATTTCTTTGTGACTCTGCAGTCCATGCTTCTTAGAAAATAAATGTGCCCTACAGCTTAACTTGACTGAAAGACCCAGTGAGAACAAATCTGGAGGTTATTCTAGCTGCATTCTTTAAGATACAGGTTAATTTGTCTTGTTATTGCATTTTATAGCTCATTCATCATCAATAAATCAATAATATTATTGTATATAATTTCTGAATATCGAGATTTGTCATCAGAGTATATAAAGAATTTATGGGAGGAGAGTCTCAATGAGGGGAAAAGAAGAAACATCGGTAACAAAAAATATATATATATATTTTTTTTTCACACAAGTGTAGCCTTTTTTTCTAAATATAGAACTCTGTAAATTAAGCCATTCACTTTTGTATATTTTTTTATTTTATTTTTTTTTATCCTCACCCGAGGACATTTTTCCATTTTTTGTTCAGGTAGAGTGGGGGGAGAGAGAGGAACAGAGAGAGAGAGAGAGAGAAACATCAATGTGAAAGGGACACATCGAGTGGCTGCCACCCGCACAACCGACCAGGGCCGGAGACAAACTGCAACCGAGGTACGTGCCCTTAGCGGGAACCGAACCCGGGTCTCTCTGGACCGCAGGCCGACGCTCTAACCGCTGAGCCAAACCGGCCAGGCCCACTTTTGTATATTTTTAAAGAACAAAGTTATATAATAATTGTGTGTGTGTGTGTGTGTGTGTGTGTGTGTGTTAGTTTACACATATAACTTTAGATAAACTATATTTCTTTTTCTCTGTAACTCTCTTTCCTGTTTCTACTTATTTCACTCAAGTACTGATTGCTGGTATTTCTCAGCTTCGGTTTTAATGCGGGAAAAGATTTCCTACCTTGATGAATGAGCTCTGCCAGAGCTTATATACTTTGATGCCCTCGCACCTCTTGGAGTAATAATGAGAACTGCTGCTCCCTAATAGGTATTGCTGTTAACTCTAGTGAAAAGGGGATTTTTACAAAATGATTTATTGACTACACAAAATGATTCCCAAACTGATTTGCTGGCTGACTACTAACAATAATATTACCAGTTGGTATTAAAGTTACATAAATGGAACGTTAATATAGAAGACCGATCTTTAAAAATATTTCTGTGCTGACATATCTAAAATGAAAAGACCTAATAGGTCTTATGTCTTAATGGCTTGCAGGCATGAAAATCAACTGCATACCCTATGAGTAGCCATATACCTGATGACTGTGATAGCTCCTGATAACCTTGAGAGAATATATCTACACACCTATCTAGTTTCTTGTCTTGATTTTTTTCATCCCAACGTTCTCCTAAATTTGTGTTCCTATATCTGTGATAAAGCATTTATTATCAAAACACAGCATGAAATGCCATATACTCATCTATTAAATGCCTTGAACCATAGCCCAGCCTTAAATAAAATCAAGTTTAATCATATTGAGCATACTCTAAAAAGAATATTAATATCTCTTTGCTCTATAAAAGTGGAAGGGACATCAGTGAGTGTAGGTTCCACTGTATGATAGGGGTGGGTGAGTGTGTCCTACCCAACTCTGGCAATATCCCTATAATAGAGCTATGAGGTGGGATATATATATACCAAAATTCCAAGAAGAAAACAATGTGTACTAAATCCATAGAGCTATTACATTTGCAATTAAAATCTGTGTCAGTCTAAATTCATAACCACTGCTGTTTTCATTATTTCAGTAAAGGTATCAACATTTTTTATTTATTACTGTGACTATTATTGAGTTATTGTGGAAAGAAAACACACGTTAAGAAAAAACATTTTAAAAATTTGTTTGTTTATGACTTCTGTGGAATTCACCAAGAAAAGCAAAATCAAGCATCTCTTTTCCACACAGTAAAGGATGCAAAAGCTTTTCAAGTGTGTTGTGTGCAGCCAAGCTCTTTGGAGATTTCTGAAGATGGGTCGATCTGGTGGTTTAGACATTGTATTCCCAACTCATGCCACCCCTAGGGACCTTTTTACCCAGAGGTTTTGTTTGGTAAAAGCCCCGATTAACTCATAATATGTTAAAATCAAAACCCTGGCCACAAATATACACTTCATTGTAGAAATGAGGCATTTGATGCCTAAAAGCGAAGAGAATTTTCTGAGCCTATCCAGACAGTTAGTGGGTGAAGTCAGCCTCAGAGTTATGCTCCCGATTCCCTAAACAGAGTCCTTTGCTCTTTACCAAGCTGCCTTTCTGATATTTGACTTGCTTTGGAAATGGCAGATTTTAAAGGCTATGAATCCAAATACTTGTACATTTGGCTTTTCCTTTGTACATTTTATAATAGCTCGGTAGCTGTGGAGAAGGTAATCTACTTCTCAGTGTGCATGTTCTTTTACTACAGGCGATAATCTACTGAGTTCTGGAGTTCCCATAATATAAGCAACTCCCTTTGTGACTTTCAATTGCTGTGGGTCTGTAATGGTGCTTGGCACTTTAATAATTAGTCCACAGGGAGCTTTAATAGAGTAGGGCAACTGTTTTAATTAACTTAATCCCCAGAACATGAGTTGACCATTAGACATCAAATCACAGTTTAGCTCCAAGTATTTGAACTCTGAGGAAATCACATTTGTTAACTACAGTGGGGATAAAATTATCTTCTGTTATAAAACAATGCGGCTGCAGCTGGTTTGGCTATACTGGCCTTTGACACTGTGGTAAATGAAGTCATTATTTCCATCAGAATGAACATAGAATGGAAACAGCTTAAGAGTTTGGCTTTGGGTAGTGTAGAAGTGATGTGTGCTAGCCTAACCGACGGGAAGCAGAAGACAAATAGGAAGGAAGAACCATTTTGAAAACTTGCAGAGTGCAGATTTTCAGCCAAGTAAAGAAATGCATGTTGCAGAGAGACTCAGAAAACAAATTGGGCTCAAAAAGAACAATATTGCAGTAACATATTTTTATGCTCTGATAACTTTGCTCCATTTTTAAACTATAGCACTGGCTCTTTTAGTCACTCATTTATTTATTCCAACACATTTAGTATACATAAATGCTAGGGAAGAGGCTAGGTGCAGAGGACGGAAAGAAAAGTATTTGCGGCCATAGTAAAATCACATGCTAGAGTTTACAGAATATTTTTTCATCTACGGAAAGAAATTTTATTCTCACAACAAATGGAAGAGATTTTTTTTATTGGTTGATGTATTCTTTTCTGAATTCCACATACATTCTTTTTTTATCCTCACTTGAGGACATTTTATCAATATTTTGTTCAGATAGAGTGGGAGGGAGGGCGAGAGAGAGAGAGATATGGATGTGAAAGGGATACATCCAGTGGTTGCCACCCACACGACCCAACCAGGGCCGGGGACAAACTGCAACTGAAGTACGTGCCCTTAGCAGGAACCCAACCCGGGTCTCTCTGGACCGCAGGCCGAGGCTTTAACCGCTGAGCCAAACCAGCCAGGGCTCCACATACATTTTAAAAGTCTATTATATAAGGCACTGGGGGAAGGGGGTCGAAAGGAATAAGACCCGCAGGTAACCCTCCAAGAACTTAAAGTGAAGTGGATATGACAAACAGTAGAGGGGTGATTACATCCTGTGTGCTTAAGTTTATAATAATGTTACTAATAGGGTGCTACAAGATGACCTAGGAAGGGCACAGAGTCCTAGGATTCTAGAAGTTTCATGGATGACATATTTGGATTGAGGACTGTAGTCAGACCTAGAGTTGGGTAAAGCTGAGCCAGGAAAATATGAGTAAATGTACAAGAACCCAGATTCAAGAGAAATTTTTCCTGATTTTTCATCTTAAACATATTCCTGCTGCTGAAATAGGAAATATGAAGATGCAGCCAGAGCAGTGATTATATCACAAAGACTCTAATATTCCTTGCTATGAAATTTATACTTAATCATAAACTTCATGTGAAGGTGCACTGAAGAATATTAAGCAAGGCAGCTTGTAAGGAATAAAAAAGCAAACAGAATAATGTAGTTTATTTAACACCATGTCGTCAAAATATGGATATTTAAACATGTAATAAATATAAAAACATAGTAATGCGAAAACTCATATTCTCTTCAGTACTGTTTGGAATTTGATGTTTATTCTCCACCTGTTGCACATATCAGCTTAAATTTGGCACATTTTTAGGGAGCACCACATTGGACAATCGGCTTGAAGCCTAACCCAGCAAGCCTCCCAGCCTGCGTGGGCCAGCTGTTGAATGCTTTCTAAGACTGGGTGGGTAAGTCTGCCTAATTCTGGGTTTAATAAACAGGCACACTGGGTTTAATTCACACTGTATCTGCATTTTAATAGTAATAAAGATGATGTTTGGGCTATGGTCTGACAGTCCTTTTAGTTTTCTATGTGCTCAGAACGTATGTGGAGAAGATGGTTTCATTGAATAACTCCTTGGAATCCCCAACTGATGAGAATCAAGGAAAGAGTAGGGTGCCAGCATTACAACCAAATTTTCTGGCACCTGGATAGATTATTGCTCTATCCTTGAAATCTGAGAATGTATCAGAAGGGATAGGTTTAGTGGAGTATGGGAGTTTCTGTGATTTTGACAATTTGAGATGCTCAGGGGGAGCCAGAACTCAGCCCCACCACCCTACATCCAAAGGGATTTGATATTCCAATCCAAAGAAATATTTTTACTTTTGAGCCATTTATATGTATACTATTAATAAATACTAATATACTGACTTGTAAGTGTGTAATAACTCTAAAGACACATTAATTCTTTTGTCTTAAATATTATACTGTCTCCCAGATTTGTTGAAAATATTATGTGCATGCATAGTTCCAGCATTTTCACATGCCTTATGTCGATTTTCTTTTCCAAACAAACATTTGACTTTAGTATGATTACTCCTTAACAGATTAAAGTATACTTTTTATTGCCATGAATTACAGAATAATAGAGGTATAGAATATCAGACAGGGGAGAAACCTTCAAATTATAGATTCTTCGCCCTGGCCAGTTTGGCTCAGCGGTTAGAGCGTCGGCCTGCGGTCCGGAGAGACCCGGGTTCGGTTCTCGCTAAGGGCACGTACTTCGGTTGCAGTTTGTCCCCGGCCCTGGTTGGTCGTGCGGGTGGCAGCCACTCGATGTGTCCCTTCACGTCGATGTTTCTCTCTCTCTCTCCCTTCCCCTCTCTCCCTCCTACTCTATCTGTACAAAAAATGGAAAAATATCCTCGGGTGAGGATTAAAAACAAAACAAACAAACAAATTATAGATTCTTCAATATTTCTGATGATTTTATTTAGTATATGTTAGAATACCTCCACTATAATAGCAAGAATGTTAATTCCATCTTTGAGCATCTTTGACACTGTTAAATTTTTTTTTTTGTTTTACTTTCCTCTCATCTTCCCAAACATTACTTCTGAAGTCACATAGTAAAGTCTAGCTTTCTACAAAAATAGTCATTTAAGTTTCTGAAGATGGACATCATGCTCCTGGTAAATTTCATTCTGAGTGAACAACTATCTAAAGGAAACTTGTTATACTTAATCACATGGGGATGATATGATGAGGCAGACTAAATTTTGCTTTCAAGATACATAGAGTCAACAGGTAAGGCAAATTTGCAAATGTTGACTCTAACACTAGATAGAGTGATATATGTGCCTAATAAAAGTAAGTGAATGCCAGCAGAACTCAAAACTTCCTGTATTTTACCCTATTATTAGGGAAGAAATTAGAAAACAATAGATATCTTAGCAGAGTCTTAAAATAGACAAAGTCTAGAAACAGAATGAGATGATGGGGAACCTAGGATGAGGAATACTTGAGTATATGTCCTGATCTGTGTCTATGATAATGTGGCTGTTCCAGGGTGTTTGTAAGAATGTAAAAGGGGACTAGAAAGAGAGTATGAGGATAAACAAAAGGGTGTCTGCTATGTCTTAATAAAAAATTCAAGATTTGTAGTATGATATAAAGTATCATTGTAGTAGTTGGAAGTATGATTTGACAGTAATAGCAATGTGAAAACAATGATTCAAGAAAAATGGGGTAGAAAAGAAGATGGCGGCGGGAAGGACCAGAGGGAGGGTGAGTGTGTGAGAGAGTGAGCTAGGGTGTGAGAGAACAAGTGGATGTGAAGGTGGACGACCAAACTCGTGCAGTGCAGAGATGCAGAGCAGAAGGTTCCTGTGCCGTGGATGGGAGCAGCTGCCTACCGTGGTAAGTGGCTCTTCAGGGTGCTTTCCCCTGCACCTCAGGGAGGTCCCACCATTTTGGAAGATCCTGGGTCTTCCCTTGGAAAAGGCAATGGGAACAGCTAGGGCCCATCAACCTGAGCCCACCAGTGCACCTGGCACCATTGGTCCAGTGGACACTGTGTCAACACAGACCAGTGCACAGTAGCAGAGCTGCCAAGAAGCCTGCTGCGGAAGCCACAAACAGCTGGGAGCCCAGCACCATCCCCCACAGTAGCAGCCCAATTAGAGTCAAGATATACCCCCAGAAACAGAGTCTTGGGAGCAGACATCCATCCCCAGGCAACAGAAGCACAGATCAGCAGCTGAGACCCATCCCCAAAAACTATAGCAAAGGCTGAGCAGGAGCTGAGCCCTACTGGGCAATAGCACTCCCCAGCCACCAGTGGCAGGATCTGGGGCTCCACAGGGGCCTGTGCAATACCGCGGCCCACAAGATAGGCATGGAGTCTCCAGAAGGGACAGTGCAATCCAGCTCCACACAGGACCTACAGGGAGCTGAGGCACCAGAGAGGCCTGTGCGACCCAGCTGCCCACAAGATAGGTGTGGAGCCGGGCCTCCAAAGGGACTGTGTGATCCAGCAGCCTGCAGGACCCGCAAGGAGCTGGAGCACCAGAGAGGCCTGTGCGACCCAGCTGCTCACAAGATAGGCATGCAGCCAGGTCTCCAGAAGGAACTGTGTAATCCAGCTCCACACAGGATCATCAAGAAGCGGGAGCTCCAATGGGGCCTGTACAACCCAGCTAACCACAAGATCTGTGTGGAGCCAGGGCTCCAGCTGCCCACAGTGCGGGCAGGGAGTGCAGCTCCAGCAGGGCCTGAGCTATACAACTACAGGTGGCACCAGTGACCAGCTGGGAACACAATTTCAGAGGGGCCCACGCTATCCAGCAGCAGCACCTACCAAGACACACCAATACCAGCCACCAGTAGTCAGTCTTCCAGGAACAACAACAGTCAAGAGGTGACATGCAACAGAACAGTCTGGAAGGCACAGAAGCCTTATTTGATATACAGTGAGCTGCCTACACATCCAAACATCCCTCACTGGCACAGAAGCCTTATTTGATATACAGTGAGCTGCCTACACATCCAAACATCCCTCACTGGGTCTAGAACAACCAGATGGCTAAAGAAAAGAAAAAGAAAAATCACCAGAAAAGGAACTACAGGAAATGGAAGACAGCAACTTGTCAGATAAAGAATTCAAAGCCATGACTCTAAGCATGCTCAAACAACTTGGTGAGAACTACAAGCAACTTAATAAAAATTATGAAGAGCTCACTGGGAATTACTACAGCTTAAAAAAAGAGGTAGAAGTTATGCATAAAGAGGTAGACGCTAGGCATAAAAATCAAGAGAAAATAAAGAATGACATAGCTGTTATGAAAAATACCGTAGAAGGGTTCAGTAGTAGATTAGAAGAAGCTGAAGACCGAATCAGCAACTTAGAAGACAAGGTAAAGAAAAACACCCAAATAGAGCAGCAAATGGAAAAAAATTTTTAAAAAGCAGGAGGAGTGTTTAAGGGAGCTGTGGGACAATACACAATGTAACAACATCTACATTACAGGGGTACCAGAAGGAGAAGGATCAGAGAAAGGAATAAAGAACCTGTTTGAAGAAATAATGACAGAAAACTTCCCTAAACTGGTTAAGGAAAAAGTCACACAAGTCCAGGAAACAGAGAGAGCCCCAAGCAAGATGAACCCCAGAAGACCCACAGCTAGACACATCATAATAAAAATGGCAAACACAATGCCCTGGCCGGTTTGGCTCAATGGTTGGAGCGTCGGCCTGCGGTTCTGAGAGACCCGGGTTCGGTTCCTGCTAAGGGCACGTACCTCAGTTGCAGTTTGTCCCCGGCTCTGGTCAGTCGTGTGGGTGGCAGCCACTCGATGTGTTTCTTTCACATTGATGTTTCTCTCTCTCTCTCTCTGTTCCTCTCTCTCTCCCTCCCACTCTACCTGAAGAAAAAATGGAAAAATGTCCTCAGGTGAGGATAAAAAAAAATAAATAAATAAAAATAAAAATGGCAAACATTAATGACAAAGAAAGAATCTTAGAAAAAGCAAGAGAGAAACAGAAAGTTACTTACAAGGGAGTTCCCATTAGACTGTCAGCTGATTTCTCAATAGAAACTGTGCAGGCGTGAAGTGTACAAAGTAGTGCAAGGCAAGGGTCTGTATCCCAGACTACTCTATCCAGCAAGGCTATCATTTCAAAATTGAAGGAGAAAAAAAGAGCTTCACAGATAAAAAAAAAAAAAAAGTTAAAGGAATTTACTACCACCAAACTAGCGCTGCAAAAAATGCTGAAGGGACTGTTGGAAGAAGAAGAAGAAGAAACAGACAGAGCAAGAGAGAGAGAGAGAGAGAGAGAGAGAGAGAGGAACACAGGCATAAAATTAAAATGACAACTAATAACTATCTATCAATAATTACCTTAAATGTAAATGGCTTAAATGCTCCAATCAAAAGCCATAGGGTAGCTGATTGGATAAGAAAACATGACCCATATATATGCTGTCTACGAGAGACCTACCTCACAATAAAAGACTCACACAGGATGAAAATGAAGGTATGGAAAAAAATTTTCCAAGTAAATGGAAATGAAAAAAAAGTTGGTGTAGCAATACTCTTATCTGACAAGATAGACTTCAAAACAAGGGTCATAATAAGAGACAGAGAATGTCACTACATACTATTAAAAGGATCAATCCAACAAGAGGATATAACCCTGGTAAACATATATGCACCAAATACGGGAGCACCAAATTATATTTAAAAACTTCTGGAGGACTTCAAGGGAGAGATCAATAGCAACACCATCATAGTGGGTGACTTTCACATGCTACTGACACCACTGGATAGAACTTCTAGACAAAAAATTAACAAGGACATAGAGTCCTTACAAGACAAATTAGATCTGTTGGACTTCACTGATATTTACAGAACATTTCACCCCAAAACTGCAGAATATACATTCTTCTCAAGTGCACATGGGTCATTCTCAAAGATAGACCACATATTAGGACACAAAGCAAGTCTCTACAAATTCAAGAAGTTTGAAATCATATCAAGCATCTTCTCAGATCACAGTGGCATGAAACTAGAACTCAATTACAATAAAAACACATAAAAACATGTAAACACTTTGAGGCTAAATAGCATGTTATTAAACAATGAATGGGTTACTAATGAGATCAAGGAAGAAATTAAAAAATTCCTGGAAACCAATGAAAACAAACACAAAACAATACAAAATCTATGGGACACAGTGAAAGCAGTCCTGAGAGGGAAGTCCATAGCACTTACCAGCCTACCTCAAGAAACAAGAAAAATTTCTAATTGACTTTATAACCCTACAACTTAAAGAACTAGAAACTAAGCAAAAAGAAAAACCCAAAGCTAGTAGGTTGAAGAAAATAGTAAAGGTCAGAGCAGAAATAAATGACATAGAGACTAAAAAAACAATTCAAAAGATCAATGAAACAAAAACCTGATTCTTTGAAAAAATAAACAGGATCGATGGACCTTTAGCCAGACTCACCAAGAAACAAAAAGAGAGAAAACAAATAAAATCAGAAACGAAAGAGGAGAAGTAACAACTGACACCACAGAAATACAAAAGATCATTAAAACATACTATGAATAATTATACACCAACAAATTGGACAATCTAGGAGAAATGGACAAATTTGTAGAAACACACAGCCACCAAAACTGAACCAGGAAGAGATAGAAAACTTGAACAGACAAACAGCAACAAAGAAAATTGAAGAAGTAATTAAGAAACTCCCAGTAAACAAAAGCCCAGGCCCGGACGGCTTCATGGGGGAGTTTTACTGAACATTCAAAGAAGATCTAATACCCATTCTCTTCAAACTATTCCAAAAAATCCAAGAAAACAAAATACTTCCAAATTCATTTTATGAGGCCAGCATAATCCTAATTCAAAAACCAGATAAAGACACTAAAAAGAAAAAAGAAGAAAAAAAAAATACAGTCCAACATCCCTGATAAACACAGATGCCAAAATCCTTAACAAAATATTAGCAAATCGGATCTGGTAATACATCAAAAAAATTATCCATCATGATCAAGTGGGATTCATCCCAGGCATGCAAAGATGGTACAATATTTGCAAATCAATAAATGTGATGCACCACATAAACAAAATGAAGGATAAAAATCTTATGATCATATCAATAGATGCTGAAAAAGCATTTGACAAAATTCAGCACTCATTTCTGATAAAAACACTGAGCAATGTGGGTATAGAGGGATCACATCTCAACATAATGAAGGCCATATATGAAAAACCTACAGCCAACATCATACTCAATGGGCAAAAACTAAAGGCATTAAGAATGGGAACAAGACAGAGATGCCCACTTTTGCCACTCTTATTTAACATAGTACTGGAAGTCTTAGTCACAGAAATTAGACCGGAAGACAAAATAAAAGGGATCCAAATTGGAAAGGAGGAAGCAAAACTGTCATTATTTGCAGATGACATGATATTGTCCATAAAAAAACATAAAGACTCCATCACAAATCTACTAGAGTTAATAAATTTGGCAAAGTAGCAGGATACAAAATTAACGTCAAGAAATTGATGGCATTCTTATACACCAATGATGAACTCATGGAAAGAGAAACTAAGAAAACAATCACATTTACCATCATGGCAAAAAAAATCAAGATACCTAGGAATAAACTTAACCAAAAAAGTGAAGGACCTCTTCACAGAATACTACAGGTCATTGAAAAAAGAAATAGAGGAAGATACAAAAAAGTGGAAGCATGGACCTTGTTCATGGATTGGAAGAATTAACATCATCAAAATGTCCATACTACCCAAAGCAATCTATAGATTCAATGCAATCCCCCTCAAAATACCAACAACATACTTCACAGAACTAGAACAAACACTCCAAAAGTTCACATGGAACCAAAAAGACGCTGAATAGACACAGCAATCTTGAAAAAGCCACTGTAATCAAAACAACCTGGTACTGGCACAAGAACAGGCAGATAGATCAATGGAACAGAACAAAGAACCCAGAAATGGACCCAAGACAATATGCTCAATTAATATTTGACAAAGGTGGGAAGACCACAGAGTGGAGTCAAGACAGTCTCTTCAATAAATGGTGTTGCAAAAATTGGACAGCTACTCGCAAAAAAGTGAAGCTAGACCACCAACTTACACCATACACAAGAATTTAACTCAGAATGGATAAATGACTTAAATGTAACTCATGAATCCATAAAAATTTTAGAAGAAAATGCAGGCAATAAAATTTCAGACATCATATGCAGCAGAATTTTCACTGATACAGCACCTAAGGCAAGAGAAACAAAGGAAAAAATGAACACATGGGTCTACATCAAACTTAAAAGCTTCTGCACAGCAAATGAAACAACCATAAAAATGGAAAGGGGACCCACTATATGGGAGACCATAATTTCCAATGATGTATCAGATAAGGAGTTAATTTCTAAAATATATAGAGTGCTCATACAATTCAATAAAAGGAAGACAAAGAACGCAATTAAAAAATGAGCAGAGGACCTAAATAGATACCTCTCCAAAAAGGACATACAAATGTCTAAGAGACATATGAAGAAATGCTCAATATCACTAATCATCAGAGAGCTGCAAATCAAAACAACAATGAGGTGTCACCTCACACCTGTCACAATGGCTGCCATCAACAAATTATCAAACAAGTGTTGGTGAGGGTATGGAGAAAAGGCGTCGCTAGCACACTGCTGGTGGGAATGCAGACTGGTGCAGCCACTATGGAAAACAATATGGTGTTACCTCAAAAAGTTAAAAATTGAACTGCCATTTGATTCAGTGATCCCACTTCTAGGAATATATCCTAAGAATCCCGAAACACCAATCAGAAAGAATATATGCACCCCTATGTTCATAGCAGCACTACTTACAATAACTAAGATCTGGAAACAACCCAAGTGTCCATCAGTAGATGAGTGGATAAAGAAACTATGGTACATGTACACAATGGAATAATAGCTGTAAGAAAGAAAGACCTTTGAGATGACATGGAGGGACCTGGAGATTATTATGCTAAGTGAAACAAACCAAGCAGAGAAAGACAAATATCACATGATCTCACTTGTTTGTGGAATATAATGAACTAAACAAACTGATGAACAAAACTGACTCAGAGACACAGAGGTGGGGTACAGACTGTGAAACCTCAGAGAAGAGGGTGTTGGGGGAGGAGAGATAAACCACAGAACTTATATACATGTATGCATGACCAATGGACAATGACAACAAAGCTGGGGATGGGGCTGGGGGGATGGAGAGGAGGGTGTCAATGGGGGGAAAAGGAGAAATATCTCTAACAAA
This sequence comes from Molossus molossus, assembly GCF_014108415.1. NCBI lineage: Eukaryota > Metazoa > Chordata > Mammalia > Chiroptera > Molossidae > Molossus > Molossus molossus. The sequence continues at coordinate 19,784,528 of NW_023425344.1, forward strand.
AGCAAATTAATAAAAAGAAGGAAAAAAAGAAAAGAAAAATGATGGGGTATGTGTATACAACAGAATACTATTCAGCCATTAAAAAAAAATGAAATCTTGCCATTTGTCACAACAATGTCTGGACCTTGAGGGCATTATGTTACGTGAAATAAGTCAGACAGAGAAAGACAAAATTGTGTGATCGCACTTATATGTTGAGTCTAAAAAACAACAACACAAACTCAGCTCATAGATACAGAGAACAGAGTGGTGGTTGAGAAAGGGGAAGAGGGCAAGATGGGTGAGGGGTCAAAAGGTAGGAACTTCCAACTATAACATAAATAAGCCATGAAGATGTAATGTACAGCTTGGTGCTTATGTAGTTAATAACACTGTATTGCATATTTGAAAGTTGCTAAGAGACTACACTTTAGAAGTCCTGGTCCTAAGAAAAAGAGAAAAAAAAAGTGTTGAACCATGTATGGTGATGGATGTTACCTATACTTCTTGTGATGATCATGTCACAATACATGCTAATATTGAATCATTATGTTGTACACTTGAAACTAATACATGTATGTCCATTAAACCTCAGTTAAAAATGATTAGAGTTTGAGGTGGAATATCTTATTTTTTATATCACATTTTTTTAATAGTTCAAAGTATTACAGATGTCCTCCTTTTTTCCCCATTGACCCCCTTCTCCCAGCTCCCACTTCCTCCTGCTTTCCTCAAACTATTGTCTGTGTCCATGGGTTGTGCACATAATGCATATAAGTTCTTTGGTTTACCTCTTCCCAACCCTCCCACCCCGCATCCCTCTGAGGTTTGTTAGTCCATTCCTTATTTCCATGAATCTGGATCTGTTTTGGTTAACAGATTATTTTGTTCATAATATTCCATACATAAGTGAGATCATGTAGTACTTGTTTTTCTCTAACTGACTTATTTTACTTAGCATAACACTCTCCTGGTCTCTCCATGTTTTCTCAAAGGGTGGGAGATCTCTCTTACGCTGCATAATATTCCATTGTGTAAATGTACCACAGCCTTTTTATCCACTCATCTACTGATGGGCACTTGGGCGGTTTCCAGACCTTAGCTATTATAAATAGCACTGCTATGAATATAGGTGTGCATCTATTTTTCCTGATTGGCATTTCAGGCTTCTTAGGATATGGAATATCCTATTTTAAAGATGAGGAAACAACACACAGAGGTTACGCACATGGCACATGTAGGAGATGGCGGAGTTGACTATTAAACCTGGAGAAGCTGACTGTTGGAATCAACACTCTTACTCACCCTTCCTGGCCTCCCTGGAGTGTTGGTGGCTACTGGGAAGGAAATAAACCAATGGGCATTAGGGGCAATTAGAGGCGTTGGATTCTTAGGACTGAGGCACTGCCTTGGTGTGGAGGAGCTGCTGTGGTGGGTTATCCAGTTCTTCCGTGGGATTGCGAGGAAGAATTCCAAGGATCCATGCATGGGAGGTTGTGATGTGGCAAGATGACTTATTTATGATGGCTGCCCCTGCCCTGGGGCTTCTAGTGTCCCATCTCCCTCCAACCTGCATGGAAAAGTACAACCATGTCATCAGCAGGGACAAGGCAAAGGCCAGTGCCCAGAGGTGCTGCTTCATAGTCCTTCGGAGCCCCAGGTGGCCACTAGACCCACATGGTCACATGTTCCCCAGCAGGAGGAAACACAAAGAATGGGCTGAGAGCGGTGGAGAGAGAGAGAGAGAGAGAGAGAGAGAGAGAGAGAGAGAGAGAGAGAGAGAAAGAGAACGAGCTTTGATCTCTTTGGAATTTAACCAGGAGTTTTTTCAAAATGAAAAATTACCAATTAACTACCCAAAATTCCACAAGCCTGCACTGGGGTCCACCTCCTAGCCCAGGATCTTTTTCCCAGTTAGGGTTTCCTGTTCTCTAGGGTCAAGTACTCCTCCCACCCCCACTGCACTATTTTGACTCACTTGCACACGTGTCCATCTTCCCCTTTGTTCTGTCCCTTCCCCCAGTGATCTGCAAGGAGCAAACTAGTGGTCCCCTGGGGAGAGGGTGAAACTGTCACTTCCTGGTGAAGCAAATAGGCCTCTACTTCCCAGCTGACTATGCTCAGCAATGAATGACTGTCCTTGGCTCTTTTCTTCATTACTGACCAGCTCATGACAGTCACAGAGGGGAGAAGAGCAAGGACAGGTGAGGAGTTCAGATGACTTCCGTAATATTCAGCACAAGTACAAGGATTTTGTAGATATCAAACCAAGAAAGGGGAGAAGGGGACAGAAGGAGCTTGTTTTCATTCTTTATCCATAATAAATGTTCAGATTGAGTTGATACCAGCAGTGTACTTGAGTAGTGATGTTTAGCCATTTAACTATTCTTTGATACTTCATTTATTCCTGAAATTGTCAGATTAACACTTCAGGAAATTTATTAATTTTATAAGTAGCTAAAATCATTTTAAAATAATAATAAAAAAATAAACACACACAAACTCACAAACAAAGGTATAGTGCATCCTTCATTCTGAGTGAAAAAAGGTTCAGAGACATTAATTAGTGATTTGGAACAACAAACTCAGGAACATTGTATTTTAATGTTACCAGATTTTAGTAATTGTGGGAGAAGAATCCATGAAAAAGTTCCTTCTATTTGGCTATATCTCTAAAGATGTTTAAGAACACATATACAGTAAAATCTGTGAAATGCTTGGGGGGACTTTGCAAAATCTTCAGCAGTGGTTTGAAGTACAGGTCCTGATTCTTAACCTGTTCTTGTATGCAAGCCCATTACTATATAATTTTGAAGTAGCTCCTGCAAAAAAATGAAGTATAATCTACTGCTATTGACTTTGGTTCTGCTATAAAACTTGTTTTGGTTAATGGGATGTGGGCAGAAACCACTGAGCAGAAATTTATAGCTTAATCCTTAAGAGACCTTGCATATTTCAACTGATTGTCTTGTGAATATACCTTTACCATAAAAATAACAGCCCCAGCCATCCCCAGATGCCCCAAAAGGAGAAGGAGACACACATGTAAAGAGTCTCAGCAGCTCACCCTCAGCATGAAATACTGCTGCCCCCAGCCAACCCACAACACAAATGGCAAATCTCTATTATCAAATACCATTGACTATTTTGAGTTGTTACACAGCAATGGTTGGTGAAAACACCTTTCCTGTAAATACATCTAAAAGCTCTTTTTATGTTTATGAGACAAAAGATTTGCTTATTGATGATAGAAATAACACAAAGGAAGAGTTTTCTGATTTGTCAAGAGCTTTCTTGGAAAAAAAAAGGGGGGGGGGTGTTCAGCACCAGCTGCCAGACAAACATGAAAGAGAAGGTGAGAGAGGCAGAGACATTCCTCTGCACAGAGGTGTAATCAATATGCAACCTTCCTCCCTGGTACTTGGTACAGGAGAGAATGTCTGTGTTGACCAATTGATCTGTTCTATTTTAACACAATGCTTCCTTGCAAGTTGGTTTTATGAAGTAGGATACAGACTTTGATTTTTCAGGGTAACACTTGCACTTTTATCAGTTTATCTTGTTAGAATTTGAGCTTCCTTGAGAAAGCCGAGAAGTCCTTTATAGAATATCTTGAATCATAACTCCAAGTCTCTCCACAAAAGCTCCAAAAGTGCTGTTAAAAACAGCTAAATGTTCAAATCACTATAAAATGGTTAAAGCATTTTTAAAATTAAAAAAAAGAGTCTCTTAAAATTTGGAGCTGTATGTCTCTATGCATATCCAAGCCATGGTCACACTGCCATAGATTTCAGCTTCCACTGGGATAGGGTAATGATATATTGCCTGATGCACAGAGGAAGGAGCAAGGAAGACAACTGTCTCCCTGCCATCAGTGACTCTTCATCCAGAGCTTCATCTTCAATCCTGATCCTGGTCTCTTTTCAGGCTGGACCATGCTAAGTGCAATAATGTCCACATCACAAATCATTAAATCTGCGGAAACTATCCTTGTGCCTCAAGAACTCTCAGGGACCTTTGTACACCATTCAGTGCATGTTCTATATCAGGACCACAGGAAATCATTAGAAGAATAAAAAATATTAGACTCAACTCTAGCTAAACAAATTAGATTTAAAAATATATAAAGAGGAAGATAATTCTCATAATTCTTGTTTCTGGCACCAGTCACAAGTAAAATACTAAAATTTGCAAAGCTCTCGCCTTTTTTCAGGAAATAATGCACAATGTTGGAGGTGCCACTGACTGTGAATCTGCCCACCACTCTGGCGTCCCTTGATTCATCACCTGCTCCTTCATTCCCTACACTCATGTACTTCAGTCAGTTCCTAAATATGTATGAAGTGTCTGTTATGTGTCAGGAATGGTCCTAAGCTCTGGAGATACATCAGATATAAAATCAGACAATAATCTCTGTCTTGGGGAGACTGATGGTAGCCAGTAAATGATAGATAATAAAGTATGTTAGGAGGTTATAATGCTATGGCAAGATAAATCTGGGGAGAGAATTAAGAGTCTAGGGCAGAGGTTTAAAGTGGTGGTCACTATTGGTTTCACTGGAAAAGTGAGAGAGACATACATATACATTAAAAAATGGGGAGGAATTGATTGACAAGGGGGAACACTCATTGCAAAGGCCCTGAGCCAGAGAGTGCCCAGTAGATTGCAGGAACTCCTACTTTTAGAGCTTAGTGGAAGAGAGAAATCGGAGCTGCCATCAGGAGGGAATGAGGGGCCAGGCTCTATAGAGCTGTGTGAAGCATTGTGAAGGCGTGGGCATTTACTTTGTGAAAAAGGAGTTGGCACCAAAGGATATGAAGCAGATGAGTGACATGTAAAACCTCACTCCTTAAAGTAATCATTTTGGCCCCCGGTGTTGAGAAGGATTAGGAAAAGAAAAAGAATACCAACTGGGAGACCAGTTAGGAGATTTTGATCATCCCGAGAGGTGATGTTTGCTTAGACCAGAGGGATAGCAGTGGGCTAGAGAGAATCTTTACTGAATGAAGGCAGGGACAATGGGATTTCTTAACTGATAATTCAGGGCAAGAGAAAGAGAAAGGAGTAGAAGATGTCTCTAGAGTTTTGACTAAACAGCTAGAAGGAAAGTACTGGCATTAGCTGAGCTGAGAGAGACTGTGACGTAGTAGGTTCGGTAAGAGAACAGGGGCAACCCTGCCAGTTGTCCGGAGCCCCTCCACAACTGCTCCCATGCCAGCCTCTGACATCAGACACCCTGCTCCTTCAATGGTCCCCAGTAGATAATCTGACAAATTAAAATTGAGAGCTCCACAGAAAACAAGAAAACTCACCTTGAAAACCCATATTGCCCCAGGCTGCACCCAGCTCAGAACGTCCACAGGAGTTGCAGATCCCTAACCAAATGAGGACAAAGAGTGAACATCTCAGGCCAGCAGTAACTTGAGAGGAGTGCTAACATATGAGGGGTTCTTTGGGGAAGTCAGAATCGCAGAATGACCCCTAAATCACATCACCTGTGTAGCCTCCTACCTTGACTTTGAAGCAGGCCAGCAGTGCCAACGTATTCATCAGGCACAATAGACATAGCACCTTAGGACGCAGGATCGTGTTAAAGGTGCACAACACTGCTTTAATTTATTTGAAAATCAGAAAATGTACATTAACATCACCAGCCTGGATCACATTCATTTTTATGCGCACACGATTATACCCATTTTATTATTTAGTTACTTATTTGAGGAAGGGTCCATGAAGACCCAGGAAAGTCTTCATGAGATCCAGAAGACCAGGTTTGATCATGGCTGTTCTCCATAGTATAGTCAGCTGAGATGTATGAATTTATTCTGTTTATCCAGACCACCTAGCTCTGTATCATCAGAGGTCTGAAACTCTATACCAAGCTACTGCTTCAAAGGGATGTTTGTTTATAAAGACAATAAATATGCTGGGTTTCCGGATATTGCCTGTTAATTGCTTGATTGCAATTATTTACGTGCTCTCAACTAAAGCTTTTGAAATTAAACATTCAAGAAGTTAGGAGAAACATAGTAACACTTCCCTTTTTTACAAACCTACATGTTTTGCTTCTTCTTTTTTTTATTTTTTGTAATGAAATTCTTATTTGACATTTTCTGCAAAGTGTTGAAGGTTGGAAATATAATTCAACAATCAAGGAAAATCATTGCATAAGGGTCCCGGATGGGGGCAATCCAAAACAGCAGGTAACTTTAATCCCTTATCAAGATACTCCACAGGGTTGGCAAATCTGTACTTTGCTTCCCTCGAAGAGTCTGAAAGGATTGATGGACAATAGCACAAATGAAAAACAAAATGAAACAGCAGTGCCAAACCTGTGTCTTTTAGCGAAGTGAGCCAACACAGACTTTTGACTAAATAAAAAAAGGCTGGTCACCCACAGCTGTAATACTTAAGTGAAAACAAATAATAAGCCTAGGCAAAAAGTCAGGCTGTTCCATACTCTTCTTATTCGTTGATAACTGTCTTTTTAATTTTAATTTTTCTTTTGTCTGTTTGTCAATGTATAGAGAGCAGAATCAAGAATTACAGCTTATGTCTATTTGATAACTTTCTCAAAATATTTACAATAGCTTGTCCAATGAAAGAATGCCTTGAAAATTATTTCTGAGCACACAGGATGCCCCTCAGAGCCATGCATTTGCCTAATTCTTTCCCTCTAATATTTCCTCTTCTTTCTCCTGCTTTGTTCTCTGTGAAAGGCAGTATAACCTGATGAGTAAGAAAGTTGACACAAAACGCATTTTAATTCAAGTTCTGATACTTACTGACCATGTATAATTACCTAACCGCCATGGGCTTCCCGCTGTAGCTTTGTTCATTGAATAGACTTACTAAGAGTAAACACCTCATAGGTTTGCTTTGAAGTTTAAATTTAATAATTTATAGCACAGAGCTTGACATAGCACAAATACTGAATAAATATTAGTTATTTTTATTACTGTTGCTACACTCTTTGACAGGAGAAAAGCCAAGTTGGCTTTGAAAACAAAATACTTAAGAATTTTAAAGTTAGATTTTACATGGGAATTAATCCTTGGTTTCTTACCTCTCTTAAATTTAAAATTTCCATTCAACTCTATTTTGAACCCACCAACATTTAATAGAAGTAATCTGTAAATTCTAATGGCTGCATTTTTCCTAGCTACTCTCCAGAAGGGAATAAATAACTTCTTCAAATATTCAGCAAGTCTCTTTTTTTTCTGTCATCCACTTTAATAGATTTGAAATCCTTTACTTTAACAATAGGTTGTTTAAACAGTTTTCACAGACACTGACACTAAACCACCATTATAATAACTATCCCAAAATAGCTGCATTGATATTTTTTGTCATTAAAAAAGAGCATTTTAGCCCTGGCCAGTTTGGCTCAGCGGTTAGAGCGTCAGCCTTCGGTCCAGAGAAACCCGGGTTCGGTTCCCACTAAGGACACGTACCTCAGTTGCAGTTTGTCCCCAACCCTGTTTGGGTGGTGTGGGTGGCAACCACTCGATGTGTCCCTTTCACGTCGATGTTCCTCTCTCTCTCTCTCCCTCCCACTCTATCTGAACAAAATATGGAAAAAATGTCCTCAGGTGAGGATTAAAAAGAAAAAAAAAGAGCATTTTAGCCCGTCTGGTGTGTCTCAGTGGTTGAGTGTCAACCCTTGCACCAAGAGGTCGCCGGTTTGATTCCCACTCAGAACACATGCTCAGGTTATGGGCCTGATCCCTCAGTGACAGGCATGCAGAAGGTGGCCAATCTATGTTCTCTCTCATCGATGTTTCTATCTCTCTCTCTTCCTCTCTGTTTCTCTTCCTCTCTTTCTAAAATCAATAAAGAAAACATATTTTAAATAAATAAATAAAATAGGATTTTATGGTGAATACCAAATAGACTAATAACAACATACCACAATCAGTAGAATTAAATTTGATAATCTTATTTTAAAAACCTAAATTACTATGTATTGCTATGGGGTATCTATTTTTCTTATAATTTGATTTTTTTTTTTTTGTTTTGCTTTTTATTTGAAAATTTTAGGATTGAAATTTTTGATGAAGAAAATATAAAGTGCTCTGCCTCATTGCTTAACAGCATGTAAAAAAAAAAAAAAATGAGCTGGAAAAAAAATACAATGAGATAGAAAACAAAAACTATGTTGCACCATAGACACTACCGTGTACATTTCCTTCCCCTTAGCCAACACTTAGCATTTCTTTCTTTGTCTGACTATTGCTTTACTTTAAGTCTGTCTCATTCATCTCAGAATTCCCTCTTGCACATCTCACTCACTTTTTCCCTCATAGTTCCTGGCATTAAGGGGCCTTAGGCAAGGTGTTTTGAATGCAGCTTATTTACGGAGCACCTGTTATGTTTAGGCACTGTGTTAAGAGCTGGGCATGACAGATCCCAGACAAGACAGATCCAACCTCGGCCCTCAGTGTGCTCCCACCGTCCTATGATGTAGTCATTGCATTTGTGCTGCTGTGCAGCATCCACCCAGGAGTGAGACTTGTAGCCCTGACCACAAGGTGAGGTCTGTTCTGAAGCTCTGGGATTCTGGGAGGCCTGGATTTTTTTTTTTTTTTTTCCTGGAATGGGTAGAATAAACCCTTATTACACTGCCTTTCTTCCACATATGGGAGAAAAATCACAAATGCCAAAGAATGCAACTTATATGTCCAAGGGGGAAAATGTTTAATTTGCAAAGCTTCTGTCCAATTGGTGCAGAATTAAGGGGTGGCTTTATATATTGGGGCAGTAGATAGATAGATAGATAGATAGATAGATAGATAGATAGATAATAGATAGATAGATGATAGATAGATAGATAGATAGATAGATAGATAGATAGATATAGAGTAAATGGCTCCACATTTTTGAAAAATGCAAAATGTTTCAAACTTTGTAGGAATTGTTTCTAGCATGCATCTTGGAAATGAGTGTGGAAAAGGAGAGAGATTGAGTATAAGAAATTGATTCATATGGCCTGGCCTGTGTGGCTCAGTGGATCGAGCATTGTCCCATGGACTGAGAGGTCCCGGTTTGATTCCCAGTCAGGGCACCTGCTGGGGTTGTGGGCTTGATCCCCAGTAGGAGGCATGCAGGAGGCAGCTGATCAACATTTCTCTCTCACGTCAATGTTTCTATCTTTCTCTCCCTTTCTCTCTAAAAACTAAAAAAAATAAAAAAGAAATGGACTCATATGATTGATTATGAGATCATGAAGAGGCTATCATCTTCCAAAACCTGCAGTTCTAGCCTGAGAATCATGAGGGCCTATGGTGTAAGTTTCGGTCTGAAAGCTAGCAGGCTTGAGACATAAGAAGAGCCAATGTTTCAGTTCAAGTCCAAAGGCTGGAAGAGAGCTATGTCCCAGCTCATGCAATCAGGCAGGAGGTGTTCCCTCTAAGCCTCTTGGTCCTATTCAGGTCTGTGACTGATTGGATGAACCCACCTGATTTGGGGAGGGTGATCTGCTTTACTGTACTAATTCACATATTAATCTCATCCATACATACCCTAGTAGACACATCCAGAATAATGTTTGGCTTAATATCGGGGCACCCTGAGACCCAGTAAAGTTGACACAGGATATTAATCATCACAGAGGCACCCTTGGACTGTTCTGATAAAATCCTCTGGGGTATTCAAGAATAGTGTCTCTGAAACCATAGTGTGAATTATTGCATGCCACCGTCCAGGTAAAGGGGTGGTGGGCATTTTGGAGGGATACCATATTTTGTGTGTAGAGGTTAAGATGCTCCAAAGAGTGGAGAGATTCACAAGATAATGGATTAAAGAAGTATTTTTCTCTCTCTCTCCAACCCACACACATCAATCATATAATAGTGGCATAGTAGACAACTATGAGCATGAGGCACAGGGGCATAGAATATGAGCCTTGATTTATCACCGCTCTGCTGGGGCCAGTGTGGTTGGAGCCACATCTTGGTAGAGGATGATGTTGCTAGAGAGGGTCTATAATGGGTTACAGGAAACAAAGCGGGGATGAAATACAGATTTGAACAGGGTAGCTGGTAGCTCTATCAACTGACTCTGGATCAGCTATAGCACAGACTCTCTTCTCTAAAAATTGGAATGAAAACATAACCCAGAATAAATTTGTGTGGGCAATGCAGGTTGGTGTTAGAAGAGATAAGACATCTGAACTCATTTGGACTTCCTTTGAAAAGTAATTAGTACTGGGCTCATGACCATCACTCCTCTGACACCAAGCACGCAGTTTGTGTTTGTCGGACAAATGTGTAGACTCTAGACAAAAGCTTGAATCTCTGTCTGGAGGTTTACTTGTATCTGGACGGTGGGTGCACCCTCAAACTATAGATACACAAATAACAAATTAAGTCTTGATTCTTTAAAACACATAGATTCTTATTGCTGTCTATTCTCCTAATAGCCTACCACTTAGCACAGCACCTGGACCACCGATGACCCTGCAGATACTTCCTCGAGGAAATGCAGGAGGCTGCAGCACCGTCTGCTTTACATGTGCTCCAGGGACTGGTTTTAAAGGAAATGTATCACCAGTGCCTTGCAAAGAAAAATGAAACTGTTTGATCAGGAATTGTTTATCTAATCTATCTCTCATGAATATATGTATATTTTAAAGGAAAGTAGACACACAGGAAAGAGTAATGAGCATTTTCCTCCCAGCACCAGGCATACCTCATTCAAAATATACTTGATTTTTAGCCAGGGCTTCCAGACTCTCATTTATCTTTACTTAAATTCAAGTGTGTGACTGAAGCGAAAGGTCACTGTATTTACCACAACCAAAATGTCAACAAATAAACGTTCTGTCTCCTGCTTCCTCAAATCAGCACGCGAGGAACAGCACAATGCTCTAAGACCTCCACAGAGATATTAAATGAAAGCATTAATCTATACAAAATATGTTAATTTCTGGTCTACCTAGCCCACAAGAACAGAAAGGAAAATGTGTCAGGAATGAAATCCTTGCATTGTAAATAATCCTTTCATAAGTCTTATTAAGAAAGAATCCCTGAGAATCATTGTGGTGATTCTGGTAGATGTGACCCGGGACATGGGACAGGTGGGTTCTGAAGGCAGTGGAATTATTGAGTTCCTGTGTAACTTCAGACAAACTGCTTTGACCACCCCCGACCCTCACATTTAGCCACCTGTACAAGTGGTGATAAAACTTACCTTAAGAATGACTGCTGTGAAATGGAACAGAAAACTGAAAATGGTGCAATTGCGGTACCCCACAAAACCTAAAACATATCAGATGCCATCTCCAATAGAATCTTAATAGTAATGGTAGTGAGGGTGTGATTGTGGTGACTGCGAGTGTGAGTTTTCCGGACGAAGCCTTGCGTGTCCCTGCAGCTGTGCGCCCACGGTGAAACCTCAACGCCTGTTCTCCCAGGAACCACTGCAGGCTCTGGGCTAAGTGCTGTGCGAGCCGGTAGTAAACTGTTACAACCATCACAGAGAGAATCTGTGTGCTGGAACTTGAGACATCGATGGGAAATGATCAGTATTGTGATATAAACACAGAGGGCTTGGGGACCACAGAGGAGGTGCACTTCATCCAAGGTCCAGGGAGAAAACCCAGCAGAAGGGACCGGCTGTTGTGCTGGTTGCCTGTGCAGTGAGAACTTGAGGAACAATTTTTGGAGAGTATGATAAGCCAGAGTTCAAATGTAATTTCAGTATCTCTGGCTTTTATGGAACATAGAAACTCAATTTCTTCCATAATGTGATATAGCATTCTTAAAAATTTTATATTCTAAAAAATTGTGCATTGAAAATGGGGCTCTTGGCCCTTGGCCCACTCAGTGGTTGGAGTGACAGCCTGCACACCAAAGGGTTGAGGGTTCAATTCCCAGTCAAGGGCACGTACCTGGGTTGCAGATCTGATTCTCGCCCTGATTGGGGCACGTACGGGAGGCAACCAATGGATGTGTCTCTCTCATACTGATGTGTCTTTTCCTCCCTCCCTCCTTCCCTCCCTCCCTCCCTTCCACTTTCTTTCTAAAAAAAAAAAAAAAAAAATCAATGGAAAAAGTATCCTTCGGTGAGGATTAACCCAAAAAAAGAGGAGGTGGGGCTCATTGTCACAGATAACTCTAAACTTATTATAAACAGAATGATAATGAAATACAATGATAATCCAAATAAAAATAACAGCATAGTTAAAGAGAACATGCTACATCCCACAGAACACACAAACAAAATGTTCTGGGAAATGTAGACTTTACCTCAAAAACGTAGCTTAAGGAAACAGGCTAAGACTTGCTGGAGAGAATGAGTCTGAGGACAAGGTCAGAATGCACAGTCGGGAAATCAGCTACAGTGGTAAAGAACAGTGGTCACTGTGAGCCCAGGAGGAGAATGGGCATCGCCTGCAGGACTGCCTCCTCATCTCCTCAGGGATAGTACCCCAGCATTAAATGGCTGGGAAGAGTCACATTGGAACTAGTATAACTTCTCCATTATGTTAACGTGAGCCCATTATTTCTCAAGTGCATATGAGCTTATACACCTCACAAGAATTCCCACTGGTATCTTGCTTGCCACGGATCCTGGCGTGCTGTATGCGCAGATTTAATCTTCATTAACTAAGCATTCCTGTGAACTCCTCCACAGCCCAGTGTCCCCGTGGTAGGACCCTGGGGAAGCTGGTCTCACTATGCACACCTTCCCCTAGTGCCCCTTTGACTGGTACATCCATGGTTTGTGTTCACTCACTCTCTTAATCCTTTGTTAGAGAAAGGTATAACTTACCTAATTGTGAGGGTATTTTAAGGAGATCAACTTATCGGGCACTGTTTTATGCTTAAATACACTATTTAATCTAATCTTTTTTTTTTTTTTTTTTATCCTCACCCGATGACATTTTTCCATTTTTTGTTCAGGTAGAGTGCGGGGGAGAGAGAGGAACAGAGAAAGAGAGAGAAACATCGATGTGAAAGGGACACATCGAGTGGCTGCCACCCGCACAACCGACCAGGGCCGGGGACAAACTGCAACCGAGGTACGTGCCCTTAGCGGGAACCGAACCCGGGTCTCTCAGGACCGCAGGCCGACGCTCTAACCGCTGAGCCAAACCGGCCAGGGCTTTAATCTAATCTTGAAAACCAAACTATGGACTAAGTTTTATATCTTCAGTTAAAAGCAAGGGGGTAAAACTGAGGTTCATGAAGACTGGTTTCTTCCCCCAAAGCGCCCAGGTTGTTGGAGTTGTACTATGAATCCAGATGTGTGTCTCACTACACATTCCTACCCCTTCTTATGCTAGCGCTAAATGATAGCAGTGAGAGGCTTGCTCACTTCAAGGTCAAATTGTTTTCTAATAGAAGTTAAACTCTTAATCAGAAGTGACAAATATTTGCATGACAATGTTGATGACCATGTCCAATTGGGAAAACGGAACGGTGCTCTTATGATACTTAGTTTCTAACATTTTGTATCTACAGTTCCACTTAAGACAATCTGAGAGGGACGTTTAGGGCCTTCTGTTCAAGTGGACTCTCCGGCCATGGAATCCTTGGCCTGTCTCATAAATAGAGCTGCTAAAACTTCTGACAGAAGTAGGGATGGCTTATCTCAGTTAAGAGCTTTAAGAAACACAGAAGGGTTTTTGGATTCCTGCCTAGTTAAAGCGTTTTTTTTTTTTTTCCTCACCCGAGGACATCCTTCCATTTTTTGTACAGATAGAGTGGGAGGGAGAGAGAGGAAGGGAGAGAGAGAGAAACATCGACGTGAAGGGACACATCGAGTGGCCGCCACCCGCACAACCAACCAGGGCCGGGGACAAACTGCAACCGAAGTACGTGCCCTTAGCGGGAACTGAACCCGGGTCTCTCCGGATCGCAGGCCGACACTTTAACCGCTGAGCCAAACTGGCCAGGGCTAAAGCGTTTTTTTAATAAACATCCTAAAAATGTCTTTAGTGTTTTTTTCAGTCACTGAGAATACACTGAAAAGGATCAGTTCATTGTTTTGTACAGTATAAATCTTAACTCGTGGAGGATCCAAATAAAATGACCTTTGTTCTCTTGCCTGCAAATGGAAAAGAAATTCACTCCACACAGGGCTCTAACTCCGAGTTCTGTCCAACTTGTTGGCAGGAAGGATTGTCTTTTTACCCTCGGTGTTTGAAGGTCTAGCCATACTTCCCTAATAACTCCATTATTTGCGTATAGTCGTAATTGATTTTACTTTTAATCATTCATTCAACTGTGCTGGAAATACAATAGCAAAAAATAAAACATACAGGTTCTTCTTCTCTTGCCTCATACGTTCTGGTGGAGGTGTTGAGGGAGCAAATTTCAGGGGAAGATCTGAAGCAATAAATAACTTACTTTCAGGCACCCTTTCTGAAACGGATCAAGAATCAACTATATCCTTAAGCAGGAAAGTTAGAATCCATCATCACATAATATGAAAGGGGAGCACATATTGTTTCTTACATATTAATCATTTAATGTATTTTTGAAATATTGTTTTACATGCTCAGGGACTGTGTTTATCTGATTAGCCCTTACTAGGTCTTTTGACACAGAAGAGAATGGGGTTCTCAAGAAATGGAACACATGGTAATTTTTAATAAGGCATGCAAGGTACAAAACATCTGTTGAAATGCTAGATTGTATAGAACGGTGCTGGCAGGAAGAGGCTTCCTCCCAACATCTGGGTGGGCACTACGCCGAGGCATCGCTGGCTAATTGCACTTCCCCAAAATTGCCACAGCAATATATCTTGTGTCACAGGCTCTTTCAGAACTTTGATACTCTTTCCATCAAAAGATAAAGTCTGAAAGCTGTCCCTGCAAAAGGGGTTATATATTGTGGCACACATCTTGTAGTAGGGAGTGACATGGCCTGGATTCCAGGACTAGGTAACAAAGGTAATGCAGATTCTAGCTGACTCTCTTTCTCTCGGGACATGACCTAGAGACCCATGAGCTCCATCTCTCATGAAGCTTCCATCTTGAATAAGCCACACGACAACAGAACAAGATGTTAACATAACCCCAACTATTTTAGTTCCTAGTTAGTGGAGTCTTCTTAGAATCAACCATTAGAAACATAATTGAATGCACTATCCCCAGGCTTCTAGCTGACCCAGAGGATGCCCTGTGCAGCAGAGATAAGCTGTCCCCATAGAGTCCTGCCTGAATTGCAGATTAATAAGATTGGCTTCTTTCATGTAGTAATATGCATTTAAGTTTCCTCCATGTCTTTTTATAGCCTGATAGCTCATTTCTTTTAGATGTCAAATAATATTTCATTATATGGATATACCATAGTATATTCATCCATTCATTTACTAAAGAACAACTGGGTTGCTTCCAAGTTTTGGCAGCTATGAATAAGGCTGCTATAAATATCTATATGCAGGTTTTTGTGTGGACATAGTTTTTAACTCACCTTATGAAACATCAAGGAATGATATTACTAGATTTTATTATAAACGTATGTTTAGTTTTGTACAAAACTACCAAACCGTGTTCCAAAGTGGCTTTACCATTTGACATTCACACCAGTAATAAATAAGAGTTTCTGCCTGGCTAGTGTGGATTGAGCATTGTCCCATTGACTGAGAGGTCTTGGTTGAATTCCAGGTCAGAACACACCAGCGTTACAGGCTTGATGTTCAGTAGGGGGTGTGCAGGGGGGGTGTGTGCAGGAGGCAGCTGATGATGTTTCTCACATCGATGTCTTCCTTCCTCTCTCTTTCTAAAAAATCAATAAAAACATATATATTTTTAAAACAAAGTGTTTCTGTTGCTCCATACTGTCCCAGGCATTTGGTGTTGGATTTTAGCCATTCTGATCGGTGCATAGGGGTTTCTTATTGTTTTTTGTGTGTGTGTTTTGTTTTTGTTCTAATTTTTTTATTTAGAGAGAGAAAGGGAGCAGGAGAGAGAGAAAAACATTGAAGTGAGAACAAAACATAAATCAGCTGCCTCCTGCATACCCCCTACTAGGGATAGAGCCCCAAAACCCGGGCATGTGCCCTGATCATGAATTGAACAGTCAACCAACCAACTGAGCTACACTAGCCAGACCTCTTTTTGCTTTAATTTGCAATTCTCAAATGACATGTGATGTAGAACATCTTTTCTATGCCTATTTACCAAAGCTATAATCTTTGGTGAGGTGTCTGTTCAAGTCTTTTGTTCTTTTTTGTTTTGTTTTGTTTTATTATCAAGCTGTTACTTTTTTTGTTTGTAAATTTTACGAGTTCTTTATATATTTTGGGTAACATTTATTTATCAGACACAGACTTACAACTCTTTTCTCTCAGTCTGTGGCTTGTCTGCCCATGCTCTTGGCATTGTCCTTCTCAGAGCAGTTTTCAATTTTAATGAAGTCCAGCTTATCAGTAATGTTTCTTCATGGGTTGTAGCTTTGGTGTTGTGACTTCATATTTTTTAACAAAGTTTTCTCAGCCCAGAATTAAGTGGATAGCTGAAGCAATATGGTTTAAATCTTGTCATAAAGTGACCTTTTATGTGAGAAAAGAGAAGTAAAGGTTTGGGGCGATGGATGAAGAAGGTGAAGGGATTAAGAAGTGTACACTGGTTATTAGACTGAGGAACCTCAAAGGGAAGGGAGCAGGGGTGGGAAGAGATAAACCAAAGAAAGTCTATGCATATATGCATAACCAATGGACACAGACAGCAGTGTGGGGAAGACAAGAGAGAGGTGTGAGCAGGGAGGAGAGGGTCAATGGGGGCAAAAATGGAGGACATCTGTAATACATTCAACAATAAAAATAAGTTTAAATAAGTAAATAAATAAAAATCATAATTATAATAATAAAATTTATGTAGCATGTATTAAGTTGCTGGAAAACATCTAAGAACTTTACACTTAATATCTGATTCCATCTGCACCACAACTATGCATGAATGGTACCATAACCCAGCAGTCCTTTACGAGTTAGTCGTGAAACTCAGAGAGATTAACAGCACTCTGAAGGTCATGGCTCTGGTTAGTGACAGGGCCCAGATCCCAACACAAAAGACCCAGGATTCCAACCCGCTCAGGATTCTACAGCATCCACTTATTTTTTTCACTTCACTACCTCAAGAATGTTCCTAGACACCAAGGAGCAAGTGTTGAGACTCACAAGATGTGGGGATGGTTGTAACTGCAGTAAGAAAAGGTTCCAGTGGTTTGAGAGAATGAAGCAAAGGCCTCTGCAGTTTCTTGTTCACGGCCCAGGGTCCTTGGAGCTTCCCTCCTTCCATTCCTTTGTATCATTTAATTATTAGCAGCCCTGGCTAATCATTAGTTATACACCATCAATTATGCTTACATTATCATTTCAAATAGACACAATGTCTGATTGATTTGACTGAAAGAACTCCCCTGTTTAATTGTCAGTTTGCATAAATTCGCATGCAGTGAGGTGTTGCATTGTGATTTATTACTCACTGAAAACAGCAGCAACCTGAGCAACAGGAGGCTTGGTCTCACAGATTATTGCCATTTTCATCAGGAAAGACATTTCCTTAAAACTGACTTTCCTTAGTCTGGAATTGTGATGAGTTTTCAAGTTGAAGTGAACATGAGGTTTGTGGGGAGATGCTAAAAGGGAACACGTACCCATGACCACTAGCAAGACTTCTGCCTGCAAGTAATGGAAACTCTCCTGCACCTGCCCAGTGGTCTGATGGCAGGGCAGTGGTTTGCATGCTCACTGCAGTGATGGCTGACCCCCAGGCCAGGGAGCTGAATTCTTCCTACTTTTCCTACTGACTGGAAGTGAGGTTTCAGACAAGGTGAGTGAGGTAAATTTACTTTAAGCAAATTTATTTTAAGTCTGTTTTCCTTGAAAATAGCATTTATGTCCAGCTGGTGTTGCTCAGTGGTTAGCATCGACCCATACACCAAGAGGTCGCCGATTCGATTCCTGGTCAGGACACATGCCCAAGTTGTGGGCTCAATCCCCCGTGAGGGCATGCAGGAGGCAGCCCATTGATGTTCTCTCTCATCAATGTTTCTCTCTCTCTCCCCCTCTCCCTTCCTCTCTCTCTAAAACCAATGAAGGAAGAAAAAAAAAGCATTTATAAGTGCCTAGTATGTGCTAGGCATGTATTAGGAATTATACATAATTTGTTCACAGTTAATACAACAACCTTTGAAGTTGATGAAGCTATCATATTTTTAAAGGTCACTGATTTGACAAGGACAAAGCTGCAATAGACCCCAAATCTAAGAAACTCTACTCTCTTCTATATTATCTCAGTACCCATGAGTAGCTATTTGACTCATGAGCCTAGAAGAATCTAGAGATAGTGTTATTCATTTGAGACCCGTATTTTTGGAGGCATATTAAGATGGATTCTTCCATCTCCTGTGGGGATCTTTAGTAAAGCCACTGCTGGCCCAGGGTTGGTTTCAGCCAAAGCACGATCACACAATATATTTTCTGGATTTTTGTCCCTGATATACTTTAGAAACAATGGATAGTTACAGTTTCCAAAGAATATCAAAGTTGTAGTAAATGCCAATCTCTATGATATTCTTGGAATTAAGTATTTTAAGCCTCACTTTACAGATGTGAAAACTCTGTGCTTGATCTCACACTAATTACCCAAGATAAACCAAAGAACTATATAGGCAAGCGTCACAGTAACTTAAAGTTAACAATAGTTTGCCCTGGCCGTTTTGGCTCAGCGTTAGAACGTCTGCCCACGGACCAGAGAGTCCAGGGTTCAATTCCTGCTAAGGGCACGTACCTTGGTTGCAATTTGTCCCCGGCCCCAGTTAGGGTCATGTGGGTGGCAGCTACTCGATGTGTCTCTCTCATGTGAATGTTTCTCTCTCTCTCTTCTTCCTTCTCTCCCTCCCACACTATCTGAAGATAAATGCAAAAAAAATGTCCTCGGGTGAGGATAAAAAAAAAAAAAGTTAACAATAGTTCATTAAGTTTAAGTCCTCAATAGGTTTGAGGAAATAATAGTATATATTTTAAAAAGAACACAAAGTAATAGATACAAAATAAGCAAGCATGTATTTGAATGGATGCAGAAGTGATGGATATAAAAAAAGTAATCAGTAGAAAACTGGAAAGGAAACACGTATAATCATGAAATTTAAAAGTGTACTCAACAGCTGGAGTAACAACTTGGCTAGGCATCGTTGAAGAGTATATTTGCAAATTGGAAAATATTACTAAAGAATTTATCAATAAAAAACATATAAATAGAAACATCAAAGAAGGAGAAATTAACAAACAACATGAAGAGGAATGACACATAACAAGCTCTAAGGTGGAACTTTGAACTCCTCCTTTGAAGCCATTGGCTGTGGAGTGGATGTGATCTATCCTCCGTGTATATTAGAGAAAGAGTAAATGTGAGACAGTAAGTCTTAATGAAAGGCAAATGTTTGGAGTCAACCAGAACTTCTTTTTCTTAGCAAAGTCTTCTTTTCTTTTGGGCACAGAAGCTAGTCAATACAGTACATCAATGTTTTGCAACCTTTATTTGGTTGTTAAAATATCTTGACTCAGAACTGCTTTCAAACAGAAGGTTGAATCCTACTCAGAATTGTTTCCATTCTTGAGAAAAAAAACTTCTTCATCTTTGCTGGTTTTCAGAGGCGTGTCTATCATATAGCAACATGAAAAAGAGGCTCTGGTTGATGAGATTGTTCTGATACAAAGAAAAAGCTAGAGTCCCATGTTAAATAGCTTGGGCTATGGCACAGGTGTCTGTGTTGAGGAAGGAAACAATTGTATTTACCTATTATGACACTAGCTCATATACAAGGTGGGCAACTTGCTAGTAGGGGGTTTCTTCAACTCTGAAGTAATGTGTAGAATACACTGGATAATAGATGCACGTGAATTAAGATTATACCATTTTCTAACTTGGGATATGAAAGTAACCCTATTTTAAAACATTTTTTTCTTGCTTTTGTTTTTACTTTTTATTATTTTGGACATCATTTAATTTTTAAATCTCAAATATATTTAAGCTTCTATAATAAAATGTCTGCATGAAGCCTGTTTTCGTGTCAAAAGTAGCCACATCCTGCTGTACTCTAGCTGATTTTACTTCTTGATTATGATTATTTAAAGAGAGTAGAATTAGAAATGAAGGAGAGGTTAGTTATATAATGCCTTCAAAAATATTTGAGTGGTAATGTGTTTTAAATATTTAATAGATATGCGTTGCCACTACAAGTTCTAAGATATTGTAATTGCACATAAAGCCCTTGTTCTCCTTATTTTAAATGCATTCAGGGAGAGTTATTCAAATAGAAATGATATTTCTAAGATGAAAATGATAGAATTATAAGTCTTATACCCATACTTAGTATGCAGTCTTAGTAAGTAACAGGTTTTTATAAGAATAACATATTATTGTTATTCATTCGAACTAATTGGATGTAAAGTACTGTGAATTTTTAAAAGTACAGTACTGAGTTTGTTTCTGAAATAGCTCATACTTTTGTTGAAATATATTTGGTTTCTCTACCTACAAGAACCAATTGTATTCTGAAATAAATATTATAGTTTTCTCAGTAATGGTACAATGACACCAACATTTATTAATATACAGTATATTAAGTATCATTTATGTATTGTCTCAGAAGCAGTAAATGCCACCTGATTTCTGCTCCATTATGTTTACGATATGGTAACTGGAAAGATACTATCATCATGTAAAATATTTTTCATCTTCACTACGGAATTGCTAACATTTTAAAAATTAGTTGAAGTTAAAGACATCTGATTTAGGTAATGGTAGTCAAGGCAATGACAGTTTGTACAATATTGAGATTAACTGTGAAATGATGCTCATCATCTGAGGCCCAAACTGAATCCCCTCTCTGCTAGAGAAATTTATCTGATTAAATTCAGGCCATACAAAGTTAGAAATAAGCCTTAGAATATATCATGTCATACCCCTATACCAGAATTTCTTCGATGCTTTTGTATCAACCTTATATCAGCAGCACATCTCAAAATCACCCATTATATCATACTCTTAAAAGAGTGAAGCCCAGAAATCTGAATATAAATCGGCACTCCAAATGATGTTATGCCTCATAAAGCTGTCAAACCACTGCTCCAGCTGGGCTTAAAATGCTTTTTTGACAACTTTTCCAATGGTTGAATGTCTTTGGAGAAAAAAAAGATGCTACTATACCACGCTCAGATGCTGCTCATAATCATGGCCGATGTATTACAAATATAAATAGACCTAATTATTTGTCAAAATTTATTGATTCAAACCATCTATTTCAGCTTTATGAAATTACAAAGATACAGCTAAACTTTGAAACACCTTTTAACAATTTATGTAATGTAAATTAGTTATATCCTTCCATTCTTATGTTTAATAGATACTTTATAACTTTCTCATGACATGGTTTCAGGCTTCCTAACTCTACTGCCATACAGACGTATTAATATCCTGATAAACTTTTATTGATCATATATTTTTTTCTTTATTAATTTTAGAGACAGAGGGAGAGAGAGATAGCAGAAACATCAGTGAGAGAGAACATCGATTGGCCGCCTCCTGCATGCCCTTCACTGGGGATTGGGCCCTCAGCCTGGGCATGTGCCCTGACAGGGAATTGAACCGGTGACTTTTTGGTGCATGGGTCGACACTCAACCAGTGAGCCACACTGGCCAGGTTTTTTATCGATTATGTCCTCTTAATGTAGAGTATATAAAATCAAATGCAGTCCTTTGGGTGATAGGTTGGGTCCTATGATTAAAGAAGTGCACGAATAGAAGAATAACACTTAAGAGAAAATTAACATCTTTGAAAACCTGCCATGTCACTGGCACTACCCAAGTTCTCAACATGCATTGTTTTCCATATTTCAGCATGAAAGATATGAGTCAGAAAATTTATTATTAAATATTTTAATATTTGCCTTGATATCACATCATAAACTAAGGTAGCACTGGTGTTCATAACTCTGGCCATCAGAGCTTGTGTTGGTTTTCTACATTCTGAACTTATAAAGGGGTTTATTATCTTTACCCTAAACAATGAAAATTCTATTGAGCTCAAGGGTATCTGTAATTGCTCAGAGAAATGTGAGAAATATTTCTTTCAGATGTATAAAAGAATTAAGTCTCATGATATCTAGTTAAAATAAGCAATATTATGATCATCAATTTTATTATCATGACAAATATTAATTTAATGCTCAAGATTATCTAGTTATTACACTAATGAAATTCCCATTCATCATACAACTTAATCCTCAAAGTAACATTATAATATAACTACTGTTGTAAGTTCTCATTTTAATGATAACTTTTCAGGCACCAAAGATAAGGACAAGAACCAAAAAGCTTCTAGGGAGAATAAACAGATCATGTACAAAAGAAAGAAAGAGAACATCATCGGGATTCTCAGCAGCCACTTTGGGAATGGAATAGCTTTCATATTTTCACTGGAAATATAGCTAAAGGAAGAATGGCTCCTGGGATGTTATGGTAGAAAATGATGGGAACTGAGAAAAGAACCAAACATCTTATGAATATATTGAGAAAAATTTTGTTGGGCTCCCTCTCTTCCTACTTCCTTTCTTTCTTTCTTCCCTTCTTCCTCACTCTGTCTTTCCTTTCTTTCTTCTTTTCTTCCCTCTATGATTTTCTTTTGAAATTGAGCTTAAAAACTAAGCCACTAAAGAAAAGGCATTTATTAACTTCCAGGAAAACAACAACAACAAAAGAGTAAAATAAAGTTATGTAAGAATGAAATATATATTATATTATATGGCTCAGACACAAACAACCTGTCTACTTCATAATATATTCAGTGTTTAATATTTATACAAATAAAATGTATAATATAAATATATTTGGAAAAATGGGAAACATTCTTGTGTGTGTGTACTTGAGTGAGGTTATGAGAAAAGAGTTAAAACACATTTCTGTAAGAAAAAGTTCACAGATAACTTTTATTTTTATCCTCACCTGAGGACTTTTTTTTTTTTCATTTATCTTCAGATAGAGTGGGAGGGAGAGAGGGGGGAAGAGAGAGAGAGAAACATCAGTGTGAGAGAGACACATTGACACACAGATAACTTTTTAATAGAAAAAAAGGGGGAGATTTTTATTATAAAGCATGCTGTTTTCTTCCAGTTTCAGTTACAACATATAAAGAACTTGGTAGTCATTACTCCCGTTCTTTCATCAAGAAATAGCTGAAAGAAACTGATAATTGTGACTTTTACCAAATCCATGAAAGCACTGAGGTCCCAAAGCAAATATTCACCCTATAATGTGGAGAGACAACAGAATCCAGAGAGTTGCAGCTAGTTGATGCTTAGTTAGACCAAATACTGGAGTCATAAACTGATAGTTTAATGAAGAATAAGTACACCATACTTACATAAAGCTACCCATATTAAATTTAATAAAAGTTAAACCCAACTTGTTACTTTAACCTGATTTTTCTTTGAAAACTAGAGCTTATATGTTAAAAGTTTTCTGGTATACTTCACAATTGAGCAGTTTTAGTTCTGTATGACCCTAAGGAACAGCTTGACTTTCAAGGCCCTGGCTAACACTGACCGCCCAGACACAGGACTTCACTGATTAAAAACAACAACAACAACAGATGATCCACTCAAGGATACTGATCATGAAAATACATATCGGGACCAGCAAGCACACTGCTCACATGACCTCAGCTCCTTCCCCTGATCTCTTTGTTCTGCTGTTCTTCTCCCTCCTTATAAAAACCTCCACCTGCCCTGAGATCTTAAGGTGGGTTTTTGAGGACTGGGAAAAGTCCTCCAACTTCTCAAGATTCCAGCACTTAAATAAATCTCTTTCCTTTTACCAGCACCTGACTCACGAGTCTGGCTTTCTTGCAGCAGGCAACAGAATGCAGATTTCGGTTACAATAGGATCACTTAAAGGGTACTTTTTACAAGTTGCTCAAGGCTGAGTATAGACTGGTGTGAGAGGAAGACACAGCTGTTAGCTGCAGTCTTGGGTGTATGTTGGAAGGGGGGGAGCATATTTTCAAGGTTTACCTCCAAGAGTCACATCAGGTCCTCGTAGGTAAAACTCGGGAACTATTGATTGCCTCAAGGCTCTGGCAGCTGGAAGGCAGGAGCAACCGCTGTGAAATACACACAGGATATTTCACACATGAAGCTTCTGCCAGAAAATATAAACAGAGGGAACATCGTCTAAGTCATTCTATGAGGTTACCACTATGTAAAGAGGCTAAGGAAGAAAAGTCATATGATTGCATCAATTAATAGAGGAAAACATTTGATAAATTTTAACAGTCAATCATAAAAATACTCAGCAAACTAAGAACCATTTATGCCATCTGGTGTATAGATTATTGTGAATTAAATTATTTAAGAAACAAACAGTGTATGAAGGATGCTATCACCCTCCTTGTCACCCTAAAACCAGGAAGTAAATATCCCAAGTAAAGGGTACCTTCCCTGTATCAGGAAAGTAGAGGTATCCTTTTCATCCTTTGGGGAAGAGAATGCTGTATAAACAAACCTTGTTACTTCTTCACTAATTTGCTACCCCAAGCCCAAACCTCTTTGTTTTGTCCATTTTTAAGCTAAAACAATATGATACCATCATACAGCTATTAGAATGGCTATAATCCAAAAAGCCACTGGCA
This sequence comes from Molossus molossus, assembly GCF_014108415.1. Lineage (NCBI taxonomy): Eukaryota > Metazoa > Chordata > Mammalia > Chiroptera > Molossidae > Molossus > Molossus molossus. Next base: position 19,809,151 of record NW_023425344.1, read on the forward strand.
ATACCAGTATCTGGGCAGGGATATAGAACACCAGGAACACTTACTTATGCTGGTGGGAATGCAAAATGTCATAGCTACTGTGGGAACAGTTCAGCAGTTTATTACAAAGCTAAACAGGGTCTTATCATATGATCCAGGAAATACACTCCAAGGTATTTACAAAACTTAGGTGAAAACTATTGTGCCCGCGCGCGCGCACACACACACACACACACACACACACACGTCCCTTGAATGTTCATAGTACATTTACTTAGAATCACCAAAATTTAGAAACAACTAAGATGCTCTTCAGTAGGTAAATAGATAAACTGATACATTTGTATAATGGAATATTATTCGGTGATTAAAAATTAACTGCCAAGCCATACAAACATGTGTAAATATTTATGGATATAAACATATACACAGGTTAGTCTACCCACAAATATTTTCTTGCACCGTCAGCTGAGAGAACCTAGATATGACAGCCCAGAATCAAAGACAGCACTTAGGACACAGATCGAGCTTTTCAATGCTGTTCTCCAATAAAAAGACCTAGAGCTACTTGAAATATAATGGCTGATTCTAAGACTGGGACAGGAAATAAATAAGACAATCCTGCAGTATCTTCTAGTGCAAGAAAGTAAAGAAGGACTCAAAAATAAAACAAACAACAAGAACAGAAATGCCCAAATTGATGAGGGTATGACAAAAGGTTACATGTGTCAACTGAAAGAGGATCCAACGGCCACCGCTGAAAAAGTTAAGTTGCATAATAAATCAAGTACTATTGAATTATACCACAAAGTATAAAATAGTCATCCTAGAGTAAATAAATACTTGAACAAACAAACAGTAGAGAAGTGACATATCTGTGCAGAAAAATTCCAGTAGTTTATGTAGATATATCCTTCTCAAGAGATAGAACATAATTCCCCATATCTTCACTGTGTTCTGGGCATAATGACTTCCTTCCAAGGAGAACAGTAAGGGATAGGGTAACTTTCAGTAACTGTCAGAACCTGACAAACACTACCTCAGCCAGCTGATCCAGATTAACAACAGTGATAAGTCAGGTTGAGAGCATGTGTCCTTGATATGATGTGATGAAAGTGGCACTTTATTTCTATAGTCGTCCTCCAAAAACCTATCACCTTGTCTGATCACAAGAAAAACATAAAAAATCCAATTGAGGTATTCTCTATGAAATACCTAACTAGTACTACTCAAAACAGTCAAGGTCCTCAAAAACAAGGAAAGTTTGTGAAACTGGTGTAGGGAAACTAGGTAAGAAATACATGGGACTTTTGTGTGCTATTTTCTCAATTTTTCTATAAACCTAAAAGTGTTCCAAAAACAGTTTAGTGTGTGTGTGTGTGTGTGTGTGTGTGTGTGTGTGCGCGCGCGCATATATACATATATAGGTAGCAGAGAGGAAAAGGCTTGCAGTGCTTAGAGAATAATTGCTTTCCTTTTTAAACTTTTAGTATTTTTCAATAAAATAATTTGTGCAAACAACAACAACAGAAAACAACAACAAAAGATAAGGAGGGAAAGAGGAAGGAAGAAAGGATAAAAACTATAGAAAGGAGGAAGGGAGGGAGGAGACAAGACTTAGTTTAACCTGCCCCAAATTACCCAGGTAATAAAAGGTAAAATTTGTATTTAAATGAAGTTCATTGTGATGCTAAAGCCCACAAAATGAATCACTTGTTTTTCCTTTTGTGAAAGGAAGACAACATGGTTAGAAGGACAGCTTGGCCTCTCATGCTTAACTACATCTAAAAGGTAAGCAACAAGCAACTTCATTTACAGCTAAAAGGTAAGAAACTTCATTTCTCACCCCATCAAACCATTTAATTGAAAATGCTCTCAGTGCCTGATGTTACTAAGTTGAACAACTTCAAATGTTGCAAAGAGTTAAGTCAATTCTACCTGCTTTGGCTTTAAAGCGTCTTAAGAACTGATCTTCATAACCTCTCTTCTCATATCTTTTCTGGGTCATCATTGGGTTTTGATTTATAAAGCAAGATTCTGGGTTGTAACCTGAAGTGGATGGGGAAAGATTCAGCAACTGTCTACAAAATGAAATCTTGCTTGGGGACATTAAGAAGGAACTAACCTCTGTTGGGTTGGAGTGAGAAAGTTCTTATTGCAATGTTTAAAAGCTACTTTGCACATAAATTCAGTAGAGAATAATATGTGACATTTTTTAGGCCAGGCATACTGTTACTATTTTTCAATGTTTTGTGTTACTTCTGTAGTTAATAGAAGGAGAGTGGGCTGGGTTATCCCCGCTCCCCCTCCTATTTTTAGTAACCCAGAAGGATGAGGCTAATTTTTTTGTATAATTATTTTAAGACTAAGTTAGAGAATTCTTTTTCTTGATTATTTTCTCCTGTTGTTTTTTCAATTGAAAGGAGATGAAACCTTTTGAATCAGTTCTGATTGTCTAGACTGAAAACAGTTTTAACGATTTTGGATCTAACCCCTGAAGTTGGTGGTGGTTGTGATGATGGAGGGGAGAGGGCCTTGTCTGCCCAGGTTGCTGCTGGGGATGGATTTCTTGCAATATCTAAAGAAAAATAATTTTCTGACACTTGCATAGGAGAATGAGTGATTTTTATTTGCATGGAATTAAATCCCTGGGTTTCTAAAGTCCCATTTTCCTTAGTCCAGTCATAGAAGTATAGCTGGGTTTCAGCAGAGCTAAAATCAGAGTCAGAGTCCAGAGTTTCCATCCCATCTCTGCATGGTCCAGTCTGGCATCAGGCCAGCTTAGCTTGTGTTTCCCTCCCACAGTCCATTAGTCCATTGCGTGTGGGGTTCACATGATCATGGGCCATGTGGGCCAGCACAAGGAAAGCCAAAAGCAAGCCAAGAGTACAGGAGTCATGAGCTAAACATTCCAGGACAGAGAGAAAACTTCTTTGTTTAGGAGATTATGTATTCCCAAATTTTCACGTGCTTGCCATGGCCACAACTATTCTGTCCAATGATCCCTGTTCCCAGGTGTGATTGACAAGCAAGTATCTTCCTTATGACACCCCAACTTTACTGGACATGTGCTTATTTTTCCTTTGTTGGATTTCTTCCCCAACTGTTTTGCTGTTGAAATAGGCTGGTGGTTCCCTGTGGATGCAAAGTTGCTGCATCCTGGTGAAGTTGCCCAAATGACATGGCTATAATGTCTGGCCTTCCCTTTGCTCCTTTCCTACTATTAATAACTGGCTAATCACAATGTTAGCAGTTGTTTTAGAGCTCATTCTAACTTTTCATGGGGCCACAAAAGCTTTCTCTGCTGTTTTTAAGAAGGGGAAAAATGTCTCTCTGCCCTGAAGATTAATAAAAATGACTGGGGAAACAAAACACCAATTATTTGTTTATGTGGAACAGTATTATGAATGATAATTAGAAAATATGGTCATTCGAATTTATCTTTATAACAGCTCATGATGTAGGAAAACTATAAAATGAATTTTTAAAAATAGTTACTAATTGCCTTTATTGTTTCAACTGATGTAAAATGACATAAAAGCCACTTCTTCCCTTCCAAGTCCCATTTCAAATGTTAAAACACTCAGACTATAGCTTATACTCAGTTGTAATTCAATGCATGTGTGTTGTCTTTTCCATTTTAATTGACACATTGAACATATAGCATTATTATATTCATTTTATTTGTTTTATTTCTTATCCTCATCTGAGGACTATTTGTATTTATCTTTCAGACAGAGCGGGAGGGAGAGAAGGAGGGAATGAGAGAGAGAGACATCAATGCAAGAGAGACACATTGACTGGCTGCCACCCACACTATTCCGGCCGAGCCGGGTACAAACTGCAACCAAGGTACATGCCCTTAGCGGAAACCGAACCCGGTTCTCTCTGGTCCAAAGGCTCTAACCGCTGAGCAAAACTGCCCAGGGCAATTTTATTCCTTTTAAATTAAACTAATTTTCTTGTGAACTCAAAGGATTCTGTACATTAGATTGTATTTTATTGAATTGTGTCACATTATTTTAAATGATTCTTTAATATTATGGGAATGCACCAGCACAGCATAAGAGTCACATCATTGGTAGTTTAGCTGAACATTAGCCCGGTCACCTTGGATAAGCTGCATGATCTTTTGGAGTTTTAATTCTCAAATTTTAAAGGAGAATAATAACATCTGCTCACTGCATCTTCCAGGGTCATTATCATGGGAGAATTGCTTTGAAATTCTAAGATACCGATTAATTTTAAGAATGATTATAATTAAATATTTGAAATCTATGCCATCACTTGATTATGCAAGATTAAACTTTTGCAAGCAAAGATTTAAATTTATTCATTCAAAGTTATATAAAGTTTTACATGCCAAAAAATTCATATTTTACATATAAGACAAAATGAAGAGGCTATATTCTATTTTTATGTCTGTAATTTGCTTAGTGTAACAATAAGAAGTAATATTTGTAATGTAGTAATAGCACATACTCTTGTACATACCCCTGTCCGTCCCTCATATCCCCTGACCATGGCAAATATGATATTCTTTACTAGTAGTCCTGGAATCAACCTCATAAATCTTCTAACCATGATAAAAATTTTTGTCATCCTTGCTTTATAATCGAACACACTTTTGCTTAGGTTCTCTCACTGTAGTCTTAATTAAACCAGTGCTCCTGGGAAAGCAGGCCCGTGGTTTCGGAGCTTTGCAGGGAGTTAGAAGAGCTCCGTGGTTTTCCAGACGAGCCCCTAAATAGAAGCTATAACTTAATGCTGTCAGCTTATCCCAAGTCATATTCTGATTTTGGGAGATACGGAAATTTTATTATATACCTAGAAGCAATAAAGCCTAGAGTGCTGACTCCTACTGAAACACATGGAAGACTAATGTATAAAGTCAGAAGATCTGTGTATTCATTGCAATGAAAACCATAACTAATCACCAGAACTGATATTTATTTGGGCCTGGAGATGTCATCATTTTTTTTTCTTGATGTAAGCCAGTGAAAAGCCAGATTATAGATGACTGCTTTAAGATGATGTTATCAGAAGAAAGAGGTTTTGCGTATAGTACCCGAATGTCTAAAAACATAAAATTTATATATTCTGATGTGACTATCCTCAAGCCAGGTATCCCGCTGTTAGTAAGAATCAGTCAGATGGCCTGCTGAGCGCTCTTGGCCTTAAACAATACTGACAGCACTGGTCTTTATTATTATTCTTTTTCTTTTCTTTTCTTTTTTAAATTAATTAATTTATTTTTGTTACAGATTTTTCTCCTTTTCCTCCCACTGATTCTCCTCCCCCACCCTTCCCGCCCTGCCCCAGCTTTGTTGTCCATGTCCATTGTTCATGCATACATGCATATAAGTTCTGTGGTTTATCTCTCCCGAACACCCCCTCTTCGAGGAATTGTCAGTCTGTACCACACTTCCACGTCTCTGTGACTACCCCATTCCTCAGAATGTTATGTTTATTATATTCCACAAATAAGTAAGATCATATGACACTTGTCTTTCTCTGTTTGTCTTGTTCGCTTAGGATTTTACTTTCCAGGTCCCTCCATGTAGTCTCAAAGGATAAGAGATCTTTCTTTCTTACAGCTGGACAGTACTGCATTGTGTATATGTACCACTGCCTTTTTATCCATTCATCTACTGATGTACATTTGGGCTGTTTCCAGATCTTAGCTATTGTAAATAGTGCTGCTACAAACATGGGGGTACATATATTCTTTCTGATTGGTGTTTCAGGCTTCTTAGGGTATATTCCTAGAAGTGGGATCACTGGGTCAAATGGGAGTTCAATTTTTAATTTTTTGAGGTAGCACCATATTGTTTTCCATAGTGGCTGAACCAGTCTGCATTCCCACCAGCAGTGTACTAGAGTCCCCTTTTCTCCACACCCTTGCCAACACTTGTTGTTTGATGATTTGATGATGGCAGTCATTCTGACAGGTGTGAGGTAACACCTCATTGTTGTTTTAATTTGCATCTCTCTGATGATTCATGATGTTGAGCATTTCTTCATGTGTCTCTTAGCCATTTGTAAGTCTTGTTTGGAGAGGTATCTATTTAGTTCCTCTGCCCATTTTTTAACTGGGTTCTTTTTCTTCATTTTGTTGAGTTGTATGAGCACTCTATATATATAGGAAACTAACCCCTTATCTGATATATCATTGGCAGTTATTCTCTCCCATACAGTGGGTTGCCTTTCCATTTTGGCGATTGTATCTTTTGCTGTGCAGAAGCTTTTGAGTTTGATGTAGTCCCATGAGTTCATTTTCTCCTTTGTTTCTGTTGCCTTAGGTGATGTATCAGTGAAAATTCTACAGCGTATGATGTCTGAAATTTTGTTGCCTACATTTTCTTCTAGGATTTGTTTGGATTCATGAGTCACATTTAAGTCTTTTATCCATTTTGCGTTTATTCTTGTGTATGGTCTAGTTTCATTTTTTTGTATGTAGCTGTCAATTTATCCAAACACCATTTATTAAAGAGGCTGTCTTGACTCCACTGTATGCTTTTGCCACCTTTGTCAAATATTAATTGAGCATATTGTTTTGGGTCCATTTCTGGATTTTCTGTTCTGTTCCACTGGTCCATATGTCTGTTCTTGTGCCAGTACCAGGCTGTTTTGATTATAGTGGCTTTGTAATATAACCTGAAATCTGGTAATGTGATCCCTCCAACTTTATTCTTCTTTTTCAAGATTGCTGTGACTATTTGGGGTCTTTTTTGGTTCCATATGAACTTTTGAAGTATTTGTTCTAGTTCTGTAAAATATGTCATTGGTATTTTGATGGGGATTGCATTGAATCTATAGATTGCTTCGGGTAGTATGGACATTTCAATGATCTTAATTCTTCCAAACCATGAACAAGGTATGTGCTTCTACTTTTTTATATCTTCCTCTATTTCTTTTTTCAATGACCTGTAGTTTTCTGCAAATAGGTACTTTATTTCTTTGGTTAAGTTTATTCCGAGGTATCTTAATTTATTTGCCGCAATGGTAAATGTGATTGTTTTCTTAGTTTCTCTTTCTTTGAGTTCATCATTGGTGTATAAGAATGCCGTCGATTTCTTGACATTAATTTTGTATCCTGTTACTTTGCCAAATTCATTTATTAAGTCTAGTAAATTTTGGATGGAGTCTTTGGGGTTTTCTAAGTATAGTATCAAGTCATCTGTGAATAATGACAGTTTCACTTCCTCCTTTCCAATTTGGATCCCTTTTATTTTTTCTTCCTGTCTGATTGCTGTGGCTAAGACTTCTAGTACTATGTTGAATAAGAGTAACGAAAGCAGACATCCCTGTCTTGTTCCTGTTCTTAAGGGAAATCCTTTTAGTTTCTGCCCATTGAGTATGATGTTGTCTGTAGGTCTTTCATATATGGCCTTTATTATGTTGAGATATGATTCCTCTATTTCTACATTGCTGAGTGTTTTTATCAAAAATGGATGCTGGATTTTGTTGAATGCTTTTTCGGTATCTATTGATATGATCATGTGATTTTTATTCTTTGTTTTGTTTATGTGGTGTATCACATTTATTGATTTGCAAATATTGTACCAGCCTTGCATCCCTGGGATGAATCCCACTTGGTCATGATGAATAATTTTTTTGATGTATTGCTGGAGCCAATTTGCTAATATTTTGTTCAGGATTTTGGCATCTATGTTCATCAGGGATATTGGCCTGTAGTTTTCATTCTTTGTAATGTCTTTTTCTGGTTTTTGAATTAGAATTATGCTGGCTTCATAAAACGAGTTTGGAAGTCTTCTTTCTTCTTGAATTTTTTGAAATAGTTTGAGGAGAATGGGTATTAGTTCTTTTTGAATGTTCGGTAAAACTCCCCTGTGAAGCCATCCGGGCCTGGGCTTTTGTTTGCTGGAAGAGTCTTGATTGCATCTTCATTTTCTCCTGTTGTTATTGGTCTGTTCAAGTTTTCTATCTCTTCCTGGTCCAGTTTTGGGAGACTATGTGTTTCTAGAAATTTGTCCTGTTTGGAGAGGTGTCTACTTAGTTCCTCTGCCCATTTTTTAATTGATATGTACTTATTTATTGCCATTTTTGTTTAGTGTAGTTATACTTTTCTTCCTATTTCTCCTGTTAAATACAGCAGTCCTTTTAACATTTCTTTCAGTGCTGGTTTGGTGCTAATGTATTCCCTTAGCCTTTTTTTTTTTTTTTTTTTTCTGGGAAGCTCTATATTTGACCTTCTTTTTGAATGACAGCCTTACTGGGAAGAGTAGTCTTGGATTCAGATCCTTGTTTTTCATGACCTTGATTATTTCATGCCACTCCCTTCTGGCCTGTAGTGTTTCTGTTGAGAAGTCAGCTGAGAGGGTTCCTCATGGGGGTTCCTTTGTAGGTAACCTGTTACTTATCTGTTGCTGCTTTTAGAATTCTCTCTTTGTCTTTAATTTTTGGCATTTTGATTACTATGTGTCTTGGTGTGGGCCTGTTTGGGTTCTTCTTACTTGGGGCTCTCTGTGCTTCTTGAACTTGAATGCCTTGTTCCTTCACCAAATTAAGAAAGTTTTCTGTCACTAACTATTTCTTCAAATATATTCTCTAACCCTTGCTCATTTTCTTCTTCTTCAGGGACTCCTATGATGCAAATATTATTACGTTTCCAGTTGTCCCACTGTTCTCTTAAGCTGTCTTACTTTTCTTTAATTGTTTTTTTTTTTCCTTTTGGTTTTCTGATTGGTTGATTTTTTTTCTACCCTTTCTTCTTATTCACTGATTTAGTCCTCCGCTTCCTGTACTCTGCTGTTTACACCTTCCAACGTGTTCTTTATTTCTAATATGTCATTCTTCATTTCTTTTTGGTGATTTTTAATTTTCCACTGGTTGATTTTCAACATTTCTATGTCTTTAGTCATGGTGCTCATGTCCTTACACATGCTGTTGAGGTTCCTCAAGATCATGGCTTGGAATTCCATTTCTGTTAACTTGTTTACCTGCACCTCACTTATCTCATGTTCAGTAGAGGTCTCTTGTTCTTTCATTTGGCTTTTGTTTCTGTGTTTCACCATTTTGGCTATCAGAGTGGGCTTTGGAGCCTGCCAAATTTTCCCTGTGGGGTTTGTGTTCTGCTGTTTGTGGTTCCCTCTCCTGGGTTTGGATGAGCCAGGGAGGACCCATGTTAAGCACCACTGTCAAGCTGTACTTTCCTAGTTAGAATTGCTATCCCAGGAATGGTTCAGTTATCCTCTAGCTTTTTGCCTTGATTCTACCAGTAGCAGTTACTTGAAGAACCTTGGCCTCTCAGTTGAGTGAAAAACTCTCTCAGGTGTCTAGCATAAGGAGATTTCCTGAGGGTGGGGCAGATGATGGTTGTTAATGGGCCTCAATTTGCACTTCAATGGCCACTGGGTGGGGTTGAATCTCCGGGGGAGGGGCTGCGGTGCCTCTCCCCAGAGCAGTGGGAAGGAGTAAGATGACCACCATCCTGTGTGGCTGCAACTCAGCAAAAGCTCTGAGTGCCCTCCAAATCCTGAGTGGTCCCACAAAGTTCCAGTCCAGTCCGTCCTCCCTCTGTCGGAGCCCAAGGTGAGTGGCTGTGGCTATTTTAGTGTCTGTCCCGGCTCTGCGCTGTGGAGCCACTTGGGAGTTTAACCCAAGGGCACTGCTCACAGCTAAGGCCGCTGCAGTCCTGGGCTCCCAGCCCCCCTCTCGTGCCTCCGCAAACCTACCAGGATGGAGTCAGTGTCCCTGGTTATATGGTCCTCGCAAGCTGCTTTTCTGTTGCTTTTTCCTGATGATTTGTCTTTATTTACACTGTAATTGCAGTTTGGTCCTGGGAGATGGTCTGTGTAGCTTCCATTTACTCTGCCACCATTTTGGAATCTCTTCTTTTCTTTTCTTTCATTCATTCTTGGTTCATCAACTAATCTTTTACTTGACCACTTTATTAAGGAAAATCAAATAGTTGCTATTTGTTAATATTTAATGTAAGTGCTACTAACATGCTAGAAGCCATTCTAAGCACTTTACATGAATTGTTTCACTTCATGTTCTCAATATTTATGTTAAAATCCAAACTATTACAAGTTAAGAAACTAAATTTTGGATCAGTATATTAACAAGGCTGTCTTGATATATGATAAGCAACAGATTTAATCTTCAAACCCAAGAGTATCTGAATGTAAACTTTAAAATTCTACTCTTCATGACACGCCAATAAAATTAGTCTTGGAGTTTCTCCTGATGCTAGAACACTCTTGCTCTTATTTTTATCTACATTTTGGGGATGGAGCCATTTCTCAGTTGTTTACTAGTACAACCAACATTCTTATTACAGATGACAAAACTTAGTCTGAAAAACATCTAATAACTTTTTCAAGTGGCTCAGCAAATATGTACCAGCAAGGAACTTGAACCTGGACCTTCTACATCTAAAGCACATACTTATTGCAGAGACGGTGACCGTGTGGTAACCACTGGTCCTCTATATGTGTACAAACTTCCTGACTGAGGGAGAGGTCTCTTTAGAGTAGTAATGCCATTTGAAAGTAGCACTGATTGAGCCCTCTGGAAAGAGGCGAAGTCTTGTCGTCACCAGGAGCATGCTGCGCTCAGTTCAGGATGCACCTGTTTCTGCAGCTCATTTAGTCCACAACTATACCTGTTAAAACTCTCATTTAGTTTGCAGGATATTCCTTTCATTGAAATCAGTCATACCTGTAGCCCTCTCAATGATCACAGGGACAGCTGGGGATTTCCATTTTGGGGAAAATTAACCTTTTACCTCCTACACCTCTTCAAAGCCACCTGCTATTGCTGCAATCTAAATTACCCAGGAGTGACAAATTACAGCCACTATGTAAGAAAAGATTCTCTGGGAGGTCAAAGTCTTTCTTTTTTCAGTTATGGAAAAAATTGTAGGTATTGTCAAGTATGACTAAATTTACCTTGAAAGTGTTTCAGGCAATTGTGTGATGGATTATAACACATATAAAATTGCCTCTCTTTTTTTTTAAACAAAGATGCATGAAAATTGTATGCACATATATGTATGTTTGTTTGTGTTCTCTGCATAGTAACTATAATGCTATTTATAACTTCTATTTACAACATTTATTAATATTAAATTTAATCTGAACTCAAGGAAGACTGTAACCTGGGCAGCAGCGAGGGCAATGTGTGCTGTCAGGTCACTTGACTCAATTCCATCCTGGAAATCTAGTTACAATCATGTTCCCTACACCCTAAAAAAGCTAAGAAAATAAATTGATAGCATAAATGGATAAATGGATAAATAAAAGGGTTATGAACAAATTAGCAACATCATTTAAAAAGAGCACAATATCCTGGCCAGTTTTGCTCAGTGGTTAAAGCATCGGCCCACAGACCAAAGGGTCAAGGGTTCGATTGCCTGTCAAGGGAATATACCTGGGTTGCAGGTTTGATCCGCGGCCTCAGTAGAGGCACATGCAAGACACACCAATCGATGTTTTTCTCTCACGTTAATACTTTTCTTTCTCTCAGCCCCATGTTCTACTCTCTCTAAAAATCAATGGAAAAAAAAAATCCCCGGGTGAGGATCAACAACAACAAAAAGAGCTTAATAATAAGAAATAGGACCTCATATAATCTTCACAGCAATTCAAAAAATAGATGAGGATATGGGGCCTATTAAGGCATAACTGCTGAGCAAGTCATTATTAAATGGATAAAGAAAGCTTCAAAAGTTAGCAACTTTTCTAAATTCACATAGAAAGTAAATGTCATCTTCATGCTCTAGCCTGGGAGCTGGGCCCTCTCACTGTGTGTGGTCTACCCTTGAACGTATGGGAGAAGCATGTATTGAGTACAAGATATCTGCCTTGTGCAAGGAAGTTTCTCGAAATTCACTTGTGAGTCAGCTCTTTGGCGTAAGGGCTCAGGCATCTTTCATCTCGCTAGGCATTAAGGAATGATTTTTATTTACCTAGATGTTTTATCTATTACATTTATATTGTACTAAATCTGGTGTTTTCTTTTTTTTAATGTCTCTTCAATAAAACAGAATAGGCCAGTAGAATTTCTGAATTACCTTAATCTGATCCCTACTCTGTAGAATAAGGGCCCTGGATGATGGAGCCTCTACTTTTAACCTTGTCTTTCATGCATCACCACCTGCTCTGTTAGTCCCTCCTTACCTTTAAGGCTTGAGGGCTTTTATAAAAATTGCAATGTCTCTGAATTAAATAATGGTATCTGAAATCTCCCTCTTCTTAAAAGAAAGTATACAGGTAGCAGTAGATGCTACAGATTGTTTAGCTGCCATCAGTTACTCTCCCTTCATGAATCTAGCCCTGCTCCATATACCAGGTACATCTGTAGAAACCTGTCTAATATCCACTTAGTGATAAGCTTAGTTTAGGCAAAGACAGTCAGCTTTGGGATTCACAGAGTGACCCCTGGGGTGAGCACTGGGATGGCATGGGCCCCATCACACCAATGGCTAGGACTTACATTTCTCTATCTTCTGACAAACACGACTTGTGATTATCTATTGCTCTATCACAGATAACCCCAAACTTGGTGGCTGAAACAGCAATCGTTTATTTTCTTTATGAATCTGCAGTTTGGCTGGGACTAGGTGGAGGTGGCTTGTCTCTGGTCTATGTGGTATCAGCTAGACAGCTGGAATAGGGATGTAGATAATTCGCGTGGATTGTAGGATGATGCTTATTGCCCCCTGGGAGCTTAGCTGGAAACCTTAGTTACTTTTCAAGTGGACTTTTCCCTGCTGACTAGGCTTTTTCACATAATGTCCACTGGGCTCTAAAGGGAAGTATTCAATGAGAGAGGTAGTGAAAATGACCAGTCTTACAAGGTCTGGGCCTGGGAGCAGGCAGAGTCATGTCTACCGTACTCTATTCTCAACATTCAGTGTACCCACCCAGGTTCAAGAGGAGGTGACATAGACTTTATGTCAAGATGGAAGAAGTGTCAGATTGTTTGTGGTTGTCTTAGTGTTACACTAGCATAAGAAAGCCTATAGCACTGATGGGTACTAGTAGCTATCTTGCAGACAAGAGAAGAACGAGCTTTAAGATGAATTTTCTGCATGGACTTCAGAGCTGAAAATGAGAAGAACCTTCTTTCTTGAAGCAAATAGCCACTCAGTGGACCTATCTGGAAATGTTACTATATCAGGGCGTCTATTTACGTAAACTAGTATGTTTAACCACTTTAAAAGCAAATTTTAATTGGGATTTTTTGGTTGCTACTTATACCATTCTAACTCATTACAAAGTTATGGCAGGATTTAAAAACATCTAAAAATTTTTTATCTGTTTTGCAATCTAAAAATTTACTTTTGAAAAGGAAAAGGGAAGAATGAGAATCAGTAAAAGTATTTAATTTTTGTTTATTGATATAATATGGGTCATGCTAAATTAATAATTAAACAACAAAAGAACAACTAAGTTAATACTAATTAGTAATATGTCAGTTCCCTTGAGTCAAATAAAATTTCTTCATTAACATGGGTGGATAGTCATGAATTACTTGATTTGTTTGTCTTACAATTTCTGTGGCAGATTTTAACTACATCCTCATTAATTACTGAAGGGATTTGAGCATTAATTGATATCATACAAAATCTTCAAAATTTATTAAAAAATGGTGCTATGCAGGTCTTGTCAGAAACAATGAACTGATTTGTCATTTTTTCAGTACATTTTTTTAAATATCAAGAACTTCTAAATCTGCCAGCAATAATTGTTGGGTTCTTGTTAGTCAAAAAAGATATTAAATTCCAGAAAATGAAAATCTATATGTGTGTGTGTGTGTGTGATTTTATATATATATATCTATATCTATATCTATATCTATATCTATATCTATATCTATATATATATATATAATTTATTTTTTCCATTTCCTGTTGTCTTATTGTAAAATGGACATAATAGCCAGAAGAACACAGGAGCCATTCATTAAATTTAGGCTATATTTACTTAATTTTTAAAATTTTATTTTTTTTCCTCTTAACCGCTTAATGTAAATAACAGAATTGGTACCCCGTGTATCTACTAATACTGAGGTGTTAAGACTTTTTTATGTATTGGTATAATTGGAGGAATTTGTAACAAAATTTTAAGTTTCACACCCCTACAAATCAGGGTTTAGAAAAGGTAGAGGAAACCTGCAAATTGACAAGTGATTCAAGATCTACAGATGTTGCTTCCAGCTGATTTCATCTTTTTCTTTTCTCTAATTGAAAATCACATTTCTTAGAAATTAAGAAAAAAAAAAACTATTCTTTTATATAAAGTATTACTTGCCTGAAGATTTTCAGCTGGGGTGGAAACCACAGTAGCAGGTCCATTAGTTCTTTTCCCTTTTCCCTAAAATAATTCATTTTAAAAAGTCATTAGCTTAATAGAAAGGAATTGATAGAAGGCCTTTAGGCATTTTACTCTAAATCTCAGGGATTTTGCCTCATTAAAAATCAATTGAGTCAGAGCCTCCTGTAAGTGTGTATGTGAGGGAAATTATGAATGTAAAAATCTTATCCAGTTTTATTTAATATTTCTGAAAATAAAAATTCATCTTAAATGATATTAATGACTTCTTCTTTGAGATATTTACATTTTTCTAATGGAAAACATAGTGTTACTTCTGTGTGTCATTATTATGAATTCACCAAAGCTAAATCTCATTATGTCTCATAGTCAGTTTAGAAAATTTACTTTCTGATGGTTACCTTGTAAATTAAGCTAGAAAATTGCATTCATTATTTCTACTACTCTGCTACAAACTTAGCACTGAGTGAGTTTAATAAATTGTAAACATTACCCAACAATATATATGTCATGGAGAGAAAATAAATACATGCCAACTTTGTTGGTTTTTTTATTCTAAGGGGAAAAAAAGTGTCGGTTGAAGATGGAAGGCTACGAATCTTGGAAAAGGATGATACCATTCTTAGCATGCTTGTAAGAGATTATTTTTCTATTATTTTAACCTATTTAAAAACCTTTGTACTCCATAACCTGAGCCCTACAAGAGGTACTCCCTGGGGGATGGTGAAGTGGTTATGTTTGTTTATTTCCTCATGGGAGACTTGATGAGTGGTGTTGCTGTCATGCGTTGTTGCTATCAGTATGCTTCTGTGTCAGGGGACAATGACCACAGTGATGTCTGCAGTTGTTTAGCAAATATAAAGGTAAGACATGAGAGTAGTTTTGCCTTTTATACCTATGAAAGCAGTTTGTTTAAGAAAGGAGGGTATCTATTCAATGTCTTAGAATATATATTAGGGTATTGCCATTGTTTTCTTCTTCTTCTGGCTATTTCTTCTGACATTATTTTTTACCCATGGGCTTTTAGACTTCAAAAGTGTCATGGCAGAAATTACTTTCTCCTTTAGGTTCAAAAGCAGTAGTTAGGTTTGCAGTATACATGTGTGAGTCAAAATTTTGTCATATATTCATCGGCATGTGTAGAATCTCTGAGCTATAATAAAAGCTTATATAAGTGATACTTCAATAAAATTAAAGGGTAAGGCCTAAAAGAAATTTAGGATGTTTGGAGTAGATAAATAGATAATAGGTAGATAGGCAGATAGATAGATAGATAGATAGATAGATAGATAGATAGATAGATAGATATTCTGACATAACATTGTCTCAATAATGGGTGAGAACATAGTCCATAATTTCTGAGACTTTTTTTTTATTGCTTATATTGTTTACTAATCCATTCTAATTCAATGCTCATTTTCAGGTAAACTACCCAAATAATCTATCAGACCACCCAGAATTCATTCCACAGAGGGAAGAATAGAGAGTATAAGTGACTTATCCAAATTTAGCTAGGATGTAAAGTAAAAACGCAAAGTTCTTTTGGTTTTATGGCAAGAAGTCTTTACAGTGTTTCTTGTCCTTTTAATTATTTGAATGTACTTAGCAAAAGTAATGTAGCAGCAGGTGTTCTATAAAAGTCCCATAAAAATAGAACAATGTACCTTTACAATTATACACTTTTTACAAATGCATTATTGAGTTCTTATGTACTGTCTTATGTACTGTACAGTTCAAACTGTACTGTCTTTGGAGTTAGCAGTCAATGATGCTATTTTTTCCTACCTTAATCTGAGTGAAAATTCTCTATGTTCGATTTTAAGGTTTTTTAGTATTTTTTCTGAAATAAATTTGACAATATTTTTAAAAGCTAAAAAACCAAAGCAACAAAACCCCAGGTAGGCGTGTCTACAATGTAGGAGTGCCCTGGATTTGAATGGAACAGAGGAAACTATTTCGATCATTTAAGTTATGGGAGTATGTCCGGCCAGTGTGGTTCAGTGGTTGAGGGTTGACCCATGCACCAAGAGGTCACCAGTTTGATTCCCGGTCAGGGCACATGCCCAGATTGTGGGCCCAATCCCCAGTGGGCATGCAGGAGGCAGCCAATTGATGTTCTCTCTCATCGATGTTTCTATCTCTCTCTCCCTCTCACTTCCTCTCTCTCTAAAATCAATAAAGGAAAAAAAAATAAGGCAGTATATTCGGCTAAGGATATCATTCAGTTCATTAGAATATTATATGATTGCAGTATTTTCCTCACATGAAGGTATGTACATGAATGAAAAGAAAAATAATGCGTTCTCCATCAATAATATCACGGGGTGGTACTGTCAAATATTTGTTCAGGAGGTATTCTGTAAATGCAGCGCTATCATGGAGACGAGTCCCTGGCCCTAGCATTGCAATGGCGTGGCTGTGGCTCACATGGGACAAATGGGTCCCGGCTGTCCATCTTCTAAATGTCTGTTCGAGGAGCATTGCAGTCTACAAGCGTCACTGGCACCACAGAAGAAGCCATGATGATCCTCCTGGTCTATTATTTCCTTTCAAGGCTTCTATCATCCAAAAAGAAGGAAAACAGATGTTTTCACTCCTCCCTCATTCATGACCCGAACAAGGAAGATTCCAGTGAATGGAGCAGCAAGGCTGCTTTAATGAGATGTCTCTGTTGAGGGAGGGAGTGGATTGAAAGGGCCAAGAAAAAACTCCTTTTGAAATTTTTGCTGAAATATTTACAGTTAATCCAATCAGGGAAAGCAATGATTTAAAATCCAAATTGTTTCCTCATAGGTAGAGAAATCCAGTTAGTGAGAACATAGCTAGGCTTCACTCGATGTTTAACAGTGACATAGGGGTCGAGATATTCTCCGCCGTTCTCACTTGTTCCTGGACCCTGGGTTGCTAGCTCCGAAGAAGAGTGGCATGCTGAGTCATCGAATAAAAGGTAAATTTTGATTGGGGTTTAGGGAAGTTAAGACTTATGGGGCTCTGTAGAGTCCTAACAAACAATTATTTGGTCGTTCCTCATTGTCATCCAAGGCAGTCGTTGTAGGTTCTGTGTGGGTCAGACTTCAGAGGTGAAGAAACAGGGAAGAGGTAGAACAGTAAAGAGGTGAGAAAGATCAGTGGGTATAAAATAATCCCAAATTGTGTTTCGTTGAGAGTCTTACATTTAAGAAATAATCGTTAAATTCAACTGTTGAGACAAAAATACCCTTTCCAATGTGCAAATCATTTATCCTTTCATTGTTAAAGTTATAGAAATAATTTAATTTGAATTTATACACTCTCACTTCAAAAACAGAGAAAAAAGGTGGAAGTTTGTTTGTGCTTGGTTAGCATATGTATGTCACATGCTAAAGAAATTTGATCTTGCTTCAATATTTGCAGAAAGATAAGCCATTTCTTAAAAACTCCGGGGCAGTTGTTTTACCACAAGTGTTCTTTGCTTAACAAAATAGATTCATTCAGCAAATATTTATGGAGCATCTTCTGAGCTCCAGGCAATGAAACAGGTACTGGAGACTCAGAAATGAGTAGAATAAACTGCATTTTTTCTGAGGAACTCATAATCCTGTGTGAGATGTATACATTGAAAACACTGCAATACAAATGCCATTCATGTAATAGAATTTAGTACAAAGTAATTTATACGAGCCTGGAAGAGACTGTGAATAACTCTGAAATCCAAGGGTTGGAAAAGTCTTCTCAAAGACAATTACATTTCTAGTGGTTGTAAAGGGACAGATAGATCATGTAAAGGTGAAGAAGTAGCTAAAATTTGATGAAGAATTTATCTTGGAGCAGGTTCAAATTAAACCAGATAGTTGGCTGTTTGCCTGTGATTCCTTTAATAAAATAAAACACCAATGTCAACACAAAATGTTACCTTAGTGATACTGTAAGTTAGGTAAAAAAATTACTGTTAACAAAATTTAAAAAAATTATTATGCTACATTGGAGTTTACCAATGTCTATTTATACAACAAACCCTCGGAGCAAAGGAGGAAAGGATGGGAGTGTAACATTGTTTTATTCCTTACACCAATGTTTCTCACTGGTGTGGTCATGGGCATTTGAGGCAGAAAAGTTGTGTTTTATAAGATATTTAATATCTATGGACCCTAGATATTATACATAGGACATATATTACAGTTATTTTGACCACCAGAATATTAGTTTGTTCATAAGTATATATAATGAATTATGCAAGTTTTATTATCTATCCAGCTATCTATATTTTATCTGTCTATATATTATCTACATATATTCATTTAATCTATATCTATGCAAATATATATATGCTATTTAAATTTTTTGTGGATTTCATGTCTCTGTTAAAATTTTCTATCATTTCACAACTGTGCATATTTTTCAAGAGGCCCACATGTTTCTTTTCAAGTTCTTGTCTGATAATTCTAACAACATGGCCACCTCTGGGTTTGTCTTTATTAATTATTTCTTCTTTGGAATATAGATTACATTTACTTGTTTGTTTACGTGTTCTATTATAGCTATAGAAAATCTATCTGACATAAGTCAAGCCATCTAGGTTTGTAGTTGCTATAGGATCCTTTTTGCTCTTTCAGCTCAGTGTTGAGCTTTCTATACCTGGAAAAATTCTTTCTGTGTGTCTGCTTCCCACCCCGCCCCCCATTCAGAAGATGAATGTCTTATTGTCTGTGATGCTGGAGAAGATGTTTCTTATTTCTCATGTTCAACACGCAGCCTTATGCAGGTGGAAGCCAGCAACATTTCAGATCTATTTCAGCTCTCCTGCCTGCTGCCTTGGGTGCCTGTGAGCTCAGGGATTTCGTATGGATTTAGCTCAGCGTTCTTGAGCTGACCCTACTTTTTGACATATTGCACTCAAGCACTTGATGAAGATCCATGGGAAAGAATGAAGGAGTAGTTGAAACTTGTCCTGTGGCTGGGATTTTTTGGAATTCTATTCTGCCTAGCAGTCCACACCCAGACATTAATGGCTTATTCACATTTAGTCTGGCTCTTCTTACGCCACTCTGGCAGGGTCGGGATTTCCTCACCGCTTCCCCCGTGTACGAGCAGCTGAGAGTCTCTTCTCTCCTAGAAACAGCTTGTTTTTCTTTGAAATTTAGTTTAGTTGGGTTTACTGGGATCTTCAGCTTTCTGGTAGATTTCAAAATATATTGTTTTTGCTTATGTGGTTGTTGTTGTTGTTGTTTGGTCATTAGGGTGAGAACTATGGTCTCTAACAGTTTTGTTTTGTTGTTTTTTCCCATCACCATTTCTTCTTTCTGTGCCCTCTACTCTACCAGTTTTAAGTCCTAACTAGAAGCAGACTTCGCCTTATTTGCTACAATGATAGATTCAGACTCCCCATCCCTTGTCTCAGTAGATTTCATTGGAAAGTTTAATATAAACAAGGTGGAGATTGTCTTTTTGCGTCCATTTTCATCCAGAGAGAACGAGAATTTAGAACTAGAATGTCTGCATTAAACCCCCTAAGATGTGACTTAATCACAAACATTCTTGAGTTTCTGTACTGTTCCAATCAAGTGGGAATAAAGCTACTTTCAACAAGACTTTCCTATGACTTACAGAGAAGTGAAGATGAACTAAAGCAGAGTTTATAAAAGTTATTTATAAATGTTTAAGCAGTATACACCCGCTGATTTTTTGTAATCATTAAGAAATAATACCTTTGGAATGAATAATCATCCTAACATCGTGTGCAAGATGATTCCAATTTGTAGCACAATCACACGTTAACAACTGCACCAGCTCTGGTGAATATCAACTGGCAACTTCTCCAGGTCTTTCTCTTCTGTGACAGGATATGATTGTTTCCTTGAGAAATACAGAATATAAATGCAAGTTGGCTGGCATTCCACATTCCTAAGGGAATATCTCTATTACCCATGCACTACTAATTCACTAGTCATTCAGAATATCACACCTATTCCTTGACTAAAATATATATGTAAACATTTAACATCAACACATCAAAAAAACCCTCTCTCAAATTCCATAACTCTAAGTCAAATATCATTTAAATTACAAATTTTTAGTTAGAAATAAGATGGACATGAAATAAAAATGTTTGATGCATCTAAGTAAGGGATAAATTTCCATGTTAGTACATTTCAAAATATATGTTTGATTCTGCCATATAAATTTAATTTTTTTTTCTATTTTAATATCTATCATAATTTATTTATAGTCCTAGTTCAATTATTCTTTCTTTGCAACTTGGAACATTTAACATTTGCATGCTATCATTATTATTTCTTGGTAGGGGCCAGGTGAATTTTAGGTTACTTTAGATTACTTTAGATTTTTTAGTGAGACTTAATAATATTACTGATACCATTATTTTTAAATTATCCAAGAAAATGTTAACAGGATTAACCTGGATAATTGAAATCTATATGTATCTGCACCGTCTATTATTTTTTTTTTGCTTGCTTGTTTCAAATTATAGCTTCTAGCAAAATAGAAATGATTGAACTAAATAGTGTCTTCTTTCTCTCCCTGAATCTATCTTCAGGTAAAAATGTAATGAGAAGTGTGGGGGTGTTGGCCCCTAAAATAGAGCCAGGAAAGAGGCATGAGCCAACTAGAATGGCATGTGGATAAATTTAAGAGCACAGACATGTTAAAATGAAATTGAATTAGGAAATTATGTACCCAATCTATGAAAGACAAAACCTTTTCTGGGAGATGTAAAGAAAAAAAGTGCAAGGGGGGTGTGTGAAATGCGTGTGATCTATTTCAACATGCATTTAACCAGTATTATTCTGCACCAAACACTGAGTTTTAATATGAAGTCACATTGATAATACCAGGCCTCAGATATATCTGGTCTGTATGACTAACGGTTATAGTAACAAGTGTCGTGATAGCTAAGAGAAAACACATAAATGCTTAAGCTATAAAAATAAACAATAATCAAAGTAATCTAGGTGTTCATAAATGTTTTATTACCAGTATATTCAATATTAATTGTGAAGAATTTGTTTTAGTAACGATTGCTAAATAATTTCCCATAAAGAGGAAAGGCTAAGACAGCCAAGGCAGGAAGTATTTATCACTTAACACTTTTATAGGTTGATTATAAAAAATTATCAGAAGTGGAAGCAAATAGGGTAGGGGAGGCCTTTTGCAAAGTATAAAAATTATAGCTAAAAATGACAATAATGTCCATCAGGGCTAAGTGATAATGACAAAACAATGTAAACGTTTGTAAATGAGACACTTGGTGATATTTGATGTTTTCTAATGGTGCAAATGAAGTTTAGAAACTATTTATTTTAATGTATTATATGCTTGAAATTAATTGCTAACTAGCCTTTCTGAAAGACATACAATCTGGAAGGAAACACCTCAGACTTAATCTACTTTTATTTTTATGTTGTATATAACAAAATAAAATGTTAAAGATGTTTCCACTATGATGAAAAAAGACAACATATCAAGATAAAGATACTAACCTCATGTTAGTTTTCTCTCGTACCAAACTCTGTCTCTCATCCCCTCAGACCCCACCTTCCCTGCAGTCAAATCTGAGTTCTGAGGGCACCGATGGCCTTTCCTCTGGTAGGCATGGCGTTCTTCGCTCTCATTATTCTCTTTCTAAAATTTAAGCTTTACAGTTAATTTTAAAATATTCATGCCTTTGCTGGCTACTATTTTGGTTTCTGAACATCTGAATGAGCAAAGAGAAAATGTGTTTTTCTGTTTCAGTGGTTTTACTCTATAAAAGAATCATGGAATTCTAAACATTCCTTTTTTTTTCAAGCATCGAGGGTTTTTATTATATTTCCAATTCCTATCTACTCAGGACCAAGTGATTTCAAGCTTCCCGTTAGGACTTTTTTTGATTCCCTGTTCTCAATCATCTCAATAATTATAAATTCTTCACAAAGTTCTTTGATTATATTCTTTTCCTCCAGTATCTCCACTGCCTTTCTCTAATCCTCCTCTCATTTTGAGTCCATCCACAGTCTGGATAGCAACATTTCTGGTCTCACCTTTTACCTTTCTCACACATCCATGATGTTCTACAAATTATTTTGTATCCGGTTTGATGTTTGGCACATATACGTATACAAGTAACTTTCTTCTAAGAATTATGATGACAGGTTTGATCTGTAAAAAATATCTACTCAGTGTTGGAGATAATGTCAATGTTTGTTAGGACATGTCTAATGAATTTTGGAATTACATCTAACTTATCCGTGGCACTCACATCTATCTATCTATCATCTATCTATCTATCTATCTATCTATCTATCTATCTATCTATCTATCTATCTATATCTATCTATCATCTATCTATCATCTATCATCTATCTATGCATTCATCCACTATTTATATCACAAAGGAGAATTGTAATTGTTATGTGCATATGTGTGTGTTCATTTCATTTTGATAATGAAACTGGTTTACTGATGTTATCATCCTCTTTCTGCAAATGAACTAATTGGACAGCAGAAATTAGGCAAACTTTTCCAAGTTCACACAGGAAATAAATGGAGGAAACAGGATGTAAACTCAAGCAATGTGGCTCCAGAATCTCTGCTTTTAATCTCTACTATATATTGACTCAGTTAATAGCTGATAAAACAGTGCAAACATTGAGAAGAAAAGTACACTTAGAAAATGGAGTCTTTCTTTAAATTGTTTATTCAACCTTTTTCTCTGTATTCCAAATATCAAATTAATTTTTGTTTGGGTTAGAGAAAGCATGATGGACCTGAATTTACTCTTTAATATACCTCCTGATGGAAGAACAGATAGTACCTAGGGGAAGCATGTGTGAGTAATAGAGTATATATTAAGGAAACACACCATAGATTAAAAATAATAACTTTTTAAGCAAATTATATGAGTTCACATGGGTCAGGCATAAGAAAATGGAATTTAAATATTGTAAAGTAAAAATTTTTGAACATAACAAAAGGAAGAGGAAAGAAAAAGATACTTAACCTATACCAATTATTTGCACCTTGTGGCAGTCTAAATAGATTCAATTCATTGAGAAAAACAATGTTTTTCTTTGTAAATTCTCAGTGCAGCAGTATCCTGAGTCAGAAGTATTTTGTTCTGAAAATAATGTTGTTAATATATGTTAAATGCACTATTTAAACATAAATCTTGGTGATTTTACATTTGAAATATGACACAGCCCATGCAAAGTATTAATTGATTTATAGCTAGCTCAGTTGACTGTGATTTCATGGAGCGCAAATGTACTTACAGTAAGTAAGTGTTATGACCTCCCAAGGGGAGAGTCCACAATATTGAGCAAAGCAGCATTGAGCAAAACAGCTTCTGGAGAAATATTAAGCAATTTCTGCCTAGCCTTTAATGTGTCTGAGGGGAGCCTCTGTTTTGCAGATGATCTTGCTGCTTTTGCTAACACAGAGGATTTTAGCTGGGTTTCTCATATATTTCCATTACAGGGAAGAATAAATGGGATTGTAAAATATTGAGATATGAGCACAGAATAAGAGTGAAAAGAGACAGCAGCCACCCAAACCTCATTTATACATATATTTACAGTATCGGTCTCCAGGTCCCTACGCGCTGTACTACCCTGTTCCCTTACTGACTCTCCCTTCTCTACCCACCATCCCTCAGCCCGCTGGGCTGTAAAAATAAGGACCCATTTCCTTAGGGGAATCAGTTCTTGTAACAGTTCATCGACCGCCAGGTGCTGAAGCACCCAAGGTAAGGTGCCCACAGGTCTGGAAAGGACAGCCTGCTTCCCCAGAAGCATGGCTTCCCAGAGACATTTAGAAGTTTATTGATTTCAAGAGAATTAAAATCGTGGGCATACGTGCCGTTTTCTCAGAGGAGTTTATCAGAGCACTATGACCTTTTGGATCTGTGTCTCTGCTTTGAGTGACAAGAGAGTCATTGTCACAGCTTCAACATTGTGCTGGAACAGCAAACATTACCCAGAAGGTTCCAGCTCCAGGCGTGGGGTGTGCCTTGGGCTAAAATGTGTTTGATGCTTTGCTCGGCTTCACTTGGCTACTGCTTTGTATGTGCTTGTGTGTGTCTACATTCAGTTGCTTTATTTTAATGACTCCCGGGTCGAAATTGCTACAGCCTTGTGCTAGTTTATTGAGGGGTAGAAACAACTCTTATCCTTATAGCAGACAAATACAGTTTACTCCCAGGTTCCTGAAGGTTGGTTTTGAAATTATGTTGTTAGCAAAAGTAAAAAAGTGTAATTGCCATTTTGAAGGCAGCCAAAGAATTTGAAAACTATTTAGATGAAGTACATTGATTTTTGTTGTTGTTGTTGTCTAAGGTTTCAGGTTTTTGTTTTATTTTGTTTTCTTTTTTCTCTCCTATTCCATCTGTCAGGCAAGGGGGAGGGGAGTCTCAGGAATCTGTAGGGTGAACCTGGTTAGAAAGAAATATGTCAAATAGTAATATTTGCCTAACACCACTAATGTTGTATGTCCTATAAACAAGACAGGAGATAAAACAAGAGTTAGACTTGGTTTTGATCTCATTTTGCTTTGCAGTTCATTTGGAATACATAGCATCTAGCTGGGTAGCTCAGACCTTTGCATTTGTAGTAATTCATTGAACCCTGTGATTTAAAATAGAGTCTATTCAATCAGGATTTCAAATAAAAATGTACAAATCTTTAAAAATAATGTTTTCATTGTTAACACTATTACAGATGTCCCCCACGTTTTTCCCTTTGTCCCCCAAGGCCTTCTCCACATTATGTATGTGTCCATGGCTATGGATATATGTGTATATGTTCTTTAGTTAATCTCTTCCAGTCCTCCCCACCCCCCACCTCTGAGATCTTTCAGTCTGTTTCTTATATCCTTGCCTCTGGTCCTATTTTGTTCCTCAGTTTATTTTGTCCTTAAGGTAGAAAGAAACTGCATTTGTAGATTTTATTTTTGGTTTTATCTAATCCAATTTAAACTTTGATTCTCTCAGTAATTAGCGTGGAGAATATTTAGTAAGATTTCTTTTCTCTTAAATATTTTGGGTGAATCAATTTGTGACTTTAATTTTCTTATTTTACTTTCTTTTACAATGGATTTTAAGTCTCCATTTTTGTTTTGTGTGTGTGTGTGTGTGTGTGTGTGTGTGTTTCAATATAAAATAAAACACATTTAATCTCTGGAATCCCCATTTAGTAATATATATTATCTTCATTCTGCATCTAACAAAATACAAACACACACATTAGCTGTTCAGCTGTTTCTGCAACTCCTTTTTCATCAGTACTGATGAATGACAGGAAGAGAGCTTGCTAATGACTAATCTTGACAACTGCTTCATTTTGGAGGAGTGAAAATGGCCCTACTGAAATATCTGACTATTTCTAACCTGGCTTCTTGACAACTCAACTGGAGAATGTCTTTCCCTTTGTATCTAGCTGGGGGTGAATTGTTTTTCCAAATGCTGATGAATAAATATACAAATAACATTTGAGGTCATCAAAAATTAATTTAGTCTTGGTTTATCTATTTAACTTTTCTTTTATTATCGTTTTCTCTTTATTGTTGAAAGTATTATAGATGTTCTCCCCCCACCCCTTTTTTATTTAATTCTCACCTGAGGATATTTTTCATTGATTTTTACACAGAGGGGAAGGGGGGAGAGAGAGAGAGAGAGAGACAGAGAGAGAGAGAGAGAGAGATTAATGTGAGAGAGACACATCGATTGATTACCCGCTACATGACCCCAGCTGGGGCCAGGGATTGAACCTGCAACTGAGGTACATACCCTTCACAGGAATCGATTCCGAGACTCTCTGGTCTTCAGGCTGATGCTCTAACTGCTGAGCCAAACCTGCTAGGGCTGTTCCCCATTTTTTTCTGTTTTTCACATGTTCCTTCATTAATTCCATTCTGCATTCATGTTTTAAAGGTTGTAAAATATCCTGTTATATGTTATAAATCATCTTTTATTTAAGAAATCCTCTGTTGTTAAGGTATTTAGAAACATTTAAATTGTTTTCCTTAAATTAATATTGTGTTAGGTAAATTTATAAAACAATGTTTGCTGATATCCATGATTAATTCTTTATAAAAACGTATAATATGTAAAAGTGATTTTATACAAAACAAGGAAATATTTTCTAAGATCATTTTTTGTTATTTAACTTCATAACACCATTTTTTTTTTACAAAAAGGAGGTGCTTTTTAGTTTTACTAAAACTGCCTGAAATTTTTTAATATAAATTTATTTATGTTTGTGACATTTTTAAATTTATGTATGTATGTATGTATGTATGTATTTATTTATGTTTCATCCTCACCCGAGGACATTTTTCCATTTTTTGTACAGATAGAGTGGGAGAGAGAGAGAGAAACATCGATGTGAAATGGACACATTGAGTGGCTGCCACCCGCACGACCAACCAGGGCCGGGGACAGACTGCAACCGAGGTACGTGCCCTTAGCGGGAACCGAACCCGGGTCTCTCTGGACCACAGGCCGACGCTCTAACCACTGAGCCAAACCGGCCAGGGCATTAGTAGACATTTTTAAATGACAATTTTAGGTTCACAGCAAATAGGAAAGTACAGACAGTTCCCATGTCACCTTGCCCTGCCATACACAGCCTCTCCCACTATCATAATTCTGCAGCAGAGTGGTGTAATTGTTACCACAGATGAAACCACATTCGAACATCATCACTCAAAGTTTATATTTTATATTATGATTTATTATTCGTATTTCCATTGTATGAATTTTGACTAATGTGTAATGATTTGTATCCAGCCTTATTATCACACTGAATAGTTTCTCTGTCCTGAACATTTGTTTCCTGCCTATTTATTCCTTTCTCCTCCCAACCCCAAGCAACCACTGACTGTCTCCATAGTTTTGTCTTTTACAGGATGTCATGTAGTTGGGGTTATGGAGTTTGTTTGCTTTGCAGAACGACTTTTCTCACTTAGTAATATGCACTTAAGATTTGTCCTGCCTTTTCATGATTTAGAATGTTTCTTTTAGGTGCTGCATAGTATTCCATTGTCTGAATGTACCCTAGTTTAACCATTCACATTGATGGACATGGTTGATTCAATTTTTAAATTATAAATCAAACTAATATAAACATCTGATTTGCAGATTTTTGTGTAGACATAAGTTTTCAATTTATTTAAGTAAATATCATGGAACATAATTGCTGAATTATATGGTAAGAATATGTTTAGTTTTATAAGAAATGGCTAACCTGTCTTCCAAAGTGACTGTACTAATTTGCATTCCCACTAGCAGTGAATGAGACTTCCTGTCGCTCCATGTCCTCACCAGCACACGGTGTTGTCCGGGTTCTGGGTTTGCCATTATAACAGGTGTGTAGTGGTCAATTTTCCCTTAAAAATTTTAATTTTAGAAATTAAAAATTAAACATTTAATATGTGATTTTATGTTATTTTGAAATCAGAAATACATCTTACTTATGAAAGTGTTCCCATAATTAATAATGACAAAGTCATGCTGATAATTATATATTTTATCCCATTTTCCTTCTAGTTTTTATGGACCCAAAATGGGTCAAACTCATTCTTGTATCTTTTTAAGTCCTAACGACATGTCCTGAATATAGTAGTTTCTCAATATGCAAAAAAGATATTTGTAAAAAAATGTGCATAGTTCCTGAAATACTTTAAGAAACACCAAAACATCAACTTTAAAATATACCCCAAATTAACCTTTATATCTTCATTTTTAATTTGTTTTAAACTACAATCAAGTTCCTATAATGTGTCTAACACTTTCATGAGCTTTCAT
The DNA here is from genome assembly GCF_014108415.1 of Molossus molossus. NCBI lineage: Eukaryota > Metazoa > Chordata > Mammalia > Chiroptera > Molossidae > Molossus > Molossus molossus. The sequence goes on from NW_023425344.1 coordinate 19,837,207, forward strand.
TAAAAAGTTATTTTTACATTAAGTTCATATTGAACTGTTCTTGCCAGACTGATTATTATAATGTATAATGTAGAAAGTGAAGACTTGAAGTACCTGACATTTAAATATTTTCTTAACATTGAGCAATAAAATTTAAACCCAGCAAATTGAAGCCCAAGATAAGAGGGGCTTTTTTTCCTACTATACTACACCTAAATAATTTTTTATATTTAATTTTTAAAAACCAACAACCATATCAAAGGAAGAATTATGTTGTTTGTTTATTTTGTTTAATACATATATTAAAATGTCATAGTAAGAAAAAAGACTTGTATGGCTCATGTAAGGGATAACTGGGAAAAAGAGATTTAACATGGTTTGACACAAGGTTTTGCAGAAGTCTGAGATAGATGGCTTGTTTTAAAAGCGTTACCAGGTCAAAGGCAGAAAACTATAGTGAAAATGAGGATCAAGCACCTGCTATCATTAGCAAATTTGTGGAGGGCTGCTGCCTTGCGAACTTGTCCGGCCAAATTCTGATTTAGAGTAGGAAAGGTGTCTTTACTTCTCTGTTCAGTCATTGATGGATTGAATCAAACTTTCTTGACTGCCGTTACTTAGGATGAGACATATCAAGTATTTTAGATAAGAATCTTTCAAGTTTATGTTTGATATTTTATTTAACTCTGGTGAGTAATCAGTTACATTTTAACATGCATTTTTATAGGCATTTCTAGGAATTGTAATGATATTTTGACAAAACTTGATAACTCAAGTACCAATTTGCATGGTCTAGAGGACTATAATTAATGTGCTTGTAATGAAAAACAAAAAACAAAGCAAAACCTGCCTGTTATTATAACCACAGTTAGAATAATGAGCTTTATTTTGGGAGCAAGCATGCAAAAAATAATATTTGTTTCAAATTATGGTTATGCTGTCCAATGAACTGATCTTCACAAGGACTCTCCAATTTCTTTATTGTCTCTTCAGTAGACAACGGGATAGAATGGAACAGGTTAGGATGGGATAGATAGGGTAGAATTGAATAGGGTAGGACAGGGGGAGACAGGATAGGATAGAAAGGATAGATAAAACAGAAATAAGTAGAATAAGATAGACTAGACCAGTGTCAAATACAATACAATTATAGCAGAGGGTATGGAAGTGGTATATCTGTATCGGGTATCGCAGGTGGAATTCCACAGGAAGTGGAATCTGGAACAAACACTAGCGTACGGGAGGTTTATAAGCGAATGCCCTTGGGGGTTGTGTGGGCTGCACTTGGCAAGGAAAGTGAAGAGCCAGGCATAAGAAAGAAGGGATGCATTAGGCATACCATAAACTCTCAAAAAAATAATAGCAAGATGAGTAATTTTTAGAGAGTTTTATCCGTAATACTACTTGACAGTATCTGTCAAATGAAAGAAAGAAGAGCAGGGGGAAGGAAGAAAAGAGGGAAGTAAGGAGAAAAAGAAAAAGAAAAAAATGCTTACCTGGCTGGGGAGACACCATGATCCTGAAGGTGGTTTTCCCAGGGTGAGGCTCATCTGTTGCACTCTGGGTGTGCTGACCCCTGCGATTTCCCCAAAAGTGGGAAACTCTCGTGCATCATTTGTGCTAGTAGGGGTTACATTCACACTCTCCCCTGAAAAAAAAAAAAAAAGAAAAGGAAGGATATATTTTACAATCTATACAAAAACGTAGTGCCACCCTCTATTACAAGAAAATATTTCTGAGAGCTAGGCATAGAAAATGTATCAAAATATAGCTATGACAAAGTTCTTCAGAGCAGTGTAGACTGCTTTACCTTCTTAATTCTTAATTCTTTTTTTTTTCTTTAATGTCTTTTTAAAACTTTAGAGTAAATCCTGTGTAAATGACCATGAATGGTTTCTCATATCTTCAAGCCACTAATTTTTAAAGTGTTACATAAAATTGTAATCTCACTAGGGGGCAACAAGGGAAGCTAATCAATGTTTTGCCTCAAATTGACAATGCCCATGGTAGGAGAGTATTTCTAAAAGAGAAAGGGTATATAGTTCAGGTTGCAGTTGAATTAAACAATGATAATAACAACAATAATGTCTATGTCCAGTGATCATAATACCTTTTGTGCATTCACAGACACAAGCATGTGCAATAACCTATGAAAAGAGTTGGCATGGTCTATATGCTCAGGTGGCATCTGCTTAGCCGCCTTCATTTCATTTCCTCTTTTCGGAAGATGCTTGAGTGTCCTCTCTGCTTTTGCACTGTTTTTCACTGCACCAGCTCACATGGTTTAAACATGACTAAGGCACAGCGAGAAGCTCTGAGCTAACTGGGATCTGCATTTGCATGGTCCTCTGGGATGGAATCACAAAGCGCCAGTGCTCAGAGCACTCCAGCTCCCCCAGGAGGCCTGGCTTACACTTCCAGAAGACACTGCCAGGGTGAAGCACTTTTAAAACGCATAATTTTGACCTCTGCCTTTGCCCACACTGCAGCTTGAAGCTCCAGTTTTTCTTTGCCTTCTGTAGATACTGTTTGGCTGAGCACTCCTGTTGGTGGTCACATAATACAAAAGCTTATTTAGAAATGAAGGTAATAGCGTGAATCAAATGATTGTTGTCATTGTTTAAGAAGACTATTGTCTCATGATAGGCACCTAGAAAATATACATTAGCTGCCAGCCAGACCTCCCCACTTAATCATGTGGTTATTTTTCCCGAGTAAGAACCCTTACCTCAACCCCTTGCTTCAGCCATATGCGGAATAAAAGAGTGCTTGTATGAGACCTCTCGTCACTCTTGTGGGAGGAAGTGCAGTACATAGGATATGGATGTGGTCAGATTTATGTGTTTTTGCACAAAGAAAGAGAATACAGACACCACCCAATGACTTTCATCAGGAACTAGAGGAAGACTGTTGGGTTTTGTGGGTTAACCCAAAACTGTTATTGAAATGCCAAAAATCCAGCACTGTAATCTCCAGTGGGAATAGAAGACAAGCCGGCTGCCCTAATGAATGAGTCAGACACCGAGAACATTCCTCTGAATGAGGCCACCGTTTTTCCAGGTCAGTTATAATAGATTTCTTTGTTCTGAGTTGAAGCTGGGGTGCTCCTCTTTGGAAAGCCACTGTAATTCCACCGGAATACAGTCTCCACAAGAGCATTACGTGTGGTCTGTTTTGTTTACTGCAGTATTCCCAAGGTTCAGAACAACACTTGACATACAATAGGAAGTTAATACACTTGTATTAAATAAATGTCTACTGTCAGGACTAAATACACAAAGTCTGCTACAAATTTTGGGTTATTGATGCTTATTCTAAAATACATACTCAACTATGACAATATTAACAATGCAATTACAAGTAAAGGAGATGCTATCATTTGCATTATCTTATCCAAGGTTCAAAAGTGCGTACTTTCTTTTATTTATTTGCTTGGCATTGTATATGGTGATATGATGGCTTCAGAAGAAATATTAAACTTGGTTCCTGTAAGTGGATATAAATATGTGGCTTCCATTTCAGTTAAGAATGCAAGAATGAAACGTATAAAGCAATGATATAAATAAAGACTTTTTAAATAAGTACCTAAGATAAGGCATGGATTAGGGTGGTAGACGTGGGAAAGAGCCATCCAGAATTTCTCTTAAGGAAGGACCTGTCCCAGCTGCTGGGAAAGTGGTCAGCGGACAGTCTCAGCTGCTGGCCCCTGCAGTTTGCCCTGGGATTTTCCTCCACTGCAGAGAGACACCTCGCTGGGAGGTTACTCCATAGCTTTGACCACTGTATCTGGTAAGTAGTTGAGTAAGGCATATTAACATGAGACATTTTGGCCAAACATGAGTCAATACTGATAGGCAGGACTTACTCCAGGTTGTCCCATGGGGCAGGCTTATTGCGCCTGCATCAAAATTCAATGTCTTTTTCCTGCCCAATTCTTCTATCCTCCACTCCCTTCTACATGTGTTGTTTCTAATAGATATTTATCTCCATCTCAGTGTCTTCTGCTGGATAACATAACCTGTGACCTTGAGAATAGCTAGAAGATATAATGAAGGCAAAAAAGGAAAAAGAACACTTTATAGAAAAAAATAGATAATGAACTTGGCGATGAGGTCATTACTGGAGAAGAGATGTTAAGGAAATACAATTAAACCTCGGTTCTTGAATGTCTACCATCTCAAATAATTCGGTTCTTGAAGTTATTCATAGAAAATGTGTCTGGGTTGTGGCACAAAGCTTCAGTTCTCAGACCTGACAACCCTTTCATGCTGATGCATCAGCATGACTAAAAGCATCTCTCAGGCCATAAACAAAGGAGAGAATGCAAGTGTACCACTGTATCTCCTGGTGACATTAATATCTCAGTAAATTGTGCTGTGAATATTCTTATTTGTTTATTTATTTATTTATTTTGCTTTTGTTGGTGCGAGCTGAACGATTAGCACAATTTTAAAACATAAAGAGCCCGTCAATAGTGTTTATATTGCTAAGGGTGTGAATGAAACAGTGATCACAGGCAATTGAAGAGGTAGAAAAACTGTTGTGATTTGGATAAATGGAAAGCAGTTGGCTGGTGACAGCATTTTGGAAGCAGGGATATGTGAAAAAGCAAAGATGCCGCTTTCTGACCCCCTGGGAAGAGTGCAGAAAGTGATTCCTTTAAGGCCAGTAGGGAGTGGTTCCATAAGTTTAAGAAAATAAGTGTTTGTTTATCTATTAAACAGTACATGAGACATGTACTGTATATGAGAAAGTTTAAAACGGAATTATTTGGGGATCTGCAATGAATTAATTCAAATGATTCACTTTTGGAACAAATTGCTTCTTGAACAGCTTTCTGGGACAAATTAAATTTGAGAAGTGAGGTTCCACTGTAATGAAATAAGCCCTGAATTGGACTCTGACTCTGTACCTTGCCCTATGCTAAATGGTTGATACAGCTTATACATATACCCAAAGCAATACAGTAAGATAGACATTAACATCCATAGTTTATGGATTAGAAAATTTATGCATAGGGAAGATAGGTAATTTTCCTGTGCCAGTGAATGGCAGAGTTGTTTTCAAAACCAGGTTTGATGAATTCAGACTTAATCATTTTAACTAGTTTTAAGTTTAATTTAGAAGTAGTTACCAGATCATTTAAAGGGTTATTTATATAATGTATAGAAACGAGGTTTCATGGAAGAGTCTCCAGTATGTGCTCCTCATTTTTATATCCTCATCTCTCATCTCTTTATAGTTAAGGGTCTTGACATTGGCTTACTATTTTTCTAGACATTTTATTTTTGCTTCTAGACTGCTTCTTGCAAAACCTCTTGACAATTACATCTCCTAGTTACACCGATTCCATCTCATCCTCATCATTTTTCACTCATACCTTTGGCACTCAGATAATAGACTAGTTCCAACACTTTGATTTAATGCTTGGCAACTTGAAGATCTGCACAAAAAGACTGTTTGAAGTTGTGGCTTTCCTTCACCCTTTTTCTTCAACGACTCTCTGCTCTTTCTACTTACACAATCTGTTCTTAGAATAACATCCTGCACTGTCTCACTGTTCAGAGCTGTAACATCTTTCATGCCTTAACACCTAATATTCCTCTGACTGATTCTAAATAACAATTCTTCACAAATCCCCACACTTCTCCCACTAAAGTTGGTGTTCAGCTTGACATGACCACCATAACTCTTTACTTTCCAGTCTTCCAATATTCTAGAATTTCGCCAGACTCCATTTTCCTTCCTATTTAATCTAGAACATTTGCCAAGTACTTCAGATATTCTCACCAACATCCTCCATGCTTAGATTGTTTTTGTATTGCACCATGTGCAGCCTCCACATAGCCAGACCTGCACCAACCAACCACACTCTTGTTTCCTGTGGCACCAGGAACAGGCCTGTCTGAAAGTATCCTTATCACTCACTCACGTTAAATAGAAGACTGAGCCATCAGGTCCCCTTCTCCAAGCAGAAGAGTTGGACTCAAGTTAGGTTTTCCATGAAGTCAGTGCCTTTCTCCTCCTTGCAGGTGAAGGGACCACACCTTTCCATGGTCCTGTTCTCTACCAGCTGGATGCCTGGGCTTCTCAGACAACTCCCGGAAATAACTGCTCTCAAACCCAGATTGCTTATCACCACAATGATCATTTTTGTTTGTTTGTGTTCAAGCTTGACCTACAAATAGAAAAAGCAATAGCACATGGTTATTATGTGATGAGTTCTAACGTCTATATCTGCTCTTGTTATTTTGAAAGTAGATTCAAGGTTGCTGGGCTGGGAGGAATTATTATTGTTTCAGAAATAACCACGTTGACTCCTCTTTGGTTCACTCCTCTCTTCTTGGGCAATGTGATGAGAGCCAGATGCCACCCTACATGTACCAGGGTCTGTATTGTAGGAGAGGAGCCCTGGAAATATGAACCTGGTACATTATATATATTTTGCTTCCTTCACCTCTTGAAAGAAGAAGAAAAGCTTAATCTCTCTAATGTACACAAATTCCCTCAGGAAGAGAAGGATAAAGACTTATTCTTTGGAATGCAAATCAATGTCTCCACAGGGAAAATAAGACTAGTCTTCAGGTTTACAACTCCTGAAATTTCTGGGAGAGATACATTTTATGATCTTTTGAATAGGAGTAGATGACTCTAGGTGTAACACACATGAAATATAACAAACAAATAAACATTCTATAATGTCAATTTGCTTTGCTCAAGAAGTCAAACTGAAAAAAAAAAGTCTAGATCTCCACAGTACTTGGGAACATAATACATTCTGGTGCCACTGTCTTCATTGTGGGGATAAGGAAGAAGCAGCTGATTCATAGTCTCTCTTGCTAATCGTAAAATTTTAAGGTTCTTCAAGAAAATCTGTTTTTCATGCTATTCCAGGCACACAGTGTAAGTGGTCCGGAGCTGGGGTACTACATGTGGGTGGTAACTGAAGACTCAATCTTGCTCACTTTCTTTGCTGGGCTTCCTAATACTGCATATCTGATACTTTTTAGCAGCCAGCCTCTCAACATTGCTCAGCAACTATTTTGTTTAGCTCTATCAGCTGCATTCCCAATTCCCCATGACGTCTGTTCCATAAAATCCTCTAAATGTCAGCAGCATTTCAGGCTTAAACGCTTCACCACTTTTATCACACACACACACACACACACACACACACACACACACACACACACACTCCCAGTAATCAGTACTCGTACCTCTTCATCCCTTCATCGTTATTCAACTCCAGTGCTAAGCTTTTCACTGTCTCCTTGATCCTGACTCCATCTACCTACCTCATGAACCTGACAATACAGACCATGGTTTTTGCTTTAACAAAATTAGATTTAAATATCCTTTGCACAATGTGTTGGTTGTATGATCTTGGTCACTTTTTTTTACGTGTTTCACTTTTTTCTTTGGACAATTGAAGGTATTGAGACTACTTTGGACTAGTGATTTTCAACCAATGTGCCACAAGAATTTCTAAAGCAGGCACTACCTCATTATTAATCAGGGGCAGTGGCCTCTTTTCCCTTAGATGGACAACATCCAACACAACAATAGCTGTCCGGTATGAATGAATCAAAATTATACCTATTTTTTTTTTTTTTTGTCAGATTGGTAAAAAAAATCAGATATTTGTTGGTGTGTTGCAGAATTTTAATAATTTATGTGTGCCATGAGATTAGAAAGGTTGAAAACTGCTGCTCTGGAGGAAAATTGAGAGATAACATTTGTAAACCACTTAATTTAGTATCTAGTACTCAAATGGTAGTTGTTACTGTTATTTGTTATTTCCTAATTATCCCATCTTTCTCTTTAGTCCTTTAAAAGCATGTCCTTTACCTCACTGCCCAAAATCAATTAATTCTCTTATTCTTGATAGGTAATTATCTGACCCACACAACTCTCCAATTATATAATTCCTTCATTTCTGTTTTATTCTTTCATTGCTAATCCCTCGGAAACTTAGAATTTATGTGCTCACTGAACTCAGAGCCTCATCTCCATTTGCTTCTTCATGTTCTCATTTTGTTTGTGCTCAGCCATGATGTCTTTCTAATGACTGAATTCACAGGACCTCTTCTCGGTTCACACCATATTTCGCCTTTTTGTAACTTTTACAAGCACTGACCACATCGTCTTCAAATCACCTTTTCCCAAGTTTTCTGAAAGCATATTCTTTTCTAATTCTTCATCACCTTCTCTGAGCTCCTTTGGTGAGCCACTGCCCCTTGTCTGTCCCCTGGAATCATCACCTTCCTGGTGTATTCCTTGCAGTGGTCTCCATCTGTGGGCTAATCACTAGGGACAAAGCTTCTCTTTCCTGGAGCTGAAAATGTTCCCCACATATATATTCGTGCTTGGTTGGTTTGCTCATCTGATAAACTGTTGCCTTCATCATTTTTCTCAACCTTAAGTAAATAACCTCAAATCATCTGCATCACCTAAGGAATAAAACCTTTATCAAGGGATCTCCTGTGTAACCTAATTGAATAAAGAAATATAAAAGAAAGAAAAATAAATAGTAAAGAAGACAAGGGCAATCTTATGTGTCCTCTGAATTTTCTAAATTGCTGTGTGTGTGATTGTTTTCTAAAATTGCAAGTAAAAGAAGTAGTACTATTTATGATGTTCATTTATGATATCTTAGACGTGTTATCTTTGCAAATTCTTCTGAAAAGACTCTGTGAGTTCATAAAGTGTTAAAAATAAAACTCTGCTATCCATTATAAGACCAAAATGATTATGTAGAAAAGATAAAAAGAAAAAAAAGAATATATTCTTGATTTGACTTTTCCTGAAAAAAAAAAAATAATTTCTAAAATGTGACAAGCACCTCAATTTATATTCCTGACTCTGAAGAGATCCTAGTCATTGTTCCCACAATTAGCATCTGTTTTACTAGTTTTATGGTTCCTTAATTAAACCTCTGTTCACAGAACAGTAATATTTGGTGAATCTCATTATTCCTTGACTTGATATGATTTGGAGAATATTCTTGCCTCTGTTTTGTCTCCCATAGTTTTCTTCGCACCTGAGCTTCTGTTTTCATATTATACAATCGATGTGGCCGAAAGCTCTCTTCTACTACAGCCTCTTCATCTGAAGCTGTGCTCCCCGTCCTCCGAGGCCCTGGTCTCCTGGTCGGCCTCTGCAACGGCTCTGATGGAGCTGCTCACCGCTTTTCTCCCTCCTCCTTCCTTTAAGTACTTAGAGCTTCTGCCTAGGAACAGAAATTAATACAAGTGAATAAACATTGCAGTACACATTCTATTGCCATACACTGTAGGGCAAATCAGATCTCATATGCAATAGTATTCAGTTGTTTTAAAGGCCATCAGAGATCAGATCTGTATCTGTCGTTGATGAGTCAGATAAAGGGAGATATCATATATGAGAGGATGGCTCTGCTACACTTCTTTCTCTGCCTGTAGTAATTTTTTTCCTGAGTTTATCTGTTTGGCTCACTCTTTATTCTCCTTCGCACATTTGCACAAATCTCACCTTCTCAATGGGATCTTCTCTGACTGCCCTGTTTGGTACTTCAGTCTGTTAAAGCTGTCTCCTCTGGAACTCTGGATCGTCTTTACCTTGCTCTATTTCTCTTTATTTTGCCCATTGAACTTAAAATCTGATAACATACTAGATAATCAATTTACTACATTTTTTATTCTTATATTTAATTCTTCACTATACAACTTAGTTCCATCATGGGTTTTGGCATCAGAGAGAACAGTTTTTAATCCTAGTGTCTAGCCCAAGATACTTTTGTCTTGTTTGATCCCGAACACCAAGAACCTGGCAATAATAGGCACTTAAAAAATACTCTAAGAATAAATGGAGGTAGGAAGGAAGGAAGGAAGGAAGGAAGGAAGGAAGGAAGGAAGGAAGGAAGGAAGGAAGGAAGGAAGGAGGAAGGAAGGAAGGGAGAAAGGATGGGAGGAAGGGAAGGAGAAAGGATGGGAGGAAGGGAGGAAGGAGGGAAGAAGGGAAGGAGAAAGGATGGGAGGAAAAAACCAGAAGAAGGATAACAATCATAAGCCACATAAATTATGAATTCTCTCTCTGCACATTTATGTCGATTCAGTGTCAACAACTGTTTGCTGAGTATCACTATACTTTAGGTATTGCTGAGTGTTCATCATCCTCAGTTAAAGAAGCTTGTATAATTTGGGAATACAATTTTCTTTTTTTGAATGAGTAAATCATTACAGATGTAGGAATATTGTGTAATGGAAATGCTATAGCGAATTTGCCCTTTAGCCCATCTTTGTCGCTTCTGGATAATACAGGGGCTGGGACAGGGTGCTCTGCTCAGTGCAGCCTTAGGGGCAGGGAGACCAGTCAGGAGGCTCGTGCAGTAGTAAAAGAACACAGGTGCCTGCACAAGAGCAGCGGGAATAGTGAGGAGAAGCAGCGGTGGGTTTCTGAAGTACCTAGATGATATCCAAGAACCAGGGTGAATGATGAAAACTGAGGCATTTGCTAGTAGTAAGACATGGATTTAAGAATAAGCAAATTAAATCCATTCATCATTGTGGCGACCATTACTTAATACTGTTACATGAGAATAGAAGGAATAAACACAGTCCAGTGATCCAAGAAAAAGCATCAGACGAATGTGGTACAGAGAAAGGAGAATTGGGAATGTTTCCAGTCTCTCTAGCCTCAGAAGGTAACTGACGCAATCAAGCGGGGGCATTGCAAGGATGGGAGAAGTGTCAGCTCAAACCACCCACAATGACGCAGCTGTTTTTATACATTTACCTATTTAATTTACTCTACAACAAATTACCAAAATTTAAAAACATTCCCAGAGTGATAAGAAAGGAGAATATGCCAATTCAGTCCATTTTACATGTGACCAAAGACCTAGAGCACTTAATTGGAAAAAATGCATGAAAAGTGTTGCACTTAAGACAAGAATGTCAATGAAAGATTCAACATACTAACTTACATGATTGACAACTATCTATTAGTCATTTGGGGCATAATCTACCACTCCATGAGGGTGGGCACCTTATCCTGTTTGCTTTTCTGCCCCTAGTGTCTAGCCCAAGGCTTGGCACTCGTAGGACCTCAATAAATCTTCTTTTACTGGCTGAACAAGTAAATGAATAGCAAAATTATTAATAATGTGTGTTTTGGAATCAGAGAGAAAAGTTATAAACCCTAGATCTGCCAACTACTTGTTGAAAAAGCTACTTAATTTTCTGAGCTTCAGTTTCCTCATATGTAAAATGGAAATTATAATAGCTGTACTTCACAGGGTTGCTGACATTTAAAAATAATAATCAGCTATTATTTAAAACACTTAGCATAGTGCCTAGCATGTAGTGTGAGTTCAGTGAATGTTTATAATTATTATAATACTATAGTTTGTGTGCCAGGTAAATTTTAATCTACAAATAAATTTGAATAGTTTAAGGACGCCTTTAAAAACTGTAAGCATTGTGTACTTAGTAAAGTGGAAGACAAATCCCTTTATTGGAGTCTTGGAGAAAAATGTATCTTTAACCCTTTCTCCTATAAGTCCTCAGTTTCATTTTCTTGTCATTACTTTCTTTTTTCTTTGATTGTTCTTAATCATGGAAAAGAAATATGTCATCTAATAAAATGGTTAAAAAATAAAATGACTTGCCCTGAGTAGAAAATTCTGAGAAATCACTAGTAATTCTTTTAATAATATTTTATTCTTTAAGAGAATGTGATTGAATTATATTTATGCAAGAAATATATTTTATGGCTTCTACACACTTACAAAGTAGGTGAATTAGAAGAATACTCCAAATTTCACTATACTCCCTGAAAATTGATGGGCTCCTATGCAGCAAATGTGACAGCTTTAATATATTCTAGGAATGCTCCATAATCACAACAGTTGTTAATAAGATGGGTAAAAACCTCGTGAGCAGGTACCATCGTCCCTTTAAAAAGTCACGTGATTTATTAACAAGGTTGCTCTGGATGGGAACATAAGAGAACGTGTAGTGTTAGACTCACTGACTACATGGCAGCTCAAATACAAGATCTAGACTAAGAATGATATAAAGGCATGAAACGCTCCAGTAGAGGGAGAAAAACCTAGCAGCCAAAATGGATTCATAGGAGTGAATTCTATTTGTTTTATTTTTTTTCTTTAAATATTAAAATGATTAAATTAAATTTGGTGTTTTAAGAAAAAAATTAATGCAAGACTATAAAAATACTTAGGAAAAATATAAAAATGTCTAGTTCTAAACCATATTAGTCCATGAGCAAGTCAACAATGATTCAAATATTATGATATCATAAAATAAACCAGTGGAACAAGAAGTCAAGAAATAAACCCATAACATATATAAAGATCTATGCATACACACATACACAGTTTAATAAAGAATGTATCATGTCACTGAGAAGTAGAGATGCTCAGCGTTGGCTGTACATTGTAATTACCTGGGGAGCTTTAAAAAGTACTGCTGTCTGGATGCCAACCCCAGAGATTCCAGTACAATAAGTATAAGCTAAACAATAGCGATTAAAAATGTTAAACCTGCCTGGTCGGTGTGGCTCAGTGGTTGAGCGTTGACCCATGCACCAAGAGGTCGCCGTCTCTGAGGTGTGGCCTGGGTATTGGGCTTTTTAAAACTTCCCCAACTAATTGTATATAATATTTTACCAAAGTTGAGAATTATTACTTAAGGGAATTTGCCTTCTTTATTTACAATCACACAACAAAATTTGAACTTTCAGAAAAGACCTAGATTACACATTTTAATTCTTCTCAGTTGTTGTTTTTTCTCTTTTCACTTACTATTGGCATTATCAGTTATAGCGTCTAAGCATAGTTGAGATGTAGCAGAATTAAAAAAAACATTTTGTTGCTTTGATATATAATGAAGAAAAACAAAGAAAACAATATATCATAACAAATTGCATAACAAATGAATATATGATATAGATTTGTTATTCAATGTCATGCATTCCAAGGTTTCAAATTGTATTCACATACTAATGGTTTTCAAATGTGTGTCCCAGAACATATCCCCTTTGCTGACTACCAAAGTCTTATATATATCTCTCTACTTGGCTATCTTCACTTGGATGCTTCATAAACTTCACAGAGTCATTAGGTCCCATTTGAAGTCAAAGTCCTTCAAACTTTTCCTAACATCTTTGTCGTCGCAAAAAAAAAAAAAAAAATATATATATATATATATATATATATATATATATATATATATATGTAACCACCATTCACCTAGATTCTAAATCAAGATATGGCTTTTTAAAACCTTACACCCAACTATTTGATTTGCTGTACATTCAATTTGCTAAATATCACTTACATCTTTGTGTTTATCTCCATCCCTAGTGCTACTCCACTATTTTAGGCATCTTATCACTTGATTTATATCAGTCCAACAACTTATAGCTCCTCTCCTTGCTTGATTATGTAGGCAGAATTCCAAAGATGCCCCTCAAGATTTCTGTCTCTTGATTATTCAATCAAATACTGAACTAAGGGAAATTGCAGATGGATTTAAGATTACTAATCAACTGTCCTGAAGATAAGTCCAATAAGTTGGATTATACAAATAGGCCAATATAATCACTTGGGCCCTAAAATCAGGAGAGAGTGGCAGAAGAGATATGTGTGAGAGATGAGACAGAAGTGTGAGAGGTAACCAACCAGCTGTTGCTGGCTTTGAATGGGGCCAAGAGCCAGGTAATCTGGGCAGGAATCTAAAAGCTGCCCCTTGCTTATCTCCTCAATGTATTCTTGTTTATTTCCACTTCTCAATACCCAGTGTATTTGTTTCCTATATTTTTTTAATTAAAAAACTTTTAAATCACAGTTGACATATATTATTATATACTATTAGTTTCAGGTTTACAAAATAGCTATTAGATATTTATATAACTTACCACGTGATCTGGCCAGGAAGTCTACTACCCGCCTGACACTATCCATAGTTGTTACAATATCATTGACTGTATTCCCTATGCTGTACTTGACATCCCCATGACTATTTTTATTACTGGCAGTTTGTACTTCTTAATCCTTTTTCTTTTTCACCCATCCCCCTAACGTCATATGATTCATCTCTTCTTTTTTCAAACCTGAACTTTCCAGCTTTGAGTAGCCAGCTCTACTAATCTTGTATATCTTGGTTTATACATTCAGTGCAAACTTAGGAACTGGGTTAGGTTTAACATTTTTTTCTCTATGGATTTTTAAAGAGAGAAGAAGGGAGAGGGAACAAGAGATAGAAACATCGATGAGACAGAACATTGATTGGCCACCTACTGCATGCTGGGGATTGGGCCCACAACCTGGGCATGTGCCCTGACCGGGAATCGAACCGGTGACCTCTTGGTGCATGGGTCGATGTTCAACCACTGAGCCACACCGGCCAGGCGGTTTAACATTTATAATAGTTATTGTTTAGCCTACACTTATCCCATCATAGTACTTTTATCACTCAGAATTATAAATATCTGTTTACTTATTTATTGTTTCTGTAGACTTATCTCTAGTTCTTGTAAACTGAAATCTTATTAATTTATTTACTCACGTATGCTGTGAAAGAAAGTAACATGGTACTCAGGTTGAAAATTTTGGGAGGTAAAGCACTAAGGAAGTGAACGTATCAGAGATGACTTTTCTGTGGAAATAAAATTTAAGAGATTTAAAGTGTTAGAAAAGGTCAGTCACTGAAATCATTGTGGAAACAGAGTGGGCAGATGTATGATGCCACACATAAATTAGGAGGCAAAAATGCCTGAGATTCAATGTTGCCTCTTTGTTGATTACCAGAACAGAAATTGCTCTTTATTCTAATTTCACTGAAAGTGGTTAAAGGGGGTGATAGGCTATAGAGTGGTTTGGAAAAGACATGATGGGAGAGTTTGAATTTATTTCCTTACTTTCAGAGAGGATGTTAGTGGATTTGTCTAAGGTGTTGGTCATGGACAAAGAAAACAAAATTGGGATTAAATCAAAGGAACCTACTGACATCCTTAATATGTATATAATGGAGAGGAGTGATCATTGAGGATTTGCTGTTTACAGCTAAATACTCAACAAATAGCAAATGCCCACTACATAGTAGGCACTCAATAATTAACTATTGAATTAATGATCAGGGGAAAAATAACCAAATGCTTACAAGACTGAAAAAAATGACTTCTCTGAGGAAAGAAAATATGTCGTCTATGTCGCTTAAATTTCACAAAGCATAGTCCTTGTCACATATTTGGTGCCCAATATATGTCTATGAAAGGAATAAATATATTTCTGCAGAGTTAAATATTACTTCAATCCAAGTATTTCTTTTCACTTCTATTTTTATGCTTGTCTCTTTTGTCAAATTTGATTCCAAAATGAAAATATATGTTAGTATGAATTATCCAGTTTCTTTGTCACAGCAAGTACTTAATAAAAAACAATACCAAACTGAATAACTTTGATGCAATGCCATTTTTTGATACTTGTTATATTGATTAATTGTCTCATTTGCTCAAACTTGTTTTAAAGAGTGAGAGTTGAGACACAATGCACTTTTTAATCATAATTCTTATCCTGTTTCCAATTTTTGTAGTCAAAGACAGAATCCTAGATAAATAGTTGAGCAACATTTGAATATTGCAATGACTTAAAAATATTTATAATTAAATTCTAACCTGTCTAATTATTCTTAGAATAATGCTGATATTTCTAAAAAGATTGAGAACCATTTCTTTACTAATTAAAATTTAAAAATTTAAGAATATGTTTTAATAGCTAAATGGACTAAAATAATTTTTCTTATATATCAATTAAACAAAGATCAATATTTAAATAATGACTAATTTTGCTTTTCAGGTAAACGTTAATTTTTAGCAATCAATAGGGTATAAGTTCTCACTAACTAATATATAATATCTAGTTCTGTAATCACTTGGATATCTTTAGAATTATATACTTTTCACTAATTACCATCTATATAAAACTGTTTTTATGACAGTATTAATGTAATGTTACTTGATATTGTTAAGGATGTTCCATAATTTCCTTTGAGCCATATGATAGATCTTTTACATACAATATTAAAATATGAATTAGTATATAAAATCAAGCGTATTACATTGAGTTAAAAGATAATCTTTTCATGGTAATATTTTATGCTTCTGTTTAGGAAAAAAATAAGAGGATGGATAAGGCTACATTTAGGTTACGCTTTGTATCTTTTTCTGAATAGGTAACCTAAAAGTTTCCTATCCTCAGTGTAAGTTCTTCATTTTTTTATTTTTGTGTATTTATAAGGAAAAAAAAGATTGATCTGAGCCCTTCCCAGAACATTAACTTTAGTTCCCCAGATAAGGTGGGAATGGCGGAACACACCATTATTCTACACTGGGTCAGCCAGATTCTGCTTCTCTCTACCCTCCCTCTATTTTCTTTGCTACTTATTTTATTTGTCCAACATATTTTCTAAATTCTGACAACATTCTACTTACATGGATTTATATTGCTATAAAAATAGGGATAGTGTCTACTCTAATGAGCTTATCATTTAATCTGGGTCACAAACAAAAACATATAAACACAAATTATAATAGAAGTTACAAAAGGCAAATATAAAACTAATAAAAATAAATTTTCCTGCTTGAGCTCCTTTACCTTTGACTTTATACCAAATTATTAATATACAGTGAAAATAAAAAGCATGATGCATGCAGGCATTAGGAAGCCACCAAAGACTTGAATTTGTTGTAACCCAAGAGAATCAACCTCACTCAGACACAAAGTAGTTTTGAATATTAGGAGCTTTATTACCTGAGCAGGGACTGCAGCCAACCTACACAGAGGAGAACTGTAGCCCCAAGCTCAGGGGGTGGGTTGCTTATATAGGACAAGGGTTACTCAAGAGTTTAGCAGAGCAAGCGAGCTATGTGTAAAGAAGCGGATATCAGCAGTTAGCAGCTGTACAAGTTGTTTATTTTATATTTCTTAACATTTACTAGATCCCAGCCTTGAATTTCTCATTGTCCCGTCTGGCATCTCCTGATTAGTTAAGCTCATGGTCAATACCCTTGTGGTCATGGCTAATGTATACCTGCCTCTTCAAAAATTTTTGCAAAAACAACTCGAGTTCAAGGAACCCAGGAGAGGTTCCTTCTTCTAGCAGATGGAGAATTACTGGGTTATAACAGAATTGACCCCCCCTACTCCCCAAAGGTATGTCCACCAGGAACTTGTACTTGTAACTTTCTTTGGGAAAAGGATCTTAGCAGATGTAATTAAGCTAAGAATCTCAAGATGAGGAGATCTTCGAATTAGGATAGACTCTAAATCTAATGATGGATGTCTTTGTAAGATGTGGGCACAAAGAAATTTGAGACAAAGACAGGCAGGGGAGAAAGTTTTTTGAAAATGAAGGCAGAGATTGGCATCATTCAAGGTTGGTGTCAGTCAAGAAACTCTGGCACTAACCAGAAGCCGGTAGAGGTGAGGCAAGGCATTGTTCTACCCCAGATACTTCAGAGGGAATGTGGCCCTGCCAACACCTTGATCCAGAACTGTGAGAAAATCCGTTTCTTCATTTGAAGTCACCAACTTTGTAGTAGTTTGTTATGACAGCCCTAGGAACCTAGTAGAAAGTGACATGGCCTGGCTTTTATTTGCATTTTTAAAAAGTTATGGAAAGATAATAATGGAAGTGTGAAGGCCAGGTGGTGGCTAGTTCCATTGCCCACACAGAGAGTGGCTGTGGTCTGGACTAACACTTGAGTTGAGATGGAAGCTGTGGAGGCAGGGGAGATGGGTTACGTGGGAGGGATGGGGAAAGGGAGACATCGATATGACTCCAGAGTGTTGGTTGCAATAGTTGAGTAGGTGGTGATGCTGTCTACTGAGATGTGAAAGGCATGTGGAATGGGGGTGGGGTGAGGAGCAGGCTAGCTTTAATTCAAATATGAAACATGGAGATGAGAAAGAAGAGAAGAGAAAATGTTGCAGTGAAATTTCAGTGAATAAGAGTAATCTATGTACCGGTACAGATTCATGGACACACACACACAGATTTGTGTCCTGGGTTTTATTTATGCAACATTCTTAATGTGGATTATAGTTCCAAAGTACAGTGAGATCCAGGAAGCCTTCCAAGAGGAAACAGGATTTACGGAAAATATTTAGACATGTGGGGAATTGGGGGTGGGAGCACAGAGTCTTTCAGATTGAGGCATCTGTGAGTGGCAAGGTGAGTTGTGCTGAGACTCAGTGAGCTCTTTGTAACCACACTGGTGGCATCAACAGCTCTGCCCTTCCATAAAATCATGCCCTTGGCAGTGCTGAGCTTATGTCACAGTAGATGATGGAATAAACCTGCTGACCCATGGCTCCCTTCACCTGTGCCTGTCCCTCCCTTCACTTTATTTTTTACCTGTCTCAATTATAATCCATTTATTCTTTACCAAATTGAAGAGCTTTTGTTGCAAATTATTACAAGCACAAGATTTAAATACTTTAAAAGGAACTTATTGGATTACATTGCTAAATCATTCAGAGGTAGGAAAAGCTTCAGGCTGTTTAATCTCCTTGCTCCAATCATATAATTCTTTCTATATTCCTTAGCTAAACCTCCTTAATGTGGACCCTAATCTTTCGCATACCTTTCTCTTCATGGTCTCACATTGTTTCCCTAGATTCAGCTCTAGACAGTTCCACATTCCGTGGATTCTTCCACATTTATATCCCGTTGCTAGAACTTCATTTCCCCTTACTGTCAAGACAAACCTCTAACCTTTGGTTTGATGAGATCAGTTTAGATCAAGTGCCCCTCCCTGAACCAATTCCAGGGGTTAGAAAGAGGAGATTAGATCAGGGTTTTCAATATCTGTACTACTGACACTTTGGCCAGATAATTTTTTTCATAGTGAGGGGGACGGTCCCCTGCATTATAGATGTGTGGTAACATCCCCGACCTCGACCCCCCCTCCTTACAGAAATGTCTCCAGGTACGCCGCAAGTTCCCTGGGTGGGAAAAGTGCTCCTGGTTGAGAACCAGGAGATTAGGCTGATGGAATTAGGTCTGAGTCCTAGGCCAGGAGCAGAGCAGGATTCCCCGGAATCCAGGTCCTGGGGGTGGTGCGCACAGGCTGTAATTTTTTAGGGTAATTCAGAGAAATGAAGAAAGATACTCACAGGCAAATAGACAATTACTTGCTAAAAATTCATTTTCTCATTAATTAGTTGGACATTAATGGTTTATAATCCTATTATGTGTGTTGCAATATGATAGCAAAGTGAGGAGTGGGATACATTTGGAGTCTGTGTTTTGATAGCACATATTCAGTCTACAATCAACGGCTATAACGCTTCTAGGCTTTTAAAGTAACATGTATCCCTATAGCTTTCTGAGCATAACTCATCAAACTTTTTAGTCATTGATTTCCTTCCCTGTGTTACTCCTAAATTCAACATAATCTTGAGAGCAGATATGTTTCCCTGCTCCATATCATCCCTGCTTCGCACAGAAGCTTTCATTAATGAAAGAGAGAAGCTCATTTTCGTCCAACAATTATTGTTCTCATTAATGCCACAGATTCTTGATATAGAATCTCTATATCTTGATAATTATTGCTTTGTTGCAAAATCTGATGATTAATAGTAGCATATTCTATCTTATATTCTTGTTTACAGTTTGATTTCACATAAAATATAGAGGAGAAAGAATTATGAGCTCCCATAGAACTGCCGTAATCTGATCTAATAGAAACTGCACTGGAGCTTTTTCTGACATGGTCATAATTTATATTAGCCAACTACCATGGCTCCTATGTTCCTTGGTCACTTGTACATATTAAGGTCTGCTTTTGAATATATAGAGAGAATATTTATTTATATTTGTATGTTATTTATATATATTTCTTAATGTCTAAAATAAGGTAGCACACCGATGCCATAAAATTCCTATTGAGGGATGTATTCATTGATAATAGCAGAGGGTAGGTAAGAATAAACTAATACCAGGGAGTTTGGTAATATATGAAGGGAACTAACAGAATTCTTACGTTAGAGAAGGAAGTGGTTTATTCCGAGAATATCAAGTGGATATGGAGAGAAGCTGCATACTGTGGATGCAACCAAACCAGCGATATACAGAACTTCAGTATCAGTAAGGACAATGTTGACCTTCTTGCTATGCCTTAACATTTGTTCAAGCCCCTACCTGACAAGTCATCAGTATCCAATAAATAGAGTCTGCAAGTTATAAAAATCGGTCTCCAACAACAAAAATCTGAACGCTCCCTGCACACCTCAGTCTTGTTTGTTACCTGGACTGTCGGGCTCTGAATCTCTGTATGTATTTCCTGCATTTGGTTCCATGTGTGTCCCTTAGGCATAAGGATAAGTCTCTTTTTATGGCAGCACCATCATTGTTAGAATGTAAAGTGCTATATGCTAGTTAAAATGTTAAATTCATTCTATAAGATTATTGCCCAAGCCCAGCTGGTGTGGATCAGTGGTTGAGCATCGACCCATGTACCAAGAGGTCACCTGTTCAGTTCCCGGTCAGGGCACATGCCCAGGTTGTGGACCTGATCCCCAGTGGGGGGCATGCAGGAGGCAGCCAATCAATGTTCTCTTTTATTGATGTTTCTCTCTCTGTGTCTCTCTAAAAAATCAATAAATAAAACATATTTTAAGATTATTGCCCAGTATCTTCACAGCTTTCTGAGATTGCTACTTACCCCTCAGGTGGTAGGCAGAATCTTGAGATGGTGACCAAGAGTTCCTGCCCCTAGTGTAGATACTCTGCATAAACCAGGGCCATGAATAGGAAATATTTTATTCCTGTGATTGGGTTCTATTATGTGGCACTTACATGACTTTAAGAAAGGGCGACTATATAAGTGGGCCTGATTTAATCACACGGTCCCTTAAGGGCAGAGAGGTCTCCTCCACTGGTCAAAAGAAGTCAGAAATGCCCACTCTGACCGGCCCATGTGAAATTCCCAGCAAAGGGCCAGCTTCTGGGAGCTGAGAGCAATGCCCGGAAGACAGTGCTGGGGACACGTGGGCCTAAGTCCTACAACTACAAACAACTGAGATTCGCCAAACACAGTAATGAACTTGGAAGCAGATTTTTTTCTTCTTCAGAGTGTCTGAGTGAGAAATGTGTCTAGCTACTTTGAAGCATAAAACCTAGATTCTGTCCTGGACTTCTTTCCTATGGAACTGTGAGCTAATAAATAGACATTGCTTTCAGTCATTAAAAAGGTGGTATTTTAGTGACACAGCAATAGTCAACTGATACTTCTCATAGATATGTCCCGTCGCTATCAATTAGGTGAGAAAACTAGTGGTTAAGAAAGCATAATGGATAAGAATGTGAGCTTTGAAATAGGACTTCCTGAGTTTGAATTCTAACTCTGCCATTTGCTACAGATGAGACCAAGAAAACTGTGTGATCTCTATGAATCTCCAATTCATCATTTTAAAAAGAAGATAATGACAAGATATACCTCATATAGAATTGTTGAAAGGATTAAAACAGATGAAGGAGGTAAAACTTATCATTTGGTGCCAGACTTTAAATGTTTGATATATACCAGCTAACATTTTTACCACAATGTCATAAATCCAACATGCAGGGCTTGGAGAAGTAAGCTTCAGCCAGTGGTTCAAACCTACTAATTTGTGCATAGTTTTCCTAGGCACACCTGTCCGGGTCTTCGATCTCTGCCCCAGATGAATGAACCCGGCACCCCCCTTGGAATGGTCTTGCGGGCTGTGGAGATGACATCTCACAAATCTAGAGACCTAAATCAAAAAAACATGATCAATCCAGGTCCTTTTCATAATTACTCATGTCTTTAGAACTGTAAATCTCTAATGTAACAAACAGTCCTTGAAACATCCTCTGAAAAATGCAGCAGGAATCTCTCATTTTATACATTTTTTTCTGTTAGGGTTCCGAGGGAACGTGCTGTTATGTGTTCCTGACCTTTTCTCTTTCCTTTGCTTGCTGACATTCCCCTGCGTTCAGGAAGCGTTAGCGGTGAGACGCTCACCCCCACCCACGGCAGCGGGACACCGGGAGCCTAACAGACCAGCTCTCCTGTAAACATTGCTAGGAAGTCCCAGCAATCTTGTCCCCAGCCCCACCTGTAGTCATTCAGAGGAGATATTATATTAACTCCTCTGAAACTACTTAAAACCCTTTTCCACGATCCATGAAGCCTGAGAGGGGTGAGGAAGATTATTAAGAAAGAACATTGTTAAAAAGTGATTAGGTTTTTACAGTTTTATAAACCAAAGAGAATAACTCTAAAATGGAAATTTGGCCCTGGCCGGTTTGGCTCAGCAATTGGAGCATTGGCCTGTGAACCAGAGAGTCCCGGGTTCAGTTCCCCGGGCTAGGGGCACATACCAAATAATAATAATAATAAATAAATAAAATGGAAATTTGGCCTCTCCCAGGTATCCAGGCAGATTTTTCTCCCTGGATTAAAGGCTGTGCAGTGATGAATGTGTAGACAAGTTGATTGGGTTAGAGAGAGAATCGTCCGGTACAAAAGTAATTGCTAAGACTTAATGAATTTAGTGTTCCAGAGGAGGACAAATAGTGGTGGGCTATAAAAACTGGCGTCTGCAAGATCTTTTTTTCTCATAAATAATTATTTTAATAAACAAATTAAGTCTTTTTAATTGGCAGTAGGACAGGGATCTTTAGTGATCACCGGTGAAAAAGCAAACTGTGAAATTGATTTGTACTAAGCAAAACCCCACTCAATCCAGCAAAGCTGTCCTTTGAATTTCAGTTGGCAAGTTACTGTCACCTTGGGTCATTTGTACACTGCAGCCAGTGCTCGACCAATTTGTACAATAGTCTTCCATTTGGGTGTTACATTTTACTATCATTGATCTGTAGCATATGGCAAGAGTTATTAACTATGATGTGTAATGATGAGACCATCAGGAGGAAATGCTTAAAAATTCCTTAATCCCATGTCAAAGTTATCACTCAAGTGATTTTATCGTATGTCTTAATAAGAAAATCATGTATTGGGGGCTTTGAAGTATTTATTACTACTTGTTCTGGAGTTTCCCAGGAACGAGTAAAGGAGTAAAACTATCATAAGCCTGCAAACCATGTCTTCACAAGGAGGTGGAAACGATGTAACATGCCAGGTTTCTATCCTATTCTAAAGACATAAAAGTATTTTTCTTGTCTTTTCAACCATTTTTTTTTTTCATTGTATGTGGCAGTGTATAACATCACTGTATAGATGTTTTCAAAATGACTCTAGGGGTGGTGTGAAGCAAAATCTTGATTTGCAAGGATTGGTGTAAATATCTGCACGGAGGCTGATTTCAAGTTACCAACATGAGGCCGCTGAAGGCAGCGCTAGAGAGAGGTCCCACAGTCAGCTTGCCTGAGCTTACAGGGGCTCACCTCAGCACACCACTGCTTTTATGTTTCTGTTACCAGAAGAGCTCAAGAGAAAATATCCTGAGAAAAATGATTCAAACATATTCTACTGTGTTCATTGTACTTCCTTTGATTTAGCATGTTATTATTTTTATTTACTGGTCTGTACTTCTCACTAAAGACTTTTTCTGTTGGTTTACTCATAACCATAAGTAGCTAGCAAAATTCTTAGACATGGTAAGTACTCAATAAGCATTGTTAAAAGAATTTCCCTGAGTTATCTCATCTTACTGGCTCCCATGACTTGTAGACAGGAGCTAAAATAGAGCTCAATGCAAAAAAAAAAAAAAAAAAAATTAAGTGATCAGAGGTTGTCAGTATTTTAAAGGAAATCTCAAACCTGGTGTAGATCCTTCTCTTCCTTAATTTCCAGACTGCCCTTATATCTTCTTGGATATTGAATATAAGGCCTTTTTACTTAAGGAGATGTAGAAGCTTGCTGACTTCAATAACTTCAAGCTTGCTGACTTGCATGTCTATTAAGATATACTTGATCACTTTTTATCTGTAAAACAACTCAGGGTTTCATATGCTTTTTCAGACAAAAGAAAAACAAAGAAATGATTTACTCAAGGGCACAAAGTTGGTCAGCAGTAGATGAGAGTGAAGGGAATTATGTTTTGTGCCCATTTCTCTCTTTCTTCCCTCATACCATGTTGCAACTATTTGATTATTTAACAGGAAAACCAATCACACTGAGATATACTATCAACAGGTTGGCCTGGCACTAAGTGTTGAGACCACCAGGGTGCGGATGAGCTTCCGTCCTCATTCCTTCAGACATGAACCGGGGAGAGAGGCCTGGGACTAAATAGTACACACTGTTTTTCTTCTTCTTTTTTTTTCTATAATAATTAACGTAGTTATGAAACTAAAATCAATGTGGGATTATTTTTATCTGCGAATCAGAGGAGGTCCCAAGATAATTTCTGTTCAATCATACACAGAATGAAAGCATCTAGTTTTCAATCAATTTTGAATATGATTTGAAAATAGCAATGTCCTTAAATCATGTGTATGAATTAGTGGTTAGTTTCTGAGTTTTACCAAGTAAAGTAGAATCTAAGAAGAAAGAAAAAAATTATAACTTTATATTTTGTTTAAAGGTTTGTCTTAAATATTGTCTATTCTCTTATTTTTAATGTCATGATCTTTGGAGAAGCTGATTTCGTTCTTTCTCCCTTACCTAATAAAAGTTAAGTGATTAAGAAAAGCATGGTCAATTAATTTGTAAAGAACTACATAAATGGAATAAACGTCTTAATCATCTTAGAAGTATGGGATCTTTTGTGCATTTTTTATTTGGTCAAAATACTTTGTGTAGGTGTTTGAATTAAATGCTGTCATTATATATATAAAGTGTTCTTTGAATATATATTACAGATATGTATTATAAAAGTGTTCTTTGAAAATCTCACCAAGTACTGTCACAAGAACATGATTGTGAAAGTCATTAAAATAATTCAATATTTATTGAAAACGTTTTTGTGCTATAGTGAACACTTCATCTCAAGAAATGTTTTTTGAGGATTAGTATACCTCATACTGTCCTGTAACAAACTCACAGGCAGTTTTGAGGAATTGGTTTTATGCACTGGTTTATGTATAGTACACATTTCAAAGAGAAGGCTTAAATTTAAAATCAAAATCCTATGCTAATTTTTAATTTCATATATTTTAAAATCTATCTTGCTCCCTCTCTCCTACTTTCCTGCTTCTGTGTCTCCCTAACAAAACCTTTTCCCTCCTAAATATGTGTTCTTGTCTTTCTTTCTTGCTTGTATTATAAAACATAAAAGATATAATAGGTTTAATGAGACTAGTCCTTTATTTGGAAAATAAATAAATCAAAATGCAAATGAGAACTCTCCCTAAACGTTTCCACATACTTGCCCTGGCCGGTTTGGCTCAGTGGTTAGAGCGTCGGCCTGCGGTCCTGAGAGACCCGGGTTCGGTTCCCGCTAAGGGCACGTACCTCGGTTGCAGTTTGTCCCCGGCCCTGGTCGGTCATGTAGGTGACGGCCACTCGATGTGTCCCTTTCACGTCGATGTTTCTCTCTCTCTCTCTCTATTCCTCTCTCTCCCTCCCACTCTATCTGAACAAAGAATGGAAAAATGTCCTCGGGTGAGGATAAAAAAAATAAAAAAAAATTTCCACATACTCACTCACACAGGCACACTCACACAAGCACTCACACAGGCACACTCACACAGGCACACACAGGCGCACACACAGGCGCACTCACACAGGCACACACACAGGCACACTCACACAGGCACACACACAGGCACACTCACACAGGCACACACACAGGCACACTCACATAGGCACACACACAGGCACACTCACACAGGCGCACACATAGGCACACTCACATAGGCACACACACAGGCGCACTCACACAGGTGCACACACACAGGCACACTCACACAGGCACACTCACACAGGCACACACACAGGCACACTCACACAGGCACTCACACAAGCACACACATAGGCTCACACAGGCACACACCCAGGCACACTCACACAGGCACACTCACACAGGCACACACACAGGCACACTCACACAGGCACACACACAGGCACACTCACATAGGCACACACACAGGCGCACTCACACAGGTACACTCACACAGGCGCACACATAGGCACACTCACATAGGCACACACACAGGCGCACTCACACAGGTGCACACATGGGCACACTCACACAGGCACTCACACAAGCACACACATAGGCACACACAGGCGCACTCACACAGGCACACATAGGCACACACACAGGCATATACACAGGCACACTCACACAGGCACACTCACACAGGCACACACACAGGCACACTCACAGGCACACTCACACAGGCACACACACACGTCCATCTGAACAGCTGGCCACAGCAGAGGATGTTCCTACTAATCCTCAAAGATCCAACCAGTTCACTCATCACCTCTGCAGTCGCTCATGCTCTCTACGTTTATATCTGGAGATACCTTTCTCCTTCCTGTTAGCTTCCATGGTGCTGAGTACAGCCCTGTGTTTTGACTCTGCTTTCAGGATAATAGTAAAAATAACTGACATTTATTTAATGCTTACTGTGTGTCAGACGCTGTGCTAAGAACTTCACGTTTATGCGCCTGTTTCTGCCTCAGAGCAGGCATCACTTTTATTATTCCATTATGCAAATAAGGAAGCCAAGTTCAAAATGAGTAACTTGCCCAAGGTTTCCCAGCAAGTTCTGATTCAGAGGTGGCTCATTTTATCAGTACCTCGCATTACACGCGACCGATCTTCACACTTTGCTAGTGTGATGCTGTCAACCTGTCGACACTGGAACCAGGGTGTGTGTGTCGGGCATCACATTTGCCTAGTGACTAGCAGAGAGCTTAGCACACTTACAGACTGTTAATGTCTGTTAAATAACTTCTTGTAGAGTTTAAAAGAGATGACTTGAATTTTTCACTTTTCAATGAGCTGTTTTGACATAATTTCAACATAGACCAAATTTCTTTCAGTGCAGGTGGAAATTGTAGTCTGGAGTTGCCCAAGAAAGATACTTAAAAAGATAGAAGCTGTGGCTCTGTCAGGCATTCAGTGAATAAATTATGTAAACCTATAAATGAAGGAGCTTCAACATCTGCATAAAAGAAAAAAGGGCAAAGGCATTTGAAGATTATCAGCTGATCATCAGAGACAGGAAAGCTCTAGAGAGGGTATTATTGAAAAATATCAACTACGAACAAAATAGGCCCCAAAGTGCATGGATGAGACAGAGCTAATTGTTTCATTTCTATCAGCAATGAAGGAAGTGTGATCTTGTATTTTTAATTCAACCCTTCAGCCTTTATATACTTCTGGGGAAGTTCAAGTGCCATTGCTTTAATATAGCATGACACTATGGATATGGTTCTTAAAAAATAAATTGTATCTCAATGGCAGAAAAAGAATGTTGATGTTCAAATAGACCTGTTATCTGAGAAGAGCAAAATGCCCTTCCAGGTACAACACTGCACCATCGGCTGCAGGAGGCAAGAGGCTGGAATAGGGAGAGACTGGAAAGTGTGATGAGCAGGGCTGGCTCTGGGCCCTGGGTCTCTGAGGGAGCCCACGTACACAGTAACCTCCCTGAGGATCATTTTAGTCTCTCACTTAGCATAACCTGGGGTTGATGTGTGATGCGTATCAACAGAATCCCAGCAATGTAGCCATGGAGAAGTGCTCATTTCTCCCTCACCCGAAGCAGCTGAGCCCCATGAGCTCACACTGGGTCCTCCTAAAGCCAACAAAGATGTAATGAAGTTACTAATGGAGGCAATTAAGAAGTGACCATGTGACTTACATCTGCCACAGTCCAGATATCAGGAACTATTTCTATTTAAATATTTAGACACAGATTTTTGTCACTTAACTATGGATAATGAGACTTCATGCTTCCCAGGCACTTTCACTGTGCACACTGTGTGCACCCAGGCTTTGGGGTGTTGCAGGACATTTATAATGCTGACTATACCTCCGAGCACAGAGGCCAGCTTACGACTGCAGAGTGTGAAAGAATGTAAATATTCAGAATGTGAAAAATTATTAAATCTATGAATGAATCAAGAAAATTCAGCTTTAAGTCAAATACGTTTTAAATGTGTAAGTGTATAAAGAGTGAACATATGCTAAATTAGTCCCCACCTGTAACAAGTTGTTCATGGATATACAGATGGCTCTAAATCAGCAATTTTCACCCAGTGTGCTGTGGCACTGGTGAACCCCAAGAGTTTTAAAAACATGCAACAGCTGACTATCTAGTCAGGGGCCCTCTTTTCCCTCAAATTGTCATATAAAGAAATGACAACAGCCAGCACAACAATAGCCGCCAGGTGTGAATGTCCTGTCGGGAACCATGAACATGTAGGTCATATAACAGAGTTGCATCTTATTGGTCACGTTGCAGAATGAGGTTGTGTCTGATTGGTGAATTCTTAGTACCAGAAATCATTATAAACAAGTAAGGGCAACTGATATTTTTTTAAAGTCACTTTGAAACAAAAAGGGTAGGTAATTACTATTATATTTTTTGTAAAGCAATCAAATTTATACCTATTATTTTGTCAGAACAGCAAAAAAAAAACATATTTTTGGTGTGCCGCAGAATTTTAGTAATTGGTTTATATGTTCCATGAGATGAAAGAGGTTGAAAATCGCTGGTCTAAATGAGTGATACTAGGAGGTTTTAACAGCACAATGGATACTGCCTCCAAAAAAAAAAATCCTCTCCTCTCCTGATACCCAATTCAGAACTCTCTGTTCAGATTTGTCTTTTCTATTATCAAACTCAAATGACAGAGCAGATGCTGACCTTCATCCTGTAGGCATTTAACAAGACAGAATCGGACTTGCTCATGAATATCTTATACTTTGCAACTGGCACACAGCACTCTGATTCACGAGACAGGAAGTACAGCCTACGCTGCCTCCCTTTGCTTTTGCCTGGTTTAGTGGTGGTACTGCCACCACCTGTAGGAACACCCCTTGTCTTGGTTAGTTCCACCAGAGGTGAGCAGCCTCCTCCTCCCTCGCTCCCTCCATTCTTAAACATCCTTGCAGTATGCAACCTGAGATGTAAGCACTATCATACGGAAAAAATACACCTGTGTTTTCACTTTCTGTCGCCACTATCATTTGGAGTCTCTCTGCGGCAGCCTCTTACTTTTCACCTTAGATAAGAACAGTGTTTAGTTGAAGGAGTGGTCACTTTCTGAAATGGAAGTCAAGATACTCCCTTTATGCACTCACTTTCTATCAGGGAGTCTAGGTCTTCTACCCTTTCTTCCTTTGTTTTTGTGTTTGGCGACGTGTGGGCTGGAGTTACATATGCATGGACTGTTGCAGAATGGCAGGAGGAGTGGGCAGGGTCCCTGCTCTGAGGGAGCTCATCCCCTGAAGACATCGCTTGGCACCTTGCTCTTCTGCAGTAGAGGGACCAGCTCTCTCCTGATCCCCGATATGCTCCTTTCTCATCTAGTTACCAGCTGACCTTCCACCTACTCTTCTCTATGGGCCCGGTTTTATTAGTTTCCCTATGGGAAAAGCCTATACTGCAATCAGTTAGTACACTGAAGATACAGTTCTCTCATGTGCTAGTCTGACGCATTTCACGCCTTACGTATACATAGTAGAACTGTGGTAAACTTGTGTGTGTATTAAACTGCTCACTGTTTTACTGGCTAATACTGTATAAAAGGTATACTTCAGTTTGAATTTGCCTAATACATGTGCTACATGGTCTTAGGTTGGTGGCCTGGTTGACCAGAATCAACTTGAAAGCTTTGGCACACTTGAGGTTCAAGTGAGTCTCACACTGAGAAAATAGTGAAGAGAACTGTAAATAAGAAGCAACACACAAAATCCAGAAACAGGGCAATAACTGAATGAGATTTTCTGTGGTAGTTGTAACATGGCCAAATTTATTTGACTGAAGTCTGGATTGTCAGTAATCTGGAGAGATTCAGAGAATTTTATTCCATCATACGTGTGTATACGCACACATACGTGCATATGTGTGTGCATGCGTGTTTATGCTATTGATACATATTCCAAGTTAGGTACAAATCTAGGTCACAAATGCAGAAAAGCATGAAGTTTGACCTTAACACTGCACAACTGAACCATTTCTATTTTAAACTCAATTTGGTTGAATGGTAAGAAAATGTCAGCCAGATGGAATTTTCCTACCATTTGCTTGGTTTTCCCTGAAGTATGAAGGAGTGGTGGTGATGATCCGTACATGTTGCCCCAGGATGGTAAGAGGGAACATCTGATCCTTGCTGGCCACCCGTCCACCCTGAAATGCACTGTGTATATCTGGTCCTGCCTCATCTTTTATTACAAGACAGTTGTAGTTCTGTTGTATCTTATTCCCAAACGTGAGGTTTCTGAGGGTCTAGCAATGTTCACTTGTTATTTCTTTTGAGGCTACTGTGATGCTTCTAGAAATTCTCTGATGGAGCTCAGACCCCCTCTACTTTATCAGTGTTACTTTTCAACACTCCTCCCTTGTGTTTCTGGGCACAGAATTTTAATCTCTGTACTTTTGATGTGAAGAGTTAGCACCCTTTACTTTCAGATTGCCCCAAGCCTATCTGAAGTTTCTCTTATTCTTCCCACTGGTTCTCAACCTGTGGGTCACAACCCCTTCACAGGAGTCACCTAAGACATAACAGTAGTAAAATTACAGTTATGAAGTAGCCACAAAAATAATTTTATGGTTGGGGGTCACCACAACATGAGGAACTGTATTAAAGGGTCGCGGCATTAAGAAGGTTGAGAAGCACTTGATATTGTTCCCTTAATTTTGGATAAGATAGAACATCACATTTGGGGAAGACTACACCTTCACCCCTGGCTGTAAGGGGAAACTCTATGTCCAGGCATTGGAAAAAACTAGTTCAGCCTCATCACATTCTTCCAAAACTTTTAGTCTTAAATCTGGTCCTCAGCTTTTTAACACCAAACAGATGTGTGTCCAATATAAGAAAAATATCCAGGAAAACCTATGCTAAGTAGTATACCAAAATAGCTACCTACTAAATATTACTTATATCTACCCTGTGCATTGCTATTTTATGTTTAACTTCCTCTTTTAAATGGACTTAGTGTATGATAATGGTAAATATTATTAGCTCAATTTTAGAAATAAGATAATAATATTCAAATATGTCAAGTTGTCACCAAAATCTTGGGATAAGAACGAAACCAGAACTCAGGTCCAGTGACAGTTCATGACAACAGCATGCATCTTGGCAAGAATATTTTATGTTATCTTCATATTTTTCTCCCACATGACAACACTAACAAAAATGTAAAAACTCCATGTTATTAAATGTCTAACAAGTGATCAAATACATATATATTGGCATGAGAAAACAAGTTGCATAGTTAGCCTTTAAGATGTAGGATTGTGTCAGAGCATGAAAAGAATAGTTATCATCTGGTGGGACCTCATTATATTTATACGAAGTGTCTTGAGGTCCATGGGTCTTCTCACAATGTTTATTGTGCCCATTTCTGGTGGCCCAGGCATGGAGGCTATTTATCAGCATATCAGCTCACACATTCGAACTTTGCAAATTCAAATAACATGACAAATATTCAACTCGATCAAGATAGATCTCTTCTTGTTCTCTATACCCTTAGACTGGCAGTTCTCCAACTCTTGCTTCATATTGAAATTACCTCTGGAGATTTATATTTCTGCAAATTCTGATTTCATTGGTCTAGATTAGGACCCAGAATTGAATTGTTATAAACCAGCTCTTCTAGGTCATTCTAAAGTGCCGGGTTGGAAATCGCTGCCTTAAAAAACTGTCCCTGTATTATTTATTATCTACCTGTCTGTACTTAAGCTTCCTCCAGGGCAGCAGCACCAGCTTATTTGCATTGAATGAGCTATTCTGATTCCAGATACTGCCCCCTCCCCTTTACTCTCACCTTCTCTTCCTCCTTCCCAGGATCATCTAGGAAGAAAAACAACCTGGGAAGAGCGATGCCTCCCCCCACCTCTGACAAATTCAAGTATTTCTTGTGCTTGAGTCTGAACTGTACTGTCACTCTGACGCCTTTCTCATAGCCTAGTGACACACCTATAAGGAGTACGATGAAGGCTATTGTAAAATAAATAAACACAGTGCAAACTTTGTTTTTCTTTCAGAATTCAGAATAGCCTGTCCATGCTCTAAACCTGTGGATCAAAGCCAACTGATGCCCTTTTGCATCTCATGAGTGATGGTATTTCCATGTTTGTTGGGAAGTGGTCCAGATGAGCATGTGGCAATATTGACTTCAGTGAGAAGACGTACTTCTAAGCCTATGGTGTGCGTCATTCTGTAGAATTAGCTTCACACTCACTGTGTTGACAGCACTCCAGCCTGTCACCACTGAGCTATTGTGCTCTCTGCAAAGGCTGCATCTACCTTAGTCTTTACTGCTGTTTTCCTTTGATCCAACTCTCCTTAAAGCAATTTATCATCTTGTCTACACTACACCTCTCATATCATTTCATTTACGTGTTTCCTATGCAGCAGCCTCTAATAACCATTTGATAATAGTGAGGACGAGGCAGATGTATTCTGTGCAAAGCCTTATTCTAAATGATAAAATGGCTTGTACGGAATTAGAGAAGAACAGAGCATTTCAGTTCTAGCAATCAGAAAAGATCTCTTACCCAGTTGAACTGATCATCTGTCTCTCAGCATGTGTGTTCCTTTGTTGTAGATGCTGTGTCTACGCCTACTCCACAGCAAAGTGATCAGCCCACACACACAGGCGTGTGTCTCATGCATCTTGCTCTCCGCATGTAGCACTCGGAAGTCATGCAACCTAGGCAGAGCTAAATCTGTTGTACAGATAATCTGTTTTATATGAAAACTGCTGGAATATTAGAAATATAAGCTGTAATACTCTTGCAACACTAAGAAGAATGGCTTGCCTTTTAAAGAATACCCTTAGTGTCAAGTACATGCAAAAAAGGGCCACGTCAAGCTTGTTTTAATTGTTCATGATGAATGTATTTTGCCTTTTTGTGTAAGAACTCAAAGGCACATTCATTACTCAGTAAATGTTTATTGCTCAGTTCATTCCAGCAAGTATGTGCTCAGGTGTATTTTCTCCTAGTTCTAATTGTCATTCTGATGTCAGTATCTTCTCTCCCGTGTCAAGTACACTTTGGAGAAATGTACCCCATGTGCTTAAGAGACATTGTCTTTTTTCATTCAAGCTCTTGAGGTTAAAAACTCAGAAATTTGCCTTTGTGAGTAAATACTTGAGATTTACCATTAGAATTAAGGATGAATTCAAAAGACAAGAGAGAGAAAATGTCTCCTGGGTAGCGTTTAAGCTAAGGGTGTTTCTAAATAACAGCATTTGAACTTTTTTTGAACTAGGATAAACAAAGATGATGTTGACACTGTCTTTTTCCCCCCTAACCTTTAATAAATGTGATCTAGGTCTCAAACAATGAACTCTCATTCCAGAATTTTAAGTTTTGAGAACTGTTACGCAGTTGAGTAGAAGAAACATAATTTCATTTTCTACTAATTAAATGTACTTCTGCTGAACAATGTTTATATAGACCCTTCTCCCTTCAAGCAGACAAATTCAACAAAAGACCACTTGTAGCTTTTGGATACTATAAAGGTACATCAACCTACTCTGCTTAACAACAACACTAACAAAATCATGTCAGATAAAAGGTGAAATAATTATTCAATGATTGCATCATTATCTCTCACATTGTAATTTTTGTTGAATTGCCATTGTCTATCCATCCTCTATAAAGAGAATCTCAAAGTCCCTGGAAATAGCAAAACGGTCAGCATGGATAAACACTTAATAAATGTTAAGTGAACATACGTAGACCAAGACTAAGTAAGGCTTGATAAATGGGTAGAGGAACAAATGAATTAATGAAAACAAATATGGTAACATGGAAAGATCCAAAATGTAAAGAAATAGACTTTTAAGCTTAACTATTCTCGATATAGCATCATATTATTCACCTTCATCTGCGTATGGTTTAAATCTCCATCGCAAGATCATTTCATTTTCCATTTTTTCCTTACAATAAAAGTACTATAAATATTTCTCAATTCCTATGTTCTCTCCTTAAAAGCTGTAGCTTTACATCTTTACATGAAGTTTTCATTTGTTAATAAAAACAGCTTTTACATTTTTGCCTGTCCTATTTATAGAAAGCCATATTCAACTCCAGCAAGAAATGTTTCTAAGACTTCTTTAAACTCTCGTGACTTTTTACCAGGGTTGGCAGTGTTTCAGTGAAAGCATCCAGCCAATTCTAATAACGTGTTGGTAGCAATCTGAGATCTGTTCGTCCACAGTCTGCATGGTCAGCAATGCTAAGGGATGTGTTCAAGAGGACGTGGGTTATACAGCATGTGCATGGTTCTGAAACCAGTTTGCAGTTCGAATGTTACTTTGCAGTTCGAATGTTACTTTACAGTTTGAATGCTGCCTGGATGTCTCCAACTATATGTATTGGACATTTTAAGTCAAATTATCTATTATGGTCTATCATGGACTAGAGAGAAATCAAGCAAAAATACATATAGTCAGAATCACTAATGTAAATCAGACCTGAGAGATCATGTAGGTATCTCTTTCCCTGTGCTCTTGAAGTTCCTTCTGTGTATAACTACTAAGTTACGTGTCAAATAGCACTGGCCATTTTAACATAAATGTCTTCTCTGTTTATCCTAGAATCAGGGACTAGGTATACCCAGCTCTAGGTGCATAGTGGATATACATATATATGTGTGCATCACTATTATTGTTGTTGAGTGTACTCATTATTTACTAGATTCATATGTGTTATAGCTGCTAGGGTGCTAAGAATGAAAGACAGAAAGAGAAGCCTTGTGGCTTTTAGTATCGTACTTCCATGCGGAGTCAGCATTAACCCTAAGTTCTATGTTATGGTTTTCCAATGTAGAAAAAAATTGATTTAGTAAGTTTACTTATCTATGAGCCATTTTAGAGTGGCTGACTCATGTTGATAAAATTCACAAAAATCTCTATATGTAAGTCAAGATGCAAATTTATTAATATTCTATTACCTCTATGGTGACATACTTCTGTTCATCTGAGAACTTTTTGGAGAATCAAAAAATGATACATGTTTCTCATCTATGAAATTTTCCCTGCTCTGATCACGTGGAGCTGGGCGTCACAGCAGGTATTTGCATGTGACATCTAAAGGGCACCTGCCATACTAGTTGGCATCTATGGGTTTCCTTGTTTTCTTCACTGCCTGAGGCCTTTGAGACAAGTGCCTTGACTTGGTCTTCATTGTATGTATTATGTGCAATAGGGTGGCTGACATATGATGGGTACCCCATAGATGACATTAGTATTGAAATCTACTTATTTTATTGTGCACAAGAAGATAAGACACCTTTCTCTGTGTCTTCTCCAGAGACTGTTGTGATATACCTAAGACTCCTACGATATTCCTGAGACAATAAACTAGACATTTCTTTATCTGGGGTTATCTTGTCCTTGTGCAATTCATATGTAGGAAAGCATAGCCCTTCAGAGTGAGATCAAATATATCTGTGTAAGTTGATAAAGCAGTTATAAGTCTAGCTTTCTTCATTATAAATGTTTTTTGCAACATCTGTTATTATTGTATTTATGAATACCAGGTTTTATAAAGGAGCTCACTAATTCTAAAAAATTAAAATATAAAGAAACAATAGACGTAGACAATTAAATTGGAATATACAATATACACAGCTTCTATCTGTTTCAGTGAATATATATATATATATATATATATATATATATATATATATATACCACCAGCAACATTTTGCTCCTACAAAAATATTTCAGAGGGATCGTCACTATGTTTTTGTCCAAGTATTTTCACAGCTGCAGTGGAGCTAGAATTATGGAAGTGATTAACCTTAGGTCTGCCATCATTCATCTTGAACCCAGGATGCTGAGAGTTTGCAGATAATATTGTAGGATATCCAGAAATTTGCTCCAATAAAATTTTATGGAAATGACATCTGATAGATGTGCACTTAGGTAATATAACCCTGTAGTGCACAGGGATAAAAGGCAACCGGAGTTGTCATCTACAATGACTAGTATCATAGCACATGAACATTGCTAGATCTGTGTCATGAAGAAATCCACTTATGACTAATGGCTGTGGTTCTGGTGACCCAAAGTCTCTAGGTCCATCCATGCTGTCATAAATGGTAAGATTTTATTTTTTATGACTGAATTGTATATATGTACCACCACTTTTTATACACTTGTCTATTGATGGATACTGCATATCATAGCTATTGTAAATAATGCTGCAATGAACATAGGAGTACATATATTCTTTCAAATTAGTGTTTTGGGTTTCTTCTGATATACCCTCAGAAGTTAAATCTCTGAGTCATAATGCAGTTTCATTTTTAATTTTTTAAAGAACTTCCATTCTGCATGAATCTTCATTCCCACCACTAGTACATAAGGGTTCCCTTTCCTCCACAACCTCACCAACACTTGTTATTTGTGGATTTATTGATGATAGACATTCTGACAGGTATGAGGCAATATCTCATTGTGGTTTTAATTTGCTTTTCTCTGACTATTAGTGATGTTAAGCATCTTTTCATATGTGTATTGGCCATGTCCTTTTTGGAGTAGTGTCCATTCAGGTCCTCTGCTCACTTTTTAAATTTTTTTTTTTGTAATGAGTAGTATGAGTTCTTTACAACTTTTGGACATAAATGCTTATAAATCAGATGTATTGATGAAGAATATCTTCTTTCATACAGTAGGTTGTCTTTCTGTTTTGTTGATAGCTTCCTTTGCTGTGCAAAAAGATTTTAGTTTGATATAGTTCCATTTTGTTTTTTGTTTATTTGTTTGTTTCCCTTTTCCAAGAGAATGTTTAAAATTTTACTGCCTATGTTTTCTTTCTTCTAGGAGTTTTATTATTTGGAGGATTATATTTAAGTTTTTAATCCATCTTGAGTTTTTGTATATGGTGTTAAAAGGTGGTCTAGTTTTACTTTTTTTTTTTGCATGTGTCTCTCCAGTTTCCGAGCACTATTTATTGTATTGAGTGTATTTACTCCATTGTATGTTCTTGCCTCCTTTGACAAATATTAATTAACCATATAAGCGTGGGTTTATTTCTGGGCTCTCTATGCTGTTCCATTGATCTGTATGTCTGTTTTCATGTCAGGACCATCCTGTTTTGATTACTGTGATCTTGTAGTATAGCTTGATATGAGGTAGCACGATACTTTCAACTTCACACTTCTATCTCAAGATTGCTGTGGCTATTCAGGGTATTTTTAGTTTCATATAAACTTTTGGATTATTTATTCTAGTTCTGTGAAATGTGTATTTTGATAAAAATCTAAATCTATAGATTGCTTTGGGTAGTATGGATATTTTATCAATGTTAGTTTTTCCTATTCATGAGCATGGTATATGATTTCATTTATTTGTATCTTCTTCCATTTCTTTCGTCAGGGTTTTATAATTTTCTGAATATAGGTCTTTTACTTCCTTGGTTAAAATGTATTTCTGGATTTTTTAAATGCAATTATAAATAGGATTGTTTTCTCAGTTTTCCTTTCTGAGAGTTTATTATTGGTACATACAAATATAACCAATTTTGAATATTTATTTTTTTATCCTGCTACTTTACTTAATTCACTTATCTATTCTAGTATTTTTTTGGTGGAATCTTTAGAGTTCTCAATATATAATAGTATACCATCTGCAAATAACGACAATTTTACTTTTTATTTCTAATTTGGATGCCAGTAAAAGTAAAATTTTAAATTGGCATCTCCACTTTAGAAGTATTTAAAAAGCCTCAAAGCTGACAAATGATGTATTTATCATATACTATGTTTGTCTTGCATATCATGTTTACAAAATCCCCATTTGCTGACTAAAATGAAATGAATAGAAAATATTGTGTATATGAACTTTACAATATTAATGCATTAAATATTAATATGGAGAATAGCACAAAGAGGTTATTTATGTGAACAGAAACACTTTCTTATTTACCTAATAACCTTGTGTGCAAGTGTTATCAGGAAGATAGTTAACACTTCTGAGAGGGCATTCAATCCACCTGGCTATCTAAGTAACTGCAGACTGAGAGGACAGATCGTAGGATCTTAGTCCTGGATGGGAGTTCAGAAATAATTTAGTCTGCATGGATGAGGGCCCTTAGGTCCAGAGCTATTGAATGATTCACATATGTTCACATAATTGCCTAGTGACAGAGCTGGGATTAGAACTGTTGTCAGCTGACATGGAATGCGGGGCCCTAGGCTACCCCTCCTTCCCCATGACAGCTAGAAAATGACTACTAACATATCAGCATGACCTTGATGGCTTAAAATTCACTTTTCGAAATGTTACATGGTTATTGAAATAGTAATACAGGGGCCGCTGTTAAGTTTATTTTTGCACAGCTCGCCTTACGGAATTTGGGGATATCTGAGACTGTTCTTGAAGAGACATTTGTGACTTTTGCCAACCTCCTTGGGTGCCTGGGAAAGAAATTTTGGTGAAGGACTGATGGCTTTTATGCTATAACATTCTGTTCTGTCAGCCATGGGAAATATGAGGGTTCACATTGAACACAGAGCTCAGCTGGGTTGTAGCATCAATGTCACCTTAGAAAGCTCAGTGGGACTACCTCACCAAGCTGCCTTCTGCAGATATCACTAAGAAAAGAGCTGCACCAGCTAGCTGGACTCAGGAGAGGTATAGACTGTTCAAGAGGCACACCCAGTTGCTGATGGAGCAACATCTGGCTTTGTTGCATTGAAGTCCATGGACACATACCAATAGGAATTAGAGATTTAGCTGAAGAAGTAGTATTTTCTGAACTTTTATTCTGTTTTTCTCAATCGTCCAAACAGTGTTACAGTTCTCATTTTCTATTTTGCTTGTGACTATCGAAAAGGAGGGAGGACTGTGATTTAGATAATTTGCTAGATTGTTTTGGTAGTTCAATTCACTTTATGCTAGGAAATTTATATATGTAATCTCATGAAATTATCTCAATGTATTTCAGAAATGTTTATCAATATCCCTGTTTGGAAAACAGAGACTCAGATGAGGGGTGACTAGCCTAAATTCTTTCTGGGTAAAATATGTGGGATTGGGTTTCAAAATAGATCAATCCTGCTCTGAAGTTTATGCACTTTCTACTGCACCATGCATTCTCTTCTTCTTGTTTGTTTATTCTGTCTCTATCTGAGAAGACTAAATTGTGGTTTCATAAAACTCTGTGAAGATACTAGGCCCAGTCTTTCAGATGATTTTTTTTCTCAATTGCAAGAACAGATGCAATATTCAAGATGGGAAGATTTAAACCAAGGTAGAGCCGATAATCTGTTGTCTTCATAGCTTTCATTATAATTTCAAATGCAGGAAGAATAATTAAATACTTTGAAAAGAATAACATGACATGCATCATATGCAAGAGCCATAAATCATGAAATATCAAATATTAGACAGTACACTTAGAACAGAATTAGAAGCATCTTGTCTTGCTCCTTTATACATGTGGGTTGCTATGGCTACAAGAGATACAGAACTGAGAGACAACTGAAGAAGATACCCTGATATTTTAGTTTCTGAGATGTTAGGAATGTTTTTCCCTATAAGAGCAGGTGAAAGAGCAACACTCTCCTATGACATAGTAAACACTTGGCTAATAAAACACCCCAAGATTATTGCTTTGGTGGGCTTTTTTCTTTACTTTTTTCTTTATGTTTCCCTGGAACACAAAAGAGCTATAACTATGAATGAGGAGGAAGGGTCCTAGTACCGATGAAACAGCTACGTTCAAGGTCACAGATTACATCCACAAAGCACTTCTCTAAATGTGTTGTCTCTTCTCTCCCTAAACAGAACACACATTTAAAACTGCATTGAATTCTCTAAAGTACACCATTTGGGGCTAAAGCTGGATCTTATAAGTAAGTGTTTGTTGTTAAAAAAAAATAATGTTTTATATTTATATATGCATATGCACTCCTAGAACCCAGAACCCAGGAGAAAAGTTTTTGTTTTCTTTGCTCAACAACCCTCTCATCTTTATTTTCTTTTAAAAATTGTTTCTTTCTTGGCTACACAGAATGGAAAAATTAATCTGACTCATCTCTCGTTGGTCCAAGGGATGGTCACAGGACTCAAGCCAGACCATCTAGACTTCTTTCTTATGATTTTAAATTCTGAAACAGGACAAATAGGAAATTTTATTTGCCTGTGAGAGGAAGTTAGAATCAAAGAACAAGATGCCTACTGTTACATTTTTGATGTTCAAGAAAAGTTCACACACATAAAGAGAACATGATGCTGATGTGGGATGTGGAGAGAAGACACAGCCCTGACTAAATTCAAGTACTGATTTCCAGTCAAACCTCAGTACCGCGCAACCTCCCCTCATTTCATGCTTTACTTATATGACCTGATCAATTTTATTTTTGTACCTTAAGCTGACTCCATTAGGGAGTTTTGAATGATAATAGAAACACTTCTTGATTAATTCCCTTAGCACAGTACCTCCTTCCTCCAAAGAGGAGATGAGAGGCTCAAGAACAACCTCTCTGCCTTCTCCATGCCTCCTTGTTTTGTCTATCAAATGAGGGCGTGGCTCTAGATAATTTGCATGTCTCTCTGAGTCTCATGGGCTGATTCCCTGTCTGGCCATTGGTCTACAATACTTCTCATAATGCTGTGGCTGCCACAAGTGGGATCGATATTGGCCAGGGTATAACATTTTTTTTCTCTTATTATTATCCAGTTTCTTGTAGCCATCTTTTATTCTGATGCCTCTGCTTCTCTTTTTCCCCCCAGTATTTGATATCCATCAACTGTTTTTCTTAATGTTGAAGAAATTGTGTAATTGAAAAGTATATTCTGTTTTCTCCATTTCAGGCCTAAGTTTGATAGCAGCACTAATGATGAAAGACTCTGAAGGATGATCCAACAAAGCTAAATTCTGATCTTTTTAGATAGTTATTTTCAAACATCTATAGAAATATCCTTAATAGCCAATGAGCCAAATATGTTTTCTCTGGGGTTCTGTAGGGAGGGTTCTAGAGCTACTTATCTTGAAATAACTTATTACAAGGACAAAATTTATTTGCAGTTGGAGACTTGGCTTTAACACATCTAACATAAACTGTATATTCTATTCAGTTCTTTAAAAAAAACACAGTGATTTGGCACGTTGAATCTGAATGAAGTAGAATGCATGCTGCAGACATACATGTCATATATTAATCCAAAGATATTTGAGGCACAGGCTTTTGGTATTCGTGACTCCTGTTCAAATGAAAATGTTTTCTGAAAGTGGAATTTCATAAAGCCTGTAGTACATATTAACATAAAGCTCAAATCACCTCATCAGGCTTTCTTCCTTTAATTGTTAGGAGAATGGGAAATACTATGGATGACTTGGAAGAAATAGAAGAGCTCAGGAAAAGTTCAAAGCATGAAGTAAACTCAAAAGGATACTTAAATATCTCAGGAGCAGCTTCAAAGCACAGAATAGCTGAAGATAAAACAACAGAAGTCAAAAGAATTGCTTATGTGGTGTAGGGTTGAAGTAGTACCCAACGCATCTCTGCGAGTATCCTGGGAGGAGACTGGACAGTAGCTCTGATCAAAATGTGTGATAGCAGCAGGGAAGGCAGGAACTTGCAGAAGCAGAAAAAGTGAACCCAGGACAAGATGGGAGTTCTTGGGGCTGTCTATTGAGAAGGCGAGTTCAGTGACTTGCTAGTTTTCATTTTTCACGCAGCATAACAGACTGCTGCCTAACTTTGGACATTTTTAACAGTAGAGAAACTTTCTGTCCATACTGATAGTTACAAAGAACACATATTTTTTAATTGAACATTCATTAGATCACTTGGCCAGGATTCCAAATAACAAAATGTCTATTATGCTATTCTGTGTGTAATA
The DNA here is from genome assembly GCF_014108415.1 of Molossus molossus. Taxonomy (NCBI): domain Eukaryota; kingdom Metazoa; phylum Chordata; class Mammalia; order Chiroptera; family Molossidae; genus Molossus; species Molossus molossus. Next base: position 19,879,181 of record NW_023425344.1, read on the forward strand.
GAAGTTATGCAATACATTTCTTCTCAGAAGAGATAGTAAAAACTAAAGTGAAATCCACCCCCAGGCGACTACTTTTAGCACTTTTATTTTCTTCGAAGAGGTGAGGAACATGCAAAAAATACATGTTCTTGAATTAATCTCCCTTGAGTGCAGAGAGGAAAGAGCTTATTATTCTTCTAATGGGTAAAACTTGATTTTATTGACACCCTAGCAGTATGTTAATTGCTTAGCATAGCTCCCTATCCTGTAGTATTACAGACTTTTTTTTTTTTTAACTTAGGGATTCTATGATATATCCCCATGGATATCTCCTTACACTATCTTACAATTCACTTATAAAATAATCAGTATAATTTCAATGAAAACAATATGTTAAATGCTTGTCTACTACATGAGAGTTGAGTGTGTCTACTTATTCGTAAGTGGATCATACCTTGCACGTATTAGGTAATTAATACATGAATTCAGTTTAGGAACTATATTAAAAGATACAATTCCATAAGGATAGGCATTTCTTTTTTAATTCGTTTTGTGTTTCCATGGCTTTCCCTGTGCCTTGCATCCAGTAGGTATAAAGCAAATGTTTGTCAATTAATGATTAAATGAAGGAATGAATAAATTAATGATTGGATCGATAAATAGGTAGGTAGTTCTATGTACCAATAAAAACATTGGTGAATACATAGAATTAGAGTATTTAATTGCTGAGCGAGATCATCTAGTTCTACTAAAACTTGATGTGTAGACAGAATATTGGACCCAAAGATGTCAAAAGCCAAAACCTGTGAATATGTTACCTTATATGGCACAAGGGACTTGGTAGACGTAAGTTAGTGATCTTTTCCACTTCTATCATCCAGTTGGGCCTAATATAATCACAAAGGCCCTTAAAGGAGGAGACAGGAGGTCAGAATCAAAACAGGCACTGTGTCTACGGAAGGAGAAAGAGAAAGAGAAATGTGAAGATGCCAATCTATTAGCTTTGAAGATAGAGGATGGAGCCCTGGCTGGTTTTCTCAGTATAGAGCATTGGCCTGTAGACCAAAGGGTCTTGGGTTCAATTTCCAGTCACGGGCACATACCTGGGTTGTAGGCTTGAATACTGGCTCTGGTCAGGGTAGTGTGGAAGGCAACCAATCAGTGTGTCTCTCTCACACTGATGTCTGTCTCTCTCTCTCTCTCTCTCTCTCTCTCTCTCTCTCCCCCTCCCTCCCTTCCTTCTACTCTCTCTAAAAATCAATGAAAAATAATATCAGGTGAGGATTAACAAAAAATAAATAAAATGTATTCTTTAGAATTATAAGAATTCAATGATTATTTTAAAACAAGAAAGAAAATGAAGGATAGGGCTAAGCTCCACGGAATGCCAGGAGCCTTTGGAGCTGAGGAGACGAGGAAACAGGTTGTCCCTAGAGCTTCCAGAGGAGCTAGCCCTGCTGACACATTGGCACCAGCCCAGTGAGACCTATTTTTGGACATGACCTCCAAAACTGTAAGGGAATACATTTGCGTTTTATTTTTATTTTTTTAAACTACAAAATTTATGGTAATCTGTCACAGAAGCCAAAGATATTGGGTAGTCCTACTCAGTACATCCAGAATAAAGTCTGGAATCTGAAGGTACTTTTAATATATCTGAGGCAGTAATTATCTAGGAAACCCTGATATATTGTATCACAGATATATATATATATTTTTGGGGAAAAACAAAACAAAACACAACATTAAGATCTCAGTAACATAGGTATAGCAATAAGTACAATTTACCATGTAAAAATAAGCCTGTTTGGAAAAACAAACCTGAAAAAAGAACAAAAACATTAATACTATATTCTGTAACTATGTATTGATTTTCTCCTCTTGCTTTTACAAAGAGAAAAATGAATAGCATGTGCTTCCACAAAGGGTGGTTTGGATAAAACTTTCCATGCCTTGTTTCAGGCAGAAAATCTCCATCTATCATTTCTGCTCGAATTACTTTGCATCCCTCAAAGATGTTCCCGTTTCATCGCAGGGAGCCAAAGTCCTCTGGGTTACATCTCTGACTGTAAACCACGGTGCTTACCTTCCTTTCTCTTGAACAGAGTGTTGGGTATTTTTCTTTGTCTCCTTCTGTGAAGGGTATGACAAATACGTGTTGTGAGCATATTTTCTCTGTTTTATTCAAATTATCCTTATTAATGTATACTAATCATATAATTCAATAATTCTATTGAATGATAACACGTCCAGAGTTTGTACCAATTTTGAGCCATTCAATAGCGATATAATATGTTAGTGCTGCTTATTCTCTAGACATATCAAAATTAAGGATAGCATTCAAGTATGGCATTAGTATACTAGATCAAATTTAGGCCACTAGTAGAAAAGGGGAAAATGATAAGGTACCGAAGGAATCTGCAGAAATGACTCTACCTAAACAATAGCGCAGGTATTGGGAAACCATGCTCTACTGAAGATCAACACCTGGAAGGTACATCCTGTGTCCTCATTTCCACTGCTCTGGTACCACTGAGCAGTCACTATAATCATTTCTGTTTAGTTATTTTAAATTCAGCATGATTGCTGCACATGCTGTTGTACCAAAAATTTCTTGGATACATCCACTCATACTATGTATCTCTCTTTCCTTAAAAAAGAAGGTATCTCTACAGGGGCAGATTTTAGTTTGGATACCCGATTTCCTGCTTTCAGCACGATTATTCAAACAGGCAAGATCCAAGGCTCTGTATTATTTTCATTTTGTGTACAGGAGAAAATAAACTCAGAGACGCACAAGTTACAAGGGGCTGCGACTCTCGTCTGTGCTACTCTCCACTTCAGGCGCGAAGCCTTCTTTTACTGTGTTGAAAACTGAAATGTCGTTACCAGAATTCCGAGGACCCACGCTACTAGACCTGGATTGGGAGCCTTGTTGCTGGCATGCTGTGCTACTGCCTGAAACATTAAGCTACTAGATCTCTGCTGGGGACCAACTGTACCTGCTTCGCAACCTAATATAATGGATTGATAATGAGGAAATGAAATGCGCCCTGATTTTGCCAGTGAGGCTCTTGAGCCCTCTCTGTCTTCTCCTCCTGCCTGCTCTAGTGACTGCAGAGGCAAATGTTCTCACCAGATTTACAGGCAGTAGCAAAAACTGAAGCGACTCTCTCAGCTAATGAGCTGCAAAATATAAAAGTTTGGGATAGTCTCTATGAAAACTTTTTAACATGGTGACCTACCAGTGCTGAATGCATGTGAGATGACAATCCCGCCTAGAAAGCAAATTGTCACAGATGGGAGACAGTGGGACTTTACGAGAGCCACTAAAATCATCCCTGCCTCAGTTTCCATCACTGCAAAGGACTTATCAAAGTTGCAGTTATATTATTTGGATTAATGAGTAATCTAAAGTACATTAAAATCCTCAGAGATGGGCCTTATATAAATAGGAACCACTCTAATAAATGGGCAAAAGCTCAAGAACTTGAGGCTAGAGTTGATATATAGAATATGGTCTCAAATGTAAGTAATTGACCAGAAACCAGGACGTTGGGCCAATTACTGGAGATCCGATCTGTGTCACTTGAGAAAAATTGTACAGAACATCCTTTCTTCATTTCCAACATTTGCTTATTACATGAAGTAGGTAATTTAGCACTAAATAAGGACATAGTTACGTTCCCTCCATGTATCATAGATTGCTAAAAAAAGAATTATATTAAATTGGTAGTCAGAATCTTTCCCCAAGTGATGAAAATTGGATCTCAGATTCAAAAGACACCATTTAGCTGGAAACAAATGGCCAGAAGAAATGTAACAGCTCTGTCCTCAGTGTCAACTATTTTGTATTTTCTTAGGTGTTACGTCAAGTTCCTTCCACAAAGGGAGGAAACATTGACCCAAAATATGTATCTGACATTTAGCTCAAAAATGCCATGTCTTAATTTAGGTTTTTCATACTGTGAAGTTTCTTTGTAGGTGATAAGAATCCTCATTAATTTGTATTGATGTCCACTGAATATGCAGTACTTTGCTAAGATATTTTGATGGAGTTGGGGTAGAGAAACAACCAGTGCAAAGCTACCTGAATCCTTTATCACAATCAGTGTGCACACTGCTAGCCTTATATGAGAATATCTCCACAGTTAATGACTTGTGTTTTTATCAAGTGATGTTGGGTATTTCATAAGATACACACATACTGTGATCTGAAGGAGCTAGTGTTTTAAGATGAAAAAAGTGGATTCACAAAAAAATATCTTGAAAGTTTGTCATAGGTGATTTGGGGAGGAAAGTTATTAATATGATACTGATTTATAACATGGTAAGTTGTTTAATCAAAGAACTTTTCATTAAGTTGAACACTATAAGCTGTGAGTAATCATTTGCTGGAAATATATCTGCAAGAAGCTATATGAATTCTCCAAACAAAGTGAAGGAAAGTAAGCATCACTACCTGTGAAACAGGCTGAAGAAGAGTTATAGCAAGATAAGATATACATAAGACATTCCAGACAAATCAGGATGATACATGATCCCCAAGTAGAACTGAAAAATCTTTAGATAGAAAGGGTTCTGAAAAACTCTTATCTAAATGATTCATATTGGATTTGTGTGTTTTTCCTAGTGTCCCCTTAATGTCCATTGAGAAGTCTTAGAGACCCCAGGGGAATATAAGGAGAGTTGAGTAGGGCCATTTTCCACTAAGACCCAAATGATGCCAAGATGGTTGGTATTTCAATTCAGTTAATTACTTGGTACAGGTTGTTATAGGAGATAAAATGAAACGAACATATTACTCAACAAAATTTCCCCATCTCATTGTGGTAAATACAATTCCTAGGAATATGTTTAAACTAAAGATTTTATAAATTATTTCATACAAAAAATATTTTGTTCCTATATTAACTGTATATACACTTCTTTGCACTCATACACACACACACACACACACAACACACAACACACACACACACACACACATATTTTTCTAAATATACACCAGGAATTGTGCTAGGAATTTTACACATATATATTCATTTTATTTTTATATCTAGAAATGAGTCTTACTTAGTTTGTTCAGGCTGCTGTAACAAAATATATATATATATCACAGGCTGGGTGGCTTACAAATAATATAAATTTATTTCTCACAGTTCCGGAGACTAGGAACTCCAAGGTCATGGCACAGCATGGGCAAGTCCTGGTGAAGGTCCTCTTTTGAGCTGCACTGACTACTTCTCACTGGGGCCTCACGTGATAGGAGGGGCAGGAGCAGCTCTGTGGGGTCTCTTTGAAAGGAACACTAATTGCATTCTGGAAGGTCCTACCCTCATGACCTATTTACCTCCAAAAGTTCCACATCCTACTACCATCAATTTGGGGGTTAGGATTCAACATATGAGTTTTAGGTGTACACATTGTACCACAGCCAAGGGTAAAATATTGCTATTTATTTTTAATTAATACTGATAACATTTCTGCTCTTGTTATGCGTAATCACTAAATACTTGAGTCCAAGGATGGAGAAACTAAGATAAAGAGTGTTTAGCACACTTTTTACATTTTACATGTAAATGTAAAATGCTTTGACACCTATATTACTTTAGCAATAATGTAAATATCATAACCAGTAGATCTTGAGGGACTTCATCCCAGAATGGAAGGTGCTAAGTGACATCCACGTCAAACTGCTCATTCTATCTTAATATCAAAACTTAATTTGAACCTTGCAGGTATAACCTTTAAATGAAAGCATAGTATTGATTTTATTTCTTGCCCCTAGAGTGAAAACATGTTCAATTTATCATTAAACCATGAATTTTCAAATTCTTTCTTCCATTTGCCACTTTCAGGATGCCCCTTGGTTCTACTTCATTACAGAGGAACGCTTTGTTTTCTTCCATAATGTAGTGTCTTGATACAGAAAGGGTCATATATCTTTCAGGTGACCCTTTAGGCCATGTTATTTCAAAAACTATAGTTTTTTCACCTAATAACTATGCTGTAGCTATACAGAAACAATAAAGTTAACATCCCCTCTTTTGTGGAAATTGGGTAGAATAGGTGGTAGATAAAGCCAAAAAGTAGAAGGGTAGTAAAAACTACTGTGTATGTCCAAATTCTTACATCAGCATTTCAGAAATGTGTACCCCAAATTGTTGATTTCTACATCCACGTGGCTTTGTATATGCATATATCTAAGTGTACCGAGCATCGGTCCAAATTCCCCTTTTGTCTGCTGCACCAGCATATGTCCTTTCTCTCAGAAATCTTACTTTAAGGATAAAAAAATTACTGAATAGTATCCATTTCTTTTGGAAAATGTATGTAAATATACAGTATGATATATTTGAAATATATTTATTTTTATTATATTTATGTATTTCCAAATATATTTCTAACAACCACAAAAATATAAAATATAATATCTCAAATAATATAATAACTGGAAAGTAATTATTTCTCACCCCACTGTCTCTTCTGTTATAACAAAGGTATAGATAAATCTGCTTTCTTAAACATATTACTCTTTGACTCACAGTTTATTGTTATCAACTACCTGTGGGAAGGAATAAATGTAGATTTCTTTATTTATAATATTGACCCTGAAAGAAGGTATATTTCAAAGCAAAGTTTTTATAGGTATTGTGTGACTCAAATTTTAAATATGATTCCAAAGATCATTTCTTCCCATTTTCTTTTTTCAGTTAGGGAGAATTATAATGCAATTTCAAACTCAATTCAAGTATCTGACCCTGGTCTACTAGAACATAAATATGTCTTATCCAATTATATCTTGGCCCAAGAACAATTTCTGCTTCCTTGGAGATACTTCTTTTCACTGTTTCCCGAGAATAAGACAGACTTAGTGAGTGGAAGACCAGATATATGGAAATGTAATAGCTTTTAGGACAGGTTTTCATTTAAATGCCACAGGAAGACTTTGAACTTTGATGATATGAAACATCTGTTTTCATTCAACTGTTTAAGCCACTGTTTCTTTTTTTAATACATTAACCTTTTCATGTAAAAGGAAAACCTACAAGTTAACAATATTTCATTGTTGCTTAAGTAAACCAATCCCGAAGTAAATCAGTTACCAGTGCAATAATATTCTCCATATTTTCATTATCCACCAAGTACTGAAACCCAGATGATTACCTCGGGACAGAAAATAAAAATATGCTGGAGTTATTTTTAAACCTTATGCCAAAACTATGAAACAGATCAGTTGAGAAAAATCGATCAGAAGAGAGAATAGTAGGATTAATGGCTCTGGTTTTTACTTTGTTTTGATTTTGCATTTTCAAAATATTTATTGAAGTGTGGCGATTGCTTCTAAATAAGCTAAATATGTGTTTTAGCTTACATTTTTAAAAATATAGTTCCTGCAAATGGTAATTAAATTTATGCAATATGATCAATGAAATCCAAAGGAGAGTTCCAGGAGAGTGAGCCCTTTGAAGAGTCTCTGATGATGAGTGAATTCGGACAATCACAGGCATGACAAGTAATATGTTTTGAGAAAAGACTCCTTATGTGTCCTGATGTTTGGACATACTGGGTGATCTTTTTCTCCAGAAATAATAAGGGCAACACTTTCTTCTGTCATTTCCTACCTATTTGACCTTGGTCCAATCACCAGGCCTTAGTGATCTATGATTCTCTATTCCATAAAATAAAATACTAGTCTATTGATAAGACATCAGAAAGAAAAGGAACAATGTTAGCAAGTTAAAGAATGTTGCATGTGCATAGATAAATTATGAATTATTTATATGCAACTACTAGGAACCTAGAACACCAACTCTACACATATCCATGATTTCTTTTATAGGACATAGCCTTTCCCACATTGTCATGCCAGTCAGAAATCATATGAGAAAATAATCCTTCTCTTTCTGAGAATACAATGCTTGTTTTATTTTTATAGAGTACTGGAGTAGGTGAAAATTCCAGCTATGACTGAGCAGATTACTTCTCTGTGACCTGCTGTATTTATTCATGTGGACGACAAAGCAGTAGGCTCCTTAGGTCTAACCAGCTCAGAGATGGCTTTGCCTGTGCATGGTTTTAGTTAACCAAGATGGTTCCAGGATAGTAAGCTGCACAGCTTTTAGGGAAATCTGACTTCTAAGAATAAATCAGCTTGGCAAATGTCATGTTCCTATTAATGAGATTATAATTAAGCAGAACACAGTTTGTTTGTTTTTATAGAATCCCAACCACAAAGATTCTATTGATTTAATGTTTCATCGTATGAAATAGCATGTCAGGGTGAAGGTAAAGCAGAAAACAAATTATGATCTAATCTAACATGTAGATCTATATTGGAGTGAGACTGCTGACCTGTGAAATACATTCAAGGAGTATTTACAAAATCATTTCTGTTGTTAAAATAATGAAAGGAAATCTTTGGGTGTTGCCATAGGGATTGAGAAATTAGGAAGTGTCTAAAGGTACTCATGAACTCAAAATGCTAAAATAATTTGCATTAATAAATATATATTTTAATTGTAGAAGGAATAATTTAATATCTCCTAAAGTGTCTCTATGTATAGAAAGATTTGGAGAAAGGCATGTTGCTTGGGGAAGAACTACTAGAATTAAGTTCACAAATGCTGAAGATTACAGTTGAACTTTTTTTTTTTTTATCCTCACCTGAGGACATCTTTGCATTTATCTTCAGATAGAGTGGGGCAGGGGGAGGAAGAGAAAGAGACAAAACACTGATGTAAGAGAGACACATTGACTGGTTGCCACCCACATGACCCCAACCGGGGCTGGGGACAAACTGCAACAGAGATATGTGTCCTTAACGGGACTCTCTGGTCTGTGGGCCAATGCTCCAACTGCTGAGACAAACCGGTCAGGGCACAGTTTAACTTTTTATATATTTTCAAACATCACTGTGGTTACTAAAATTACTTTGAGACTATTATGTTGCCAGGAACCTTGCTGGCATCCTTTCTGATGCAAGGGATCTTCGTTTCTATTAATTGAAATAATGTTCGCATATAGAAAATGCATTTATAATGGTAAAGCAAGAAATTAGTTATCATTCTTTCATTTCTTCAATCATTTAACTAACATCATTGAGTACTACTTTATGTCAGGATGTGGTGTAATTCCTGATAGGAATTAGAATTTAAAAATGAACAAAAGAGTCCCTGCCCTATACAAGTTCAAAAAATTAACAATTGAAATTTGACATCTATGCAGGGTATCATAAGACCACTGAGGAAGGTCACAAACAAGGGGTGCACAGCTCCTAGAAAGGCAACGAGCTTAGGGGTCAGGAAAACTAGATTCTACTGCAAGTGATATGATTGAACAGGCTTTGGGTTTGTTTTGTTTTTTAATCCTCACCCAAGGATATGGTTTTATTGATTTTTAGGGAGAGAGAGAGAGAGAGAGAGAGATCAATGTGAGAGAGAAACATCCATCAGCTGCCTCCCATATGTGCCCCGACCGGGATCAAATCCACAACCTTCCGGGGCATAGGAGGACACTCCATCCAACTGTGCCACCAGCCCTGGCTAAACAGTTTTAAGAACATTAACCATTATCCTCATTTATAATGACCATTCCTAGGAGCTTGAACTTTGAATATTATATATTTCTAGGGTATTATAACAACATTACAAAATTCAGTTTGACAAAATGACGTTCAAAAGTAAACTATATCTATAGTACAATAGTTTTATTTTACCAATTTACTAGATGTATCTTACCTGCTAAAATGGATCTCTGGTGTTATTTCTATTTCATTTAGAAGAACTTAAATTAGAAATGTAATGATAAATTCTCAAGTGAATTACTGTTTCTGAAACAAGATCTGGGATCCATCCATAGATACACACTTTTCTAAGAAGGTGAACTCTTATCTTTAGTTATGTGTATGTAAATAATAAATTTTACCAATTTAAAACATATGAATTAAAGATGCACTCATAGAAGGAAAAAATGAAGGGAGGGAGGAAGGGAGGAAGGGAGGAAGGAAGGAAGGAAGAAGGAAGGAGGGAGGGAGGGAGGGAGGGAGGGAGGGAAGGAGGGAAGGAGGGAAGGAACGATAAAGTTAGTGTGATCCTCACCTCAAATAATATAATCCATAGATTGCAAGAAATAAAAACACTATTTTCTGGTGTTATTAAAAGTAGATGTTTTGCCTATACTCAGTGTTTTTATGATAAATCAAATTACTAAATTTTATTTGAGATCTTCTGTGGAGCCTATAAGAAACTAAGGGTGATATAGCATAGTTAGGATTGAAGTGGTAGACGTCCAATTAAATTTTGAGGAAAAGCACCTGTATCAAGTTATCTTGATCTTAAATATAATTTTGAAAGACTGCTTGCAGTAGATATTTTTGATAAAATATCTGATAGATACAAAGAAATGCCAAAGAGAAACCATTTATTATCAATTTGTCCTCTTGTGAAATGTTGACTACAAATTCCCCACAGATAGTTATTATCTGTGGGTTAAGTTAGCTTTACTATAGAGCATGTTAAACATGTAAATTATGTAGTGCTTATTATGAAGAATAAAACACAACAGAGGAGACATCTATTATTTCAGAGACCAATGTAAATAAATTCACCCAAATGGCAGTTTAATTCCTCAAGAACATATACATTCTATATTGTCAATATTTTAAAATATGAAATTTAAAATGTTTAAAATATAAAATATTTTTAAATGTTTAAAAAATAAAACATTTTATTTGGCACATCTTTAAAATAGAAACTCAACATTTGTTTTAGTTTGAATATAATTATATTATACTTTATAATAAAGTATATTGCTTACCAAGAACCTTCAAAATACCAGAAATATTCATTTATTAATTAATATCTTATTTAAAAAAATAATTATTGAACATTTATTGCCGGTCACTGCCCTAAGCAGTGAATAGTATTCGCTGCTTATTATTTTTAATGAATTCAGAGCCATTTATGTCTTTTCAGTCTAGGTCTTGTTTTTATTCAGGTCGCCTCCGCTGGGTTCGCAGACACATTCCCGCACTAACCCACACGTGCTCATCTAAGAATCATTACCCCAACTTGCGATTTTCAAAAGTGAGCTGTTGATCTGTATTCCAGTCGTCCGAAAGGGTTAGAAACACTGAGAATTCAAGATAGTAGGTTGTGAATCGTGGCAGTCAGAAAGCTGCTCAGCAGAAGAGAGAAACCAAAATCTTGCCTCCTGCTGTGTTGCATTAGGAAAGAAAATGTTTCTGTGACATGTATAATCCTGGGTCAAAATGCACTTGTTTGAAAAGATAGTGTCACGGCACATTGCTCTCTGCGGAGTCCTCTGCTAAGTGAGGGCAATGAAATACCCCTCGTGCTCAGCAGCCAGACAGAGGTTTGTCTTTTCTAGATTACCTGGGTGCCAAAGAACGCCAGACCTGCTGGGGAAAAGGGCAGTGCATTGAAAATGCCTTCTATTAGCTTTGGAGACCTAACTAAATTTTTCGACCCCTTAGATATTTTGGATCCTGAGTCTTTGCCTCTGACTGCAGTGCCAACTACAACAGAAAGGCTGTGGAAAGAATTATAAAATAAATTGGTAGGGTAGTAATGGATAAAAGTAGAATATGTTCAAGAGGGTATCTGATAAATCCATGGAAAATACAGGTATTCTGGGTCACAAAGAATAAAACAACAACAAAGGAAACATCTATTATTTCAGAGATCGATGTAAATAAAAACACCCAAATGGCAGTTTAATACCTCAAGCACATATGCAACCAAATTGTCAATATTTTAAAAATTAAATATGCAAATTTCCCCTTAGGGAAGAATACAATTAAATGTGTCAAGTCTTATGTGGAAAAGAAACAGAAGCAAATATCAAGAAACCCAAATACAATCTACATTTACACAGAACATTCCAGTTTATAATACACGTGTTCATATTTTATCTCACTGAAGTTTGATAGCAGTGCTGGTGGATTTGTTGGCCCCAATTTAAGATCCAGACAGGGTAAGCAAGCTTCCAGGTTTCAGAAACTAATAAATGATATGTCTAAGATGCTGAATTGGGTCCTAATATAGAAAAACTCAATTTCTCCCAACCGAAGAGGGAAAAACATATTGCTTTCAGCATGTCAACCCTCCAAGCTCTCTGTCTTTTGTACGTTACAATGGGGGTGGGGGTGGGGCTGGGGAAAGAACCATAATGTTTAATTACAGTCACTGGTTACTTCTGTGTTTTTGTATGTGATGTATAGAAATTAAATAGTATGAATTCTATGAACTATCTTCTATATTCCACAGTGACATCCCATTTCATCAGGATTTGGGACATATCTCGATAAATAATTTTTTAACTAATCATAAAAGTAGTAAAATAATTGGTGCTGTTTTTCTCGAAGACACTATTCATATAGTCACATTCCGAATGCCAAGGTCTCGCTCAAACATTCTGCCATTTCAAAGTCAAATGAATTTTAGCGCTTAAAAAAAAAAAAAAAAAAAAAGGCTATTCTCTTAGAAAAAATAGCTGCCATTGTACCAAAAAGCCTACACAAACTAATAAAGAAACCAATTATATCTTAAATTTAAGTTAGACTCTTCTGTGGGGGAAAAAATGGGAAAAGAAGAATAGGTCCCAGAAAATGATTTATTTCTAATGGAAAGGAATCCTCTATGAAGATTTCATTCTAAGCACGTGCGAGGAGTTGGCAATTATACTCTATTCTGATTTTGCCAAGAGAAAAGAAAACAAACCCGCTTCTCCTTTGCAGAAAGAGGAAATGAAAAAAGAGAGTGGATTGCACTGCGTGGAAAGGTGGTGGGGAAGGTTTGAACAGAACTGGCAGAAAAGGATCGCTTTTCTCAGTTCGAGTTCTGATTGAAATCCTGCAGAGCAAGAACTCTTGATATTCAAGCATAACTCCCCTTAAAATCTGAGAGGGGAAATGTTTATCTGTAATTGGATACCTGCGATAATATTTCTTAGATTTATACTTACTATTACTTTCTTATTATAAACCTTTTAAAAGTGCTATGTTAAACCTTTTGAACTGTGTGCTACTTATGAACATAAACAGGTAAATTCCTTCCTTCTCTATGACATGAATACGATGTATAACTCTTTTTAACTTTTCATTGCCTGACTGCATTGCTTCCCAAATGTTTTCCGGTGTAGTGTCTCCAAACCTTTCCACTCCCACTTGCAATTTTTAAAATTTTGATTTACTTTCAATCACATCCCTTAAAATGCAAGAAAATAATACCGACCAATTTTCCAAGCCCCTGTCTACCTTGAATTCAAACAGGAGAGTCTCACAGTCCAGACATTCTTGTCTTTGAAATCATGGGACTGATGGCCAGTGTGACGTTAGTGAATTTCCTACATCAGGATTAGGCACAGAAATTCCCCATTTTCTCATCCTGGGAGATCCAGAAAAGAATGGCCTGGACATTACCTGAAGAAATGCAACTGAAAAATGTTGCCCTCAGCTCCCACCTCACTCCAGCCTTCAAAACAGAGCCAGCTCCTGACTGGCTCAGCACTTTGCTGCAACAGAAGAAACAGAGGCTCTTGGGTAATTGTTTTGTATCTTTGTAAAACTGAGCCAGAGCAGTGGGTGTCTAATTACTAAATTCAATAGCTTTATATGACTGATTGAGACAGAAGGTACTTAACATACACACACAAAAGGACTTGATCTATATAAAGTTACCTTCCAATATATTTTTAACTTGGAAATAAAATATACTCAATAGCTGACCCCAAATATAGTGTTAACTTAATTTTATTTGGACTTAAGTGGAAGTAAACACGATAAAAATATGTGGAAGCAAACATGATAAAAATAAACAGCTTGCCAGTTTGAAATTTTATTTTCCCTCCTTAAGCTGAGGTAAATATAGATATTACATAGACCAAGACTTCTCAATCTACCTGTAGTAAAAGACTATTTTGTTTGTTTATTTGTTTGTTTGCTTGCTTGTTCAATTCCCTGGTGATCATAGTCAAGACTGACACTTGACAAATATGAAAAAAAAAAAAAACTTGGATTTTGCATGGATGTGAAATCACTCTGGACGTTTCGAAATGCTCCCTCCCACACTCAGCAGTGATCTCATGGCAGACCAGTAAGAGGTGCAGGTTGGAGTGAGATCACTGTTAGTTTCACTGCCAGGGAGTATTGTAATGATCTGTTCTTGCACTGTCCTCTCCCGTAATGATCTGTCCTCTCCCGTAGGACTACGGCACCTTGGAGCTAGCTCTTCAGGGAAACGCCATATTCTATTGGTTGCATCCATAACAATAAGATATTGCTTGCAACACAGTAGGTGACTAATATATATCAGTGTATTGAATGTGTAAGTTAAGTAATCAAAATTCTTTCGAAATACCCAAGAATCTTAGACTTTCCTGACTTGAGAGAGCCAGAAGTATAGAATCAAACACTATAATATTTTAAAAACAAGAACAAAGCTTATAAAATAATTCCCTTACCCCATGTTTCATACATCTCAAGAGTACTCGGATGAAATTAGAATAACTTTCAGCTCTGAAAGAGCATTTGTAGGTGTGAGGATGTCAACCCAGGCTGTGAAATCAGAAAGCCTTCAGATTGACCAAGCCTGGGCTGATGCCCCTAACTGTCACTCGTGGGTTATGTGCTAGACTGAGCTTTGATAGGCCAATCTCCTTCTCTTTCAAATAGTTACACCAATCCTTACCTTGTGTATTAGTCTGGGAAGACTGCCATAACAATATACCATAAATAGGACGGCTTAAGCAACAAAAATATATTTTCCCAGAGTCCCAGAGCCTTGAAGTCCCAGATCAAGGTGTGGGCTGGTTTGGTTGCTCCTGCAGCCCCTTTTCTTGGCTTGCAGATGGCCACCTTCATTTCCTCTGTGAATGTGCACTCCTGGGTCTCTACCTTACCTTATGAGCACACCGATCCTATTAGATTAGAGCCCCACCTTTATGAACGCCTGCAATCTAAATACCTCCTAAAAGGCCCTATCTTCAAATACAGTCTCATTCGAAGTTAGGGCTTCAACATATGAACTTAGAGGGGAGGCACAATTTAGTCCATAGTGTCTTGGTACCTTATTGTGCAAAGCTAGTGATCATCTATAGGAAGCATGTTTGATAGCATTTACCTCATACTGAACTCATTAATTTATTACTAATAATCAAATGTATTATTGCACTATGTGCTGTTCACCAATTACAGAGTAATTTATTGTATATTTTCAAACTTTCTTAAAAGCAAATCCAATGACATGAATGCTTTAACAAGAAGAAAACAAGGGTCACTATTTTAAAAATAAGAAATATCATAGTGATTGTAAGGCTACATGGGAGCCAAGAAACATTAGAAAAGCACAGTGGCAATAATAATAATATAATAGTAATAATAAAGGTACTGGTGTAAATTTAGAAGAGAAAATGGTGGACTAGCTCTTCTGCTCTCATAGTTAATGACACTGGAATCTTAACCTTGCTCTAGCTTAATGCATTAGCAAGCTTCTGAACCCACAAGGGATTTGATTTCTACCAAGTAGTTTATTTTCCAGAAACTACAATGATTACTAATCAACAATCATAATTTAATAGTCACTTCATAGTGATTTTCTGATGCAGCATGAATAACTGCCTCCCATCTGTATTGCTCGACTTTCATAACAAACTTCAGCTACTGAATTGAAAACTAAATGTGCAAATTTATTCACTGCATGAAATGCAAGAGGATGTCAGAGAAGCATTTATTTCTTCCATTCTTTCCTTTAAAATAATTTTTTTTTTCATGATTGATTTGAGAAAGAGAGGAAGGAAGAGGGAGAGGTAGAAACATTAATGAGAAAGAACGTTGATTGGTCACCTCCTGCGCCCCCCCCCCCCACTGGTTATTTGGCCCACAATGTGGGCATGTGCCCTGACCAGGAATTGAACTGAGGACATCTTGGTGCATGGGTCAACGCTCAACCACTGAGCCACACTGGCCAGGCATCTTCCATTCTTTCCTAATGCGTTCAGCCTGTAACTTCCACCACCAACCACCAACATGGTAGGCAGTAGCCTAGGCTTCTAGCTGATCCCATTTGTGAACACTTGACTTTACATAGATTTTTACTCATAAGCAAAAGCAAAAGTGATTGGTTAGCTTCATCCTTTTCCCTTGAATAAATGTGTCTGCATTGCAGAACTTTACATCCTTCTGAACATTTGTGTTTCTTCACCTAAAAGAGGACTGTAATCATAAAGGCCAAGAAACTAAGGTCAAGTGTCCAGCAGAATGGTGAGGGAGCGCTGAAAAATTACTTACCAATGTAGATGTAGCTGCCATTCATGGCTATTAGTTGTTCCCTATTATGAGTACTAAATTGAGCTAACATTTAGACAAAGACTGATTTTCTCAAAAGTTGTTTAATTTTACACTTTAAAATGATGAAAGCTCTCTCTTTCCTGTGTGAATGGATATTTACAGTGCACCTGTAGTGTCTGATTTCTGTCCCCTCATTTTGCCATAACCCTGTCTTACAACTCTGACCCCCTCCAACTCCAATAAAGAATCTTTTTCCTGTAGTGGTTTTATTCAAAGTGACTTAGTGTGTTTGAAATCAATCAGGTTCACATCCTAACTATATCCATGACTACCACCTGGATGACTTTAGGGAGATTTATTTTTTTTCTCTTTCAAAGTTTAAATTTCCTAACTTGTAAAATGCTGGTAATTACAGTAACTCCCTTATATGATGGTAATATAATTAAGTAGGTTACTCTATGTAAAGTACTTTAAACTGCTGGACACATAGTAGAATCCCAATAAATAGTGTCAACAGGTATTTGCTATTATCTCATGGAGATAAGACCTTGGCATTGAAGACCTTGGTGGTGTCTCTGGCCTAACCTGACTCTAAGCTTTCTTGGTCCAGGGCTTTTTTAGTCACCAGTAGGAGTTACTAAATATTCTATTTTTTCAGGTATGTACAACTTTTATCTGCATTGGTTTATAACTACCCTGGCCAGTGGGGAAGGGTAAGGTCTTTCTCCTGGTGAACATTTCAAAGTGAGTTCAGATGTGCCTGACCCTGTGCATCTCTACATAGATGACAGAACCTTACATGCTACTGTAACTACATACTCTGTGTCTGCGATTACAAATTTTCACCCTGTAATAGTTATACTGTCCAAGGCCTTTGATGAATTCATTGTGATCATCATTATTATCACCACTATCAGCAGCGGTAACATCAAAACAATGATTGTCGTGAGTATGGTGTTAAAAATGCCTTGAATATTGTGAACATAATAGAAATATGTAGTGTTTTGATCGTGTAGTCCAGGTGCTTTTACTTTAGGTGGTAATAATGAACAGTAATAAGACGAAAATTGTATGACTTCAGCTCAAACCAGCTCCCTGCCCTCCAACTCCAACATATGTCTGCCTATTTAACAATTCCACTTGGCTCCCTAACAGGTAATTCTAAATTCCTAACAGATATACAAAGACAAAATCAAACTCTGAATCATTTATCATACCACATTCCTGTTGTCTTCTAGTTCCATAAGAGAGTCAACAGCATCCCCATTCAATTGAGTGCCCAGATCCAGAATCTTGGGCAACCCTTAATTTTTCTATTTCAGCATAATACACATTTAATCTGTCAGGAAGTGCTATTAGCTCCAACCCCAAAGTATTTTTTATGTCTGTCTAGTTCTCTTGATCTCCATTGCCCTTTTCCTAGCCCATGTCAACATTATCTCATGGTCTGACTCCCTGCTTCCATTCTTAAAACTATGCAAACCATTCTTTAGCTACTAAAAATAACACTTTAAAAATAATTCTTAATTAAAACATTATAATAAATAGCCATTACATTTCAAATAAAATCCAAATTCTTGACCTTGCATAAGATGCCATATGACCTGGCTCTTCTCTCCATCTCCAAATCCCATATCTTGGTAGTCTCTCCTTACCTTAAGAGTCTGGCCAGGCTGGCCTTCTTCTATCTCTCAATCATATAAAGCTCATCCTTACCTCAGAAACTTTGCACTTGCTGACATCCCTTTGTCTAGAATGCTTATATCCCCAAATCCACGTGTCTGGCTCTTTCCCTTCCCAGTATGGGGAGCTTAAATGTGACTTCACCAGGAGATGTTCTCCTACTCATCGTCCTATCTGAAGCTTACTGTCTACCACATCCCCATCACATCAGTCATCACCATGTATAATTACTGGTTTATTCTTTGTGTAGGCTCCCTCACTAGACTGTAGACTCCACAGGAAGAGGAAACTTTCTGTCTTATTCAATGCTGTATCTCCACTCCTAACATAGAAGTGTGCAACAGGTAGGTAAGAAAAACAGTAACCAAATAATGCTTGTCAATGAGCACATGTTCCAGACTTACATATCAGAATGGATTCCATATTAGACAAAAACCCCTTTATATAAGTCCCCTAAACTCTGGAATATCCATGGATTAGAGTGTATTTCTTTTGACATCAGCATTTGTTTTATATTAACACGTGACCCACCTGAAATTTCAATTAAGAGTGTTTGAAAAGCAGTATAGAGAAAACAGTAGCAAAATAAAAATCTGGCCTTAAACTTGGTTTTACCCCAAAATTTTAACCATAAGTAAATTGTTTAATCTTTAAAACATTGTTGCCTTGTAAAATGGGCACTATCAATCACATTTGTGTTGTAGGAGATTTCATCTTCCCACTTCCTTCCCAGGAGTTCACACAGGCCAAATTATCTCAAAATACAATTTTTTAGGGAAAAAAAAAAAAGTGATGTGCTCAAGATAACAAAGCCAGTGATATTTGGTCAGGATTCAAACCCTGGTTGTCTGATGTGAGAGCCATACTCTTTATGCAAGTGGAGTTTGTACTGATGCAATAAAATATTAATTCAAAAAGTTTCTAACAGTGCCAGGCCACTTGCAGTGGGTTTATACTACTACAGGTGGTAAGCTGCATTTAATTTAGATGATGCACAAACATAAAGGAAATAAACAATGACCAGATAACGAGGAAATGATTTTGTAATTTGTTAAAGCTAATAAACCATTTGCCACTTAGATAGGCATTTAATTTTTTGCAGTATTTTTATAAACTTATTTGAGTCAAATATATGCTGGGGAACAAGATCTCAAATCCTCTCTAGGTCCCTAGGTAGGGGTTTTTTGTTGTTGTATTTTCTTGTGTGTGTGTGACAAAAGAAGAGGTATAAGATCTGAATGTTTAACTTCCCTAAATTATTCATCAAATCTGGTAGATTCAATCTATCTTGTATCCAGATAGGCCATCTACAGACAAAAAAAAATTATTATTTGTTGTTACACATTTTACAAAATAATCAAGTATGCCAAGAGTAGGAAAGTAATCATTTTAGTTTCATTTATGAGGAAAGATTGGAGGGAAGGATCCATGGGCATCTAGGACTAATTGAGAGGGACAAGACACAGATGTCTTCTTTATTGGTAAAGCTTTTAAGACAAAATAGGATTTAGAAGTGGTTAGTAACATGATGGTGACAATGATTGTAAAGATAAAGTCAGAGAAAAAGAGACATTTTACAGGTGGGATGAAAGTGATCAAACTTGGTGGATTTGGATACAGGATCATTTGATTCAGTGTCTTGATATTCAGTCCACAGCAGAAGCAAACAGAAAGTCATTGTCAGTCTTTAATTAAGGTGTCTCACAAGCAAATTAACACAATGATGGATTTCAATTAAGTTTTGTAATACTGATATTATATCTACCACAGTTATTCATATGGAGAAAACTGCCAAAAGAGACTGAAATATAAAGATAAATCTTTTTTGTCTTGTTTTTGTTTTCATGTAACAATGAGAAAAAATTCTCTTTGTAATTTAACTATAAACAACAGCTATAAAACCCTTTGAAGATGTTTTAGTAGGATCCTTCAAAGTCTTTCAAAATCCATTCTTTATAGGCGGTTACACTACAGAAACTCTGTTTTTCAGCTTGAAATACCTATGGTAATACTGTGGATTATTTTTAGTCAATTCTAACTCATGTTATTTTTGAGAACATAAAGGAAGTTTATTATGTGATAAAATTGGAAATCTCAAAATATGAATTATGTCAGAAAGTGATGGCAGATAAATGCCTGATAAGAATATCTATTATAAAAAGAGATGGAACTGAAATACAATAGACAAGAGCCATTTAAAAAAAATAAATTACATCTTACTCCACATTCTCATTTTCTACCTCTTTGCCTCAGATATTATATACTCTATTTCTGTTCATAAAATGTTATTTAATGCAGTATAAAGGTTCACATTTACCATTCCATATTCTTGTGCACCGTAGCACTATATTAACTGAAGACTGCCTAGTGATAGGAGAGCACGTTCATTGAATTTCTCAAGGAATTTTGTTTTCTTTCAGAGATGTACCAAAAGAAGACAAGAATTAAAAGTGCCTTGTTTGTCATGAGTTCACTTATTGCTGATAAAAATGATACCATCTAGTAGTTATAGATCAAGACCTATTTTGTGATCCCAATGTAACCGTTAAGGTGAACTGCTCAGCTCTTACCAGCTAAACCCTAAAAGCCAATTATAAACTGATGAAATTTATATGTAGTTGTGAGAATTCCAGAAATATAGAGATGGAAAATTCTGGAATGAATTTAGAACGAAGTATCCGCATTCAGTCTTCCACGTTAGTTTTGGTAGTATTAGGTGCCCTTCAGGAATTAGCTTAAAGGACTTTTTTTTAGATGTCACACTCTGATTCCTCAAGGCTGATACAAGTTCCTTTAACAGGTTCTTGGAGTACCTAGTGCTTAACTTAGCGTTTGTTGAACTGTATCTTTGCCTGTTTACTTGTCTGTTTGCCCTCCTAGACTAGATCTTGGTAGGATTTGTTGGTTCTAATTGTTGTGCAATAAAGGGAAAAAGGAGTAGAGGAGAATAGGACAGAAGGAGAGGCCATGGAAATAGGCTAAGAGAAAGAAGAGGAAAGAAAATCTATTTCTTAAAATATATAAAGAAAAGGAGCAGGTTAACTTTTGTTAGGAAAAACTAATATTAATAATTTGGACGCAGGTATGTATGAAGAGTTAAGTGTTTGGAAGAAAATTTGTAATGCTGGTATGCACCTGTGATGAAAGATGAAGTTGGTGATGGTTGACGGCTGATACAAAAATGACAATGATGAAAGTGGTGTTTGTGATAAAAAAAAAAGAAGAAGAAATGTAAAGGATCGTTTCAATTTCAGAGCAGTAACTTTTCTCTGTTAGTAAATGTATTATGAAAGTTTCAAAGCCTTTTTTGATCTTTTAAAAATATAATGTAAATTCTGTTAAATATAGTAAATTAATTCATGCTAGATCTCAGAGAACAAGACTCTTATGTTTGTGATAGTCTTTAAAGTGCTCCAATATGCTTTATATAGAGAGATAGATAGAGAAGATTATTAAATCTAAAAAATCAGATGATAAAACATTTCGACAGCCTTCTAAAAGTAATAAAACCTGAAAAATACTTTCTACGTGTGTATACGTCTTAACATACTTTCATATTCAACATTTACTTTTTATATTTTTTTAAATATTTAAATTAAAAAAAAATACTTTTCTCCCCGTTTGAATAAGAGCATAATTTTTCAGACATATTCTCAAGGCCACCGACTAAATATAATGAGGGGGAAATGCACTACCATCTTGTTAATGAGTGTGTCAAAGCACACCCCTACAAGATGTCCCTGTGCTCTCAGGAAAGTGCTGTGAGAGTCAACTCATTTTCTTACCTGCCTGCAGAAGGTAATGACTTGGGTAATGGCAATGAAATCAGGAAATGTAAAGTGCATGTAAAATCCCTTAAATCTGCTGCTTTTTTTCTTGCGTTCCTTTTTGACCACCTCCTCGTAATCCATGTCTTAGGAGAATTTGCAAACTAGTGTGCTCTTTATATAATATGTAAAGCCAAAAAATATGTTTTACTAGCCCAACTCTATCTAATAAACACAGATTTGCTCACATCTTGCATGACCTAACAACATAGCTTTTATTTAGCAATAAACTTTTATCATTACTCTTTTTGTTGAGGTTATGCACATTTAATTCAAAGAGTTATATTGAATTTCAGACATTTTTTTTTAAAGTAAGAATTTCTTTCCAGTGAAATCACTTGGAAGAGGAATCTTAAAGCATGACCTTCCTAGTAAGATGATGGTCACCCAATGACCAGCAGTATTTTTTGTTTCTCTTGACCTTCAAAAGATTTCAAGTCTCCAACTCCTCTGATGTCTTGGCTGAAATGATCTTTTTTTTTTTTTTTTTTTTTTTTTTAACTAGATAAGACAACATCTGAAATGACTTCAGTGTGCTCTGAGGAAAAATTCTTTTGCATCATGACAAACGTTTCCAGGGTTAGAAGAGTACAACAAAGCAAACATATTCATTGTTTTTGCCATCTAAACCTATAAGATATACAAATATACGTCAACATAAAGCTGTGTGATATAAGTGAAGAGTATAGAGTGTAATTACATACCCTGGGCATGATTCACGACTCCAGCACTCCTAGCTGTGTGATCATAGGCAAATTACATATCCTTTCTCTGCCTCATTAAAAAAAATTTTTTTTAAATCCATAGCATTGTTATAAGCATTAAGTACGTTAGTACACATTGAATGAGTTAGCATTTGGAATAGTGCCTGATACATAATAGGTCCTTAGTAAGTGGTTCATGTTATTTTAAGTGCTATTATACAGTATTAGTAATCAACAACTTTTAGAACTCCCGCTGGTGAGCGTCATGTAGGTGCTAAATGAGTATTAGTTCCTTCTCACTCTTCTCTTCCTCTCTACTAATGGCAAATATAAATTGAAAGTTAATGGATAACCCTGGTCAGTTTGGCTCAGCGGTTAGAGCGTTGGCCCGCGTACCGGAGAGTCTCGGGTTCGGTTCCCACTGAGGGCACATACCTCGGTTGCAGTTTGTCCCCGGCCCTGGTTGGGGTTGTATGGGTGGCAGCCACTCGATGTGTCTCTCTCACACTGATGTTTTTCTCTCTACCTCCCGCACTATCTGAGGACAAATGCAAAAATGTCTTCGGGTGAGGATAAAAAAAAAAAAAGAAAGTAAATGGATATAAAATCTATTTTGTAATGGTTTATTTTTCTGAAACAACTCTATTACAATGACCATTCATTAACCAATTAGACAGGCTTAGAAATATTAACTATTATTTCTGTGCTAGATTTTAAAACTTAGTATTTTCCATTTTTTTACATGGATGATTTTGGGAGATATAAAGCAAATAATATGCTTGTAGATTTCTATTCAGTTAGCATACAGGTATTAGGGGAACTGAAATAAATTCAAGTTTGTATTTGCATGTGTACATGTGAAAGGCACTCAGGACTGTTACAAGCTTAGCTAAACTACAATACATCACCCCCAAGTGCTAAATTCCTGAGAAAGAGGAATTGTTCTCAATGTGAAGTGCTCTTTGCTCATGGCTTGTAATTCCCAAAGAGGACTATTTTAGGGTCCACCTGGGGCAGCTGACATTCATAAATCATGGGTTTCCACTTCAAGCTTTCAAGAAACAAGATCACCTAACTTGGGAAGAAATTTTCACATCAACAGTGATTTGCAGTTAATTTTTTGTTTAGTTCCTATAGCACACAAAACCCAGACAAGATCTGAAAAGCAAACCAGGTGAGATTGAAAGTGAGAGATGAGTTTAATAGGTGAAATTTGGCCCTGGCCAGTTTGGTTCAGTGGTTAGAGCATCGGCCCTTGGACCAAAGAGTTATGGGTTGATTCCAGTCAAGGGCACATACCTTGGTTGCCATTTGGTCCCCGGCCCTGGTCGGGGTCCTGTGGGAGGCAACCACTCGATGTGTCTCTCTCATATTAATCTCTCTCTCTCCTCCTCCTCCCTCCCACTCTATCTGAAGATGAATGAAAAAATATTCTCGGGTGAAGATTAAAAATAAATAAATATATATAGGTGAAAAGTTGGAATTGGTGTGGGAAGATATCAAATATACCTTATGTGGCCCATTCAGCTCCTATCTTTCCTTTTCTTCCATCTCTTACTACAGTTAGTGTCTATAATGCTTAATCATAATGAGCTAATTTTCTAGTATTTTGTATTCTTTAATAATAACATTACAGGTATTGTACCTACTTTTGCACCTACATAAGCTCCTGATCTTATGCTTACACCTATTCTGCATAGCTAAATTCTAGTAGGCACTCAGAAATGAATGTGGGTTGGTTTTTTCTATGGGCTTGGACTGTGTTCATCTTGTTTTACTTAGATTGAGCACTTTTTCTAACATGCAGAATTACTTTGTGTACTAGTGTCAACCTTGCTGAGCCTGTTATTTTATATTTATCCCCACTTGAAGACTGTTCTAAGAGTTGACTTCTCCTGGAAGTGAATGTTTAAATTAACTCTCCTATATTCATATATGACCAAAGATGTGTTTTCTTGACTTGCCCGTTTACCTCTTCATGTGCATTTGGTTGTTTTCTCTAACCAAGCAGTGGCCTAAAAATTGAAAATGATATAGAGAAGTTAGAAGGATGTGGAAATATGGGCCTGGACTGAGAGTTATGCTGAGTCATAACATTTGCATCTGTATTACACTTTGAGATTAGTGTGGGAAAAGGGGAAGAGTTGTAGGTCTTGACTAATAAAGTATTGTTATAAATATGGTGGACTTTTAATCAACTAATAAATTTACTAGCTGAAGGAACTTTCTTATTTGAAATGAGAACAAAAATAATATACCTTCACTCAGAAGTTTACTTTCTTAAAATTAAATAAAATGTTGAATATGAAGTTCTTAGAAAGGTGCCTGACAATAGAGTTCAAAGAAATCATCTTTTTAAACATTATTACATATAGGCATTGTCATGGTGTGTAAAGATGACCGTATAGCTAATTGAAGATAGGCGGAGTGATCTGTCACCCCAGTCCTCAGTTAGCACATCCTAAAATTCAGGGATGCACTCGAGCTCTTACAAGTTCTTTCCGAACTTAACATTCTACGGTTTCATAGTAATAAGTGGTACGTGCATATAAGAAAGGAAATAAAATAAAGTTCAGCACTGGACAGGATGAAAGTGACAGGTTGTTTTGACTAGCTGATAAACTGTATAAAAAAATGTCAAACTCAGACTATAAAGTACAATCTGTTAAATGATAAACTGAGGCATTTCAAAATTTTTAAGAGTTTTTTTTTTTTTTTTCTTTTTTGAGCAAAATCAATTTCGATTGGGCAGCACCGAACTGGAAGTGTTTAGGAAACTCCAGATACAGGGGATGAGAGGGTTTATACAGAAAAGGTGGGAGCAAAGTAAGGAAATTATTAATTGGCTACAGCTTAACACCTAGTTGGTTATTTTTGTGACTGGTTATTCTTAGGTTTTGATTTCATAACCTTGAGGTGCTGACTGATGTAGATTTTCATTCGCTTATATAGCCACCATGTTATAGAAGCCCCCTTTTTCTAATGGACATCTTGTTTAATAAACCTCAAGTAAGGAACAGTGAGAAGCTTACTTTTATAAAATAAGTTATCACTTTCAAAGAAAGCATCATTTGTCCCTGTCACCCGGTAGAATGAAGATTATCTAGAAACTACAACTGATTTAAATTGTAAAATATAACTCATATTGGGTATAAATTAAGTATTTTAAAATTAGGATTAATCCTGCATAATCTGTGCTCATGGGTTTGAGAGTAAATGCTCTTTTCCTTAATTTTAGAGGATATCCCAAAGACAGTCGGGGTCAATGACTCGCCACCTTGATTCTTAAGACTATTATTTTTAGTGATCTCTTCAGCAATAAAATGGATACACCTTAAGGAATCTTAATGAGCATGAGTTCAATCACACTGAAGTGAACTTGGAAACTCTCCTCTATTTCCTTGCCTGTTTTTTTTTCCTTACTGGATAATCCCTAGAAATCTCTGCACATAATTATTCATGTGTAAAGGACGGAAGAGACGGGATTGTGTGAGAGAAGACATTGTAACTGCCTGTAAATGTCTCATTTTGCATGCATTAAATCAGTGTCTAGTCATGTCGCTTAAACTCATGGAGAGAATAATGGAAATGTTTTGGAAACACCTACCCATTTCAACTTGTGAAGGCTTTATTGCTTTGGCAAGTGCTCCTTTGGCTACAGCAAATTTAAAATGGTAATGAGAAAAAAATGCGTTAGTGTTTGCAATATCCATGCTGCTAAATTATTTCTTTAAATAAAACTGAAGTCAGCAAAAATGTGGTTGGATGGCTGCTGCTTCATAGTGACTTCCACTACCTATTAGATTTGAAGAATTCTCAATGTCTTAGAGGAGAGTCCATTTCTATTTTGTTAATGATTCCTCTCTTTCATATTCACGAGGGAAAAGCACAGAAACCTAGTTTTTGCAAATCTTTGACTTGGAAGTTGATGGCAGAAGAAAAAGAAAGGCAGTTTTTCTTTCTGGGATATCTATAAAGTCAAGTCTTATTTTTTTGCATGGAATTTATATGAAAATGATATCAAGCTTTTTAAAAATGTGGTTGGCACTAAGTCTTTGGTTTATTATAAATTGGTTTCCACATGAAATGCTTTACATAGTATAATAAATTGATTCTCACTGTATATTGGTTTGTGTTTATAATATATTGAATTGACTGAATAATAAATCTTTCTTTTCAGCAATTATTTTTATTGGTGTGAGTAAATTATATTGGTTTCAGTGAACCAAGATGTTTTGCATCTAAATTACACTGGCTTGGTCAGGTGGTGTTGAGTTTAACATTTAACCTAAAGGCTAGGAAAAAATGAATTTAGGTATGTGGTGTGAATATTTCACCTCTTCAGACAATTACATAATTTTTTGCAGATAACAGTAATTAAGTTCAAAGTCTCATTATATTAAAGTTGAAGAAATTTTAGTTAGTTATGTAAGTCTTTTCATGTTCTATTCAAGTGTGTGGTGCAATGTTTGGTATCGAAGCTACACTGCATGAATTTTATTGTTATTCTGAACTATGATAAATATGTATAACTTATGAAAGATCATATTTCAGCATAATATAGGGAAGGGCATTCTAAGAATTATAATTCTTAAAATAATGAGTCTTGATACAAAATGGCTGTGTTTAACAACAATATGATACTGTATTATAGTTGACGATCTTGTACTTGTTAAAAGATTGGTTTAGATGACTTTTTAGGTCCGTTAAAATGTGAAGAGTCTATCACTTTTTGCAATTTTCACAATTCTGTGATTCCTAAATATCACTACTCATTTAATTCTTTTAACCAGCAACATCTTTGTCCTTTCAAGTTGCCCAGTGCAGGACGAGGGCCTCTCTCAGGAAGCAGCACAGCTGGGGCAGAGGGCAGGGTCCCAGAGTCTCAGAGGGGGTTTGCAGGAAGCCATCTCAGTTCTGGTCCAGATTTAGCTGGACCTAGCACCAGGGTCTAGCAGCAGTCAGGCAAGATCAGGCATAGGTCATGTCATGGAACAGCCTCCCCTTCACACTAATTATTTCCTTTTGGCTGGTATATATTTATTTGACTGAAAAATATATTTCTGAAATAGTCCAAAGTTTACACATTTTCACTAGCCCTGTGTGTAATTTATACCTGAGTCTATGTGCTTCCATTCTTAATTTTCTTTCCAAAAAGAATGGACACCAATATAAATCAATGGAACAGAACAGAGAACCCGAAAATTAACCCCAGACATTATATTCAATTAACATTTGACAAAGGAGGCAATAGCCTACAGTGGAGTCAAGACAGCCTCTTTAATAAATGAATGCTATTGGGAAAATTGGACAGCTACATGCACAAAAATGAAACTAGGCCATCAACTTATACCATACACAAGAATAAACTCAAAATGGACAAAAGACTTAAATGTGACTCATGAATCCATAAAAATCCTAGAAGAAACTGTAGGCAACACAATTTCAGACATCATCTGCAGCAGAATTTTCACTGATACATCACCTAAGGCAACAGAAACAAAGGAGAAAATGAACACATGGGACTACATCAAACTCAAAAGCTTCTACACAGCAAGAGAAACAACCAGAGAAATGGAAAGGCAACCCCCTGTATGGGAAAGCATCATTGCCAATGATGCATCAGATAAGGGGTTAATTTTCAAGATATATAGAGTGCTCATACAACTCAACAAAATGAAGACAAAGAACCCAATTAAAACATGGGCAGAGGAACTAAATAGACACCTCTCCAAAAAGGACATATGAATGGCCAAAAGACATATGAAGAAATGCTCAACATCACTAATCATCAGAGAGATGCAAATTAAAACAACAATGAGGTTATTACCTCACACCTGTCAGAATGGCTGCCAACAACAAGTCATCAAACAACAAGTGTTGGTGAGGGTGTGGAGAAAAGGCGACTCTAGTACACTGCTGGTGGGAATACAGACTGGTGCATCCACTATGGAAAACACTAGGTGTTTCCTCAAGAAAATAAAAATTAAATTGCCATTTGACATATCCCACTTCTAGGAATATATCCTAAGAAACCTAAAACACCTATCAGAAAGAATATATGTACCCCTATATTCATAGCAGCACTATTTACAATCGCTAAGATCTGGAAACAGCCCAATGTCCATCAGTAGATGAGTGGATAAAAAAGCAGTGGTACATATACACGATGGAATACTATGCAGCTATAAGAAAGAAAGATCTCTTATCCTTTGAGAAAACATGAAGGAACTTTGAGAGTATTATGCTAAGCAAAATAAGCCAATCAGAGAAAGACAAATACCACGTGATCTCACTTATTTGTGGAATATAATGAACAAGGTGGGCTGACGAACAAAATAGACCCAGAAACATAGAAAGGAGTATGGTTCAGACTGATAAACTTCAGCGTAGGGGTCCGGGGGGATGGATGAGATGAACCAAAGAACTTATATGCATGTATGCATAACCAATAGACATAGACAACAATGCTAGGGGTGTGGGGGCAGAATGGGGAGGAGGGTATCTATGGGGGGAAAAAGGAGAAACATCTGTAACAAAATTAATTAATAAAAGTTGGAAAAAACAAAACAAAACAAAAACTAAATAGAATGGCTACCATCTTTCATTTTAACCCATGTTTTATATTATTCAGTCAGATGCATGTAACACCAAGACTTGGCCACCACTTGGCTCATGTTCCTTTTCTTCAAACCCAGCAACAGCAGGCTGAATCCTATGCTCATTGCATCACTCCAACCTCCATTTCTGCCCCCTTCTTCCACTGGTGAACTTTCTGATGCATTAGGTCTGCCTGGATGAGCCAGAATAGTTTCCCGTGTTCAGGTCAGTTGACAGCAACCTTACATATTAACATATTCTAGTGGTTTGAATACGGACATTTGGGGGGGCATTATTCTTCCTAGCATGGGGCAAGATGTATATGCATGTAGTGTGTGTGTGTGTGGGGGGGGGTATATGTATGTGTACTGCCTTTGTCTCTTGAATAAAATGCCTAGAATTTGGTGTATCTATTTTTGTTATGAAAATATTTAAGGAGACATTGGTTGATAAAATTATATAGGTTTCAAATATAAAATTGTCAATATATTGCATTATGTGTTCACCACACAGTTTAAGTTTTCCTACCATCACCGTATATTTGACACCCTTTACCCTTTTCTGCTCTCCACCTACTCCCCTTTCTCTCTGGTAATAACAGTGTATCTATTTAACCTGCTTTCTTTCCAAAGGCAGTAAGCAGGTCTGGACAAACTCAGAAAACCTAATTATATGTCACACATTTCTTCTTGTTAGGCACACAGAATAGATTAGTGAGAGGACATGTGTGATCCATTAGCCACTTACAACCTGACTTTTTAATGTGTTCATGATACAATTGCATAGGGAACACTTATTTAAAAACTTTATATTACTATTCCTTATCTAAGCATTTCAATGCATAGTAAAATGCAATATCGATTTTCTCATTTAAAATGCTCCTATTTGATAAAATACATACCCTAAATTGTACAGAGTATTTTCTTGAAAAGACACTACTTTGGGGAAGATGGCGGTGGGCAGGACCTGAGTGAGGGTGAGTGTGAGAGAGTGAGCGAGTGTGTGAGAGTGTGAGTGGTCATGAAGGTGGACGACCAAACTCCTGCAGTGCAGAGATGCGGAGCAGAAGGTCCCTGTGCTGTGGACGGAGCAGCCAGCTACCTGGGTAAGCAGCCCTTCAGGGCGCTTCTCCCTGCCCCACGGGGAGCTCCCACCATTTTGGAAGATCCCGGGTCTTCCCTGGGAAGAGGCAGTGCGAGCGGCCAGGGCCCAGCAACCCAAGCCCACCAGTTCTCCTGGCACCATTGGACCAGTGGACATTCTGTGTCAACAAAGACCCGTGCACAGTAGTGGAGCTCCCAACATGCCAGACACGGAAGCCTCAGACAGCTTTGAGCCCAGCACCATCCCCCACAGTAGCAGCTGGATCAGAGTTGAGATACCCCCTGCAACAGAGGCTGGGGAGCAGACATCCATTCCCAGGCAACAGAAGCACAGACCAGCAGCTGAGACCCATCTCCAAAAACTACAGCAAAAGCTGAGCAGGAGTTGAGCCCCCCAAGGTAGCAGCACTCCCCAGCCACCAGCGGTGGGACCTGGGGCTCTGCAGAGGCCTTTGCGGTACAGCAGCTCACAAGAGCCATGGGAAGCTCGTGCCCAAGAGGAATAGAAATGATCCAGCTGCCTGCCCGCGAGACCTGAAGGGTGTGGGGGCACCAGATAGGCCTGTGCGACCAGCAGGGACTGAGCAATCCAGTTACCCGTGGGACTCGAGGGGTGCTGAAGCACCAGAGAGACCTGTGCCACCCAGCAGGGACTGTGCGATCTAGTTACCCGCAGAACCTGCAGGGTGCTGAAGCACCAGAGAGACCTGTGCCACCCAGCAGGGACTGTGCGATCTAGTTACCCGCAGAAACTGCAGGGTGCTGAAGCACCAGAGAGACCTGTGCCACCCAGCAGGGACTGTGCGATCTAGTTACCCGCAGAACCTGCGGGGTGCTGAAACACCAGAGGGGCCTGTGGCACCCAGCTGCTCACAAGATAGGCATAGAGGATGTGAAAATGGAGGCGGAGTGCATGGAAGCTACATAGATGATCTCCCAGGACCAAATGGGAATTACAACTAAAATAAAGACAAACCCTTGGAAGAAAGCAACAGAAAAGCAGCAGGACAGGACCATATAACCAGGGACACTGGTAGGATCTGCGGAGGCGTGAGAGGGTAGCGGGCTGGGAGCCCAGGGACAGCAGCAGTCTTAGCTATGAGCAGCGCACTTGGGGAATAAAGACCAAGCACACTCCACAGTGCCGAGAGCTGGGACAGAGCACTAAAATATCCACAGCCACTCACCTGGGGACTATGGCAGAGGGAGGGCAGACTGGGCTGGACCTCTGTGGAGACACCTGGGATTTGGAGAGCACTCAGGGTTTTTGCTGAGTTGTGGTCACAAAGGATGGTGGCCAGTGTGCTCCTTCCCAAAGCTGTGGGGAAAAGCAGCAGCCCCCCCCCCCCCCTGCCCGGAGATTCAGCCTTTCCCAGATGAGGCAAAGAAATGCAAATTGAGACTCATTAATAATCAGCATCTATCCCACTCTCTGGAAATCCTCTTATGCAGAACACAAAGGCTACATTGTAAGACACTGAGTAACTGAGACTACTAGCCACCAGGGAAAAGCTAGAGGATAACTGAACCTTTCCTGGGCTTGCAAATCTACCCAGGAAAGTAAGACTTGACAGTGGTTTTTAATGTGGGCCCACCAAGGCTCATCTAAACCCAGGAGAGGGAACCATAAACAGCAGAACACCAACACCCAAAGGAAAAATTTGACAAGCTCCAAAACCCACTGAGATAGCCAAAATGGTGAAACAAAGAAACAAATTTCAAAAGAAAGAACAAGAGAACTCTATCAAAGATGAGATCAATGAAATGCAGCTAAGCAAATTATCAGAGGTAGAGTTCAGAGCCATGATCTTGAGGAAGCTAAACAGCATGAGTAAGGACATCAGCACCATGAGTAAAGATATAGAAACAATGAAAACCAACCAAGTGGAAATGAAGAATGACATAGCAGAAATTAAGAACACATTGGAAAGACTACCCAGCAGAGTAGAGTAAGCTGAGGACCAAATCAGTGAATTAGAAGACAGGATAGAAAAAAAATTCAACCAATCAGAAAACCAAAAAAAAACAAAAACAAAAACAATTAAAATACAGGAAGACAGCTTAAGAGAACTGTGGGACAACTGGAAATGTAATGACATTCATATCATAGGAGTCCCTGAAGAGGAAGAAAATGGGCAAGGGTTAGAGAATATATTTGAAGAAATAGTGACAGAAAACTTTCCTAACTTGGTGAAGGAAGAAGTCATTCAAGTTCAAGAAGCCCAGACAGTCCACGTAAGAAGAACCCAAACAGGCCCACACCAAGACACATAGTCATAAAATGCCAAAAATTAAAGACAAAGAGAGAATCCTAAAGGCAGCAAGAGATAAGCAATAGGTTACCTACAAAGGAAACCCCATAAGTTTCTCAGCTGACTTCTCAACAGAAACACTATAGGCCAGAAGAAAGTGTCATGAAGTAATCAAAGTCATGAAAAACAAGGATCTGAATCCAAGACTACTCTACCGAGCAAGGCCATCATTCAAAATAGAAGGTCAAATAAAGAGCTTCCCAGACCAAAAAAAAAAAAAAAAAAAAAGGCTAAGGTAATATATTAACACCAAACCAGCACTGCAAGATATGCTAAACGGACTGCTGTAATTAGTAGAAGAAATAGGAATAAAAATAGAACTGCACAAAACAAAAATGGCAATAAATAAGTACATATCAATTATCTATCACCTTAAATGTGAATAGTTTGCTAGCTCCGATAAAAAGACACAGAATAGCTGACTGGATAAGAAAGCATGACTCACATATATGTTGTTTACAAGAGACCCACCTCACAACAAAAGACTCACATAGGTTGAAAGTGAAGGGATGGAAAAAAAAAATCTTTCAAGCAAATGAAAAGGAAAAAAAGCTGGGGTATAAATACTCATATCTGATAAAGTAGATTTCAAAAGGAAGGCCATTACTAGAGACAAAGAAGGCCACTACATAATATTGACAGTATCTATCCAACAGGAATTTATAACCTTGATAAACATATATGCACCCTATTTAGGGGCACCAACATATATTAAAAATCTTTTGGAGGACTTCAAAGGAGAAATCGATAGCAATACAATCATAGCAGGGGACTTCAATATCCACTGACATCACTGGATAGATCTTCTAGACAAAATATTAACAAGAAAATACAGACTCTAAATGAAGCGCTAGATCAAATGGATTTAATAGATATCTACAGAGAATTACACCCCAAAGCTTCAGAATGCATATTCTTCTCAAGGGCATATGGGACATTCTCAAAGATAGACCATATGTTAGGGCACAAACTAAGTCTCTACAAGTTCAAGAAGATTGAAATCATATCAAGCATCTTCTCAGATCACAGTGGCATGAAACTAGCATTCAATCGCAACCAGAACATGCAAAGACATTTGAACACATGGAGGCTAAATAGCATGTTATTGAACAGTGAATGGCTACCATGAAGATCAAGGAAGAAATTTAAAAATTCCTGGAAACCAATGAAAATGAACACACAACAACACAAAATCGATGGGATGCAGTGGAAGCAGATCTGAGAGGGAAGCTCATAGCACTACAGGCCTACCTCAAGAAGCAAGAAAAATTTCTAGTAGACTCTCTAACCTCACAACTTAAAGAACTAGAGAGAAAAAAAAAGAAAACCCCAGAGGAAGTAGAAGAAAGGAAATAATAAAGATCAGAGCAGAAATAAATGACATGGAGACCAAAAAATTACTTCAAAGGATCAATGAAACAGAGTTGGTTCTTTGAAAGGATAAACAAGATTGATGGACCCTTAGCTAGACTCACCAAGAAACAATGAGAGAGAACACAAATACACAAAATCAGAAATGACAGAGGAGAAATAATAACCCACCCCAGAAATACAAAGGATCATTAACAAATACTTATGAACAATTATATGGCAAAACATTCGACAATCTAAGCAAAATGGACAAATTTCTAGAAACACATAATCTCCCAAATCTGAACTGGGAAGAGATAGAAAACTTGAACAGACCAATAACAACAGAATAAATTGAAGATGTAATCAAGACTCTCCCAGCAAACAAAAGCCCAGGCCCGGATGGCTTCATGGGGGAATTTTACTGAACATTCAAAGAACTAATACCCATTCTCCTCAAACTATTTCAAAAAATTCAAGAAGAAGGAAGACTTCCAAATTCGTTTTATGAGGCCAGCATAATTATAATTCCAAAAACAGAAAAAGACACTACAAAGAAAGAAAACTATAAACAAATATCCCTGATGAACATAGATGCCAAAATCCTGAACAAAATACTAGCAAATCGAATCCAGCGACACATCAAAAAAATTATTCCCCATGACCAGGTGGGATTCATCCCAGGGATTCATGGCTGGTACAATATTTGCTAATCAATAAATGTGATACACCACATAAACAAAATAAAAGATAAAAAGCATATGTTCATATCAGTAAACACTGATAAAGCATTCGACAAAATCAACACCCATTTCTGATAAAAAACACTCAGCAATGTGGGAATAGAGGGATCATATCTCAACACAATAAAGGCCATATATGAAAGACCTACAGCCAACATTATACTCAATGGGCAAAAATTAAAAGCATTTCCCTTAAGAACAGGACCAAGACAAGGATGCCGCTTTCACCACCCTTATTTAACATAGTACTGGAAGTGTTAGCCACAGCAATCAGACAGGAAGAAAAAATAAAAAGGATCCAAAATGGGAAAGGAGAAAGTGAAATTGTCATTATTCGCAGATAAGCATGATACTATACATAGAAAACCCCAAAGACTCCATCAGAAATTTATTAGAATTAATAAATGAATTCGGGAAACTAGTAGGATACAAAATTAACGTAAAAAAATTGATGGCATTCTTATACACCAATTATGAACTCTCAGAAAGAGAAATTAAAAAACAATCGCATTTACCATTGTGGCTGAAAAATTAAGATACCTAGGAATAAACTTAACCAAAGAAATAAAGGACCTATTTGCAGAAAACTACAGGTCACTGAAAAAAGAAAAGAGGAAGATATAAAAATGTGGAAGCACATACTCTGTTCATGGATTGGAATAATTAAAATGTCCATACTACCCAAAGCAATCTATAGATTCAATGCAATCCCCATCAAAATACCAATGACATAGTTCACAGAACTAGAACAAATACTTCAAAAGTTCATATGGAACCAAAAAAGACCTCGAATAGCCACAGCAATCTTGAAAAAGAAGAACAAAGTAGAAGGGATCACCTTACCAGATTTCAGGCTATACTACAAAGGCACCGTAAACAAAACAGCCTGGTACTGGCACAAGAACAGGCAGATAGAACAATGGAACTGAATAGGGAACTGAGAAATGGATCCAAGGCAATGTGCTCAATTAATATTTGACAAAGTTGGCAAGAGCATACAGTGGAGTCAAGACAGTCTCTTTAATAAATGCTGTTGGGAAATCTGGACAACTACATGCACAGAAATGAAACTAGGCCATCAACTTACACCATGCACAAGAATAAACTCAAAATGGACAAAAGACTTAAATGTGACTCATGAATCCATAAAAATTCTAGAAGAAACTGTAGGCAACACAATTTCAGACATCATCTGCAGCAGAATTTTCACTGATACATCACGTAAGG
This sequence comes from Molossus molossus, assembly GCF_014108415.1. NCBI lineage: Eukaryota > Metazoa > Chordata > Mammalia > Chiroptera > Molossidae > Molossus > Molossus molossus. The sequence continues at coordinate 19,915,021 of NW_023425344.1, forward strand.
CAACAGAAACAAAGGAGAAAATGAACACATGGGACTACATCAAACTAAAAAGCTTCTGCACAGCAAAAGATACAATCATCAAAATGGAAAGGCAACCCACTGTATGGGAGAGCATAATAGCCAATGATATATCAGATAAGGGGTTAATTTCCAATACATATAGAGAGTGCTCATACAACTCAACAAAAGGAAGACAAAGAACCCAATTAAAAATTGGGCAGAGGAACTTAATAGACACCTCTCCAAACAGGACATACAAATGGCTAAGAGACATATGAAGAAATGCTCAACATCACTAATCATCAGAGAGATACAAATTATAACAATTAGGTATCACCTCACACATGTCAGAATGGCCACCATCAACAAATCATCAAACAAGTGTTGGTGAGTGTGTGGAGAAAAGGGGAGTCTAGTACATTGCTAGTGGGAATGCAGACTGGTGCAGCCACTATGGAAAACAATATATTACCTCAAAAAATTAAGAATTGAACTGCCATTTGACCCAGTGTTCCCACTTCTCGGAATATACCCTAAGAAGCCTGAAACCCCTATCAGAAAGAATATATGTATCCCCATATTCATAACAGCACTATTTGCAATAGCTAAGATTTGGAAACAGCCCAAATGTCCATTAGTAGTCGAATGGATAAAAAAGCAGTGGTACATATACAGAGTGGAGTACTGTGTAGCTGTAATAAATATCTCTTATCTTTTGAGATGACATGGAGGGACCTGGAAAGTATTATTCTAAGCGAAACAAGCCAAACAGAGAAAGACAAGTATATGATCTCACTTATTTGTAGAATATAATGAACATAACAGTCTGAGGAATGCGGTTGTCCCAGTGAGGTGGAAGTGGGGTACAGACTGACAATCCCCAGAAGAGGGGATGGTGGGGGAGAGATATACCACAGAACTTATATGCATGTATGCATGAACAATGGACATGGACAACAAAGCTGGGGACACGGCGTGGAGGGAGGGGAAGGGGGGAATTAGTGGGGGAAATAGGTGAAACATCTGTGACAAAAATAAATTAATTAATTAAAATAAAATAAACAAATAAATATTTTTTTAAAAAGGAGTATGAGGCAGAATGTGTCAGTTTTATTTTTTATCTACATATTAATTTATTTATTAATTATAAACTAGAATTTGGCAAAATTGTGTTTTTGCTCTCGTTTTCCAAGCCTCTCTGGGTAATGTGTTGAAACGTACAAATTTCCCTGAGATAAGCTGGATTCTATATTTTCAGAATCCCCTGCACCATATGTTCCTGGACTTGGCTAGAGGATTTTGTACAAGATTTAAAGACTGAAGCAAAAAAGAAACAGGTTTTGAATTTAGGAATTTACTTCTAGTAATTCTGGAAACAGATGTGCTGCAGGAGGTTCCCAGTGGTGGTATTTGTTGTGGATGTTCAGAAGATCGCAATATGGACCCCTCATAGTCTCTTTAACTCAAACACTCAACTCTTGGCTGCTTGGATCTCTGGATAAAGACTGTAGTGACCCAAATCAGAGCACAAACTGGGGAGGAAAGAGGACCTTAATCAGGTCAGTCTGCCATGCATTATTCTCTCATCAGCACTCTGAAGTTGTCATGGGTCCTTATTCTGTTCTTTGTATTTATAGGGGGGGTTTAAAATTGGAGCTCCTAACAGTGATTATTAGACAGGTATTTGTGATTTGTTTTTTTTTTTTTTTTTTTTAAGTGGAATACATCTGTCTGCTTTGTATCTTTAAGAGCTCTTCTTTTGTTGTTGTTCATCTATTCAATTTTCTCTGAGAGTACATTTTTGTTTTGTTTTAAGCTATGTTTTTTTAAAAAATGTTCTTTCATATCTAGGTACTTTAAGAGACACAAGAATTACATTTCTTATTGGGGTGACATTGGTTAATAAAATTATATAGGCTTCCGGGGTACAATTCTGTAATACATCATCTGTACACTGTACTGTGTGTTCACCGCCCAAGTCAAGTCTCTGTCCATCATCATTTATCCCCCTGTACCCTCTTTACCTCTCCTCACCTCCAAGAATTACTTCTATGTACCTTGTCTGTCATCTTCCCAAAGTTCAATTCCCATGTTTATTAACCAAATGCCCCTTTCTTTTTAAAAGCAATTATGAAATGAAGTGCCCACATCCTAAGAGTCAGTTAAAATTGTGACCACTTGGACAAAGTGTTCAATTTGCTTCTTTAAGTAGATATATTTATCTAAAAAGTAACATACACAAATCAAAGTACAAAAATGCTTTCAAAAATGACTTTGAGATCTAATTTTATTTTGAATACTCGATATAAGCATCTATTTATTATTCCCACCTGGTTTTCATTGATTTAAAAAAGTTGACCAACCGGTGTGGCTCAGTGGTTGAGCGCTGACCCATGCACCAAGAAGTCACCGTTTTGATTCCCGGTCAGGCCACATGCCCAGGTTCTTGGCCAGGTCCCCAGTGGGGGGCATGCAGGAGGTGGCCAATTGATGTTTTCTCTCATCGATGTTTCTATCTCTCTCTCCCTCTCCCTTCCTCTCTCTCTAACATCAATAAAGAAAAAAAATTTTTTTAAGTTAAAACCAATGAAATCTTATGTGGAATATTATATAATTCAAACATTTACTTATATAATTGAACCTCAGAAGACTGAAAGTTGTATCACAATCATTCTTTTTGGTGATTTTATTTAATGCCAATGAAAGTTCACTTTATATTGATCTGTGGGATCTTGATCTTCTTCATAATTAATATCTGCATAATTTATTAGCTGTAAAATTCTATGTAGCCATTAAGATAAATAAGATTACTATGCTCTTTAGCACACTCAATTTCTGGAATTTATTGTGACTACATAGGTACATAAAGCTCTATATCAGAATCATCACTAAATGTTTTAAAGACTATATAGAGTATCCACAAAAAATTTATACACAACTTTGAATAATTATAAAGCCAGTGTTTATTAAAATATTTTCATTTTCAAAATGTAATAGAATCCACAGATACCCTGTGTAAATTTTGGGGGGACACATATCATGTAGATAACAAAACAACTGCAGATCTACTGAATTTACATCTATCATCTATCTATCTATCTATCTATCTATCTATCTATCTATCTATCTATCATCTATCTATCATCTATCTATCATCTATCTATCTATCATCTATCTATCTGTCTATCTATCTGTCTATCTATCTATCTATCTATCTATCTATCTATCTATCATCTATCATCATCTTTCATTTATCTGTCTTAGTCCTGATCAATTATGGTTAAATGTAGTGAATCAGAATAGACTTTAGATTAATTGTTTAGAAATGTAAAACTCTCTTAGTATTTCAAGAAGAGGGTGTGTGTATCTCATTAAAAATTTTAAAAAGTGGTGACATTTTCCCTCCCTCCCTCCCTCCCTTCCTCCCTCCCTCCCTCCCTCCCTCCCTCCCTCCCTCTCTCCCTCCCTCCCTCCCTCCCTTCCTTCCTTCCTTCCTTCCTTCCTTCCTTCCTTCCTTCCCTTACTTTCATCTCTGCCATTTTTATTTATTTATTTATTTTTTTAATTTTTTTTTAATCCTCACCCGAGGACATTTTCCCATTTTTTTTTGTTCAGGTAGAGTGGGAGGGAGAGAGAGGAACAAAGAGAGAGAAACATCAATGTGAAAGGAACACATCGAGTGGCTGCCACCCGCACGACCAACCAGGGCTGGGGACAAACTGCAACCAAGGTACATGCCCTTAGCGGGAACTGAACCGGGTCTCTCAGGACCGCAGGCCGACGCTCTAACCGCTGAGCCAAACCGGCCAGGGCTCATCTCTGCCATTTTTAAAATGAAAATCTCCTAGAAGTTTTTCTATTGAATATCCCTTATGTTACATTAGACACAACAGGGCCAAATACTCATTACCAATAAATCAAATGGAACCATAGTGGTTGACTTAAACTTAGGTTAAGCATGCCTAACCAGGGACCCAGAACAGAACTTACCTTTCCAGAGTTATATAGTAGAAAATTGGACACACAAATCAAAGGGCCAGCAAGGAAGATAGATGAATGGATGTAGACAATAAACAACATTGTCAGGTATACATTTTCCCATATCTTTATCACCAGTATCAATAGCCATGCATAGCATAAGTGAAAAGCTTGTGTTCTGGCCAGGTTGCTCAGTTGGTTAGAGCATTGTCCAGTTCAACGAAAGGTTGAGGGTTTGATTCCTGCTCAGAGTACATACCTAGGTTGTGGGTTCAGTCCCCAGTCTAAGTGCGTGTGGGAGGCAACCGATCATATATCTCTCTCCAACCTCCCCCCGACCCCTCCCTTACTCTCTCTCTCTAAAAAAAAAAAAAAAAAAAAAAAAAAAAAAATTAATAAACATGTCCTCCGGTGAGGATAAAAAGAATACATTTAAAAAATTGAAACAATAATTTTAAAACGCTCATTAAATGTATTCTGCCTGAATAGTAAAATCTTACATCCAGGCTTCTCTGCCACTTCTCTATGACAATAGATTAGAATTCACCATCAGTTTCTGGAGTTTCTGGTAGATACCTAGTGAAGTGTATTCACAAAGGTGAACTGAAAAATTATGGGAGTGATTTCACAAAGCTACCGTACTATTGGCCCAACGTAGAAATACCTTTCTCATTTCACTCAGTTCAAGATAAACTCGACCGGACGTAGTAAGGGAGTTCCAGGTCAGGGGAAGGTGGTAATGGATTGCAGACGCCAAAAGGTGTGGTAAGCTCTCTGAAGACTTCTTACGGAACATTTCTTTCCCAAACTCTAACTAATCAAGCTTCTTCATAGTTTGGCAATAGAATACCACAGCAGTTTTCAAGCCCCCAAATGGGACACTTTAGTAGTTTATCTGTTTTATTGAATCCCCAAATAAACGTGTTCCTTTTCACTCAAAATACATGTGTTCTCCAGGAAACTGAATATAAAAATAAATTTTTATTTGGGATTTTTCTTTTATGAGTCTTGACCCTGCTTCTTTCACACCTAGCTTCACATTTTGAAGCAATATCAGTGACCAAAAGAAAAATGTGAAATAACTTAAAACCAGTTACATTTTACTGATTTGAGGTCAACATATTGAGTGGCAGAAGCTAGAACCTTGTAGAGAAACTTTCTGTAGTGTTTACAGAAGTGTGTGCATGTATGTGTTTATTTTATTTGTTTTGCTTTACTTTGTTTTGATCTCTGTTTTGTTTGTTTTTGAAGGAGTTAGAAAGAGTTTAGAAATCTCGGGTATTAGAATTACACAGATCTGGCTTTAAACTCTGTTTCTATAATTGTGAACAATTAACTTCTCTGTTGTTCAGTTTCTTCATTTATGAATTGTTTTCTGTAATACCCAAAGAATTTTACAAATTACAAATGATATGCGTTGCCTGGGACATAGTATATGCTTCACAAATGATAATTATTTGTGATTTATTGATTATAGTTTTCCTGTCAAGAGACCAAACCATTGATTCAATCTCATACATATTATTAAGGACTTATTTTGATCCTTCCTAACAAGTGCGGTCTGAAGCAACTACTTTGTTCTTGTTGGTTTCCCAGAAGATTCTATTGTAGGCTCTTCCAGCAAAACTGATGTTTATTTCAAAATTATATTGCAAGGCCAAACTGCAAAAACTCTAAGTTGAATCTCTAAGCTCACAATATTTACTTGCAGATCAGCTTTGATTGTAGGATACCATTAAAAGTGGTACCAACCTGGCACCTTGACTCTTTAGTACTACAATAAAAAGAAAGAACAGAATAGCCTGTACATTATCAAAATATTTTTTTCTACTCAGTTATATTTAGCATAAATTAATAGGGTTTTTCTAGCTTTCTGGTTTTTCAAGAGAAATTAATTTGAGACTGCCCACCCTACTAGCTTCTGACTTGGAGGGCTGAATTCATCAATTAAATTCACAGCAGATTAATTAGATAGTAATTGGGAAAGTTAATCATCATTCAATGGTACTTATTAAGTGTCTTTACGCTCATGGAACTTGTGTTGGAAGATTGGTTTGGGAGGATTGAAATCTCGCTAGAAGAAATATTTAAGTGGCTTGGACACTCCAGTTTCAACCTAAATATACCCTCAGCGCTTTCATCACTGTTTACGAGCAGATATTAAATACAATACAAAAATGTGTAAGAGGCATATTACATATATTAGAGTTTTCATGGCTTTCATTAGGACTCGATTAAGTTATAGCCCACATTAAATATCCTGAAATAATTATGTGTACAGCCTACAATCTTTCTTTCTTTATTTATTTTCCTCTGGAGAATTTTTCAAGTCCTGTCTCAGTTCACGGATGAAAATCAATTTTGTGATTTCTTCCTAGAAGCTAATGGAAATTTGTTCAAATCACACAGCTACCACATAGTTTGCCCAGTTCGGCAGAAATACCTGCCTTAGCTCACTCGGTTAACGAGAAGCCCAATTCGGAAGAGCAGGAGACCTCTTGGTCACCAAGGAGGTGGAGCAACTGTTTGTAAAATATTTACATAAACTATGACCCCCTGAAGCCAGCCTCTTAACAGTTTAATTGGATTTCTTGGGGTGACATTGGTTAATAAAACTGTATAGGTTAGTCCTTCATTTTTAATGCTCATGTCTCTTTAAATATTTAGATAATATTTACTGCAGCTATAAAAATAAATTATACTCATAATAATCATGTGTATGTATATTCCTATGCATGAGGAGCACCTCATACATATCCTGGACTGCCTTTTGAAAATACTGCAGAGGGAGTAGACCCTGCTGGCCGGCTGTGAGCACCCACATGGACTTCCTCAGCTGCATTTTCTTCCTTTACTTTTCTCTATTTGTGAAAGCTGATGAAAGAAGATTCACCTTGACACACTAAGTTTGCCATTCCTGAGCTGTGTGGACAGTAGGCCTGTTCTTCAGTAAGGGTGCTAATGGTAAGAATTGTTTTTACATGTAGGACACTCAAGCAAAAGATTTTGCAGAACAGCCTTTGTTGGTAAACCTTTATCCACTTTCGGGAAATACTTTCTTCTCTCCGACCTCCCTGGCACACAGCTCAGAGCAAGTGAGCTCTGTCTTGCTTTGCCTTTAGTGTGACTGCAGACAGCAGGCTCCGGTCCACCTAACTGCACACATCCTGTTGTGAAAAGTAAGCGATTACAGTGATGTTGGCTTCTCCAGGTCATCCCATGGAAGAATCTCAGAACTGACAACTTCAGAAACATAATCCCCTAGATCAGTTTGCTACAATGCTTTGGGCAGAATATTTTTAAGATTTAGAATGATCTGATTCTTCCCTGGGGCCTGGGAGCAGTAGGAGTAGGGAAGGTCGGGCAAGATGACATGACATTGGGACATTCTTTCTAGCCAACAGAGGTAAGATCTCCAGCAACATCGATAAATGCAACTGGTCATGACGTGAAATTGTTCTAAATGGTCTGCAAAGAAATCTACTACAGCTGATTTAGAAATGTTTTAAATGGTATCTTTGTACTTCATAAATAATATTCTTCTATATTTATAGGCTGTGTTAATAGACTGACCTATGAGGCAAGCTGAATCTTCAAAGAACAGAAATCTTCTTTACAGAATCCTATTTTAATTTTTTTAAAGTAAGTGTGTTTCCTGCACATTTTATTTTGTGAGAAAACATAAATTTTGAGCCCGGCCAGTGTGGCTCAGTAGATTGAGCATCATCCCATGGACTGAGAGTTCCCAGTTCGATTCCCGGTCAGGGCACATGCCTGAGTTGCAGGCTCTATCCCCAGTAGGGGCATGCAGAAGGCAGCTGATCAGTGTATCTCTCTCACATTGATGTGTTTATCTCTCTCTCCCTTCCTCTCTCTCTGAAAAAATTAATAAAAAACTATTTTAAAAAATAAATTTCGGGATGACTTGGCTAAATACTTTTTCTTCAGGTAACTGCCAGTATCTTATCATACCAAAATCATCACTGAGCATATGGTTTATTATGTCAACAATCAAGGTTTAGCAACGTATCATATTTACTATTCATCTTTCTTTTTGAAGGGTAGGAATGATTTTTAATATAGTTCACTTTTCATTAGCGCTTTCAAAAGCTACTCTGAGTGAATTAGAGACAATGCAGGTACACGGTAAAATGTGGGTATAATGGGGTGCCTTTTTGCCAGATGATACTAAAGAACACAGGATTTCACATCTGGGTAGTTGACCAATAACCATCATTCACTATCATCAAATATCCACCTACCCTCAGCTGACCTTTTGTGAAAATCTTCCTTTTTGTGGCTGACCTGATGTTCACATTGGCCTGACTTTGTCAGTATGCAAACAGCCAAGTAAGGGAAAAGTTGAGTTCATGTGATTTACCACTAGGCTAAACCCTATGGATGCCCTTGGGCCATGCTCTCCTTCTGCCCACGCATTTGTTAGAAAGTTCAACTAGTACATAAAATCGCTTCAGTTTTAATTGCCATGGTTCATCTTTGACCCTGCTCCCACTGAGGACACAGGCATGGAGTTTTACCCCTTCTGCTGTATTTAACAGCCTAAGATGAACTGAACTGGACTTTTTTTTTTTTTTTTTTGGTAATCTATCAGTCAACTGAGGCTTAACTTGAAGGAGAAAAAAATCTATTATTGTATATGTAAAGAACAATTGCATTTTATTTTGTAACTTTTAAAGTTTTATGAATTTGATTCCATACCATTGCATTTGTCCAAAAAGTTTTGGGAATCAGTCAGAGTCTTATTTGTTCAGTGTAGATGGAACCCTTTAGCTACCTCTGGTGTCTTTCACAGCTTTGCCCCACGTCAGTGCCAAAGCTGTCACTGAGATGCTGATGACTCATGGGGACACCGCTCCTGCTAGTGCCTGTTGATGGCAACCAAGCTGAATGAGTTGCTTTTCTGCATTGGCTGATATTGGCTTTCTGACTGTTCATCAGCAGTATTGAGCATACAAGTGTCTATATCCATCACTACTCCCACACAGCTTCCTCTCATTCTTTACAGAAACTTTTAACACCAAAATGATTAATTCTTAACACACAAAGCTCTCATTATCCCAAGAGCCATATAGCAAAACATAATTATTTCCAATTAAGAGCTTCCTATCCTGTCATCTTAGGACTCAATCATGGGTTATGTGCCTGGGAACAATCTGAGTAAGAGTCTCTATAATATCCTCAAATTAATAAGTAGACAGGCCTACAAATGCTAACTAATCATCTTGGGCTATTGTTTTCCAACAAAATGTGTGCCGCTCAAAAACGATGCGTGATTTCCCGAGAGAATAATTTATTACATATGTAGTGAGACTCGAGGTGCATGGATCTAATAATCAACTTCCAGAGGGTCCTGAATCCTGGGGATAAATATGAGCACCTGTCTAAGAAAAAACAACAACAACAAAAACCCCCAGCAATTCATGCAGGGGAGAAACCACATGTCCTAGAGTCTTAGTAACAGCTTCACGATGGAGGTGAGGTGGTGGTGAATGACGGAAGGAGGACAAGCACTCTCCACTGCCACTTCCTCCGTAACTCACCTACAGCTCACTGTGGTTACAAACACAGCAACAACAAAGACACATGTTTCTTCTGATTTAAATAACATTTCTCTAGCTGTAATAAGTTATAATAATATGAAATGTAAACATACTGAATTGCACATTTAATAAATTACTTCTTGGAAGTATTACATTGCATGAAGTTAACTAAATTATACTGAAAAGATCAGAATCTAAGATCCTGCTATTTAGCGGAGGTACGCTCTTAGAAAGTATGCGTGGCCCTGGCCGGTTTGGCTCAGCGGTTGGAACATCGGCCTGCGGTACTAAGAGACCCGGGTTCGGTTCCCGCTAAGGGCACGTACCTCGGTTGCAGTTTGTCCCTGGCCCTGGTTGGTCGTGTGGGTGGCAGCCACTCGATGTGTTCCTTTCACATTGATGTTTCCCTCTCTCTCTCTGTTCCTCTCTCTCCCTCCCACTCTACCTGAACAAAAAAAATGGGAAAATGTCCTCGGGTGAGGATGAAAAAAAAAAAGAAAGTATGCGTGATGAACTACTGTCATTTTATATAGTATTTTAAATAAAAATGAGTAAGTACTCTTTAATAGGTTCATTAAATAAGATATGATTATTTTACAGGAACCTGAACGTCGGGACCATGCCTACAGACTCGGGGAGAAGGATGTTGTATTTCTCTCTTCTTCTTATAGGTTATTGGTATTATTTTGGAAAATATACCATTTTTGTGTTATCATTTATAATATATTTTCTTTAACTATAGCAGCAGGATACTTAAAGATAAGCTTAATCAGTGAAAACTAGCAAAAAATGGAATGCATAATATATATTAAGCAATACATCGTATCTGATGAATTATTAAGAGTGTGGAAAATTACTAATATTTAAGCACCAGGATGTCTTGTGTAATCATGAGGTCAGGTTATTTGCTGTGTGACCTTGGACAAGTTATTCAAAAGCTGTGCTTTAATTTTCCTTTTGAAAAATTTATATTTATTTATTTAAATATGTTTTTATTGATTTTAGAGAGAGAGGAAGGTTTAGGGAGAGAAAGCTAGAAACATCAATGAGAGAGAATCATCAATTGGCTGCCTCCTAAGGATCGGGCCCACAACCTGGGCATGTGCCCTGACTGGGAATCGGACCTATGACCTCTTGATGCATGGGTGGTTGCTCAGCCAGTGAGCCACACTGGACTGGCAAATTTTCCTTTTTTTAAAAAAGGCGGTATCTTTGAAGAGTGTGCTTCGGAGCTATTGCTTTCCAATGTACTCTTATCACCTGAAATTACTGCTGTTTTTAATACTTCATAGAAAACAACGTCTCACTGATGCTGAAGACCACATCCGAGATTATAGAAACGACAAGTGGGAAACCCAAGATTACCGAGAGACATAACCAAGATAACCCTCAAACCATTCCCACTTCCGTACATCGCACAGGCACCTCTTGCCTGCTTTATTAGATTGCAGCTGTCTTAGAATTCAGGACAATTTCTCATTTTCACGTATGTTTTAGATTAAAAAACACAAAGTGGGTCCCAAAGTGGAATTAACTCTCTAAATATAATATATAAATTAACTTTCTCTATATATGTAAATTATATCTAAATTAACCATATATAAAAATTAGTTATGATTTATAATGAGAAATATATATTTGCTCTTCTTGTTTCCAACACAAAGCTCCCCAAATCCTTTGAATTTACTGTATTGAGAGTGTTCAGGGGGTCTCTTGTTATGTGACTGCAGTGACCATGGAAAACACTTAAGGTAGGGGGCTGGTTAGGAACCAAACCTGTGGTTAGAGAATTGGAGCTTTTAGTCCCACCCCTTGATTTTCAGGGAGGGGAGAGGGGCTTGATGTTGAATCAATCACCAATGGCCAATGACTTAGTCAATCATGACCACCTAGTGATGCCTACATGAGAACTCAAAGAACATCCTTGAACTTTTTCCAGACTGGGTCCCTGTGCCACTGTGTCAGGCCCTAAGCTCCTTGAGAACAGAAGCTCCTTTGTTCAAAGCTTTGCCCTATGTATATCTTCATCTGGCTAGTGATTTAAATCCTTTAATATTTTTTGTAATCAGTTGGTATTCTAGTGAGGAAATGGATCTTCCTTAGTTCCTGTGAGACATTCTAGCAAAATTAATCTAAGGAAGGGGACCCAGGGAACTTCTGATTTATAGCTGATGGTCAAGAGTACAGGTGAAACCTCTTCCAACAGACCTGGATTAGCATCCTGAGTTTGAGGCGGGGCAATGGACTCTCTGATTTATGGCCAGTAGGTCAGAAGCACAGGTGACAACTGGGTTTTCAAATGCTGTCTGAAGTGGAGGATGGTCTTGTGAGACGAAGCCCTTTAGCCTGTGGAATCTGATTCTATCTTCAGGCATACAGTCAGAATTAAAATGAACTCTTGGACACTCTGCTGGTGTTGTGGGGTGAATTATTTGTTGTTGTGGAGAAGCCAACACACACACACACACACACACACACACACTGAAACTGGGTTCAAGAACTCCTTTCAGTTGTATCAGTAATATAGGTATATGGTTCATATCTGGTATAGGTATAGATATGTGAATATGTGACCCAGTGTGTATGTGTATATGTGTAAATATACATTCAGGGTGGGGCAAAAATAGGTTTATAGTTGTGACTATGCAAAACAGAGTTTATTCTCATATTATTATTTATTAATTATTGTATTTTCCATACGAACAACTGTAAACCTACTTTTGCCCCATCCTGTATTTACACATTAATTATTTGGTAGTTAAGTAGCAAAAACACTTAAATAAACTATAGGATAAATTATGCCACTTCCCTAGTCAAAACCCTGCAATCACATCTTATCACACTTAAAACAGAACCCAAACTATTTACCATGGACTGAAAGTCTAGCATGTGGCCCCTGAACACTACTCCAAACATACCTACTACTCTCCTGTCCCTACATCTGCCCCAGCCCCACTACTGCTTCTGCTGTTGCTTTAAAATGCTAACTGTGCTTCTGCCATAGGACTTGCTCTATTGTCTTGCCTTGAGCCCTGTGCCCACCTGTGCAGGTGGCTCACTCCCACAATTGATTTTGTCTTCACACTTATTGACTACGTACCAGGTACTCTCAACACTTTAAATAAATTATCTTACTTAAAATAAGTTAGCTATTTAATGAACATTCAGGGAATAAGGATGAGCCCTTGGTAATAAAAATAAAAATAAAATAAGTTAGCTGTTTGGTAACATGGGTTAAGAATACTGGGGAAAACAAACACTGCATAGTATCACTTATATGTGGAATATTTAAAAGAAAGAAGAAAGAAAGAAAGAAAGAAAGAAAGAAAGAAAGAAAGAAAGAAAGAAAGAAAGAAAGATCAGACTCATAGAAGGAGAGAGCAGAAAAGTGATTGCCCTGAGGAGTGTGGGAAATAAGAAAAGGTTGGTGAAAGAATACACACGTTCAGGTCTAAGAAGCATAAGTTCTGAGGGTATAATGTAAAACATGATGACCATAGTTAATATCACTGTATTATATATTTGAAGACGGTAGAACTTAAATGTTCTTAGCAATAAAAGTTGACAAAGCAGAACAGTGGAATGTTGAAGAATAGAAATGTAAAATGAAAATCTCATCCAGCACCTGTGTTAACACTGTATCAAAGCAACTATTGAACTGGGTTGAAAACCAAAAATTGAGACCTGTTTTTTAGTTAGCATCCCATCCTTCCGTACACATTCCTCAAGCTGCGTTATTTGCAGCCATGTTTGTTGACTCAGAGTAGAATGACAAGGACACAGCAAGGTCCGACGCTTTCAATAGGAAAGGCAGATCTGGGGAATAGAAGTGAATTATATAAACTATCAATTGATTAGGAATCCAAAGTAAATGCCATTCCTGTTATCTGCTTCTGAGAGGAGGTTGAAACATAGTAAAGCATGTTGGCTGGTCACGGTCTCATAAACTCTGATGAAACAAATACCCGTGTATGGCTCCTTAATGTGCAACACAGTGAGCTATATAACAGTGAAATAACACATTTTATTTCAAACAGCTAAAGTCATCATTAATTTGGAAGGACATATGTGTATCCAGGATGGGAACTCAAATGATAACAAAACTTTTCATTTTTCATCACTTTCCACTTGATGTTCCCAAATTCAGAAGCCACACTGAGGAACTTAGGGAAGACAGAGAGCCTTAGAGTGATGCACTGGAATTAAAGGCTCACCTTGAAGCCAGGTCCCTCTATTTTGTGGATCTTAGTTCCTTAGCTATTTATAATCCAGGGGACAGATCACTGCAAGAATATTATTTCATATACTTGGGGTGGTATTAATTCATTCTCTTCTGTGCAGGAGTCAAGAGATTTGTGTTTGTTTTGTTAATGAGCTGTGCACAAGCTTATTAACCAGACCACTATGGGTCTGAACCCTAGCCCTACAGTGTTATTATCAGAAAGTCCTATTTATTCTTAAGGCTTTATTAACTCCTCTCTAAAATTAAAATTATAGATATATCATGGAGACAGTTAAATGAAACAATTTTGAAGAAAATTTATCACAGGTCATGGCAAAGTAAATATTCAGTGTTTTAGTTCCCATTTTTTCCCCTCTTGTAAAATATGAAGTGGACACTGGATAATCAATCCAGTGTGTACCAGTGCATTTTATCTTTCTATATACATTTCCTACATGGAGATTACATCAAAACACTGACCATGAGGGCTTCCAGCTATTTTCTCGATCCTTTATGAGAAAAGGCAGAGGAAATGCAGCACTTTCTGTTTGCCATTCAATTGATTCCATCTAGTCCCAAGGTTTTAAACCGTACCTCTGTTGAAGGTGTCTTTCTCTTTATTCCCAGCCCTGCTCTAACCCTTCAGCTTCAAACTTAATTATCCATTTAACATCTAATTGAGTTGTAGGGCTGTATCTTAGATAGAACCTGGCCAAAAAGGACTATTGATCTACCTGCACACCCCACACCTGATGTTTCTCTGCAAATCTGTCCAACTCTGTAACTGACACTATTTCTGCCTAGTGGCTCAGCCTAAAAGCTGAGGAGGCTGCATGATCTCCTTGGGTTCCCTCGTTTCTGATGGTAAGTTCAGTTAGGTTTATCTTTAAATTATATCCCCAAAGAACGTTTTCTCTGCTTAAGATACTATGAACGCTCATCTAAACTAACATAACAGACTCCTGCTAGGTTTTTCTGCCTTGATTCTTTGGAGTCCATTCTATACACAGAGGTAGTGACAAAAAGTCTTTCCTTTGACCAAACTTTGGATGGTCTCTTCTGGGCCCTCCTTTAGACTAGGTCTCATCCTTGGATCCTGTCCTTGACCCACTTAAGCCCATTTTAGCAAATAATTCTGCGAAGTCGGCTTGGCAAGACTCTCCCATCCTTGATATCTTTGATCACTCTTCATATCTGATCAAGTTCCTTATCTCCCACCTTTGATGTCCAGGTCATTGGGCTGTCTTTAGCAAGACTCTCCTGGGGCCAGTCTGGTAAGAATCTCCCTACTCTTGTCTTTCCTTAGTAATTTTTCCTCTACTGACCTTTTCACTTGACTTGTTGGCTATAAATCCGCACCTGTCTTTGTTGTCTTTGGAACTGAACTCAGTTCTCTTGCTGTTGAGTCTCTTTCTCCAAGCACAGTTGTTAACTGAACAGAATCTGTCTTTACAGCTTTAACTAGTGCCCAGCTTTGTTCTTTGATAGCAGTTACCTTCCTTTAGAAAGGAGTCTCACTTTCTAAAATATGACTCACCTCTTTGTTAAAGGCTTTTTATTATTTCCCAGTGAAATAGAATATAATGAGATGGAATGAAATCCCAGATTCTTCATCATTGTCTATTTTTTTTAAAATATGTTTTATTGACTTTTTTAGAGAGAGAGGAAAGGAGAGATAGAAACATCGATGTGAGAGAGAAAAATCCATCAACTGCCTCCCGAATACTCCCCAGTGGGGATTGAGCCTGCAACCCAGGCGTGTGCCCTGAGCATCCAACCAGGACCTATCAGTCCATGGGATGATGCTTAATCCACTGAGCCACACTGGCTGGGCTGTTTACTGTAGTCGTAAAGATCTTAGATGATCTGAAACTCTGTGATTCTCTTCTACTTTATTCCCTCTTTGTATCTTAAATTTTCATATGACTGCCTTTTTCTCATTGGTTAGGAATTTAAATATCAATTTTCTCCAAAATTTCTTCAATATATTTTCTTCCTAAATAGTGCCCCCACTGTCCTATTAATATTCTTTGTTGCCATTCTCAGTTTTTGAAACACTCTTGGTGGATACTGAATAAATATTTTTCACTAACTATCTGCCTGCCTGCCTGTTTATTCTGTAAAGCCGGGAGGTGAGACTTACAAAAGCAAAACAATATAAAGAAATGAAGAGAGAAAACACACTTACAACCTAGAAAAACAACATGTTTTGCTCTTTAATAATGAAAACAATTTTTCATGGTTGTACGTCAGGAATTGTCCCATTAGAAGTGAATAAATAATATATATTAGATGCACACATTCTTAATTCAAGGACAGATCTTAGTGCAAAAGGTTGACTAACCTCTTAAAATCCTTAATGTTCTTGATGAAAAGTCACTTCGGGGGGTAATTAGAGGATATACTCATTAAACCAATGGTACAAAGGCCATACAGCATGGGTATAAGAGGTTAGGCAGTACCATTAAGAAGTAACCTGGAAAACCAGTCATTTGAAAGACTTTGCCTTTGAGGTTACCTCACAGCAAGCAGATGCCAGGCAACTGCATGTGGTTTTAAGTTCAAAGTTACAGAGTACAAAAGATAAAGGAACTCTGTCCTCCCTTCTTATTTAACTAGTTTTAATTTGAACTTCATTACAGTAGTTGGGTGACAAAGTAGTATGTCCTAAGGACTTTACTGAATGCTAAGGTTATTCAGGTGCACAAGGTATTTAAAAGAGAAAAGTAGGTTAAGAACAAGGGAAGAACTCCTCCTCCTCTCCCATCAAAAATATCCAAAAGTGAACAAAAACGTTGGTATTTAGTGACTGAAGCTGAGCCCTTAAATCATAAATCCAATGCCTTCTTTAATATAATTGTCTATTGTACATCCTGAGAAGAAATATCAGGTTTAAGAAACGTTGAGAGACAGGCATGACACAGACCTACAGGGGAGACAAAAAAATGATTTATCTTTTTATATCATGAACAAGATCTATAGCAAAGTAGAGATCGAAAACTTTATACAAAACAATCATGGAGATGTATCAGACAAAGTGAGAAGAAAAATGTTCATGTTCCATGCCTTTCTAACCTCTGCCACCAGTTTCAGGATTATACTGCTCTTTTTTTCATTTTCTTTGATTTCTCAGTTATTGAAAAAATCAACAAAATATCATGTTTTCTGAAAATCAGGGTGAACTTCTTCCTTTCCTGAAGGAAACAAGACACCTCTGTTGCCGGAGGAATTAGGGGGCCAGATTTCCCCGACACTAGTGGAAGTGGGGTGGCTCTTGCTATACCTTTAGAAAATGAATTTTCTGAGACTTGCACAGCAAAATCAATTTTTTTATTGGCCTGGGTTTACATTCCTGAGGTTGTAAAGTCCCGAGTCTCAACCCATTTCTGAAAGACATGCAGCTGTAGGTTCAGCAGAGCTAGAGGCAGGCCAGTGTTCAGAGTTCCTGTTCCATGGTGCAGCCAGGTCCAGTTCAGCATGAGTCCATCAGTCCCCTGAATGGAGTCCACATGGCTGCAGGCCACGTGGAAATGCAGGGGAATGCTCCCCCTGCAACAGGAATCCCAAGAGGGCAGGAGCGCCTAGCACCAAGAGAGCCAACTTCCTTTCTCTAGGAGTTTAGATAGTCCTTTCCCTTGCAATGACCATGCCTATTCTGGCATGTTTCTAGGTGTGGTTGACAAACAGGCACCTTCCCATGTTATCTACACATTATCACATCACCTACAGCTTACTGGGCATGCATCTAAACTGCCTTTGTCCAGTCCCTTCCCCCATTGATTAGTGTAAAAGAGATCTGGAGAGCATTAACTTTAGCTTTCTGGCAAAGCTGTAAATGACATGTCTATATTATTTAGTCTCCCCTTCATTCTTTTCCTGTTAATTAGTAACCAGATTTTTGTAACACCATCACCTGCATGGGACAGGTCCTGGGGACAGAGCTGGAAAATAAAAGATTTAGTAATTCTCGGGCACTAGATGACCCAATCCATAGCCCTGATGATTTTTTCAAATATAAGCTTTATTTTTCCCATGTAGCACCTAGACCCTTAATTAATCTATGGGTACAAAGTCTGTTTCAAACAAGGCTTTAATCAACAAAGGTAAGAGTAAGAAGGGTAGAGATAAATACTGATGCTCTCATCTTGAAATTACTCATTGTCACACCAAGTGGTCTTTTAACAATAATGTCTGTGTATTATTTACATCCTTTAAAAAGAAGACATTTTAGTAGAATCAAATAGCAACATAAGTCATATCTCTGGCTATGCTTCTAAATCCCAAGGGTATGACCTTGGGCATTCCTTGTGACCAATGAATAAACCAATGCACTGCATAGCTCTGAGGAACACAGTCGATGTCGCAGTCATTTAAATGAACACTCCTGGAGTTACTCAGTCCTGTTCCAAATGCCTGAACTGAGCAGCCCTGACCATATGCCACAACAGCTCTGACAGTTGGAGTCAGGTTGGAACCTTATAATCTCGAAGCTCCCAACAGCTCTAAAAGCATGTGGTTTTTCATGCTCCCTTGGCACTTAACAATGGTATCAAGATCTCTTAGCAAAAGGGTTAACCATTCCTAACAGAACCTTCCAGATTTTAAGGATTTATTCCTTTAATTTTGGAAGGGCTCAGCCACTGTCCCTTTGAATATTACCTTCTCTCATGCTCTTTTCTTTCTTATAAAATTTTAATAACTTTTTGGTTGAAACATTTGAGCTAATCATCATGTTTCTTCTCCTCTTTATTATTCCCCATCTCTGTATAATAATAGTCTATGTATTTTCTTTAGATTGAACAACTGGTTCACCACTTTTCTTTTTATTTGAATTTACCCTGTGGATTAACATTCAATGAGTAATTTAAATATTTTTTCCAGGATTTGAGGTTTCATTATTATTATTATTATTTTAATATTGCCCTGGTAATTTTTATGTTTTCTAATTACCAGTAAATTTCAATAGCTACTTTTATTTATTTAAACATTGATATCAACACATATGTGTTTTTGAGTCAAATTAAAACAAATCATACTAGAGAATATATCCTCTATACATTTTTAAAGGATTGAATTAAGAAATAACTCTTAAAATTTATATTTAAAAAAAGCCAATTAAAAGTTGGAAATGATAATAGTTCTTCCAGAAAAGGACAAGCATCATTAATGATAGACAATGTGAAAAGAATTTCAATTTTAATAATAATGAAGTATTATGAAACAGAGATTTCTGCAATGGGAGACATCTGCAATATTGTCAATAAAATTTTAAATTGAAACCAAAAAAAGATAGTACAAAAGAAGACACTTTGAAAAGAAAGAAAGAAAGAAAGAGTTCATCCACATGGTATTAGCAGAGCCACACACTAAACACCAAGAATTGCAGTGGAATGGTTAGACTAGCTTTATTTGCAGAGCACTAAGCCAGGAGAACAAGAAAGCTATTGTTTAAAAGACAAACTCCCCAATCCAGGGTTCTGGGCAAGTTTTTAAGAGGTCGGGGTGGTGGTGGGGGCAGGGACAGGTATGCCAGTGCACTGACAGGGTAGGGGTTTTTTTTATTTTTATTTAATTTAATTTAATTTTTTTACCAATTAATATTTTATTTTTTATTTTATTTTTATTTTACTGTTTCATTCTTTTTATTTATTAATTAATTTTTGTTACAGATGTTTCTCCTTTTTCTCCCCACTGATTTCCCCCTCCCCCTCCCTCCCTGCCCTTTCCCCAGTTTGTTGTCCATGTCCACTGTTCATGCATACATGCATATAAGTTTGTGGTTTATCTCTCCCCCACCACCCCCCTCTTCTGGGGATTGTCAGTCTGTACCCCACTTCCACATCTCTGGGACTACCCCATTCCTCAGACTGTTATGTTCATTATATTCCACAAATAAGTGAGATCATATGAAACTTGTCTTTCTCTGTTTGGCTTGTTTCACTTAGGATGATACTTTCCAGGTCCTTCCATGTAGTCTCAAAGGATAAGAGATCTTTTTTTCTTACAGCTGCATAGTACTCCATTGTGTATATGTACCACAGCTTTTTTATCCATTCGTCTACTGATGGACACTTGGGCTGTTTCCAGATCTTAGCTATTGTAAATAGTGCTGCTACAAACATGGGGGTACATATATTCTTTCTGATTGGTGTTTCAGGCTTCTTAGGGTATATTCCTAGAAATGGAATCACTGGGTCAAATGGAAGTTCAATTTTTAATTTTTTGAGGTAACAACATATTGTTTTCCATAGTGGCTGCACCAGTCTGCAGGACCTTGGATAAGCCATTTGTAATAAGGGCTTTCAGCACCGAGTCTTCCTGGATAATAGACCTTTCCTCAGTGTCCAGTTATGTCCAGGTCCTTTGGCTCTGTTGGGGGAAAGAGAGGAGGTCCATACTTTTGTTCTGGGTATAGCTGGAGATTTCTCTCCTTTGTGTATGCTTCCATTGCATGACTTACGGTTTTGTCTGTTGTCTCTGTAAAGCAACTCATTGTATAGTTAAACAGTACAGACCATTTGGAGCAGGTTCTGTGGTTACACAAGTAAGTGAAAATCAAAACTATAATGAGATCATCTTAAACCCAATAGACTGGTGATTAATTCCAAATGTCTGATAATACTTGATGTTTTCAAAGATGTCATATAATGGGAACCATAATATCAATAATGGTAGAAGTAAAATTATTTAAAATATTTTATAGAATTACTTGGAATTTTTTATAAAATTCTGCATTCCAGGTCATATAACCCAACAGTCCATTTTTTTTTTTCCTCACCCGAGGATATTTTTCCATTTTTTGTACAGATAGAGTGGGAGGGAGAGAGAGGAAGGGAGAGAGAGAGAGAAACATCGACGCGAAGGGACACATCGAGTGGGTGCCACCCGCACGACCAACCAGGGCCGGGGACAAACTGCAACCGAAGTACGTGCCCTTAGCGGGAACCGAACCCGGGTCTCTCAGGACCACAGGCCGACGCTCTAACCGCTGAGCCAAACTGACCAGGGCCCCGACAGTCCATTTTATAGATACACCTTCCACATGTTTGCCAGACCACAAACACAGGAATAATTGAGGTAACAACATCTTTGTAAGAGCAGAAAAATAAATAAAAATAAATAAATAATCTAACTCAAATGTCCAATAAGGGAACAGATAAATACATTGCAATATATTCAAAAAATTAAAAATTATGCTGTAATGAAGGAACATCAGCTACACACAACACAGGTGACTATTAGAAAAATTATAAATTAAAAAAGCAAGTCACAGGAAAAACACAAAATTAAAAAAACATGGCATTTATGGATCCATACATATCAGGTAAAAATGTAAAGAAAACCAAGAGAATAATTTTTATATTAAGCTTTAAGTCTGTATTTAATGTTATCTTTGGAGAACAATGAATACCATTAAGGGAGAGACAAAGAATTTTACAAATTTATCTAATATTACAATTGTTCCTGAGATTTGTGACTCTATAAATGTTAATTTTATTATTATGCGTCAGATATGTTACACGTTTTATATGTATTAACTAATTTAATTTTTTTTTTTTTTATCCTCATCCGAGGATATTTTTCCATTTTTTGTACAGATAGAATGGGAGGGAGAGAGAGGAAGGGAGAGAGAGTGAGAAACATCGATGTGAAGGGACACATCGAGTGGCTGCCACCCGCACGACCAACCAGGGCCAGGGACAAACTGCAACCGAAGTACGTGCCCTTAGCGGGAACCGAACCCGGGTCTCTCCGGACCGCAGGCCGACGCTCTAACCGCTGAGCCAAACTGACCAGGGCTTAAAATTTAAATTCTATTTTTCAAGTACATTTTTAGAAGAATATATGCCAAACTCTTACCTCTGTTTAACTCTAGGAGAGGGGACTTGTGAGGTCATAAAGGACTTTCACTTGCTGTCCATTATTACATCATCTTAATGTTTGCTCATACAATATGCTTTTACTTGACAGCTGATTTAATTGTCCAACAAACTTCTTATTCACCATTCTATTGTACAACCATAGCCTATCTTCTCCCTTTACTATGAGCAGTCTCAACGATTACCTTTTATTTCCGTAATTTTAGCCAAATTATTGGGAACTACCTTTGAGTATATAGTTTCACATAGGTCTTCTTTTCTTAAAGATGTATATTCACTGCTGCTTCTTCTCTGCCTATATTTCCATTTATTTGTTCAAGAAATCCATAAATTGCCTATTTCCCTCTTCAAAGTATCTGTTTGCTTTGTACAATACCTAAAATCTCTAGTGGTGTCTTTCATTTGTGGTAGCCAAACTGAGAGTCCCTTTTTAGACTGCAGAAGAGAAGATGCTGAGAAGACCAGGAGTTTCCCAAGAAGATAATTTGTGAGAGTAATGTGAAGTGCAACCATTCTTTAGAGACAAAAATTTTGGAAGAACTGTTACCGGATGTTCTTCTGCATTGTCCTGGGAAATGAATTTCGGAACACACACACGGAGGATTTTAAGCAGTAGTGCGAGATTGATTAGAGTGAAAGGAGATGGTGTGCCCTCAAAGAGACAGAGTGGGCAGGCCATGGTAGGGGTTGCCTGGGGTCCTTGCTAAGCCCCCACATATTTTCTTGGGTTTGGCAAAGAGCAGGTTGTCTTCCAAATTATCCAACCTTTTCCCTGGCTTTTCCTAGAGCTGTGCTGGTGCCCTCCCCCTATCTGATCGCTTTTTTTGGGTCTTCCTGGGTTTCCTGGATTTATCTTATCTGATCTTCCCCTGTTTGGTCACCATTTTTGGCTCCTACTGGGCATGCCTCATAATTCTGCTTTGTCATTTGGCTTCTGCTGCATAAGCACTTAGTAAAAGGGCTTCTTCCCTTTCCCTGTTAATCCAGAGAGCAGTGTCTGTTTCCTGCGGTAACTGCAAAGCCAAGTCTGTCCTGCCCACTTGGGTGTTAGTCTGTTTGCTGAGCTAAACCACCTCTTCCCTGGAGTGACAGAAACTGCTCTCTCCTAGTTAACCCCGCTCTATTCCATCTCTGGCTCCCTTTTCTTTAATCAATACCGAACTAACTGCCTACTTTAATAGAACCACCTACTCTATGTCAACATAAGAAATGTTCAAACCTGTGAAGAATCTTGTGAGTTTATTTGAGCCAAACTGTCTACAAATGCCAGAAAGCAAAACCACAATGGATTGAGATACCGCTCTAGAGAATGGCCATTTTGCACCATAATGTATACATGATAACCACAACAGAAGAGGTGAATGGGTTACATGAAATCTACTGGTGATAGATTAGGGAGGTGGGAGAAAGCAAAGGAAAGAAATCTGTGGGACTGGACAAAAATAAAATGATAGACACATCTTTTTTTACATTGGTGGTACAGGATAGTTAACAGTCAACAATTAACATGATGATAATAACAGTGAGGGGATTTGTGGTTTCCATTCTGGTACATAGGTTGTGCCCTGAGGGGTCTGGATAAAAGAAAGTTACCCCATATTCCAAAGGTCTTTTATCTTAGATGCTAAAAGACAACAGACTCCATTAAGGTGAAAATTGACCTTTGTCACCAAAGATGCTGGCCTAGGACATGACCACCTGCCATAAACTGCTTTTAGTTAAAAAGTTTACATTTTAAACCATCCTCTGTGGTTATCCAAGGCCTTTGAGTTTGCAAGGCTGTCCCTCAGGCCTTCCCTGAGCTTGTCAGGTCAGCATGAGGCCCCTTTTCGTCCACAACTATCTGTGCCCCAATCGTGTGTAATTAAATTTATCTAAAATTCTTAAATTTTCAGACTTTCCCTCAAATCATGTCCATACTCACATTTCAAAGCTTCCCTCCTGGGATATATTATGAGATTGTCTCTAGGTCTCAAGAGAAAAATGAGATACATGACTGCTTTAGGCATTTAAAAAATGAAGGGAAAAGATAGTATAAGCATTTTTTTTCACTGAAAAAGATGCTGGCATTTTCCTGAAAAACAGCTACCAGAAAGCTGTCATAAAAATGGATGCTCCAGAGCCCTCTAAATTATTCAATTACGACGTTGTTTCAAGTAGTTAGTATTTTAGGTGAAAAAATATCCACTTTCCCCCTAAGCTACATTTTCTATGTTGGCTTGCTTTTTCAAGGCATCCAATAAATAAGCCAGGCTCTCTTTAATTACTGAACTCTGGTTATGAAAGGAGTGATAAGAGGGAAGGAGGTGGTAGTTGGCTTACACTGTTCTTTTATCTTCTTCTTTCCCTGCTGTGATACAAATGATTCCCTTTTGCTTTCTGACAAAGGCATTTGCTTTGGGCTAAAACAAAACAAAACATAAGCCTCAAAACACCAGCTAGAAAAATATTTGTTATTTCAACAAATTGTAACATCTCAAAAATGGAACATTTGTCATTATCCTGCAGTTGTAATAATATGAGCAAGGGTGGCCTGTCCCTCTGTTATGGACTATCCCTAACACTCAGCTTCTGGAATGAAGTCAAAGATGAATGTCATCAAGAACACCGTGATTGTGAAGTTCATAATGGATACATTAACTGGGGTGAAGCTTAAACACATAATAAAATAATAATTATATATATATATATATCACATTCCTCCAAAGCGTCTATTTTCAGGATTACAGATGAGATCCATTTCACCTGACCTTTCAGCAGCATTTAGCACAATCCCTCTACCTGGGATACTACATTAGGCATGCACGGTATCACAATCTCGTTTTCCTTCTATTTCAGTAGCTAGTATTTATCATTCTATTCCTACTTCCTCCTGTTTCCCTGCTGCTTAAGGTTGAAAGAACTCTTGAACCTCTTAGATTTTGATCCACACTTACTCTTGTAGTAATCTCATTCAGTTCTATGGCCTTAAAATGTCTCAATGGTAAAAAAAAAAACCAGGCTTATGCATCCTACAAGGCACCCAACAATTCCACTTTAGATGTCTAATAGGGATCTGAAATGTAACATGTCTAAAACTAGCCTCTTCACCTTCACCCCTAGATCTTGTTCTCCCATCTTAATTAATGGCAACTACATTTTTTTAGTTGTTGAAAACAGAGTTATTATTGTGCTGTGGAAGAAATTCAGTCGGCAGGAAGAGACAAACTGCATGCATTCGGAGGATTAGAAACATGACTGTTTAATGTGCACTGGTGCTGGCCCAACAGAGTCCCCTCCAAACGCTGAGCCCCATGCCCTGGTTCCAGCTGCCTTTTATAGTTTAGGTGGTTGGCTGATGTAAGGGGCAAGTGGGATTGCAAAAGCCAGGGGTGGAGTCTCTGCACTGCAAACTAAGTGGGTTGTCTGCATCTGGTTTGTCTTCTGGTTCCCCCTCCCCCCTTGATTCTCAAACTGCTCCTAGCAGACTTAGAGAATAGTATTTCATATTCAGAAGCGTGGGCTTAGACAGGGAGTTCCCTTAGTTCTGCCTGAGGAAGAGGGGCAGCAATCTCTCTGACTGCTTCCTGGTTGATTAAAATAAAAGCAACATTCCTCATTTAGGAAGGACCATGGTCCTCCCTTTCAGCAGTCAGCAGGTCTAACCCCCTTCTATTTTGTAATACTACTGCTGCCAAGGAGTCTACTTAATCCTGTAAGGCTACAAAAGATTTTGCAACATGTTTTGTGTCATCTACAAGGCCCTTCGATAATTTTTGGTAATAAGAGACTGATAAGGTTATCCCTCCAATGCCAGTCCCTACTCCAGCAGTGATTCCTAGTCCAAGTAATAGGGGTATAACCTGGATGGCTCTTTTTGACCAGGTGTGTGCTGCCAGGGGTACCATAAGAGATTGATCAGTAGGTTTCTCCATCCTCTTAAGGTAATCTGCAGAGGATTGTTCTCATTAGTGGTGATTTTCCATTCAGATTGGCTGTGGTGTGGCAGGTGGGCAGCCTTCACCCCTGAGTGGTGGATCCAGGTATTCAGACCTGCAAACTTGAGAGCTGTGGGAGTGGTCAGTACAACTAAATAGGGCCCTTTCCAGGTAGGTTTGAGAGGTTCCCTCTTCCAGTCTTTTATCCAGACTTGGTTTCCTGGTCTGTGGGGGTGTACAGTTATTCCCAGGGAAATGGGTATTCTATCAGTTACCCACTTATGTACCTCAAGAATGGTTTTTCCTAGTCCCTATAGTTGTTTTTGGATTTCCAAATTTCCCAGTTCTTTTATATCCCCTTTGAATTTGGTCAGTGGGGGAGGTCTCCCATATAAGATTTCAAAAGGGGAGAACCCTATCTTTGCCCAAAGCATACAACATACTTGCAGGAGAGCTAGGAGTAGTATATCAGTTTAGGGCAGGTTGGTTTCTTGACATAGTTTTGCTATGGTCTGCTTAAGGTTCCAATTCATGTGTTCTACTTTCCCTGAGCTCTGGGGCCGGTAGGCCATGTGCAAATTCCATTCAATGCCTAGAGTTCTAGCTACCTGCTGTATTATTTCTGCTGTGAAGGCTGGGCCATTGTCTGATTCTATAGTCAATGGCATTCCATATCTTGAAATGATGTCTCTCCATAGAGCTTTGGTTACTTGTCTTGCCTTTTCTGTACATGTGGGGTATGTTTCAACCCAGCCCGAGAAAGCACAGATGAAAACCAGGAGATATTTACTTCCTCTACTGGGTCCTACTTCCAAGAAGTCTACCTCCAGATCTTCAAAGGGTCAAAGGGTGCTTGGCTGCAGCACTGGATCCTAGCAACCCATTGGGGACTGGTCTGACGTTGTTTTGAGCACAGAGGAGACAGCATTGGGAGACCAAAGTACAGAGGGATGGAAGTCGAGCAATCAGGTAGTACTGGCTTAATAAGGCTTCTAGGGTTTTCCCAAATGGGTGAGTTCATGTTATTGGAGGACTAATTGCTGGGCTAATTATTCTGGCATGTAGATTCTGTGGTCTGGGAGTATACACCATCCTTCCTTCATTATATTTTCCTGTTGTGCCCATTCCTCTTTCTGGGCCATTTATTTGGGGGTTGCTGGCAGTTTAGGAGCCAGCATGATTTTTGATGGGGCTGTCTGTTCTCTTGCATCCATCAAGGCAATGTCAGAGTGGGGTACCTTGACATTTAGATTTTGTCCCAAAGTGACTTGTCTGCCTCCTTGATTAGCAGTGTGGTGGCCATTAAGGGCCTCAGACAATGTAGGCAGCCGGCTGCAACTGAGTCAATTTGCTTTGAAAGGTATGCTGCCAGTCTCTGCCAAGGCCCACACTCCTGGGTTAGGACTCCCAGGGCTATTCCGTTGTTTTCATGCATGAACAGGTTGACATCCCTTGATACATCTGGGAGTCCTAAGGCTGGTGCCTCCGTGAGCTTGGTCTTTGTAGTTGTAAATGCTTTTTCTTGATTGGGGCCCCAGACAAGGGGTGCCTTTTCTTCTCCTTTAAGGGCCTCATATAAGGGTTTTGCCAGTTCTGAAAATCTGGGTATCTATACTCGACAGAACCCTGCTGCCCCAGGAATTCTTGAATCTGTTCACGGGAAGTGGGAACCAGGACAGCGCAGACTGCCTGCTTCCTTTCGGCCCCTAGCATTCATTTGCCTTGGGTGGTCTTGAAACCTAAGTATTTGACTTTCTGTTTTTGGATTTCCAAATTTCCCAGTTGTTTTATATCTTTTGTGCCTTTTTCTCTTTGATACCCGAAACACAGCTTCCATCAGTAGCCCGAGTAAGGTCTTGGTCCCTTCCCAGCATTGGGCTCTAGGGGGACTGGCCAGCAGAAAGTCATCTACATATTGGAGGAGGACACATCCTACGTTCTGTCCCAGGAACTTGGCTAAGTCAGACACTAGTGCCCCGCTGAACAAAGTTGGTGAATTCTTGACTCCTTGAATTCTAGTCCAAGTGAATTTTTCCTTTGTTCCTGTGGTGGGGTTTTCCCTTTTGAAGGCTAATAGAGGCTGGCTAATGGGCACTAGTTGGAGGCATCCTTTAAGTCCAGGCATGTGAACCATCCTGCCTCAGAAGGTGTAAGTCCTCATAGAGTGTATGGGTTAGGCAGTGCCTAATGCAACGTGATGACCGCTTAATTAATGGCCCTTAAGTCTTGTATCGGGTGGTAGTCATTTGTCCCGGGTTTCTTTATGGGCAGCAGGGGGGTGTTCACGGGGACTGGAAAAGTTCCCACTTGATTAAGAGTTATTTACAGTCAACCCAGGTGGGGCGATGAGTCTGGAAGATGGATTCCAGGAGGTTTATCATCGCTTGGGGGTTTTTGTAGTATGGTGGCACATGGTGTGTCCAGGTAAGGAGGCCAGTAGTGGAGAATGGCTGATATTAGAAGACAGATTCCCCCTCTTATAGGGTCCAGTCAAGGCCCATTCTCTGTGGACCCCTTGTCTCCTGCAGTGGTAATTGCATTGCTGCTGGGGGTTTGGTCCCTGGGTTGCTGACCTGAGGCATCTTCCCACTGGCTCATGCAACCCTGGTACCAGTGACCCTGGCTCTGGTGGCACATTGGCTGATTGGAGGGGTGAACCAGATGAAGGTGGGCTGTCGGGCAGGTGAGGTTCCCCATCCTTAGGTAGCAGGGCATAGGGCAGTGGCAGTGGAGGGGCCTCTTTCGAACCCACTGGGGATATAGGAGGCCGCTTAATTCACCATGAAGTCTTCCTTTCACCTTGTGCCATGAGGACCTCACACTGTCCCTGACCAGTAACACAGAATCGGACTCAAGGAGGCCTGATTTGGGGTATTTCCAACCACTGGTCTATGTAGGGAAATTGGTCTGGATGGCTGGAGTCTCCAGTGACTACCCCAAACATGGCCTGGACTGTGGGGACATTAAGACTTGCCCGCATAGTCGTTCTCAACAAGAGAACATAATGATCCTGTTAAAACTAAAGCTGCATCATGACACTCCTCTATTAAACATCTTCAGGAACTTTTATTTCAAATGAAAGTCGTCAGTGCATACAATGGCCTCCCCATTCCTCCCCATTCTGCCCATTCTGATTCCATCTCCTAACATGCAATGGTTCAGAATATAGTCTCAAGAGCCTGACTTCTTAGGTTCAAACGATGGCCTCATCACTTACCAGGTGTTATTGAATCCTTCTAATTTGTTCTTTTTTGTACAATAGGGATAATAATGCCTACATACTTTTGGGTCGAGGGCTGGGGGAAGGGCAATTAATGAGTTAAATGTACCTAGAATATTCCTGACACAGTCCCAATGTTCAGTAAGCATTTGTTTCTATTGTTTTCCTTTTCTCATTTTGTTCCCAAGACCCAGTGACCTTCTTATTACTTCTTAACTATGCAGAGTACATTCTTACCTCAAAGCATTGTACTTTTTTCTTTTTTGTTTGTTTGGGCTTCACAGCCTCCATATATTTTTATAATGTCTATTCTCATCTTATTTTGGTCTTTGCTGAAAATGTACCTTATTAATGAGGTTTCTATGGCCACCATATTTACAATTAAATTTTCAACCCTTCACTGCCCCTCTTCATCTTTACCTCCTAGCCAAGCTATCACTGTCATGCATGCATATATATATATATATATATATATATATATATATATTTATCTCCACTATTGTTTCTCTAAATCTAGTAAGAGATGCAAATACTCAATAAATATATGCTGAATAAATGAATGAACAAAATACAATTCATTGCATGTTCTCTGTTTCTCAGGCACCATGCTCAATTTATATATATTTATCACATTTTGTCCTGATAACAATCTTATTAGGCAGATAGTACAACCTCTGTTTTACAAAAGCAAAAGCAAAACCTCAGAGAGGTTGTATAATATGCTCAAGATCACAGAGCTAGATATTGGTAGGAATTTGACTGAAACTTGTTAAAAAAGAAAGCTACAAGGCCAAAATGGCATCAGTTGTGCTAAAAGTCCAAGATACCAAACCTATATTTACTACCTCATCTAATTGCAGTTTGAACCTCTCCCAGAAACATAATTTTAACCAACCAGTCTGAAATTTTCTGGTCAATAACAATGGGTCCACTCCATCTCCCTTAGAAAGAAGAGACAATCTACATGATGGAAATCCTTCCAGTTTTTTTTCTCCAAAGAAAACATGTCCAGAAATAATCCTTTTTCTTTTGTTAATAGATCCGATCTCTTGCCCCACTTGTCTTTGAAAGAGTTAATAACATTTTAAAGGGTAAAAGTAAAGCTTGCGGAAACTGAAAAATGTGTTACTTGCATGACCTTTGCATGACTTCTGTTGAGTGCTGATTCTCTGGGTTATCTGCAAGGCCAGGAACCACCTAGCAGATGCAGGATGAGATACCAGACCAGTCCAACTGCAAACTGGACAATGGGCCATGCAGAGTATGTCAGTAGAAACTATTGGAAGTTAGAAGCAGAGTAAATAAATACACCCCAACTGTTATTTGGGGCTGACTCTCTTATCAGACTCAGCCCACCTGTGCCCAGGTTCTTGCAATAAAGTCATTTTGCTCTACATTGGCCTTGTGTTGTGATCTCCTACTAGCTCAGACTTTTTAGTCTTCCTATAAAAACTTTCCATTTTGTAAAATCCCCAAGAGCACCCTTGTAGTTGCTATGTAGGATGCTGCCTGATTCATGAATTGCTTAAGCCAATTAGATCTCTAAAAAATGCACTTGGTTGAATTTTGTTTTTTTAACAAACTGATGTTTTTATGACTCTAATATATGTTTCATATGGTCCTTTAAATAACTTTGGGCTAATTTTTATGATTTTATGTTGCAGATATTAAGATTACATATATTTTATACCTATTTTACCATCATAACTTGCTAGCTATTAATATTAATAATATGAAGAAAGCACAGGGGAGGCCAGACATTATAAGCATAGTCATTTGGGCAGCTTCACCAGGGAGCTGCAAACTTATGCTCCCCAGGGAACCATGGGTCCATTCTCTGCAAATCACTGTGGGAAAGAATCCAACAAAGAGGAAGATAGACACATGCACAGTAAAGTGACATAAAGAAAGTACTTGCCTGACAGTGTAACCTGGGAACAAAGCTCATTGGCTAGTAGGGTGGACCCAAATTGCATAATGCCCAGACAAAGACTTCTGTCTCTCTCTTGTTCTTATCTACACTCCCTCCATAGCGATGGGCCATGCGGACCCTAGGCACAATGGATTACAGCTGGGGACACAAGGTAACCTAGTCAGATGCTGGATTGGGTTGTGCAAATATGGAGCAGAAACTATGGGCACTGGTTTTGATTTTAGCCTTGCTGAATACAAAATGAGACTTTTTCCAAGGTGGATGGAGAGAGATGGAACCTTGGAAACCCAGGGGTTTAATTCCACAGGAATAAAGCTTTCTACAATAGCTCATCCTCCCTTGGGGGCCTCAAGAAATTCTCATTCCTGTAGCACCCCAAGAAGCCCATTCTCACCAGCAATAGGTGGGGACATGGACACCTAGACATTAATATTCATCCTGGATGTTATTTAAACATTGAAACTTTTACTTTAGGTTGTGCCAACTTTAAAAATGTTTAAAGATATTTTGTATATGTCTGAAATATTTGAAATCATATTTCAAAAGGAAATGACTAGTTTTAATGAAAAAATAAAACACACCATCATTAGAAATGCATTACTATGGTATATAATAAACATTTTCGCAATCTCACAATTTACCTGTTTGAAAAATAATTAGGTCCTCAACTGCAATTGCAAAAAAGCAATGCAGTGACACAATAGCTTTACATCTCATTTTGAGCCTCACAGTTACCATGTTATTAAATAGGCAAGCTTAATTTCTGTGTCTAATAGACATTATTCTTCCAATCCTGGAGCCAAAGGAAACAAATTATTTTTTTGATATCTATTCAAAGAATAACATTTCCCAACAATAAGCATTTGTTCAGGGATGATTTTATCCAGTGTTTCTAGAAAAAGAAGATGTCGTTTGAGTAAAAAATCAGGTGAATTCATCTGAAAATAACCTAAAATTTTAAATAGGTAAATATTTCTAGGTAGTTGACCTTTACTATTACTGAACTAAATAAATTGGTTCTTAGAAATATGGCAGGAGTTGAGAAGAATTGTAATTTTCTCATTAAGGAGATAATTACCCAAATAGGAATGCAATTACCCAATGATGAGTAGTTGGAAAAGATAGATTCAATTTTACTAGTGTGAATTGAAAAGCTGTCAGAGAAAGTTCCAGAGGGAACAAAGGAAGCACTCACCATGGTCACAGATCTCCTCTATTGTTAATGACAACTATGAACATTTTACCTTTAAAAAGACACCTGCTGAGCCACACAATGGAGAGAGATCTGGGAGGAACTGATGCTTTCACAAGTGCAGGGCATTTCAGTATTAGCTGATTGGATAGATAAAGTGAGAAGTAGGAAAAAAGGTCACCTGCTTCACCTGAAAATATTTCATATTATCTCATAGCAAAAAGGCATTTTTGCTCTTTACTCACTAATCTCTTGTCCTCCTTTTTTTTTTTTTTTTTCCTTTTCTTTTTCTGGCCATTCTTAAGATTATTTCAGTAATTATTTTTGATTTTCATGTTTATATTCAGGCTCATTTTATATTTGATAAGGCTTAATAAAGTAAGATTTATAAGGCTGGCTTATAATTTGGAAGAAACCCTATTTGAAAATAATAGAATTTGATCTACTTGCATATTGGTTAGCATCTATAATACTGAATTCTCCAGGTAATATGTATCCACCAAAATACAAAAACAAAAACAAAAAACTTTGGATAAGATTCTTTGTGATGCAATATTATAGTAAAGGGTATTGGCAGATGGATTATTTTGAGGTAAAGGCCACTGAGAACCTGCAGACCAGAAAAAAAAAATTTTTTAATATAGAGCACACACTGTCCTTGTATAAAGAAAATTTACATTTATAAAGGGAATTTCTATTTGCAAAAGTGTGTCCCTCTCTCATACTAAGAAGAGGAGAGCCCTTAACAATTCTTCTTAGCTTAAGGTGGTACATAAGCCTTAACTATCTGACCACCTCCTTGAGTCACATTTTTCTTTGAGAATTACAATGCATAGGCACCCAATTAATACTGTGTTTGTTTCTCTTATTTATTCATCTCTTACCAGTTTGATTCACATGCCAAGAACTCTAAGATGGGTAGAGGAAAAATGTTTTCATTCACTGTTCTCTTCATCATATCTCTCTCACCCCTCACTTCATACTGTCTGGACTCAAATGATACCTAAACACCTCTTTCTCTAAAACCACAGTCCCTGTCCTCCCCAGATCTGTCCCTCTCTTCATTTTCCTCCATACCACTTATCACTGTATGTCACTATTTTATACACTTTGTGCTTATGGTATATCTTTCTCAGAAGGCGAGTCTCATAAATACAGGATTAGAACATTGCCTAGAATGTCTTAGGTGATTAATGTGCCAATATTGAGTAGATGAATGGACCCCTCCTTCCCAGTTAATTCTCATAAACAGTTTAGTTTTTGATATATTAGAAGTAAATAGATATCCTTCAGAAAACAAACAAACACAAAACTCGGGCATTTTCCTAAAGTGTCAAGGGCAAGAAAGGTGCAGAGTTTGGAGGTAAAGGTAAGAGCACTTTTGGAGGGCATGCACTTTGTGCTTTATTGCATTATCCAAAATTACTGTTTTTCTTAGTACCTGGTAAGTTCTCGCCGAAGCATAAGAATAAGTGGGAAGAGAAACAGAAAAGGGAGAGGAATAAATATATATTTTGGGTTATCTATTATAACCTACCACCAATTTATTGTAAATTAGGCATCTTATTCTTTTAATCCATAGAGTGGCCCATAAGAACAGTTTTCAAAATGAGAGCCCTGAGGCTCAACTTGTCCAATAATATACTTTAAAAAGTGACAGGGACAGAATTAGAACTAGACTCAGCTGGCTAACTGAGCTCAGTCACTTCTACTAACTCTAATGCTATTTTATTCAACTCACATTTCATTTAAGTGATTCTAAGATGACATTTAGGCTTCTTGGAGGAGAAGGAAGAAAAGCCTAAACAACAACAACAACAAAATGTTTTAACATATTATCAGAAACAATTGATTAAAAGAAAATAAAATTGTCCATACTTTTCATCATAGAAATATGCAAAACTGATTTCAATTTTTATTCCTCTTTTCTCTCATCCCCCCCACCCCCAGCCCTGCCCCGTCTTCCCAGGTTTAAGCCATACCAAAGTTGATATCTGGAATTGTCAATTTAAGAAAGGTAGAAAAGTGAAAGTTTGGGACATAGATTTTCAGATATTTAGAGTGGTATTGTAAAAAACTATAGGCTGAGAATTCCCCACAGTGCTCACCCTCCCTGCCACCCCCACATCTGTTCTTCTCTATCCCTTCTTGCGCATGCCTTTACCTCTTAAGTATGCCTCCCACACCACTTGATAAAATCAGATTTGCTAAAACCCTGGCTACTAATCTGCAAAAGTATCTCTCCCTTTTCCAGGAACTGTCTATGACTGAAGGATTTCTGAGGGGTCTGAGGGCACCCCCTGCCCCAGTAGTCAGGGAGAAAGATGGGCACCATCTAGTCCATGGTAACGTGCTGAACATTCCCAAGCAGGGGATCTGTCTGCCTCAGCAGCCAGTCTCATGTTGTGCCTCTAACCACCAGTGGACAAGTCCCCTGGAATTTCTGGAAGTTTCCTTGGTCCAGGTACAAGAGGAGCATGTTGTGCAGAATGAAGAGCAGCCAGTCGCAGTGGAGGGCAGAGAGGTTGCTCTGAGACTTGGCAGACAGAGCTCTAGCTAAGTCACCTGCATGAATAAATTCCCGTTTATTAGCTGCCTCTGTATCTTTGACTCTAAGGTCTTTCTATCAGCATCCAGGCTAGAGGCCAAGGGCTGTTCTCACCATGCCAGCTTCCTCTGGAACTGGCGATTCAGCACTCATTTGAAAGGCTGATAATCTTTTATCAGAAATTTTAACATTATATCTGCCAATAACAACAAAGGAATTATTATTAGATCATTTAAATAAAAATTCGAAAGTGTCAACTTTTAAATGATTTCAAGGATTTTTTAAAAATTTAAAATAGATTTTGTAATTTATCTTTTGCTACCTTTTTAAATCAGGTATTATAAATAACTACATCAACTCTAAAAAAGTTATACTCACTGATGTAAGCACTATTTCCTCATTAAAAATTTAGCAGTGTTTTATTTAAACACTTGCAACAAACTAAATATTTAATATATTTCTTAAAACTGGATTTGTTTTATTAGAAAATGAAATGAATCTTTTCTTCAAGGCTCTATAAATGAAAGTGTCCAAATCCAGTCTACTCCATCGTGCCAAGTAAATGTTATTATTTTCTATGTGTAGCAACATGTACAAAACTTTGGGAAGCTCTGACCTAGAGAATTTGTGAAGGTTCCTGGTCTTAGGGCTTTGGGTATGTGATCACTAACAGCTGTGTACCCCTTGGCTGGAGTGCAAAACACAGCCAACCTGCATTGGGGTGACAGTAGGAGTCACATACATGGAGCATGCTACCTGATTTCAGATATATAGAAGATAGGTAGGTAGATAGATTGATACATACATTCATACATCCATACAGGCATAGCTAGATACATAGATGAACTGATACATTAAAGGGTAGAGAATACATACATACATACATACAAGTACATTCTCAGTCAACATTCATGTGCCACAGGTTCATTTTTCCATTTTGTGGAATTCAAATTCAAATACTAGAGGACATATCACCCTCTGCACCACCACCATCCCAGAAAGAGCAACCAAACTAGCATGCGCTACTCCTTGCGATGGGCTCTATGAGCCAGTTGTTGTATGTCACCCTATTTTATATTGCGGCAGGTTTGCAGCTAGTTATATTGAGTCACCCTCAGCAGCCAGAGACTCCACATGGCCCAAGGCCCAAATATTGGCTCTCCAGTTCAAAAAATGAGACAGAAAGCAAGACAAGGAACAAGAGGTCAAGGGAGCTCAAAGTGTCCTTCCAGTAGCACAGCCCACTGCCTCTTTAACCAGTAGAGAGAAATAAAGGTCTCTAGGTCAAGAGTTCCATTTTTAAAAGAAGTAATTACATTTGTGGACATTCCTCTTGGTCGTTTAGGGAGCAGGAGAATATGGAAATCCAATATAGAAACAATGATTATCAAACAGTATTAAATACCTGTGTAAACCATCAAGTAAATTGAGACTGGCATGTCAATTGCAGTTACCTTCCAGAAACAATCAAGTATACAGGGGACTATGGATGACATACTATTTTAACTGAAAGAAATAACTTTATGAAAAAATTTTAGGCATCTTTACTTCTTGGTATGGAGAGATTTACAGTAAGTAGACCTCTCTACTACAACTTTTTGATAATGTGATGTAAAGGCTGCCTTTTCTCTCCTATATTCAGTTATAGCTTACTCACTTTCTGTGGTTTTGAGACCCCCATGTGCCCTGTATTGATGTGACTGTGTTGGTATCAGTTTAAATGGCAGGTTTTTAGTTTATGTTGTTGTTATTGTTTAGCTTTGTATATTGATAAATTGATTTAAGGTTTACTTGCATAACAAATCAGGTAAATATTAATTATGTAAAAATTATTATTTAAGGTGTGAGCCTTGAAAGTAGTAAAATGACTAGCTGGCACATCAAGGATGTAGTCTGATTTAATATTATTTCAGAAAGTGAATCAGCACTCAGATTCATCTCTAAGATAAGTTTGGTTTCTTAAATCTTAAGTGCCTGATATATGATTAAGCACTCAAGCTTTAAATAGTCTTAGAAAAGATTATTACAGAGGAATTATCAGTCCAAAAGAGCAAGTAAAATCTTTGATAGTATCATCATCAATTCTGTTTACAATTTATCTGAATGACAGCTCAGAGCTAATGGGAATTGGAGGGCCAAGGAGCTTTATCATTTCAAAGGCTGTGGATAAATGCCCATGCATTTACAGAAATAATGGGAATATATGAAAACAAAAATATATTCCATAGTGAAATCAACATTACATCACAAACTGCAACTGAGGTATGTGCCCTTAGCGGGAACCAAGCCCGGGACTTTCCGGTCCTCAGGCCCATGCTCCAACTGCTAAGCCAAACCGGCCAGGGTTGCTTTTATCTGTATTTTATCTACTACTTACTGTAGGCTTTTTTTAAATGAAGAGTTGGATGACAACAATCCTACTTCAAAATTTGAAGAGAATTATTTAGATTATTGTTACATTTAGGAAATATCATTTTAATAAAGTCATTATCTAATACAATAGAAGACGTAACAGTCTAGTCTGTTCTTCTCATTTCACAGATAAAGACAGCGAAATCTAGAGAGGTTTCCCAACACACTGTTTCCTGGTAACATATCAAGGACTACAATCCAGATTTCCCATCATCACCTGACTGCCCTTTCTACCATAAGGAAAATATGCTAAATTCATTCTCAGATGTTAGTATGTCATAAAAGCATTTTTACATTTATTAAAATATTGAACATATTTAAATCCTTCAGTCCTCCATTGTGGGTTCAAAATGAACAATCTAAATGACAACTCTTACTCTTCAAAAAGTCTACTTACTCTCCTTTTCTCTTTTCTCTGTCTTATTTTGATTAATTATAGGTCATCATCCCAGTTTTCTAAGCAAGAAATCCAGGAATCATTTGAGACTAGAAATTTTTTAAATTGAGGTCTACAGGTGAGTTTGATGGTCTTTTGACAACTTGGATAGGCTAAACTGCACAGTTACTTAATCCAACATTAATCTATTATGGCTGTAAATATACTTTATAGATATGATTAAAATCATTAATCAAATGACTTCAGGTAAGAGAGATTATCCTAGGTAATCTATAGCTTTAACCAAGCCTGAGAGTTTCAGTTGGCCCTCCCAACAGCCTGCCATAGAGAATTGTGTAAGCCATTTTTTATTGCAATGCATAGAGATGTAGACATACATACAGATTATGAGACAAAGATGGAGATGGGATGTGAATGGGGCAGGGACTTTGATGGGGATAGGGATGGGGATGAGGATGGGTTGGGAATGGGGATGGGGTTGGGGATGAGGATAGAGATGAAATGGGGCTATAGATGGGATGGGGATGGAGATGG
The DNA here is from genome assembly GCF_014108415.1 of Molossus molossus. Lineage (NCBI taxonomy): Eukaryota > Metazoa > Chordata > Mammalia > Chiroptera > Molossidae > Molossus > Molossus molossus. Next base: position 19,952,815 of record NW_023425344.1, read on the forward strand.
GGATGGGATGGGGATGGAGATGGGATGGGGATGGGATGGGAATGGGGATGGAGATATATCTCCTACTGATTTTGTTTCTCTGGTTGAACCCTGATTTATAAATTGATTTTGAATTTCAGAATATCTGAGAAAAATACCTGGGATTCTATGGAAAATTAATGTACGCCAAAATGTGTAATGAACAAAGGAAGGGTTTTAGAATCACTTGTGTAGATTCTTCCTTTTTGTTTAATTGGACAAAAAAGTACTTTCATGTCCAAATTCTTATGATCACTTTAAACCTTCCCTGCACTTATTTCTCTCTGACACTGCCTTATTTCATGCCTATATATATTCTTTTTTTTGAACCATTATAATGGCCTCATTACTGGGTTCTCTGGTTTTAGTTTCTTCTCCCCTGCACACACCACTCTCTGCACTGGTGCTAAAGTGGTCTTTGTAAAACCCAGTCTCAGTCAAGTGTTCCCTGTCACTCCTTAAATGTGAGAAGAAGGCTCTCCAAGACCTGAGACAATTTTTTCATGTTAGTTGTGTAAATTTTCCAGATAGTATGGGATCCTGCTTCTCTGAGCTCAATAATTAATCCTAAAGGTGATGTATATTTTTATATACATTTTCCTCTGCCTGAAAGTTCACCTTTCTTATTCAACTTGTCTGAAAAGTTTTTATTTCTTTGACAATGGGAAAAATAGCAGCTTTTCAAGAAGTCTTCCCTATCCTCTCTATGCACAATTAAAAATATTTTTCTCTCAGAGTTGATGTATACATAATTATATCTTACCTATTTGTCTGTATTTATCATTTCTCTGTCTGTTTTACCCTAGGAGAGTACATGATACATGGTAGTTAATAAATACTTCTTGGATGTTGAATGAACATATTTTGTTCTCTCATTGTTTTTTTAAATTTTTATTTTTTTTCTTTATTGATTTTAGAGAGAAAGGAAGGGAGGGGGAGAGAGACATAGAAACATCCATGAGAGAAAACATTGATTGGCCACCTGCTCTATGCCCCCCACTGGAGATTTGGCCCACAACCTGGGCATGTGCCCTGATCAAGAATCAAACCAGTGACCTCTTGGTGCATGGGTTGATGATAAACCACTGAGCCACACCAGCCAGTCTCTCATTTTTTTTTTTGTCATAAATCTCCATAACTTCATAAAATATTTGCTTTTTAAAAAAAATCATCTTGTAATTGACTCAGAAATGTTGAACATCCTTCTACTACATAAATTTTAAAGGAAAATTATGCTTGTTAATGTGAATTTCCACGTAGAAAAAGTGGATGCAGTGTATTAGGTGAGAACCCAATTAGGAAGACGTATCTGGCTGTGGCAGTCTGTATTTACCTCTTTAAAATGACTGTTTAATTTCAGTCATTTTATAGAGCTCTTTTAATGAGCTAAAGTACATACAAACTTTTGATAAGCATATTGTTATAAATTTGGCTCCAGAATCTCACATATTTTATTTTGGTTTAAATATCCATTCTTGTAAAAATCAGGAAAATATTATCTCTATGATGCATACATTTTAATTATATCTGTGAATTGATGAATGTTGTTTGATTTGTTTTCTCATCAGGCACAACGTAGTTAATTCCTACCCTATATTTGATGACAGATTGTGTATTTTTTTCTTCTCAAAAGTTCTGACTGCTGGATAATTTCCACTTGGCCTTCTGATTATTATTTTTTATTGTATGTTTTATGAGCTACATGTCCACTTATTTCAAAACTACTTTTAGCCAGGATGAAATAATGAAATTTTCTTTCTTAACATTTAAGGGGCTGCTTGTTCCTGAGATGACATCTAGAGACCTTTTAGCTGGATGTGTTGGGATATAACTGAAAGATTCATTTCTGAAAACGTTTTAAATTTTATATTTTGAAATGATAACTTCTGATGTCTAAATTCAACTCAAATATTATATTGTGTAGCATAATGGTTTCTGTAGAAACCTATAAATGAATATATTCCCTGTCAATGAGAGTAAAATGATGTTCTTTCTATAAGTCATACTTTATTTGGGCATAAATCTGGCTCTAACATTTAGTCAGCAATCTTGAACAGCTTATACTTCATCATTTTTAGTATCAGATTTCTCATATCTAAAATGGGGATAAGATTAATAAACCTGTAGGGTCCCTGTGGGGTTTCTGTTAAACAATGTAGTCAAGACTGGCACAGAGTAATTGACTGATAAAAACTGTGTTATAATTGCTGTTAAATTATTATTATTTAAGCAATAACTCTCCCATACTTTTAAAGTACTTAGAAAAGAAAAAAATGAAATCACTTCTGCACTTACCTTATTTAGTGTTTAACACATGTCAGGTATTTTTAAACTCTGATAATATAGCAGCTCAGACAAACTTTTGCCCTTTTAACAGTCATTTTCTCCTAGAGGGAAAGAGAACACATGTATCGATGGGATTCGTTAAGAGCGAATTTCAAAGCAATTTGGTTAATGATAGAATTACCATACTTAAACAGTGCATATTATATTTCCAGGCATTATTCCTAATGCTTTACATATATTAATTCATTTAATCCTCACAGGACTGTACACACTTGCACTCTTACTACATTTTAAGGTGAGAAACATGAGACAATGAAGGTGAAATAACTTGACCATTGTGACAAAGTCAATATGTAGTAAAATATGGGGACCCTCGATATTCTGGTTTTAGTACCTGACTCTTAATTACTAAATATTTGTGCTTAATTGCAAAAAAACAAAACAAAACAAAACAAAAAGCCAAAAAACAAAAAGAAAAGAAAAGAAAGGAACTAAAGAAAGAGTTCATGATGTCAAAACAATTTCCATGAATGTAGGCAAACTCATTGAGAACCATACCCCTCAATCCAGACATAGTCACGTTATACAGTAGTTAATGCTCCCTAATCCATTTATACTAAATTGAAATTATTAATTACTAAGCCAAGAAAGTTTTGCTTTCTAACCATTTTCAGCGAATCCATAGCAATGACGTTAAAATTGTAAACAAAATGTATTCATTGCTTAATTTTATAAACAAAGATCATGACTCTTTCAATTTAAAAAAATCAACAAGGGCATGTGACTGACCTTGCAGTAGTGCAAATGAAGTAGGTTTGGGAGACTGATTTCTTTTTCTTTCCTGGTGGGCTTTGTATTCTTCTTTTCTAATGCTTATGCATAACAAAGTTTAATATATTAGTCCTGTTTCATTTTAGCTTCTCAAATTACAAAACTTAAATTTTTATTATCTTAGCCATACTAGTTTTGCTATAATAGAAGTGTATTTTCTTGATTCCTGGAATACAGGGCACAATGATCAGTGTTAAACTGTTTCAAAGGGTGAACAAATATAGTTTTGGAGTGGACCACTGTATCCTCTCTCCGAGTTGTTACTTTGGAAATGGATAGAGAAACAACTCTTTTTCTCCATAATTTCTGTCCAAAGCCCATGCTGTTGATGTGAAGAGGAGAGAATGCAACAGTCATTGATTACGTTTCCTTAGTAGATTAACTAACTAAAACAAAAACTGTTTGATCTTTTCCACATCTTTTTAGCCACTTTAACCCCCATCACATGTTTGTAAAGAGGTAAAATGTTAGATGCATCAGGTATTCACAGGTTGAGAGAAGAAAGCTTGTCTAGCCTTCCTGGACTATCAGGGTGCTACAGCGTATTTACTAAGTAATCCTTTTATTGTGGGGTATTCAATACTGCCCCAACCAAAGATTTTTAAAAATTAATTGTCAATTGTTCTTAGGGTTTATGGTTCTTTAGACATAGAAATCAGAAAGGAAAAGAGATAAGAGAATTGATTGTCATAAACCTACTCTCTAACACCAATAGCATTTAGAGATTGTGTTTGAGAGAGTGAGAAAGCAGGAGAAAGAAAAGCAGATTAAATAACAGTGAAGATGAGGGCACTAACATTTACATTTACACATCAGACACTTTGCATATGTTACCTTACTAATTCTGAGGTCCAATGATCAGACCTCAGGTCAATTAAACGGGCAGCTAGTGAGCAGCAAAAATAGTAACTGAACCTAGATCTGTCTTAATCCAAACCTATATTCATATACTACTTATGTTTCTTCAAAACGAAAGTTGGATATCTCTATTTGCATTCCCAAGCCCAAAATATGACCATGGGACTGTGTCCAGTACACTGTTACCATAAAACTCTGCGTGCATTCAAAGCATCTGATTCCACAGTTCACCTGACACCCAAGGACCCAGGGAAGGGGGGCAGTGCTCTCCTGCTTCCTGAAACTGTCAAAGGAGGAATCCTGGAAACAGTGTTTGATAGGTAGGCACGCTTTAATATACAAAGAAAACAAGACTCTTGACTTCAGTTTCTAAGGATATGGAATCATAGTCCTGCCTCTAATTCCATACCCTGGAGTGGTGTTTGCAAAAAGAAAGCCATTTCTGGTATCCAAGGAGCCTCAGATTCAAACTGGCACTAAGTATTTAGGAGCCTCCCCAGATAAGGTCTTTTGAATCACAGAATTTTATCATTGGAAATCACCAAAGAATTAAATAGAACTCCGTGATTTACCAATGTGGACATTTTTAAATTCTTTTCTGACTTGCCTAAATATGAATAAAAAGTGATAGTGATATCACTGGGATCAGAATTCAAGGATGGAATCCAGACCTGCTCTGAAGCCCATAGATTTTCTTATCCCTTGGCTAAGCCTGTTATTTTAATTATCGAAGTGTTTTCCTTCTATAAATTATTTGGTTAATTTTTATTTAATATTTGGGTTATCTATAAATCCTAAAAATACTTAACTTTGGTAAATATTTGGGTATATGTATAATGCAAATGCCTGATTTACAAATGTTATTGCAAATAACCTTGAACACAGCTTGGAATCCCTAAAACCAAATTGTTAGGCTCTAATCTGTGTCAGACTAATTTGTGTTTGATTATTCAGTACAATGGAAGAATGTCTTGGCCTTAGATTACCAATCACAAATTTAAATGAACAAACAAGTATGCAAATATAGTACAAACCAACGCATGTAATGAAATCCCAATTTTTCTTTGTTAGTCACTCTAACAAATTAAAATGAAAATATTTCATGGGTGACTAAAGTTTCACATAAAACACTTAAAACATTGTCTTAATATTATTCATAGTTTACCTCCTTCAGTACTTCCTTTCTGGTGTTTGCTAACACACTCAGTTATAGCAGACGTTCGGGACATAAATAGAACATTTCACAACTTGTAGCACTGTGAGCCCCGATAAACCAGAAGCTGGCTCTCAGGCACCAGATGCAACATGGTTGAACTTCAGTTCTTTTGCTTATGTGTGTGTTGTTCATATTCCTTTAAGGAACCAGTTTATGCCCTGCTATCCTTACATCCTCAGCCCCTGACACAGTGTCTTGCTCATAATAGGTGATCAACAAACATGTTCAACTAACAAATAATATATAATTTAGAAACAATTATGCTCACATAATTATAACAAAAAGACTATAAAATTTTGGTTCATCAAACCAGTATATTCTAATCCTACTCTGAAAAAATGATTAGTCATAATGGAATTTGAAAAAATACGTTTGTCTGAGATCCGTGAGTCTCGTAGGAAACAACAATTAAAATGATGGTTAAGGCAAGACCTTCCACAAAGCATTTGTATCTGACAAAGGATGAAGACGCATTTTGAGAAAATCTCAGCACTCTGAAAGCCAGTGATGTTTGGAAGAAAACGGAAGCATTGATTTTAGTTAATGAATGTGTTTCAGTTTTTTGCAACACAGGATTCTTGATACGGGAGATGGTTTCTTTATAGCAACAAGTGGACTGAGCATTGCCTTGAAAATGCCGCCAGCGCTCCGTAAAGGCAACGCGGTGTCTGCTGCAGCCTTTGCTTGTTTCATTTCCACAGTGGGAACCCCTGCCCTGGAGCGGTGCTGCTGAACCCGCCCACCCTGCGTGGCCCTCCAGGTGACGGGCTGACACCAGTTTTGTAGATCAATAGCAGTGCGTTGATTTTCAGATCCCCTCCTTGCCCAATTGTGCTGGAAGTGCTAATAAGTAGAGAAAGTTACCGAACAACAGCATTGTGTTGTGGCATTGTGTTACTGTTCCGACCAGGTAATTTGAGAGTAGCCATAACTTCGCACTTTGAGCAGTCTGTCAGCCTCCTGAGAGTTTCTCAGGCTTGGTCATCTGGTCGAAACTTAAAAAAAGTGTGTACTGCCCAGATAATGATTTTATATGCTAATTCTATTGACAACAATTTCATTCATTTATTATCGTGCATGGATATATCTAGTTGTTTAGTCATTGTTTTCTTAAGATGTTCTAATACCAGACTTTGTTTTCTATGTGTATTCTCTATATTCTAATTATAAACAGTGAAATTACTAATTATTAGTTCACTGTGCTAAGTACTTGAAAGTAGAACCCCAGAACCCCAAAATTGTATTGGCTCAAGCACAATAGAAAGGTGTGTCTCGCATAGACAATCCAAGATAATTCCAGATTGGCTAATGTGTAGCTTTCACCCAAAGTGTTATTTAGATACCCAGGTGATAGAGGCTCTGCTTTCTTCAACACAAGGCTTCTCATCCCAGCCAAGCCTTTTTTTTTGGTACGTGCCCTTAGCGGGAACTGAACCCAGGACTCTCTGGTCCGCAGGCCGATGCTCAAACCACTGAGCCAAACTGGCCAGGGCCCAGCCAAACCGGCCAGGGCCCAGCCAACCTTTGATGTCCAGCCAGTGAAAAGGAAAAACTAGAAAGAGCAGAGGTGGAGCTGGGGCGGGAGGAGTGGAGATTTGTGAGTGATTAGGAACCGGACCTGGAAGGGCATGATTTACTCTGCTCACGTTTTATCAGGTCTAATGTGACCAAACCGAAGACCAAGATAAATGGGAAAATGGGATTCAACTCTTCTTTCCCAGGAAAGAAGAAAACAGGTTGTGGTGAGCAGCTAGCTAGCTCTCTCTGGCACAAATGATGTGCAGAAGAAAGGGAACAGATGCTGGGGAATGCTGAGGATTTTCTAGTCTGATTTTATCTCTATCTTATAAACAATTGTTTCTGATTTTATTAACTGTTATTACTTTTTTCCTAGACAAAAATCTCTCAGAAAAGTTTTTGTTCATTTCTCTTTACTTACCAAAAAATGTTTCCTTTAGGTACAATTTTCATGCACATAACAGAAAAGAAGGTTTTTATTTTCACCATGTTCTTAATGGTTAATTAATAATAATGCAAAGTATTCTCAGTGGCATATTTGTGAACCAGGATCTACTTTATCACACTTTTTAAAAATCGATGAATGAACTGAAGAGAGATTTTCATTGTGCCAGTGGCTTCATAAATCTGTGTAGTTGACAGTCATTTATAGAGTTTGGCCAATTGAAAACACATTATCTGAATTTCTTTCATGTTGCTTACCCTCCATTTCTAGCTTAGCACTCTGGAAGCTCATTTTTTCCACACATAATTGCAATTTTATGAGCGATTCACCAATGAAAGTTATTATATATTCGGAAGAATACTTCAGAGCCTATTTACAAACCAGGCAGGAAGTATGTAGATTTCATGCATGGAAAAGCATAAATAAAATTCATTTTTAATCATGTAATTGTACTGTCATTTGTTTGCATGTAATTGGTGAGGAATTACATTTCTATTCATACCCTGGGTCCACTTTTGGAATAAAGTAAATGTAGTGTAAAAATGTGAGTAGCATAGTTTTGAATTATTGCTTTTAAGTGCTGTATATTTTTGGTGTTTGATCAAGTGTAAGAACTATCTCATAGAAGAACATTGATGTGTAGCCTGAGTTTATAAGTAAGGGATTAATTAAGCAAATAAAAATACTAAAATATTTCTTTCACATACATTCCCTGCAACAGGAAACTATTAAAAAATATGAAGTTGTGCAGTAGTAATTGTTTTCTTTAACTTTTTGAGTGAAAATGTCTGTGTTTCTGTGTGTGCAGAGGGATGAAACGAAGGGGAATGTATGTCTTTATGAGTGTTCTGTGTTGGAGAGGCCAAATTATTCACCTAGCCTATCACACTCTCGTTTTATAGATCAGTTAGTGTTCCGAGTCACAGATTCTTCAATTCTAAAGAGAGAGAGAGAGAGAGAGAGAGAGAGAGAGATTAAAGTCACAAGGCTAAAAAATTAATTTAATTTAAAGAAGTCAAGTGAAGTCAAGTACATTTCCTGGCACATTGTAAGTTTCCCATAAAATATTGCTTTCTTTCCCTTTTCCATTATCACAAGCTCACCCAGACCGGCAGAGCCAGAACCAGGATCTGAACTTGAATTTCCTGATTCCTTAACTGGTATGTTTCTGCTTTGAAACAAGCAACTATTAATTTAGAAAGTTCAAAATGGTTTAGTACACTTGATGACATACATTTGCATGGTGTGACTCTATTCAAAATGATCCCCAACCAACACCACAAAAAGAAGAAAAAACAAATAGACACCAAGACACCAATAACAGCAGACAGAAAGAAAGTGGTGAAAACTGCTGTGTCATGAGAGAGGAGTTACATCGTGTATGGAATAAAGGTATTCTTCCCCTTTTTGTGCTTCTTTAAAAAAAACGATCTCAACATCCACAGCGCTTGGTATTTTCACAGAAAGTGTCTCATTTCCATTAACAAGGAAATCTTCTAATTCACAAATATACTCAGTGGGTGATGTGTGTTAATAGCACTCTTAGCAACCGATAATGTGGCGCAGTTAATGTATCTCAGCTTGAATTAACTTTACCACAAGCCATTGTTGCCTTTTTATTTAGCACAGAAGCCTGTGGAAAAATCTCTTAGAATCTCACAAGGGGATTTCAATTAACATTACTCACTACTGTACAGCAACATAGAAATGGAGGCTATTTTAACCTTTCTCGGGTTTCCTGCTGATCAATTCGATGCTTTCCATTACTTTAACTCCGGTTACCATAAACTCATCTTCATCGTTCAGAAAATACCTTTCCACGCATGGGGCACTGTGCGGCTGCCTCTGGGAAGCCAGACTAGGCTACATCTCTAGACTAGAGACTGAGAGATTTCTGAAGAGAGTGTGTAGGTTTGTCCTTGTTGTAACATTGCTTAACATGGTGTATTTCACATTCAGAACTAGAACTAGACTTGACTCTTTCAGTCCCACCACTGTGCTTTAGTCCCTACCTACCCCAATAGACAGGCATTCCTATACTAACCGGAGTGTCTTCACCTTGCAAAATCCTAGATTTGTGTCATCAAAGAAGAGTAAGAACTTAAGTTACCAGAAGATTGTATCACCTATTTACTTGAACACACAAATTATTTATCCTCTCTGAAATAATGTTACAGGCAAGAAAAATACAGGTGCTGGGAGGCCAACGTGTCATTGATACCTTCCCTCTTCCTCAGCCGCCCATGTTCTGCCACACAGCGTGTGCTGTTAATATTATTTCTCAAATATGTTATTTTCCCATTCCCATGATCGCCACTGAATTCCAAGAGGACAGACCTCCACCTTGTCTCCCAGCAAACGCCCTAGCAACCTCCAGTTTCTCATGGCACTGAAATCAAAGGTGTCTTCAAATTCAAATCTCCTCATGACATTTGCTTTATTAAAATATTTCTATGGCCTCCCAAAGCCCTTAGGATTAAAGACCAATACCCTTGCAGACAACCTGACCGAGCTCAATCCTTCCTTAAATCTCTTCAGGACCTCACACTACCCTTTGATCTCTGGGCTCCAATAACATTAACCTTTCAGTTTATTGACTCTGCCAAGCCTTACTAAATACATGTGTTTTTTATTCATTTGATAGTGTTATTAAAATATGTACAGAAAGCAAGTACTGTGAGAAGAGGACTTTCACTTGCTGTCACATTGTGGACGCTATTAATAAACATCCAATAATGAATAAAGAGAACGGAGAAGACACTTTTGAATGGTGTTTCCCACTGGTCCAGAGGAGTGGAGAGGACTTAAATCCAGTTCACTGGCCACATTTCCACCCCTCATCACAGAGTTTCTACGTTTGGGCTGGTCTTGCAGTGTTAATTCAGCAGATTGTGAGCAGTAGAAAGACAGCACGTACCCACAGTACTTACGACGTGTTTAGAAAGACAACAATGAAAGGAACCAACTACAGGTAGGAAAAGAGCTTCAAGTCGTCCATGCCATGTTACTAGTTATTTTATACTATTAAACATGTTTCACCTCAGAATGACAATGTGAGGTAAGCAGATAGTACTATTTAATACTTTTTACAACTAAGATGGCTTAGCTCCCCATATTTAAGAGAAAAAAAGTTCTTCAAGGCAAAACCATATATTTGCCCTTGGTATAATCTATAACTTTTATGTTACTCTATAATTATTAAAGGAGTTAAATTGAATCAGTTTCTTTCAGCCCTTAATAAAAATAAACTTCATATCTATGGGTGTGATAGATATGTGATAGACCCATCTAGATTTGTATATTCCAAGTCTATAACTGTTTTACTTCATTCAGACTGACTCTATGCACTGAATTAATATTTCATGTGTAGTCTGTAGCTATGTCAATGTGTATGGAGGGGTACATGCACACATCCATGTACTCCATGATTGTTTCATATGTAGCTTGTAGCTACGTCACAGGTGTATGGAGGCACTATGCTCTCTGAATACTAGTGGCCTGAAAGAATTGCTGAAAATCAACGGGGCACAGTAGGGAAACTAATCCAGGCTCAAGAGTTTGAATTCCAGTGTGGATGTAAGAAATGTCTAGCTGGTGGCTTTGTACAGTCATTTGAAATTTTGAGCTTCAAGGTTTTTACATTTACTATAGAGAAAGCAGCACTTGTCTTGACTAAAAGATGATTAGAATATGATATGATTTACAAAGTATAAAGTAATTTTTCTCAAAGACAATTGGTCCATGAAGATGATCTTAAAGAAAGATACCTGTGGTGAAATAAGTTCAGGGAAAAAAGTCATTTAATGCTCAGCCAAGGACATACTTTTTCAAATTGATTTTTTAGAGAGAGAAGGGGGAAGGAGAGAGAGAGAGGGAGAAAGAGAGAGAGAGACACATCGATCACTTGCCTCCCATACAAGCTCCGACTGAAAATCGATCCCAAAATCTGGGTATGTGCCCTGACAGGGAATCATACCCACGACACTTTAGTACAGGGGACAATGTTTCAACCAAATGAGCCACATCAGCCAGGGCCAAAAAATATTATATTCTAAACAGTCATGAGAGATATACAAATCAACCTAGTATATTAAAATTTACATGTCACGCCGTAAGGAAAACTGTTTATTTGTATTTAATATAGTGCTTTCCAAATTTATTTGTTCATGTAAACTTTTTTTTATATTAGCAAAACAGAGTAGCAATTATTTTAAATAATAATGCATTAATTTTTATGTTTACACATGGAATATTGAATCAGCTGACAATAAAAGAAAAATGAAATGATCACATCTATATTTCACTTTGGCATATATTACATTGGCAGCAGGTACTAGATTATTTTGATGACAAATAAAATATTTGGTTATAATCATGTATTTCTCACCTTTAGACTACCACATATAAGAATATGGCAACATTCTGAATATTTACCACCAGATATAATTAGCTAAATCAAACACTTTCTTCTCCTTTGCAAATGCAGTGATTCTATTCTAAATGGTAACCTGAGACTTCAAAGACAGGTTGGGAAGGGGAAGAATAGCACTGTGGGAATAGCTGGAATCTTCTAGAAACATTCTCTATACCTCCAATTAGCCTAAATTATTCAGATGTTTGCTTCCATAAGACTTTGCATATGTTATAGAATAACTTATACTTGGAAAGCATTAGATTTCAATTATTCTAACAGTAGAAGTTGTGGTTGAATATACGCTCAGAGTAAGCTTGTATGTGGAAATACCCATCCGTGTTACTTCTCAGTGCTCCCTTGGTAGCCACTGCATAGAATTGCTTATATGGCTTATGTTTAGCTTAAATTGAGAACTAAAGAAACAGTTGTTGAATGGGTGTAACTGAATCATTTTTTTTTTTTTTTTTTTTTTACTTTGGCTTCAGAAAGGGTACAGTTTAGTGCAGTTCTGTTTACATGTATTCCCTTTGCAGTCTGATAAATAAGAAAGGCAGCATGAGCTAATACAATGTGACTGTTAGTGGTTTAGTTTTAATGTCATTTCTATTTTGTAAATCTAAGCCAACCCAAACAAACATGAATGCCAATACAAAAAAACAAAAACAAAAAAAAAAACCTGACTTTTTCTGTGGGTTTATAAGTTATTATGCAACAATGCATTGCTTTTGAAGTGGTGACTGAAAATGAGGTCCCTGGACCAGCAGCTTCTGCACCAAGCTCAAATGGATGTTGTTAGAAATGCAAGTATTGAGGTTCTACCCAAGATCTGCTGAATCAGAACTTCTGGGAATGGGGCCACACAGTTTGCATTTTTACAAGTATTATGTGACTCTTGTGACCGAAAGTTTGTGGTTTTCTCTCTGCAAGGACCTTTGACAGGTCTAGAAACATTTTTGTTTGTCTTGCTCCTGGAATTTAGAGGATAGAGGCCAGAGACGGTGCTAACCATCCTACAACAGAAAGAGAGCCCGCAACAAATAATCACCCAGCCCCAAATATCGGTATTGCGGACATTGAGAAGCCTGCTTTAGAGAAATTAGTAAGAACTGTAATGCTAATATGTGTTCTGTTGTAGACCCAAGCAGGTAACTTGTATCTTTCATAGATTTCTGTAACTCAAGTATATCCACATTTTAAAGATCATTATGTGAATTAATGATTAGATGGTCTCAATCATTGGGACATATTTTATTATTTTTATTTTTTTTAATCCTCACCCGAGGACATTTTTCCATTTTTCACTCAGATAGAGCGGGAAGGAGAGAGAAACATCGACGTGAAAGGGACACATCGAGTGGCCGCCACCCACACGACCCAACCAGGGCCGGGGACAAACTGCAGCCAAGGTACATGCCCTTAGCGGGAACCGAACCCGGGTCTCTCTAGACTGCAGGCTGACGCTCTAACTGCTGAGCCAAACCGGCCAGGGCCATTGGGACATATTTTGTAGGGGCTCTTAGTCACTACTTCTAAGATAGGCCTCAGGGATATGATAGGATTAACTGGTTGTTATAGTTTTTTTGATTCAGGAAGACTTAGCTTTTATAGAGTAATGATTGAGAGGAGAATTATTTATTCTGAATTTTGAACCCTGGGGACTTTATGAAACAGGATACCTCTGTGTACTGCTTTTCTTTGATCATAAAAATCCATTTTTTCATTTACTAATTGACTTATATGAGTATTTCTTGAATGTCCTGTATGCTTGAAATGTGGTTATTCTTGAAAGTGCAGTCATACAGTATAGTAGGGCAAGAAAAAAAATTAAAAATTATATTACTGTGCTGTTTATTAGTAATTGGCTGTTAAATGATGAAACAACAATCCCCTTGTATTTGTTCAGCCCAGGAACTGTCAAGAAGTGTCATATAACTGCACAAAGTATGATGACTTTTACTTTGTTTTGTTTATTTATTGGTGTTTACCCATTGAAAATAAATCCACACGTCGTTGTTTTCCCTGGAGGGTTTCAGATATATGTTGTTGTCTTGTCATCACAGCCCAGCGAGAGTGCCTGCAGACAGGGGGAGGAAAGGGCGTCAGCGAGGCACAGCTGCAGGGTTGACGCAAACCTCGCAGAGTCCCCGGACTCACAGGAGAGCGGAGATTCAGCACTTTGCAGAGCATATTGGAGAGAGAGAAGCCAAGGCCTCTGTGGTGTTCATGTTAAAAAGACATTTCCTCGGAAATAAAATAATCTTCCAATCCTGAACCCCACTTGCCGGTCTTTGACCTTGTATGACCTATTTAATCTCTCGGGGGGTAATTCCTGTTTCAGAAAATGTGGGCAAGAGTGGTACCAGCTTCAGAGGATTATTGTGGAAATTGAATGAGATGATTCACACAGTATTTTCCCTACGGTTCCATGCATCAAGGAAATGCTCAGCAAAAGATTTCTTCTGCTACCATTATAACCAATTCAAAGAATACAAAATTTAGACTCAATAATATGGCTATAATACATTCAATAGTTACTTCTAAAAGATTTCAAATAAAATAGTTTTGAATAATTATGTAACATTTTTCACAGAAATATACTGAAAAGTAATATAATAAATTGGAAACAGTCATTGCCTTATTGATATAAAGTATTTTTCTTTTTCATACTGTCTGTAATTTTAAAATATACACCAGTTAAATATGTATCACTTTTAAAATCGATATGAAAACCGTCTTACTTTAATGCATTATTTTTAACATGCAGTTTGCACTATACTTATGCCTATCTAGATGGATATTAATGATTATAAATATAAAGCTATATGGGAGTAGAAAGGATAGGCTTATATCTTAGTTTTGCGAAGACTGAAGACAAACTTTCCTAATTTACTGACCTCTTTATTTTCTGATGGTTAAAAAAAATTGGGTTATGCTGTTTTTGCTAAACAATACTAAAAAATGTTCATGTTGAAAATAAAGCTGGAATTATTCAATTTTGATCTACTTGTTTAATTTTCAAAAGCAAAGGGAAAGAGATCAGGGCCAAAAAAATTAGTAGTTAATCCCCACCCCACCTGTGAAGCTGTAGCCAGTCACACGAGCATCACCTTCGTCCCCTCAGTGCCTAGTGTTCAGATAGTGGCACAGTCTGCTCCATCAGAGTGGACTGAAGTCCAGAACGTCTTTCCAGGCTGTCCGCCCATCGACTGAGTGCATACAAACCGTCATAAGCTTGTGCAATGTAAGGGGCGTGGGAAGAGCATATGAGTGGAGGGCTGAGAGGACCTGAGACATGCCCTGCCACTCAAGCTTTCTCCTGGGCAGTGAGTCCGGATGCAGACCTAAGGAGTGGCTGGCATCGGTAGACTCTGGACTTCTTATGAGGGAAAACCATCCCTCGAGAAAGAGCTGAGATGCACCACGTGAAGCAGTACTTCCTGCAACAGGCACAGAAGAGAGGGAGGAGGCAGGAGACTGGTGAGGAGGTCCAGCTAGTACCCTGAGGTAAGACAGAAAGCAGGGAGAATCCTGAAGTTTTGGTCAAATGCGAGGCTGGTTCACACAGTTCCAAGCTAACAGCCCCCAGGAACCCTCAAAGCCCAGGGCCATCTGCACACACTGGTTCTATAAGTGCTGCAGAAGATTCTTGCCAGGAACTAAGTGAAGTTAGTGGCCTGGCTATGGGTGGTGGGAAGGGCAAGACATTTCTATTTTTGGAGGGATGCGGAGGAAAGTGTGGCCATGCTCTAGAAAAAAAGATACCTGCAAGAAGCAGAAAACATTTAGAGAATATTTTAATATGTATTTTTGTATATACAAAGTTAAGAAAAATAATACTAATTCAAGTCATGTCTGGTACAATAAAGGAAAGAAACCCTGGCTGGTGTGGCTCAGCTGATGCACAGAAAGGTGGGCAGTTAGATTCTAGGTCAGGGCACATGCCCAGGCAGCTGGCTCCATCCCCAGTGTGGGGCATGCAGGAGGCAGCAGAGCAGTGTTTCTCTTTCATCGATGTTTCTATCTATTTCTCCCCTCCTCTCTCTCTAAAAATCAATAAAAACGTATTTAAAAAGAAGGAAATTCTAAAGTGAGACCTCTGTGTGTTGCTCTAGTCTCAACTTAAGTATCCCAGTCAGCTTGCTACTTTTATTTGGAAGAGAACAGGAATATAAGGATTTATTTCCATCACTAAGGAGACAAGTATAGTCACTTATAAGCACAGAATGGCAGGGACACACTAGGAAAGGAAAGGCAGATGTGAAAGGGTAGAGCAGAAAAGAAATTACTTTTTTCCTTTTTTTTTTTTGAATCTTTATTGTTGAATGTATTACAGATGTTCCTCATTTTCCCCCCATTGACCCTCTCCTCCCCACTCCTGCCCCCTTCCTGCCTTTTCCCACACTGTTGTCTGTGTCCATTGGTTAGGCATATAAGTTCTTTGGTTTATTTCTTCCCACCCCCCAACCCCCTTCCCTTTGAGATTTGTCAGTCTAGCAACCAATTTGTACTTCTTAATCCCTTCACCTTTTTCACCCATTCCCCCAAACGCACTCCCATCTGGCAACCAACAAAATGTTCTCTGTATCTATGAGATTGTTTCTGTTCTGCCTGTTCATTTTGTTTGTAGATTCCATTGTCAATAGGTATGTATTCATTGCCATTTTGTTCATATTTTTTATCTTTTTCTTCAAAAAGACCCTTCAACATTTTATATAATAACGGTTCAGTGGTGATGAATTTCTTTAACTTTTTCTTGTCTGGGAAACTCTTTATATGGCCATTGATTCTAAATGACAGTTTTACAGGATAGAGTAATTCTGGTTGTAGATTCTTGATTTTCATCACTCTGAATATTTCTTGCCACTCCCTTCTGGCCTGCAAAGTTTCTTTTGAGAAATCAGCTGACAGCCTAATGGGAACTCCCTTGTAGGTAACTAACCGCTTTCCTCTTGCTGCTTTTAAGATTCTCTGTTTGTCTTGAACCTTCTGCATTTTGATGATGATGTGTCTTGGTGTGGCCTCCTGGGGTTCATCTTGTTTGGGACTCTCTGTGCTTCCTGGACTTGTATGTCTGTTTCCTTCAACAAGTTAGGGAAGTTTTCTGCCATTATTGTTTCAAATAGGTTTTCGATTTCTTGTTCTCTCTCTTCTCCTTGCACGCCCAAGATGCGAATGTTGGCATGCTTGAAGTAGTCCCAGAGGCTCCTTACACTATCCTAATTTTTTTGGATTCTTTTTTTCTTTTTGCTGTTCTGTTTGGGTGTTTTTTACTTCCTTATATTCCAAATCAATGGTTTGCTTCTTGGCTTTACCTACTCTACTACTGAATCTCTGTAAATTATTCTTTATTTTAGTTAGTGCCTCCTTCATTTCTGACTGTGCATCCATCATTTCTGACTGGTCCTTTTTAATGCTCTTGAGGCCCTCACTAAGTTTGCTGAGATTCTCACTAAGTTCATTGAGCATCCTTATAAGCAGTATTTTGAACTCAGCATCTGTTAGGTTGTTTATCTCCATTTCACTTAGTTCTTTTCCTGGGGTTTTGTTCTGTTCTTTCATTTGGGACCTGTTTCTTTGTCTCCTCATTTTGGCTGCCTCTCTGTGTTTGTTTCTATGCATTACTTAACGAGAGGTATGGGGCTAGCTGAGACCAGATGCTGCTTGTTTGAAAGACTTTAGGAAAACCTGAAGCAGGATCCAATACTGTACAGGCCAATCCTAAGATTAAGCAACTGGCAACAACTTGGATGGGCCTGAAAGTTGGGTGGGGCAGGGCAGGGCCTCAGGGAGTCAGCAGGGCGGGGCTACCAGTGTGAGCCAGGTTGCTGGAGTCCCAGATATGGCTTCTGTCTGCCGCCCCAGGGAAGGGCTCACCAAAGGAACAAAGGCCTCTGACAGCACGTTTGTCCTGGAGAAAGCCCCCTCTCCAGCCCTCACCCCAATGCCAAACAGCTCAGTTCTTCCCTGTATGTCTCTGGCACCCCTCGAGCTGCCTCCCCTCCAAGCTTAGAGGGAGAGAGTCCGATAAGTCCGTGCGCGGGCCCTTTAAGGAGCTGCCTGGGGCTCCAGCCGCCTCAGCCTCCCTGAGCCTCAGTTCCCGCTGGTTTTTCCATCCAGAAGTTATGGGGATTCTCTTCCTGGCACTGGAACCCTGAGCGGGGTGCCTGGTGTGGGACGGGGACCCCTCAGTCCTCAGGGAGGACCTTCCCAGCCTGGGGTGTCCTCCTGATTTTTATCCGCCACACGTGGGTGTGGGACCAGCCCGTCCGCCTCCGCCCCTCCTTCCAGTCTGGATGTGGCTGCTGCTTTAATCCCGTAGTTGTAGGTCTTCCATTCAGCTTGATTTCAGGTGGTTTTTGAATGATGGTTGTTCTGTAGTTTAGTTGTAACTTTGGTGTGGTTGTGGGAGGACGCGATACCGCTTTACCTACCCGCCATCTTGACCGGAAGTCAGAAATTAGATGTACTTTAAAAACTGAAAAAAGCTCCTTGGAGAAACAGCTTGGTACCCTATTTACATGGTTCACAGCAATCTTTCCAGGTAAGGAATGACATTTTGGGGATCTTGAGAATCTGAGAAATTCACACAAACCAGTAGGTAATGCTGATGGCAACTGTGTGGTTTGGCTTCTTGGCCCTTTTCTAGGAGGATGTGGGGCCATCCTACTTCCGCGACCCAACAAGGCGCAAAGACCCACTGGGGCGGGGCCTCCACGGTGGGCTCCGAGCGACACCACGAGGGCAACATTATCGAGCAGAAAAGAAAATTTAAAAAATATACATATAAAGCCTTGGCTGGTTTCTCAGTGGTTAGAGCGTCGGCCCGCAGACTGGAGAGTCCCAGGCTTGGATCCTAGTAAGGGCACGTACCTTGTTGCAGTTTGTCCCGGCCCTGGTTGGGGTCGGGTGGGTGGCAACTAGTCAATGTGTCTCTCTTACTTTCTCTCTCCTTCCCACTCTATCTGCAGATGAATGCAAGAATGTCCTCAGGTGAGGATAAAAATAACTTAATTAATTAATTAACAAAGTGACTCTTCCAAAGGGAGGCTGTGAAAAAGAAATGGTGAACCGAAGTTTGTTAGTCAACTAATTATGTAACATTTAAATTAATCTCTTGTTCTTTTCTGCTGGGTGTTTTGTTTGAACAAGCCTGAGATTTGGAAATGCGGACCCTTTGTTAACAAAGGCCAACAGGAAATACAGGATCCCTTCCCTCCACTGGCTTGTCTCTGCTGAAGCCAACACCATGGCCTCCTTAGCTGGGTGTGCAAAGTTCTGTGTGTGTGTGTACTCAGGGTGACGGGGCAGCCTCTTTCTGTGATTGCTGGGCTTGTGAACACTGCAGTTTATTCTGGCTAACCTTGAATAAATTTGTAAGTTAGTTGGGGGCAAAAAAAAAAAGAGTGCATTCAAGGAAATTGAATGGTGAGTATCCGGGCACTGCGGAGAAATGGCAGGGCATCTCTGCAGAATTGCAAGTGGTTTCGTGGTTCAGAGTCAAGAACATTGAGCAGGATTAGTGAATCATGGGACTGAAACTGTACCCAGGGTTTTGTCTTTTTTTTTTAATCCTCACCCGAGGACATTTTTCCATTTTTTGTTCAGATAGAGTGGGAGGGAGAGGAAGAGAGAGAGAGAAACATCGATGTGAAGGGACACATCGAGTGGCTGCCACCCGGACGACCAACCAGGGCCAGGGACAAACTGCAACCGCGGTACGTGCCCTTAGCGGGAACCGAACCCGGGTCTCTCTGGACCACAGGCCGACTCTCCAACCGCTGAGCCAAACCGGCCAGGGCTGTACCCAGGGTTTTGTGTGACTTATTTAGGATTATGAATTCCACTGACAGATCAAAGAATCTTTGTAAATTTCTCTTGGTGGTTATAAATGGGTGACTACACATGTCATCATGTAGAAAGTGATATGTATGTATATATGTATAAAATAGATTAACATACTAAAAACATTATTACTTTTCTTTCCTTATTCCTGTTATACCACTAATGAGATACAGTACTCTTTCTCTGTTTCTGTTCCTTTCTTTTTCTCTGATTTTGCCTGCAATGAAAAAAATAGAGTAACTTTCCTCTTTTATTTTTGTTTATGGAGATTGAAGCATAAGATACTTTTTATTCTTCTACGTATCATAAGCATGCCATATTTTGATATATAAAACATAATAGTAATATTTAATAAATGACAAAATACAATTTCTGGCCTATCCTAGGGTATTTCTTATAAATCGCTGATTTTTACTCAAATTAAACAACTTATATGTCACTTATTGATATTTATTCCTGAGTGAGTATTTCTCTAGGATGGTTCTTGGGGACAGATGCATAGTATGACCACTTAACCCAGGACTAAGCGACCAGCGTACCTGGTGCCCTTGTCAGCAGTGGTTAAATAGGTCAGGGGTGAGCACACAACTTGTGAGGAGAAGACATTGGATTGTGTGTATAATGCTGAAGACAAACTAGATCTTTCTTTGGAGAGTGTGATGATGAGATGTGAGATTGTAGCACACAGAGAAATTTACAAATATTAAGCTAGTGTCTGGAGCCACCAATTTGATGACCTTATTACACGTGGAAATGAAGTTAATAACCCAATCAAATGGAGAGTAGGACCCATTGGATCAAGAATCACCTGAAGACAGCCCCATTTGTGGAGTAGGATATACCTAAGTGAACACATTGCCTTTTCTGTGTTGTTCGATGACTTCAAGTAAGGTTTTCTAGATTTTAAAGCACAAAGGTCTCAGCAGACCTGGTTACTTATGTGCTTTTACCTATTTACATTTTTGTCTCTGAAAGAGAATATAAACATCTAAAGTCATTTCAAAATATCTGCCTTGGCATTTTACTTCTGTTACATACTAGTTACACATTCTATAAATATTTGCTGAGCTCCTGCAATGTTCCAGACACTGGGTGACTATGGGGGTTAAAATAACAGTGTTACACAGTGATTGATATTATACATTCAATAGTATCTCCTGAGTGAAACATGAAATGTATTAATACAGTATGCACAGTTTCCTTGGGAGTTCAGCTCAACACATATACTTTGGAATACTTAGTATATCCCCCAGAACAAATAGGTGTGCTGTGTCAATTAGTAATTTATTGCTCCCAGTTCCAGATCCATTCTTCATTTCCTGCTCTGGGAAAATGAACAGGGCTGCTTTAAACTTCGGTCTTTCTTGTATGGCAGGTGGTTAAGCGATCAGCAGTGGGTGGCAGAGACATATTGCAAGATGGAGGGGCTTTCCTTTCTCATCAGGGTGCTCCCTCAGCAGATCCTTCAGCGCCTCCTGTGCCCAGCTCCTACAGCAGGGGGGCTTCCTCAGCACCAGGCTCGGTTACACGTGTAGTTTCTGCAGCACCCAGACTCTGTAGTGCACAGAGGTGATCACCCTCCCTGTGGTTTGTTTACTCTGGCCCCTTAAGGCGCACGCTTCCAGCATATGCCCTCAGTGCAGCACCTGTGGGACTCCCTGCCATTCAGTGAGTTATGCCCATTTCCTGACCAGTGTGGTCTAGCTCACCACCTAGGGTCAGGGGCTGTTCCTTGTATCTGTGAGTCCTCCATTCTTTAGAGTTCTCTTTGCCTCTTACTGCCAATCCTCTACCACTCCAGTCCCCTATTATAATTAATAGTCTGTCAACTAAACTGTCTGTTTTCAAATTACTGTTTGGTTTCTGTCTCCTGTGTAGACTTGACAGATACAAGCATCAAATCTTGGCAGGGGGCATTTGGGAAGTTCTCCCCGTAAGAAGTGACTTCTCAATGGAACTTTTAATATTGGGTAGATGCTGGTTAAAAGAATAAAGGACAGAGGAATGGGTGTTTCAGAGAGAGGTAACCAGTGGCTAGAATAGAAAGATGTTTAAATCACTGGTTCTCACGTTGTGATCCCTTTAATACTAGCATCAGCATCACTTGGGAAATTGATAGGAATAAAAATACCCAAGGAATTTTGAATCAGAAACTTGGGGGGGGGGGGTCATCCAGTTTGGTTTTGACAGATCCTCCAGGTGGTTATTATGCACTAAAGTCTGAGAACAGTTAATGACTGGGAACAGCTTAAGTGTGATAGTTTTCCATACTGTCCTCCATCACAATACTAGGTGAGTGAGCTATCCCCTAGGCCACATTAGAGAACATTTCAATAAACCATATGTGTATCAGCCTTCCAAATTCCAGAAATCTGATACTAATTCCACAGTGGAAAAAAAAAAAAAGGCTGAAACAAAACAAAACAAAAAAGCAAAAAACAAAGGAAAGCATATAAAAATGAAATAAAATGATTTGAGAAGGGAAATAAAAAGCAGTATTTTAATTTTTAAAAAGTCACCTTTTAAAATACTAAGCGTTTAATATTATATACTTCAGTTCTTCTAAGAATGTCATCGCCTTGTCCACAGGGGATTCAACTCTGTATTGAAATGAAATTGTTATTGTCTTTCAACTTACACTAAGGTGTATTTCAATGTGACAAAGTTCTCTGCATGGCCTTATGTTAGGAACTTCTCCACTTACAAGGTTTTGATCATGCCATTGATTTTTTTTTAGTTGCCTAAAGTCATTCAATAGAACTCCTGTTGTTGTGAAATCATACCCAGAATGATTTTATGGTCATCTTCTTTGTGTGAATAAATGTGAAAAATATTTTCATTAACTGGAGTGCTGTGTGCTTCCTCTCAAGATTGTTTCCTCTGCTCTCCAGTTAAAATCTATCACTTTTACACCTAGAGATTAGCAAAGTGACAAAGGAAACATGTAATAGCTAGAAGACGGTGGCTTTGGTGTTTTTTAGATAGAGAGCAAATCGCATTCAAAAATTAGCTCAAAAGAGAAAAAAGCATTATGATAAATTATATCATAGACTCACTCCTAGATGCCCTGTTTTAACATACAAGTCAAAAGATATTTTATAAGGAGAAATAGTAAAAACGTTTTTATTTTACTTTAAATAGTTTAAGTTAGTTTTAGATCACTTTAAGAAGAATATGCATTTTCCCACTGCAATATAGGTGAAATGATTAAAACAAGACATGCCCAGCCTAAAATTTATATGAAATGCTTTAAAACATTATGTGCTGGCCGTTTTTATGAAAAAGTAGTGATGGATGGATGTTAAGTTGTATGGGCACCAGAATGTGATCCTCCAATAATGACTAGAGTAGTATTTGAACCAAAAATACCAATTGCAAGCTTTTATTTCAAACTAATGTAATGTTTTTAAGTGCAAAGCTCTGTGATTCATTCCAGTTCTGGAAACTATCCTCTTTAAAGTCTGGACTGCCCTGGAGGGTTTGGCTCAGCAGTTAGAGTGTCAGCCAGCAGACTAGAGAGTCCCGGGTTCGGTTCCCGCTAAGGGCACATACCTCGGTTGCAGTTTGTCCCCAGCCCTGGTTGGGGTCATGTGTGTGGTGATCACTCGATGTGTCTCTCTCATATCGATGTTTCTCTCTCTCTTCCTCTCTCCCTCCCGCTCTGTCTGAAGATAAATGTAAAAATGTCCTCGGGTGAGGATTAAAAAAAAATAGTCTGGACTACTAAGACTTATTACAAGTTTTTTTTTTCTATCTGATTCTTACCAGTATTTGTTTGAAACATGTATATGTATGTACAATCTCACACACACATGCATGCTTCATTTGTTCTCCCATTTGGAGCTGAAGCATTTTCAGTTATCATAATAAAACACATACGAGAGACTTTATGTTCTAGAAAGTGGCAGATTAGGAGCTAAGTCTCAAAAGATAGTATCTTGCATGATAAAACTATGAGGTTATTAAAATTAGCACCCTAAAACTTTGGTATGAATTCCATAGTAAAAAAGCAGCCTGTCATTCCTTATGTAGGATTTGGAGTCTAGCACAGATCCAACTAGATGAACCAAAGAAAATATAGAGTTTGAGAAACAGATGACAGCAATTTTCTTTTTTAACATACATAGGAATGGAAAATCTGTCACAGGCAATTGCTCCTCAGATAAGATTAATCTGGGGTCCATATTCACATGAAGAGCAGTAACTCAGAGCCCTGCCAGACAGCAGACAATGACTCATCAGCTGCTCGCCTATGTCATCATCATCCCTCTGTCCCGCCCATCCCAAAGGTTTCAAGCAAATCATAATGATCAAATACTTACCCTGAGAACATGATATTAAGAGATATAAAAGTGTGATTCTTAGGTGACTGCTTTATCAATATTTGGTCAGATGATATCAAATAAAACTCATCTATTTGGGCCCATTTAGCTAGGCGATGAAAACAAACAGAGAAGTAACTAGAAGCTATTCTCTTGGTGCATGGGTTGATGCTCAACCACAGAGCCACCCTGGCTGGGCTAGAAGCTATTCTCAAAGTCACAGCATTATTGCTAAAAATGATGCTGAACTAGTTGCATTCAACATCTGGTGGTCTGAGACTAAAGGAACTCAAACAAAAATACGAACACTGTATCACAGGTGCGTCAGCTATGAAAACCCGAAAAGTCGTTTTGGGAAATCCTATAGCTCATAAGCACTGGAAATAATAGGCCTATGCAGAGAGGAGCAGAGGCAATGTAGTGGAACACTACCTGCTAGCACCTCCTTTAGTCATTCTCACATACCTTTTGTACATTTTGCTAAATTACGTATCATCTTGTGATTTTGGCCATACATGAATACTGCCTTTTTTTCTTTCTCAATATTTTTTATTTATTTTACATTAGTGGTTTTGGCTTTTATAAATAGATCTAAAAAGAAAATTATGTTACCATAAAAAACAAAACCATTATCACATAACAGAAGAAAACATTGAAATGAGTAATCACTTTTTTTTGTTGTTATTAAAATGTAGAAGACACTTGCCTGTGGAAGACTGATCTTGAGATTTGCTGTAGTTCTGTTAACAAGGGCAAGGTATTTGTAACCTAACTGATAAAGCTGAATACCAATTCACTAATATGACTTCCTTATTCATGGAACTAGACAATTGATGGAGAATCAAAACCCAAGCCCATTTATCTGATTATGAAATTTCAGAAGACAAGTAATAAATAGAAAACCAGAATTACTCTGGTAGGAATAAATGGTTTATGTACCAAGGATTAGAGAGCAGAATGTTAGACGCCTCAACAGCAGCCCCAGATCTGGTTGATGAGGGAGCAATGCCTTCTCAGTGAGGAGGAGGCATATTTATTCAAACACTCTATACCTTGCTGGACTCTCAATCAGGAAGTCAGAGGATGGTTTTAACTCATCAACCTCTGGGTTACAGGCCAGAAAAAAAGATAAAATCCTGCCATTTGCAGCAATTTGGATGGACCTTGAGAATGTTGTGCTAAGTAAAGTAAGTCAGTCATAAAAGCTAAGAACCAAATGATTTCACTCATATGTAGGCTGTAAAACTGAAACTCATAGATGCAGACTACAGTATGGTGGTTACCAGAGGGTAGAGGGTGGGGGATAGTCACGGATAAGGGGGCCCAAATAGATGGTGCCAGAAGATGATTTATTTGACTTTGTTTGGTGGGCTAACAATGCAATATACAGATAATGCATCTTAGAATTGTACATTTGAAACCTATATGATCTTATTAACTAATATCATAGCAATACCTTTAATGAAAAAATGAATTCAGAGCCCAAAGCATCTTCAAATACACATGTGGCCAAAAATTATATAGCATACTTTTATTGTTAGAAAATCAAAAAAAAAGAAGAAGAAGAAGAAGAAGAAGAAGAAGAAGAAGAAGAAGAAGAAGAAGAAGAAGAAGAAGAAGAAGAAATAGGATTTAGGCATCAAGATTTTCCATATTAGAAAGCAAGGAAGGAAAGTTCAAGGTATAACCCTTGTGGTAAGTTCAGAAAGCTAACAGTTCATATTGAACAAGAGGGCAGGGAATGGTGAGAGAGGATCTACCAGTAACACAAAACATGCTACAAGCAGCTGATAGGTTATCTGCTGTCTTTGAGAATTGGAAATTAATTATTCATAGGCAACTGATATATCTATATATTGGTTTACTAAAATTAATAAGGAATAGGTCCTTTATACTCAAGCAAGTGATTATAGAAAGGCAAGTTTTAGCTCCATAAACATAAAAAATATATAGTGGAAAAAAGTCACCAAAGAGTACCTGAATTTGTCATGACATGGTAAGAATAAATAGATATTTAACTCAAATTGTCATTTAT
Organism: Molossus molossus; assembly: GCF_014108415.1. Lineage (NCBI taxonomy): Eukaryota > Metazoa > Chordata > Mammalia > Chiroptera > Molossidae > Molossus > Molossus molossus. Next base: position 19,978,600 of record NW_023425344.1, read on the forward strand.
CAATATTGGGGAAAATGGCAAAAGGAGAGATAGATAATATGAGAGCTAAGTCATACTTTTTAAAGAAATAAGTGATAAGGCAACTAGATATCTAAAATTGATGAATCAAGAAATGGAAGCATAAATATGTTATTTAAAAATAAATAATAAGAGGAAAAGTAACAATGAAAAGAAATGTATATTGTCCAAGAAGTAAGATTAACTGCGAGATATTAGGTAGAATATTTCATTTACTTATTTTTCTTTGACAAAAATAGATTTCAACTTGGAAAAAAATTGCAATCACAAAAAATTTAATGTTATTAATAAAATATTCCTGTCCTGCCTGTGATTAAAACATGGTCCACATATTATGAATCTCAGGTATTTTGTGATCATTCTTAGCAAAGATGGAAAATGACCTATCACCAAAAGAGGCATTCTTTATTTTTTAAATACAAGATTTCTAGGATAATCATCAATACTAATAAATCTAATATGAGCCCGTGAGACTAGAAAATAAAACATTAATTAAAGTTTATCTTTAACATAACATATATTTGATAGGATATACATATTGTTAAATATAGCTTTTCTAATGGATTCTGAGATATTTGAGAGAAAGAACTTTACATTCTTTTCTAATTCTGTGGTGCCTGAAAAATAGTAACTACTCCACATATGCTTATCACTATTAATCAGATAATTTTATTTTATTTTTATTTATTTATTTTCCTTTATTGATTATAGAGAGAGAGGAAGTGAGAGGGAGAGAGAGATAGAAATATCTATGAGAGAGAACATCGATTGTCCGCCTCCTGCATGCCCCCCACTGGGGATGGGACCCATAACCTGAGCATGTGCCTTGATCAGGAATCAAACCAGTGACCTTTTGGTGCATGGGTCGATGCTTAATCACTGAGCCACACGGGCTGAACTAATCAGAGAATTTAAAACTTATGTTTAAACTACTTGGTAAAATAGTTACAACCTTTTTTTCAAACCTCAGAGCTTAGGTCACATAGCTCAGAAAGGGCTTCTCCTCTGCTTAACGGAAAAGTACAAGTGTTTACTGAGGTGCCCCAACAAAATGTTTCCTGAGCACAGGTTTATTTACTGGTCATAGTCATCTGATGGAGGTGACAGTATTCCTCTCTATACACACGAGGAAACTCTCACCTTTTCTAAAGTTACAAAACGGGGAGTTGAGATCGGAAACCAAGTCACTCTGACTCCAGCGTCCAGGTACCTTTCCTAGTCTGCTCTACAAACTCATAAAAAGGGAAGTCACAAAAGCTGTGACTCAGAGGAGGAATCATCTGCAGTAAGAGAGTATTCAGTTCTTTAGAAATTTCCATATTCTTTTTCCTTTCCTTCAGTCCTACAAAGGAGAGAAAGACAGGAGACTTCAATGTATTGGAAGATCTTAAAGAACTTAAGTTTTTGGAAAGCAATAAGAGCCTATATAATAATGGTAATATTGTTTACATGATTCCATACAGAAAATTCAAACAAAATTCGGGAGTTGTAAAATATACAATACCACTTATTTTAATAATTTTTCTTTATTGATTTTAGAGAGAGAGAAAGTGAGAGGGAGAGAGAGATGAAAACATTGATAAGGAGATTGATGGGCTGTCTCCTGCATGCCTCCTACTGAGCATCTGGCCCACAACCTGAGCATGTGTCTTGACCAGGAATCGAACCCATGACCTCTTGGTGCCTGGATTGATGCTCAACCACTGAGCCACTCCAGCCAGGCCAATAGCCACTTATTTTTAAATATCTTATAATTTAAAATAGCTTTTACTACAACATGTTAAAACTTGAAAAATTATAGCAGTAATCTGGAGAATTAATTATGAAATTTCCTGCAGTGAAACAATAATTTCCAATTACATTTCAGATCATCCTTTTCAGTGGCTGTCTTGTTGGTTTGCTGTATTTCCCCTCATGGGCTAATTTGGAAGAATTATTCTTAAAAAATATACCAGAGATTTATTCAGAAACACTCCATAATTTTAGCACAACTATTCATGTCAAAAGGTGCACTCTGAAAGATGAAAGTTTGTAGCAAGCTTGTAGGACTCGGGAACATTTCTCTAGTTCCAGGCTTGCTGCTCTGTAACAATAAATAGCCTTTCTGCACTCAGTGGGATCTGGCTACAGAAATTAATGCTGACATTCAAACTGAGAATTTCATTGGATGGGGAAGCAGAAAAAATTCTGAAGGATCACAGCAACAAGGAAAAAAAAAATCCAAAGTCTAAAACTCAGAATTAACTTAAGCTGTTAGAGTCTGCAAATTCTATCCAAGTATTTGCTTTTAAATTAAGAATTAAATGTGTGATGTAGTGGGCAAGTGGAAGATAGGAAGAAGAGAGCATTATACAGGGGAAGAATAGTAAGTTGGGGTCTCTGATTAACTAGCAAAGCGTTCAGACAATAACCAATGGGAGGTTATGAAAGGAATGATTTATCCAATTAAGCAATAGAAGGTCTCGCTCATTAAAAGTCACACACTGACGGTCCCATGAGAAGCAGCAAAAGCCATTCTAATGAAAAGCCCATATCTATGTCATAAGAACAGCAATCTCTTTATTTTGTAAAGTATATATTAAGGTCCATAATACTTATGTAAATTTCTTAGAGCCAGAAATGTTTTTTTTATTTCGAGAGTATTTTAGTTTTATATTTTGACTATGGGAAGTTAATACAATATTTGCAAGTTTTATGACATTGTTTGCAAGGTTTGACTCAGCATTTTCATAATCAAATGTACTCATATTTTAGAAGCGAAACATACAGGTATTCTCAAAAGTATAATTCTGATGTTTTAGCCACAAATATGCTTCACATGTGAGAAAATGTACCCAGAAGAATGTAAGGTTGCAAAGAATACTGTATGATAAACTTGGAAATTAAAGTCCATGTATAAAGAAAGTGAGAAAAATGCATGAGAAATGATGCCCATAAAAATGAGCAAGGGGTAACCATAGATTGAGAGGATGTTAGGGTTTAGGGACACTCCAGAGATGGGAGTACAAGCACCTCATTTTTCACTTGAGGAAACTAGAGCTGAAAGGTTACAAGACTTAGCTGATACAGTCCCAAGGCAACTGAATGTTGTGAGATTACTAAAGTCATCACTAAAATCGCCCAGTCTTATCTACATGACAAGAAATGCACTCTGTTTTTCACTTTCTTAGAAGAACACCTAAAAGGAATGACTAGATTAGTTATCATTTCCCATTTCCTACCTGATTTACTTATTTTATTTGTCCTAGAATTGACAGAAGTTTAATAATTGATGACCAGGAACTCAATTAACTTCCTTGGAAATTCTCAATTGCTGCTAAGTGTACTTATAACCCAGAATATGTAACCTTTAATTGTCCTTTAAAATAGATTTTTATACATTACAAATTTTATAATAATGTGTGTCTTCTAAATCCTTGATCACAAAATAGCTACCTTTTCTGGTGGTTTTGTTGACTGGTATTCCATTACTGAGTATCATTTTCTTTGTTTACTTCTTGTCTCTTTGTCTACTTGTGACAATAAATATTTATCAAAGACTGTTTATGTTCTAGGCACTATGATAGCCATTAGGACACCAACTAAAAATAAGACATCATGGAAAGTTCTGAAAAATTGGAAAAGTGACTTAAGTTCTTACATCTATGAAATCAGGTACATAGGATATGGGGTGCTAGTGGGGTGCTTTTCCTATCACAGGTGGTCAAGGATATGTCTACATGTAAGACTTCAGTAGACATGGATGGGGAGGGAAGACATTTATTTTACAGGAAATTGAAGGAATATTCAATTGTTACTAATATATATTATATTATATCCCTTAAACAGAATTACGCACCCCAAGGCTGATAGTTAAAATCAAGAAATTGGAGAAAACAAGATGCCTTGGGGTGTGAAGAAGAAGAGATTATGAATTCAGAGAGAGAATATGAGCAAAATGGATATCAGGAAAATAAAGAGAGGGAGAGAGAGAGAGGGAGGGAGAGAGAGGGAGAGAGAGAGAGAGAGAGAGAGAGAGAGAGAGAGAGAGAGAGAGAGATTACTAAGAAGAGAGAGTAGGGTCCAGAAAATAAAGGGAGAAAGTAAAGAGCATAAACTCTGTTGAGGTGAGAACACTGTTTCCTTGCACTTTTCACATAACGAATAACTATGAACTTCGAATGTTCCTATAATTTTAATTATATGTACACATCAAGCTGTAGGAACTTACCTTTAATTTTATATCTAGATGATCATTTGGGGTACAGTGCCTCTGTGGCTGCTGCCAGACACTGCCTTCAGTTCTAAAGACTGGACTTCCCTCAGCTCTTGGGAAGTTTGTTGACTGATAGTTCTTAGCTATGAACTCACTTTGGGAATTGTCCCACTGAAAATGACCACCTCACCCAAAGACAAGCTTTGGTCCCTGGGGTATAAAGACATGTCCTCCTTGCCTCAAGTTGGGAAACCTCTGAAGGGTCATCTCCGCGTCAGTGTGTCCCAGGGGATCAGCTAAAGTCTTTATTGTGACTGCATAGTAGGCCGACTTGTTCTCATGATGTGAGGCCTTAAACCTGAGGCTATACCCCAACAAAACTCCATCACAAGCATCTCCAATTCAGAGTTGGTTTCGCAGGCGACCTGATCTATGACAGTTGCCCCCTTTTACCTTATTTTGTTATGTGGTATTCCCTGGATTGCTTTTGAGTAAGCAGTTCGACTAATTAGACCAAATTATATGAAATGTGTTTTATCTCCATGCACAGAACTGCACAGATCTGCAGAGGAAGAACATGTTCACTGTATTGACGGAGTAAAATAATGAAAAATATCATGCTAGTTCGAAGATATTGACAACAACCAAAAATGGTTAAGCAAGGAGAAAGAAAAGAAGTGGTAAGGTAGCAAAAGGCATCTGAACGTGGTTGCCCAGAGTGAATGATACTGCAGCACTGTCTACATACAGACTTCCATGGTTTTTCCTTTACTTCAAAAATACCATTAATCCTTTATGCATGCTGATCACAGATGCAACAAAGTATTCCAGAAAGAATAAACTTAAAACATTGTATTTCATTTTGGTTAGGTAAGAAATAAATAAAGTAAGATAATTGACACCTCCCAAGTCAGTTTATATTTTGCTAATGAACAGAAGTATGAAATTATATTAGAAATTACCAGGTATGGCCTGCTGGTGTCCCTCAGTGAATTGAGCATCATCCCATGGACTGAGAGGTCCTTGTTTGATTCCTGGTCAGGTCACATACCTGGGTTGCAGGTTTGATCTCTGGCCTTGGTGGTGGCACATGTGGGAGGCAACTAATTGATGTATCTCTCTCACCTCTCTCTCTCTCTCCCCCCACCCTATCTATCTGAAGATAAATGGAAAAATATCCTTGGGTGAGGATTAAAAAAATAAATTACTATTTATGTTATTTTATGTTTACTCTCGCTCTTATGTCTTGTCTGGATTCATCATTATCTTTGCAGTAATGAAACTCTTTGGACTTTTCTGAAACTTTTAGATCTTCCAAAGTACTAACAGTCAAACAAAATCACAAAGACCATGTTGTAATTTAGTTTCAAATGTATTCAGTTGTTTAGGTCTCTCTGAATCATGACTACTCATTAGGTTTCTTATGCCTGGCTTTCAAAGCTGAACAAACAGCCTGCCATAAATAAAGAACATTTTCATTGATAATAGAATAAATTCAGATGCACTTGTACAGCATGAGTGAAACCAAGGAATACTCAGTTACAAAAGTGATACATATAGCTCCTTGTTTGTATTTAGCGGTGGCATAGAACAGTAAGAATCATAAGTGATAGAATTTGATCCAAAGGCTCATAGATGTTAAAGTCAAAGATTAGATTTTTAAAAATCTAATGTACTGAATCTCTCTTCTTAAAAATAATTCAAAAGTGAAAACCTCAAAAGAATTAATGGTGAATTGCCGATGATTTCAGAATTGATAGGATGGGAGTAGAAAGTGAATTGCAATCTAAAATAAGAGTCTTAAAATACAGAACACATTTATTAAGCCTCAAAGATATGTCCAACTTGTAACTGGTAAATGTATTCAGATGAACATGAATTATTGTACGTTTTCAGTTATACTATAAAGTCTAGAGATATAACAGTGAATCAGGTTACATTCTATAGTCTCATATGCTGACAATAAATGAGAAATCTTTTAGAAGTTATTTTAATTGAGGATTTTATCTTAATTACAAAAGGGGACATCTAGAAGTCGTTTAAGCCTTAGAGCCAAAGAACTTATCAGGAAACAGTTCATATTCTGGCTAAAGGTGATTAACCTGAATAAAATTCATTTTATTCAGGAGTGCAAGCACCTAAAATTGAAGAACTGAGGAAGCAAGTATCATCTCCCTTTGAGTATAAAAAATGTCTAATCTGTAAATGAGTTGGAAAAGATCTTTAGGTTCTATAGAAAAAAATGCACTTAAGGAAAGCTTAGTTAGCTGTCATATTAAGCAAAACTATCTATAGTTCAAAGATACTGTTTTCACATGCTTGGTTAATCTAGTAAAAGCTTTTTTGCATTTCTGAATTACATTTTTGAAGTGTTTTGGTTGCTGATAATTTTTTTCTTTTGAAAATTAATCATACTAAATGCAGATATGCACAGCCACTAACACTTTTACTTATTCATTTTTAATGTTTTATTGACTTTTTAAAATTAATTTATTTTTGTTACTGATCTTTCTCCATTTCCCCGCACTGATTTCCCCCTCCTTCTCCCTCCCTGCCCTGTCCCCAGCTTTGTTGTCTATGTTCATTGTTCATGCATACATGCATATAAGTTCTGTGGTTTATCTCTCCCCCACCAAACCCTCTTCTGGGGATTGTCAGTCTGTACCCCACTTTCACGTCTCTGGGACTACCCCATTCCTCAGACTGTTATGTTTATTATATTCCACAAATAAGTGAGATCATGTGATATTTGTCTCTCTCTGCTTGGCTTGTTTTGCTTGGGATAATACTTTCCAGGTCCTTCCATGTTGTCTCAAAGGATAAGAGATCTTTCTTTCTTACAGCTTCATAGTACTCCACTGTGTATATGTACCACTGCTTTTTTATCCATTTGTCTACTGATGGACATTTGGGCTGTTTCCAGATCTTAGCTATTGTAAATAGTGCTGATACAAACATGGGGGTACATATGTTCTTTCTGATTGGTGTTTCAGGCTTCTTAGGGTATATTCCTAGAAGTGGGATCACTGGGTCAAATGCAAGTTCAATTTTTAATTTTTTGAGGAAACACCATATTGTTTCCCATAGTGGCTGCACCAGTCTGCATTCCCACCAGCAGTGTACTAGAGTCCCCCTTTCTCCACACCCTCGCCAACACTTGTTGTTTGATGATTTGTTGATGGCTGCCATTCTGACATGTGTGAGGTGATACCTCATTGTTGTTTTTGCATCTCTCTGATGATTAGTGATGTTGAGCATTTCTTCATATGTCTCTTAGCCATTTGTATGTCCTGTTTGGAGAGGTGTCTATTTAGTTCCTCTGCCCATTTTTTAATGGGGTTCTTTGTCTTCCTTTTGTTGAGTTATTTTTATTGACTTTTTAGAGAGAGAGGAAAGGAAAGAGAGAAACATTAATGTGAGAAAGAAACATTGATTAGCTACCTCCTGCATGCCCCCTACTGGGGATCAAGCCTTTAACTTGGGCATGTGCCCTGACCAGGAATCAAACCAGGACCTCTGAGTCCATGGATTAACTCTCAGTCCACTGAGCTACACTGGTTGGGCACCACTAGCACTTTTATTATTGATTTGCATTTAACATAACACAATGCTAAAAAAGTCTATGAGACATATTCATGGATAACACAAATATTGACTACCATTTTTCAGTAAATGAGAATAATTAGCATGATTATTTATTAGATTCTTTTTTTTTTAATTCTCACTTGCTGTCATGAACATTACTGATGAAATTTAAATTCTGTAAATCTAGCATTTAATAAAACAAAATTACACAAACTTTCATATGGACATTAAATAAATGATAAGGCCATATTTTAAAAATTAAATAAATAATCACGATGAAAATGCCGTTCTCAATTGTCTCTTTTAAAAAAAATATTTTTTTTTAATTGATTTTAGAGAAAGAGCAAGAGAGATATAGAAACATTGATGAGAGAGAACATCGATTGGCCACCTCCTCCTGCATGCCCCCACTGAGGATTTGGCTCACAACCTGGCCATGTGCCCTGATTGCGAATTGAATCAGTGACCACTTGGTGCATGGGTCAATGCTCAAACTTTGAGCCACTCTGGCCGGGCAATTGAGTGTCTCTTTTGACTTCCAGAGGGGTCACTGAAGCCTTCCCATCTAAAACCTGTGTGGCTCTCCTATCATTTCTGTATGTTCATTTCTTACTTGAGGACATATTTATTTAGCACTTGAAATGTTCTAAGGTATAAGGCCAGATACTGGGGATGTTATCTTCAACAAGGCAAAAGCACACCCCTATTCTGTAGGCAAATACAAATACAGTCAATTTGAAGAAGTTAAATTAATACCAGGAAGCATGACCTATTGATGGACATGATACATGATACGCCAGAGACCAAGGGACACATAATAGGAGCATCTAACCTAGCCTAGGAGAGTCCACGAAAAACTTCCCAAAAGAAAAACATCGAAGTTATGTGGGTTAAACGGGTTCAGGCTGTTTTAGTTAAGGCCCAGTATGTGGTGATGATAAACTGATGCAAAATATATTATATGTCAAATATAATCTTTTTTATTATTTACAAAACAATTTTAGTTTGTTCTTGGTTGGAGTAAAAGATGTAGCCCTGGCCAGTTTGGCTCAGAGGTTAGAATGTCAGCCCACCAACTAAAGGTTCTTGGGTTGGATTCCCATTCAAGGGCACGTATCTAGGTTGCAGGCTCCCTCCCTGGCCCTGATTGGGGATCGTATGGGGGAAACAGATGGTGTTTCAGAAATTCCATTAATCGAAATCATGAAGGTGTCATTTAGAACATTTCGGCTCCCTAACTGTCATGAGATGACACTCCAAAACCTGGCAAACACCACAGATTTTGTAAAACATACTTCTAGAAAGAATTTGTCGATCACAAAACTGAGCAAACTAAAAACACATTTGGATAACAAAACACAACGCCAAAAGGACTCTGTCTGAATTGTGGAAGCAGGACAAACTCAGTTACATATTTAACTGATTTTTTATCAAGATTTTCCATGTAAGGGTAGGTGAGAGGTACAGAATACCCTCATGCTAAATACATTTAATGCAATAAATAATTCTAGTATTTTCAAAGTGATTTTTGTCTTTGAAGAAACTCTTTTGCGAGCCCTCAGGGAGGTGTTCATTATCACTTCTCCAGTGCTGTGAGAGACACGCATTTCTCATTAGAGTGCTAAGAAAATAGTTTTTGTTAGGCTTTACTCCTCCAATTTTTAATGTTTAATTGATGTGCTTAGTTTCTTCAAAGGCATATACTTTTGAAAAATAATAAATTTAAACGGGTTTCACAGTTTGGGAAGAGTTTATACTATTCCATTATCGGGAATTAAACATACCCCAAAGCAACTTTGTGAAGTGTAGATGTGTTAATTCGGACAGTGGAGAACGCATTTTGGCCTGTGCTCTCAGAGGTTTAAACAGCAAGCCACTCTAGGTTTCCACATCTCAGTATCCGAGTTCGGGTATACTGTCTGTACCCCTGGCTGGAATTGAAGCATCTTGAGGGCTGGAAGCATGCCTTATTCATTTTAGAAACACCAGCACCTAGCATTTATATCTCCTACTTGACTTACAATAAATATTTTTTGAATAAAGAATCGAAAGATACATTTAAAACATAAAAGCTATTTTTTTAGGTTGTCCATAAATGTGTAGTTTATTTTTGCTTTAACTAAGACCTCACCTACTGTGATGTTGTCTAATAAACAGAATGCTGGATTAACGTGATGATATACAGAGCAGGTAATAACTAGCTTTGAGTGAAAAGTAAAGGTTATGATTTTTCTGTGAACTAGTGCCAAGTCAGGAAGTGCATTTTCTAGAACATTCAATCATTTCGCCTGTAAGTTTGGTCAGAACAATACATCTACTGCTAAGACAAAGTGAAATGAAGAGTGAGAGTTGAGGATTTTCTACAGCGCCTGTGAGACAGAACCACAGCAAAAGGACCCCTCAGCTGTACCTGTTTAATGTTATTATAAGTCTTTTTATTCTTTCAAACACATTGTCAAACATTCATGTATTCAAAAGTTTGCCTTGACCACCCAGCTTTTTACATGGAGTTGTTTGTAATGCTACACACACAACGCTCAGGTTACACCACAAACTGAAAGCAACTTTAAGGTACACAGGAATAACCCAGCATTCACTCATCTCATATGATCGGATATGTATCATGGGTTAAATTATGTCTTATTGGAAAATATATATATATATATATATATATATTTTTTTTTTCCTATGGCACCAAAAGCCTTTCATTTGTCTTAAGCCAAAAAAAAAAATAGGTAGTTCAGAAAAATAAAAAATGTAAAGTCCAAGAATCACCTCAATAATCATTTGGGACATTTAGATTATATAAAACAGTCTGACTTTAAAATCAAATAAATTGTGTGCATGTGTTTCAATACGTATTTTTGTCCATATCCAGGCACATATTCAATTAACAGAATTATGTACACCTCTATTAGTGCAAAACATTAGGGCTTTGCTATAAACTTCACAAGTTTTTAGGTTGAACATAATTTTTTAATAGAGAAATTAATTGGCTATAACAAAACTCACAAAAGATATTTAAATATATTTAAAATTGCTAAATAATTTATCTTTATAATAAATATATTTTTAATATTATAGTTACTATTTCACTAGAGAAACCACAATTAATAGATTTCGAGATTGTGGAAATAAAGTCAATTTAAATTTACCTGCACAATCATCTTGGAAAGCTTATATATGTTCCTCCCTTATGAAAGTTAATTTTCCTCCTAATAGTTGTTTGTACATAAAATTACTTTTTAGATAATTTTTAATCCTGAATTTGATACTTATTTTCATATGCTAATAAAGCTTTAGGAATTACTTTCTTTTGGTTCACTTTACCTATTTTTATTTTAAGAGTAAGATATAAATCTCACATGTGGTAATACATCCAGGCAGGAGAACATCTTTTTTTTTATCCTCACCCGAAGACATTTTTCCATTTGTTGTTCAGATAGAGTGGGAGGGAGAGAGAGGAAGAGAGAGAGAGAGAGAAAGAAACATTGATGTGAAAGGGACACATCAAGTGGCTGCCACCCGCACGACCAACCAGGGCCGGGGACAAACTGCAACCAAGGTACATGCCCTTAGCGGGAACCGAACCCGGGTCTCTCTGGACCGCAGGCCAACGCTCTAACCGCTGAGCCAAACCGGCCAGGGCGAGAACATCTTTTTTTTTTAGGGAGAGATAGAAACATCGATGTGAGAGAGAAACATGCCTCCTGCATGTTTCCCCCAACCACCCACTGGGGATCAAGCCCGAAACCCAGGCATCTGCTCTGACTGGGAATTGAACCTGGACGTCTCGGTCCATGGGATGACGCTCAATCCACTGAGTCACACCGGTGGGTGGCAGGCAACATCTTGACCAAAAATAAATGAGAATTTGTCTAGCCTTCCTTCAATGTCATTTGCACCCAGAAGGCAAAAAATTCTCCAGTACTTTCTTTGAACCATACACTAGGATATTTCCTTAGTTTATGTGAAACTAACTAATGTCAAAGGGTCCTTTCCCCCAGACCCATAGCTGCATCGAGTCAGCATTTTCAGATGCTTTGTCTATTTGCTCTACTCTTTTCTCTGTGGACTACCTTATATTTGAGGGCCTTTCCTCATTTGATGGTCTGTTGTTGTTTTTTTTATATATATGTATTATTTAATTTTAGGCAGTTAGTAAAATTAATTTCTGTAATTCTGTTTTTAAGACCCACAGGCCCAGACAAAGATTGTGCACATTAATTTTGTCACTGGAGAGAAATTATAACTTGTAGGGAATAAAAACAAGTTCAATTTGAAGGAATTTTATTGGAAGAAACACCAGTTATCAAATATAAATAATACACGTTAATGTAATAATTCAAAGTTTTGTATTCAACGATTGCAAATTTATCTGGTTTTAAACTCATTGTTAATATACATTTCAACATATATTATGTTAACTTACATTGATTAAGTTGTAATAATTTTACTGTTAAGTTGGAAAACTGCATGCCATCTTTCTTTCCATATTCACCTTAACCTTGAATTGATCTTTAATCTGCACTTTGAAAAGGACCATGAATCAATTAGCAGAGAGATCTTTATGGAGACTTTACAATTTATAATTTTACACATGCATACGTGTGTGTCACTTATGTCATTAATATGTGTGTGTATCTATATCATTAATGAATGTGGTTATGTGTAAATTATGCCCATCTGTTTACATACACACACACACCAAGAAACGGAGGACCAGGGGCACTGCAGTCCTGGACTTTCTTCCTCCAAATATGAAGTCGCCTGCATCACCTTTCTTCATTCTCAACGAAAGCATCAGCTTCTCAAGAGACCTTTCCCGATTTCCTCACCCAGCCCTAATTTGTGTCACTACCTATAGATCGTATATAAATTTCTTTGTAAAACTAAGTTACCTAAAATATTTTTTGTTTCTATCTGCCTATCTATGTATCTATCATCTCTTTATCTACCTGATATCATTATCATCTACTTTTATATTAATTATTCCTCGTTATAATGCAGCAACTACTACAATAGTACCTGGAACGGCCCTCAATGAATACTGTTGAATGAAAAAGCTGACAGGATAGTGGTTAATTTGCCCTTGTAACACAATGACATAAATTATACAGCAAACAAGATTATATAACATAAAACAAGAAATCTGTGTATAGTATAGAGTCCCCCTCCTGAATGCTTTTTTTGTTTGTTTTTACTTTTGTCCCCTCCATTAGGTCCATGACCAGGCAAAACCAGAGACCTTGTCCCAGCTCTTTTCGGTGCCTCCACAGGCCAGGTCCCAACTCTGACACATAGCCCAGGCCACTGCCTCAGCCGGTGACGGCGATCCCGGGGGCTGTGAGGGGGCTTGCAGCTGCCTGCCCTTCAGCACTGTTTCCTGCCTACGGCTTTAAAGTGGGGGGTTAGAACATGGTGTAGAATAGGGGAAACCTAGGTGCTTTCCTGACCATAAGATGAAACATCCAGTGTTCACCACGAAAAAGGAATTTTTCTCTCTGGCAGCTTTGGCCAGCATTTAATGTCAACAATAACAAAACAACAGGAAAAAAAATGACAGGTGCAGAGCTAAATGTTTGCCTCTTCCATTCTGGTAAAAAGCAAAGAAGGGTGAAATGCATCTTCTGGGTGTCCATTCAGTGCAGGGAGCTGCTGGAAACTGATAGATGTGATGCTGAGGGCAGGATGTCCAGAGTCTTCCACTTTCCACGTCTTATTATTTCCTTTCCCTCTGACTTGCCTCTTAGGCTGGAAACCTAGCAAGGAATTCTTTGGGAAGGGAACAGAACAATCTATTTATCTTGTCCCTTTTGAACCAGTACACTGCTTTTATGGAATTCTCCATCTGACTCTTGTTTGTCTCACCTTCTGACACGTGGACTCTTCTGCATCACGCTGGTCCCAGGACTCATGCAGAGGATGAGGAAGGTGGGAATATGTGCTTAGAAACCTTCTACTAAACATTCAGAGAGGGCCACGAGGGCTTTTCTTTATAGCTTGTTATAAAAAAATTAAAGTTGAATGTTAGACAATCTTGGCCTAAGATAAACCTGTTACTTTCATCCCTGAAATGCTCTTGCCTCCACTAGAATTCCCAGTCCTTGCTGTTTCCGTCTGTCCTTCCCTGTTCTCAATGCCCTTGTCCTCATCTAGCTCGTTTCCTTGCCAGGCCATTTATCACACCTCTCTTTGGTGCCCAGCAACAGTTACAAATACACACTTTATTATGCAGACTAATTTAGTTCTCTTTGTCTCACTTTGCATTTTCCCTAGCCATGACTTAAAGGATATCTTGTTATCATTAGAGTTCTTTGTTAAATAAACTCAAAGGACTTAGCCACCAGATCAAAATTAATATAAATGCATTTCATCCTTCTGTAAAAAAGCAAAACAAAAAAAAAAAAAAGAAGTTATTCTACTTGATCCTCATAATGACCCCACAGTATTTACTAAGTCATATGTAAAGCCATGGCATATTTACTGTAGTCTCCCTACTATTTCGCACCACATCGAGGGTATAGAATCATTAGAATGAAGTTGAATGGCATAATAGTTGATAGTTTTCTGATTTTGAATTTCACTGTTCAAGGTTTTGCAATGGAAGCAAAGCTTATTTCAAGATATTTTAATTATCTGGAAGCTAGTTATACAGAGGCAAGGTTTTAAAAATGGTAATGCCTGAAGACACGCGTGGCACATCTGAAATGTCCTCCCTGACCACATTAGATGAAAGGCCATGGGATGATAGCCCGAAACGAGCCCAGCTTTGCCGTCCCCCAGTCGTCTGGACGACAGTGAAGCCACACTTCGTGGCCTTGAGAAAACCTTTGCACGTCTTAGTTTTCAGATCTGTAAGTGGAAAATCATAACAATATCGAATGTGCAGGGTTGTTTCAACCTTTAAATAATATGTGCAGATTGCTTTGAATAATGCCTGGTGTTATTATTATACTGCCAAACAGTGTTAAAAAATTAATTGAAAAAACTCTGCTAGTGACAAACCGCTATAAGCTCTAAGATTTCTAATTACAGCAGTATCAGAAGATTTTTTTCCAAGTGTGTTGGAACACCCCAAAGACAAAAAGAAGTTTAATACATTTCTTGTGTGTAACTAATTTAAGTAGACTTTTTCCCTGTAATTGGGTAAATATCTTCAAATAAATTTTTTTTCTTTATTGATTTTAGAGAGAGAGGAAGAGAGAGGGAGAGAGAAATATTGATGAGAGAGAACATCAATCGGCTGCCTCCTGCATGCCCCCCATTGGGGATTTGGCCCACAACCTGGGCATGTGCCCTGACCAGGAATCGAACCGGCAACCTCTTGGTATATGGGTCGATGCTCAGCTACTGAGCCTCACTGGCTGGGCTGGATAAAAACCTTGTACCTTCATTTACTTGACATAACTACTGAGTTAACTGAAAAAAGATTATGTCATAGAGACTGGTACATTTTCTTATTTATCCTCAACTTTGTGGTTATGGAAAATTAAAGTAAAATTCAAATTGAGATCATTTCTTTTTAATTAAACAAACATCAAGTGGCATTGTTAGAAACACAATGCATCTAGTCTGTACCACACTTTTATGCTATTGTTCAAGAGCTCTGACTTCTCACCATTTCCTCTCTCACAAGGATGATTTCACTCAACAAAAGTGTATCTTCTCAAATCCTATCTGCAAACTGGTGATTTACCAGGATAAGTTTGTCAAATCAATGAAATATTGATAGACACTGTGTTTTGATTATTGATAGTCAAATACATCTTTCCGAATGGTACAAGGATATGTCCTCAGATAGAGTGAAGAAAGTTTTTTGTTTTCTTGTCTGATTCTTGGCTTCATCAGCTTCAGCTTGGAGCTGGAGCCTGGAAGCTATGGGCACACACTTGCCCGTGTAGTGACAAGAACAGGTCACGGAGGGTCTAGGAGGGTATATTTTCTTAGTAACTGGTATCCCTGTCTGCCACCCCCTAAGGAAGGGGGGCCCAGCTCTGATTCCCCGCACAAGCTGCAGGAAGTAGCACCCCAGTGTCTCACCAGGGAAGGGAAAGGTCTTGGTTCACATCTGCTGGCCTCAGGAGCTTTCCACCTGGGGAGGCCACTCTGCTCCCACCGGGAGCCTGGAGCGTGTGCTGAATGACTGAAGGCAGCGTGTGGCCGTCTGTCAGATTACTGCTGGGGATGATGTTGTTTCCTTTTCGGTTACCGTCCTATCTTTACCACTGTCTTTAAGCCACCTGTCCAAAGGAAGGGATAGTATATTTTTGTACTCTGTATGAGTCCAGAAAATGTCGCATTGCACAAGGAATATGAAAGCTTGAATCCAGGTTCTGATTTTGCAGCATCTCTCTGACTTTGAGTATATCACTTTATTTTCCAAGGTCTTTGTTTCTCTGCTCATTTCATCATTCATTCAGTTATATATGGAGCCCTGCTCAGTTAACAAATATCCTCCAGGCAAAACGTCTATATTCAAGAACTTAATGGACAACACAAAATAACATAACATTATATAATAAATAAACAAACATGCACAAAATATGTCCAGCCAGCGTGGCTCACTGGTTGAGCATCCACCCATGCACCAAGAAGTTGCCGGTTCAATTCCCAGTCAGGACACGTGCCCAGGTTGTGAGCCCATCTCCAGTGGGGGACATGCAAGAGGCGGCCAATCAATGTTCTCGCTCATGTTTCTATCTCTCTCTCCCTCTCCCTTCCTCTCTCTCTAAAATCAATAAAGGAAAAATACTAATAAAAATGCACAAAATAGCCCTGGCCGGTTTGGCTCAGCGGTTAGAGCATCCGCCTGCGGTCCGGAGAGACCCGGGTTCGGTTCCCGCTAAGGGCGTGTACCTCGGTTGCAGTTTGTCCCCGGCCCTGGTTGGTCGTGCGGGTGGCAGCCACTCGATGTGTCCCTTCACATCTCTCTCTCTCTCTCTCTCTCTCTCTCTCTCTCTCTCTCTCTCTCTCTCCCTCCCACTCTATCTGAACAAAAAATGGAAAAATGTCCTCGGGTGAGGATTAAAAAAAAAAAAAAAGCACAAAATAATGCAACGAGCCTTCTAACAAGGATTTGATATAGAACAAAGTGCTTAACTCTATTGCCCAAGAAAGAAAATATGATCTTTTCAAAGAAATTATATATACATATAATATAAACACACACTTATACATTTTTCCAAATATATACATATATATGTGTGAAAATACTCAAATATGTGTAAATATCTAAATATACACATACATATATTTGGGAAGGAAAATGAGATGAGGCTGACATGGTACGATCCTGAAGTGAATTTTTGTCATGCAACGAAATTTGGACTTTATCTTAAATATAATGGAAAACCACATTTTTTGTTGTTGTTTTAGTAGTAGAATGGCATGAAAGAATTCTTGACTTTAAAAAGATTTCCTGGAAATTAGGGAGTTAAAAGGTTTGGAATAAGTGAAGCTGTAAAGCCTCAAAATTTAATGATTTCTGATCAACACGATTGATGTAAAATATATAACACCACGTTCCCCAGAGATGGGGCCTGTCTTGTAGGGCAGAAGCACAATATAAACATCTAATGAAAGCGTCCAGTGCTTTTTACATAGAAGCCATTTAATAGATGTTTACTGATCTGATAGTGAATGAAGAGTTCCAAGAACTTCCTAGGAACTGCACAAAGCAAAGCCCGTGTTTATTTGCAAGAAACAGAACATTGAAATAAGCACTTTTTGTTCCCTGCTTTCTATTTTAAACAAGGATTATCTCAAATGTGGGAGAGTATTTTAAAGTACTGTGAAATTCATTTTAAATCTCCAATATAAAGTTCCAGGAAAAACTGTCTAGTTAAATAATATGACTAAATAATCATTTCTAACATATCTCAGTGAAGCCACTCTGGTATATTCTTTGAAATCATAATGATACAAAGAACTTATAAGAAGGATATACACAGATATTCTAAACTCACAGACAAGTGTGTACTTAATTTCCACTTCAGGGCAGATGAATGCGGGATGATTGCAAAGCATTTCAAAAAAAACACATTTCAAAGCAGATCCTAGATCTGAATATATTTAATCCAGCACAATGTTAGACAGTAAAGCTCGGCACCTCTCCAAAATAAACTAATATCTCCTTGAAAACAACCTCTGGAGACCTTGTGGGCGTAGCCCACCGCTGAAAAGAAACTTGTGTAAAAAGATAAAGGTCAACCTGGAGAAATTGTCCATTTTTCTTCTGCAACGTTCGACAAGCTTTTCTTCGGAAGGAGTGTTTGAGGGTGGTGTCACCAAGGGCGAGGAGAGCTCTATTTTATCCCTCAGATTTCCAATTGGTTTCTTCAGGCAAGTAATTTCAGAGAAATTAGTCCTTTTCTCACTACATAGTAATTTTTCTTACTCTTCAAACGATGGATTTCAGCTCCGTCCTGGAGGCCTTTTTTTGCTAGTTACACTTACTCTGACTTACAACTAGCATTACAGCTCTCAGTTAAAACAGACACGAAGCACTTGGTGACTGTCAGGTCTGGGGATAAGAGCTCAGGGCTTTTTTCTTAGGTATACCCACATTATTTTCTCAGATAGGTTGCTTTAATTTTGTGTGAAGTTATTTGGTAGCCTTCCAATTGGGGTTGCTAATTAAGAAACAAATAATTTAATCTCCAGGTTTCTAACTTGACCAATTCCAAGTAAGTCAGGACTCTGTAAGAAGCCTGTGTTTTCCACACTTGCAAATTCAGGGCTGAGTTCATTCTGTTGATTCTATGCCCTGGGTATATTAATCGGAGATCTCCAGAGAGGAGATATTATAGAGACTTATTATAAAGAATCAGTTTACATGGTTGTGGATTGTGGCAATTCCCAACATCTGCAGGGTGGGTGGACAAGTGGAGACCCGGGAGAGCCAACAATTTAGCTAAAGGTCAGAGGTCAGAAGTCTGAAGACCCAGGAGGAACAGATATTTCAGTTGCAGTGCAAAGGCAGGGAAAAGCCGATGTCTCTGTTCGAAGGCTTTCCAGCCGAAAGAATTCTTTCTACTCTGGGACAGTTCGGCCTTCTTGCTCTGTTCAAGCTTTCAACTGGTAAGATGAGGCCCACCCACATGAAGGAGGGAAATCTGCTTAACTCGGTCTATCAACTTAAAGGTTAATCTCACCCAGCCCTGGCCGGTTTGGCTCAGTGGTTAGAGCGTCAGCCTGCAGTCCAGAGAGACCCAGGTTCGGTTCCCGCTAAGGGCATGTACCTCGGTTGCAGTTTGTCCCCGGCCCTGGTCGGTTGTGCTGGTGGCAGTCACTCGATGTGTCCCTTTCACATCGATGTTTCTCTCTCTCTCTCTGTTCCTCTCTCTTCCTCCCACTCTACCTGAACAAAAAATGAAAAAATGTCCTCGGGTGAGGATAAAAAAATAAATAAAAATAAAAATAAAATAAAAAAAGGTTAATCTCACCCAAAACCCTCTCACAGAAACAGCCAGAATAATGTTTGACCAAATAATATTTGGCCCAAACAAGTTGACACATAAAATTGACCATCACGTTAGGAATGGTGTTTTTTTCCCACTGCTTCAGAGCAAATGACCAGTTAAAAGAATCCAAACAATAAAGAGAGATAGAAGAATGAGCAACAAAGATTCTTTCTTTTTTTTTTTCTTTTTCAAAATTAGAAACAAAAACAATAAATACATATTCTATACGTAAAAGTAAAATAGTGATTATAGTAAAAATGGCATCCAATATTCATTTAGTGTTTAAAGTGTCCCAAACATTCAATGAGTTATTTTATATTTACTACTAATTAGAAAATATTCTTACAACTCAAAGGAAGAACGAGATGTAACCAGAGAAGAAGCGGGGACCAGAGGGAGCTGAAGAGTTTGGAGCAGAGCAAATCTCCACGTGTTCACTTAGTCTGCATGAAGCGTCCAGATTTGGCCCAGAACCTCAGCAGGATTATGCTTTGCATGAATCTGAAACTTGCTAAAATGTGGGAAATGCTGAAATGAGGTGATCAGCTAGTATATTTGGTCAAACAGCTACCCGATGACTCAGTCATTCCACACCTTGATATTTAACCAAGAGAAATGAAAACATATCTAAAGACTTGCACACAACCATTCCTAACAGTTCTTTGTAATGTTATCTCTCCTTCCTTCTCTGGCATGACTTTTTCATTACAGGAATGGGTCCTGAATGATGAGCTCAGTGGAACACATCGAAGGATAGCAAGGCTTTTTAATGTCATGTATAAAACCAAAGAATTTCTCCCACTAGTGTGCGAAGACTATAGATCATACTCTGCACAGTATGAGTTCATAAGCTATCTCAATAGTGATGGGGCCACCTTGCCCCATTCTGTCACTGATACATTCAAATAAAAGAGATTACAAGGGGCAAAACAATTCGTGTACATATGACCGAACACCCTGCCCATTTGCCCCCTCCTCGAAGAGTTTAAGTAGAGAATTCATGACAAAAAGATTTTATAAAAAACAATTCTTGAGTTTGTTTGGTGAGCCCTAGCATGCAGGTACCAGACTGACCATTTCTGTTTGCACAGTCTCCTGGTACTTTCTTCTCTGGGACTATGGAGATAGGATGAGCCATCATCCTCTCTGTAGTGGAACATCCTTGAAGGGCTCACGGCAGCTCTACACCTTGGAGCTGACTCTGCAGGCATAAGAGTAACGATGATAAGTGGTGGACAAGGAGCCTCTTAACCTTGAGCATTGCATTTTCTATACAGCACGAACCACCTCATTATTGAGCTCTTGGGAGTTTTGAAAGTAGAAACTTAGTGGGTAACTTGATAAATCCAATAAACTAATTTTTGTTAAGGTGTTAATGACATATTGGCATTTTCCAAAAGCTCATTTGTTACTGACTAATGAAGTCTTAGACATCATTTCTCATTCAAATTTCCTGTCAATATCTAGTCAGATAAAGGCCACAGAAAGTGTGCAGATGCAAAGTGGCCTTCGCGGAGTGAGGAGTTTTCATTACAAGTTTCTGCTTCAAAGAAAGTCTTGCTTTTAAATGGGTCCAAACAGAGCTGACACTGTCAAGCAGTTGGCTCAGCGCTCAAATAAAGCAGAGTAGTGAAAACTCATTTTCTACCTTTGGGTTTACAATATCTATTTGAATTATTACATTTTCAAGTTCTGCAGTTTCCTTAGAAAGAATTGGAGCTATTACAGAGAGACAGAATCCACAGTGATCACCAAAATGTCGAAGTATTTTCTCTTTTTCCTAGCCTACAGTTACATATAAACATACAATTTAGATTTTCATCTGTATTCAGAAAGCAAAACAAAGTGGTATCAAGATGCTTTACAGAGATGGGGAGTAGCTCTTTCCACAGATCATAGTCATAGAAATGTCATTTCCCCTATATTTGAGATCATAATCGTTAGTTGTGTGTGTGTGTGTGTGTGTGTGTGTGTGTGTAGTAGTACATTCATGCCAGGGAAAGGGTATCTAAACTCTTGTCTCGTATTTCTGTAAAACAAAAGAAAAAAATAGATGAGAAAAAACCACATAAAAGTCGTCAAATTAATCAAGAAATTCTATTCATTGAGGTACAAATTTTGGCTCTAGAATAAAAATAATTTGTCTGTTACATAGCAGAAAAAACTGGAATGAAAAAGAATGTGGGTTGTTAGATAATATTACTTTAGTTTCTCTTTTTTGCTTCTGAGTTGTTCCTTCTCTAAAGATCATAGATATCCTTATCCAAAGACAGTTGTAGAAACGTAAAAGTGAGTTGAAAATGGTAAATAAAATGAAAATCTATAATTTTCTCTATCAGTTGCATGGGAAAAAGAAAGAGCACATCACGATTCTGACTGAGTGAGAAAGCCTTATAACTCATATTTTTAAGGTATGGCTACCAAAACCTATGATATTTGCATATGAATTCTCTTCGACTTGCAAGATCTCAGTGCTCAAAGGAAACTAGGAATGGAAGAAAACAGAGAGTACAATTTGGCTCCTCAAAAAATGTTCTCTTTTTATAAAATGATTTTTATAATGTCTATTTAAGAGGACTCTATTACTGACTGAGCTATTGTTTGAAGAAGTCTACTGAAAATCTATTATTTAAAATTAAAGACTTTAGGATTATATTAAACTTTCTGCTTCATGGATAATAAAACATTCCTTTAACAGATTTTTCTTTCATAAAGAGACAGTTTAAGTTTATTCCATGTAAGTTTCAACTGCCATTCAGAAAATGTATTCTTTCAACAGTCCCTGTTTCTGAATAAAAACCCATATAAAGTGTCCTCACTGGGCTGGACGTTTCACAAAATGAGCAATATATTTTATGGAAAAGGATAATATTTTTGCTTCTTGTTCTTTCCACCATTGTTTTCACTGTGGATGTGAAAAGTGTATTCATCTTCCCTTGTCAAAACAATAGGAAAATAAAAGTTACAATCATCTATGACAGGGCAAAAATAACCCCAGAACTGACTTGCATACATCATTAAATCATTTGTTAAGAAAAGTAGCTTCCCCAAGAAAATGGTGTAAAGTCTTGCTGGCAGATTAGAAAGAAGAATATATCTTTGTACCTATATTTTAACCTCATGAAATATTATAACTCAAATCATCAAGATTTTTCTAATGTTCTTTTCTCAATTTGATATTCATGAAATAGGAAGTATTCAATAATTATTCTTTAGCACTCAAAACTTATTAAAATTAAGATTTATCGACCCCTTAAGATTATTAAGGGGCATACATTAAATGGTTTCTATCATGGAATGACTCAAAATTGAAAAAAAAAAAAAAAAAAAAGTACGTGTGCAACCACGCAAGCATGCTGACCATTTATGTATTTCTGATCCAATCATTGTTTTCTATAAAGTTTAGTAAGAAACATTATTTGAGTTTTTGGCCATGTGACTACTGGTAAAGCATTTAGTCCAACACAGTGCTGATTCCACAGTGGTTTTGGTTTTAAATTAGTTTGAGATGATAAACGGAATAGCTTTGATGTAAAAGAAAAGGTAGTGTATCACAGTGTAACAAGCAACCTTTTCAAGCAGAACCCTCTGTGACATTTTCCAGTTGTTCTGATGCAAAGCTATATAATCTTAGACAAATTAAATTCTGTAAACCTAAATTACTTTATGTATAAAATGGAAAAAATAGTGTCTACTTCTCATTACTGTTGTGATGATTTAATGAGTTATATTATGTGTATTAAATACTTAGTATGGAATTGGCTTCTATAAGATATAAAAAGGATGATTGTTATTTGTGGCAGAGACATGTTAGCTGTTTGTCAAACTTAATTTCTTCCTTGTAGGCAAACAGATAGCATTTTCCAGCTTCCCTTGTGTCAAGGTGTGGTCATGTCACCGAGGTCCAGCAAATGGAATGTGGAGAAAAGTAACATGCATTACTTCCAAGCCTGGCCCATGGAGACTGCCAACGAGAGAGATTTCATGCTCTCCTCATTGCACCAGCTTATGTAGACAAGCTCAGCACCCTTAGAACTGTGTTGAAGTTGGTAGAGTAATGAGATGGAAAACTGTAGAGTCTCGCAATCACCAATGAGGGAAAAGTGGTAGATCAAAAGTACCCATTTTGGATTGCATGTGAGTTAAAATTCTCTCTATATATGATATAAATTATAATTGTATTATATAATTATTATAATTATAAATTATAATATTTAATTAAATATGTGTGTGGTTATCTATTTTTGTGCTTTGCTTTTTAAAAAATATTTTTTCTTTATTAATTTTAGAGGGAAGGGAGAGGGGGAGAGAGAGAAACATTGGTGAGTGAGAACATTGATCAGCTGCCTTCTACATGCCCCCCACTGGGGATTGGGCCCACAACTTGGGCATGTACTCTGACTAGGAATTGAACCAGCGACCTCTTGGTGCACGGGTCAACGCTCAACCATTGAGCCACACCAGCCAGGCATTGTGCTTTTCTTTTATTAGAATAGCTAGTGTTACCTTAACTGAATGTGTTATTATCAATAGATCTATATACAATTTTCTTAGAGTCAATAATAAGAATGGAATAAGAACTATCACTTATAGCATAAAGTATATACTGCCAGGTGTCAGACTCTATATATTATATTTCATGTTATATCTTTATTAGTGAGAATCAATAATAAGCAAAATCAACTCTGGTAAACTTAACTCACAAGTGAATTTAATGCAATAATATTAATTAACTCAAAGAATCATCAGAAGAAGCCAGAAGAATCAGGTTCAGAATATGGGAAGAGACTAAGATTAGTCAGCCCAAAATATACCCATCTCCACACCACAGGAACAGTCTACAGGGGCTTTTGTCATTGGCATGTGCCATTATGTGGCCTGTCATTCAGGGGATACTGACACTCCTGCAAGACATTATCTCTATGAAGTGTTCCAAAGCCACTTGGGAGCCTCTGGTCGACTGAGACAAGGCACCAATTCACAATAGGCGAGGAGAGAGAGGCTGGCCCAGTTTAGCTTTTAGAGTGGAAGGCAGAGCCTTCTTTTTTTCAAAATTCATACAATGTAAAAATTGTGAAAATAGAATAGTTGAGGATCTAATAAGTCAAAATCAAATACAAATGAATGTAGCACTTCAGTGTTTTGAACTCTACATATTCGTGTACACCATTTCCCCCCTTATTTTCAAAAAAGTATGCTCTGTCCTAACTAACTCTGGGGTTACCTGCATACACCTTCTCCCCAAAGGGGGACACACACGGTTCCCATTAATATCTGCATTCATGTCTGAAACTCTCCCTCTACCTGTGGCAACCTATAGTGAAAACCTTAAAGGGTGACACCACCAACACTTTTCACAGTTAATGTTGGGAAATGAAGGAAGAAAAATGGAAGCTCTTTGGAGATGACATCTTTCATTGTACTAGTCAATAAGTCAAGGTTAGCATTATAATATTTCTCTCTACTATCCGTTTCACATTTGCTCCAGATATCAGTTCAGTCAGTTGACAGATTCTTTAATGCACTTTATAATCAAAATATATACTCCCCCGAAACACATGATTTTTGAAATCCTACCTGAATGGATACTTAGATCTTCCATCAGCTTCTCTCACTTAATGTGGAGGTATCAGGACACACAAAGTGGGTTCATTAATACAGCACATCCATTTCTGATTTATAGCATAGACCTATCTCACCTTACAATGCAATGTTGTTGTTTTCTCCTAAGCTCATGGATGCTGGTGCTAGCAGAGACAGAAGTGGCCTGTTAAGTAAACCAAAGCTAAGTACCTATTCCATCAGGGATAAATTGCTACCCTTCGATCTGAAGAGGTCTTATATAACACATGTGCATCTGTGGTCATCGTGGTCATCATAGGTAATTTTTGTACTTTATACCAGACAATGCTCTCATACCCTATCCAGAGGGATTACTATCAACTCTTTGATATTATATTGGAGAATGAAGCTGTTTGCTACTGATGTCACTGAGAATCAATTTTACACTTCAGCAACGGGAGAGACTCTCCAGGCTTGCTAAGGAGAGAACTGCTGCTGAACCTAACTCATCTTTCTCTCTCCCCACCAACAGTCCTGTTTGCTGTTAATTCTACTAGGAAAAAACTGGGGTTGCTGACTCACCTCCTCAGAGAAATTTAACCTGCTGCATTTGATAAGTAAGAGCTTCTGTGGTGGTTAGAGCTAATGGAGAACACTCACAAACTATACATATGGTCACACGCTGGGTTTATTCTTAATATCAATAATTTGTTCTTGCTCCTACAAAGTCCCTGGCAATTTTTATAAAAGCAATCTCCATCCATAAATTGCTGTAAATTATAACATGTTAATTTTCTCACTGGCAAAGTAAAAAACGAGATGTGCCCCTTGATAGTCCCAGAGAGGTGTTGATATTTCTATTTTCCTACTAGGATATTTCTGGATGCTACTGTAACACACGGGCCACATGTAGGCTAGGACTTGCATTGCATGTGGTGCTATTTCTTAACAATGCTTCCATCAGTTTTCTAATTTTTATTTGAATGATGATAAAAAACTCTCCATGAGATTCTAAAGATGGATTGAGGGAAAGTCACACTGTAACAGGTGTAGGCCAGAAGAAAGTACGAGCTCTCTGATCATGAAAAATACATATGATCTCAGTACCTGCTCAGGCCCATTCCTCAGATACACTCTCACTAAAAGATGGGATCTTGTTACTTACAGTCAGTTGACAGGTCAGAAATAACAACGATAATGGCAGCTTGGCTGTTCCATTTCTACCAGGGCTCATTCATTAATCAAGAGCTATTTCTTAAAAGGAGAATAAAAGGGATTTGTGCTCTAATTCTGAGGCTTGTTATAGATTCTGTATGACATAAGAAACTGCAGAAGATACTTTGAGCATCATGAAAACAAGTAACTTATAAGTGCTTAGGAAAAGAGTGAATGATTTTGGAAACTGGCTCAGCATATTCACCTTCGCTTTCTGGGTACTCCACTCAAGATGGGAAACTTTTAGAATCAACGCAAAAATGAGTCAGAGCAGTGCAGCAGTGCAGGCCAATTGTAGCAAATGTTGACTAGAAAATTTGTAAGCATTCAAAAATAATTATATGGAGAGCCAGTGTTATGTACAGGCTATCATGCTGTTTCATAAAGAAAAAAGAATAAAAGTTGAGCACATCAGGTACTGAAATTACTGATTACCATGCTTATTTATTTACTTCACTTATTGTTTCCTCTATTTACTCTATCTAGCTATCTCTTCTATTGTTTTTCTCTGAACATAGATAAATTACCATGTAAACCCAGGTGCAGGCCTTTTGCTAAATTGCTTCTAAACTCATTCAGGAGGGTTTCAGCATCGCGGCTCTGGGCTCTAATGCTCAATATTGCTAAGACACCGTTGGCATTAAACACATCATTTCTCACAGTTCTGTTTAAATCAATCATTGTCATAAATGCAAGCTATTTTTTAAGTAGTATATCTATTTACATATCTACTCAATGACACAACCTTCACCCTCCATCTCCCAGTTAAACCATTCCATCATGCTCATTGCTATGGAGTGAACATTTGTGCCCCTTTAAAATTCATTATGCCCAATGTGATGATATTTGGAGGGGGGCATTTAGGAGGTGATTATTTCAGGAGGGCAGAATCCTCAAAATAAGTCAAATATCTTTATCAAAGAGACCCTAGCGTGCTCCCTTGGCCGGGCCTCTCCGCTTCACGAGGACACCGGAGAGGTTTCTGTTCAGGAACCAGGAAATGTGCTCTCCAGCACTGAATCTGCCAGTGCATGGATCTTGGCCTTTCAGTCTTCAGAACTGTGAGAAATAAACATTTGTTGTTTATAAGCCACCAGTTTATAGTATTTTTATAGCAGCAGGAACAGACCGAGACACCCTTGGAATCAAGATTGCAGTTAGCAATTTCCCTGTTATCCTATATAATTAGTCAGTATATTCCCTGGCCCCTGGCCAGTATCTGCCTCCCCAACAGAAGTGAGGACGTGTTTGTCCTGGTAGACACATGCTGTCCATGAAGCCCCCTGAAATAGACTGTTTATTTTGACACATTTCAAATACATTAGAGTCAGAAGTTAGAGTCAACATGCTCCTTACTCTTCATTGTTCCAATCAAACATCACTATCGATCTATATTTGGGTCAGAGTTTCAGCTTTACAAATAATACACTCTGTGAATCATGTTTATTGTTTCAAAAAATGTTCTGAGATGCTATTACACGAAATCAGAAACTATTCTGAGACAGACACTAAAAGTACGTTCATTAAATTTTAAAGAGTGCACAGAAATTTAGGTCATGGTTATACAAATATCCTAGGATTTTAATTAGAAAAATAATGTAAGTCATTGTCCTATAAAATTCTCAATTTGGAAATGAATTAAAATATTTTAAGAGAAGTTCTATGAAAAAAATTCAAAAGTATAATTTCGGCTTGATTAAAATAGTTTTCTAAGAATAAAAGGCTCTGAGCTGATCAACTTAGTCATTTTGACTACTCATAATAATCAGGATATCCTGCCTTCATTGATTTCTCTGCTTTCTCACTGTTTCTGCTCAGAAGAATTTTTTTCCAGCAGGTGAAAGGAGAGAAATTTAAACTCTAGTCAATTTTGCTTATTACTTATAGATTTATAATAAAATCAAAACCAAAAAAGAGCTCTTGCTACTCGTAAGTTTTATTTATTAAGAAATTATTTGCTTTCTTTAACACATAACAAAATAAACAAATAAACAAAGTGAGACAAGATGTGAACATTGAGTAAGTGTGGTAGTACTATCTTACAGCCTAATTCCATGCACAGCATCATCCCTGAAATAACAACTGTTTATAGTGGTAATAAGTACAATCTGAATTGAAGTCACTACATTGGGAGCATACAAGATGCTTCTAAAAAATCATCTTAAGGTTATCTTTTATTCTTTTCTTGGTATCATTCTACTTTGTATCTTGAAGGTTAATATAATAAAGACAGATCAGAAGCCCCATAGACTTGGAAATGGTTAGAAAACATTAATTTCAGCAGTTAATGGGAATTCAGTATGACCTGCTACTTAATGTTATCCATTAGTATCTTTTGTTTGTTTGTTAGTTTGACTCTTACATTTGGAAATTATCTATGAGGCATTACATAGCAATGCATTCTCTGAAAAAACCTGCATAAATATTCTTTATAGCATTTGTGTTTGTATTCCTCTCTATTGCTCCAATCTATCCTGGTCCCCTAGTCCCTCCACACTTTAAATTTATGCATCCTAAATGTACTACAGTAAAACCAATAAAATTCTGAAATTTAAGTGTTGCTATCTGAGACTTCTTTAACCAGCTTACTCATATTATCTCATGGTTTTCTTATTTTTTGCAATAGGAGAAGTTATATCTGACTTCAGTTTTCAGCAATTTTGTTAACAAGCTAAATTTAAATAGTAAAGTTAAATATTTATCATTGTGTTAATAATTTTAGAACGGCCCAGTACTAAATGGCTGAATTTGGTGTCAGTAACTTGCTAGGGATGTTGACACCTTTTGATCTTCCAGATCACAGACTAAAGGCCTTTATTATTTATTATTAATTTAATGACTCTGGCAGAGAGCCTTGAATTAAATTAGTTAATAAAAAATTAAAATACAAAGGTTACGGAAAATATACTGCTTTGATTCCTATGCCTGATTGAAAGGGGCTGGGGGAAATTTTGATGTTTTACAATAGCTACTCTAACGTGATGCTTCCTAGGTCTGCCAGGATGAGCAATGGTGTATTTGTGATGGGATGGCGCAGTGGTCCCAGGGGTTATGATTGTGGGTATTCTAACTTGTTCTGTAGGGGAGAGGTCATAATGTATCAGTTCTCCCCTCCAAATTCTCAATGGCCGAAAGCCATTCTGTTTCAAATTGTTAAAACTATAGGGAACTTGGATCTGCCTATTCTTATTAGTGATTTCAGGTGAGCCTAGATAACTATATACATATTACTAATCTTTGGAATATAAACATTAAGTGGAAAGTGTTTTGATGTGGATTATACATTTATTTATTTATTTATTTTTAGATTTATTAATTATTTTTTGTTACAGATATTTCTCCTTTTCCCCCCACTTATTCCCCCTTCCCCCTCCCTCCCGGCCCTGTCCCCAGCTTTGTTATCCATGTCCACTGTTCATGCATACATCCATATAAATTCTGTGGTTTATCTCTCCCCCACCACCCCCTCTTCTGGGGATTGTCAGTCTGTACCCCACTTCCATGTCTCTGGGATTACCCTGTTCCTCAGAATGTTATGTTCATTATATTCCACAAATAAGTGAGATCATATGACACTTGTCTTTCTCTGGCTTGTTTCACTTAGGATGATACTTTCCAGGTACCTCCATATAGTCTCAAAGGATAAGAGATCTTTCTTTCTTACAGCTGCATAGTACTCCACTGTGTATATGTACCACTGCGTTTTTATCCATTCATCTACTGATAGACACTTGGGCTGTTTCCAGATCTTAGTTATTGTAAATAGTGCTGCTACAAACATGGGGGTACATATATTCCTTCTGATTGGTGTTTTAGGCTTCTTAGGGTATATTCTTAGAAGTTGGATCACTGGGTCAAATGGAAGTTCAATTTTTAATTTTCTGAGGTAACACCATATTGTTTCCCATAGTGGCTACACCACTCTGCATTCCCACCAGCAGTGTACTAGAGTCCCCCTTTCTCCACACCCTCGCCAACACTTGTTGTTTGATGATTTGTTGATGGTAGCCATTCTGACAGGTGTGATACCTCATTGTTGTTTTAATTTGCAGCTCTCTGATGATTAGTGATGTTGAGCATTTCTTCATATATCTCTTAGCCATTTGTATGTCCTGTTTGGAGAGGTGTCCCTCTGCCCATTTTTAAATTGGATTCTTTGTCTTCCTTTTGTTGAGTTGTATGAGCACTCTCTATATATTGGAAATTAACCCCTTATCTGATATACTATTGGCAATTATGCTCTCCCATACAGTGGGTAGACTTTCTGTTTTGATGATTGAATCTTTCACTGTGCAGAAGCTTTTCAGTTTGTTGTAGTCCCATGTGTCCATTTTCTCCTTTGTTTCTATTGCCTTAGGTGATGTATCAGTGAAAATTCTGCTGCGTATGATGTCTGAAATTTTGTTGTCTAAAATTTCTTCTAGGATTTTTATAAATTCATGAGTCACATTTAAGTATTTTATCTATTTTGAGTTTATTCTTGTGTAGGCTGTAAGTTCATGGTCTAGTTTCATTTTTTTGCATGTAGCTGTCCAATTTTCCCAACACCATTTATTAAAGAGGCTGTCCTTACTCCACTGTATGCTCTTGCCCCCTTTGTCAAATATTAATTGAGCATATTGCCTGGGGTCCATTTCTGGGTTCTGTGTTCTGTTCCACTGGTCTATATGCCTGTTCTTGTGCCAGTACCAGGCTGTTATGATTACAGTCACTTTGTAGTATAACCTAATATTGGATATTGTGATCCCACCTACTTTGTCTGTCTTTTTCAAAGTTGCTGTGGCTATTCGGAGTCTTTTTGGTTCCATATGAACTTTTCAAATATTTGTTCTAGTTCTGTGAAATATGTTGTTTGTATTTTGATTGGAATTACATTGAATCTATAGATTGCTTTGAGTAATATGGACATTTTAATGATGTTAATTCTTCCAATTCATGAAAAGGTATGTGCTTCCACATTTTTATATCTTCCTCTATTTCTTTTACCATTGTCCTGTAGTTTTCTGCAAATAGGTCTTTTACTTCTTTGGTTAAGATTATTCCTAGGTATCTTAATTTTATTGCCACAATGGTAAATTGGATTTTTTTTCTGTTTCTATTTCTGTGAATTCATCATTGGTGTATAAGAATGCCATCGATTTCTTGACATTAATTTTGTATCCTGCTACTTTGCCAAATTCATTTATTAAGTCTAGTAGATTTTTGATGGAGTCTTTAGGGTTTTCTATGTATAATATCATGTCATTTGCAAATAATAACAGTTTCATTTCCTCCTTTCCAATTTGGATCCCTTTTATTTTTTATTTTATTTTATTTTTTTTCTGTCTGATTGCTGTAGCTAAGACTTCCAGTACTATGTTAAATAAGAGTGGCGAAAGTGGGCATCCTTGCTTTGTTCCTGTTCTTAAGGAAAATGCTTTTAATTTTTTTTTTTTTTTTTATCCTCACCTGAGGACATTTTTCCATTTTTTGTACAGATAGAGTGGGAGGGAGAGAGAGGAAGGGAGAGAGAGAGAGAAACATCGACGTGAAGGGACACATCGAGTGGCTGCCACCCGCATGACCAACCAGAGCCGGGGACAAACTGCAACCAAGGTACGTGCCCTTAGCGGGAACCGAACCCGGGTCTCTCTGGACCGCAGGCCGACGCTCTAACCGCTGAGCCAAACTGGCCAGGGCTTAATTTTTGCCCATTGAGTATGATGTTGGCTGTAGGTCTTTCATATATGGCCTTTATTATGTCTAGATATGATCCCTCTATTCCCACATGCTGAGCGTTATTATCAGAAATGGATGCCGGATTTTGTCCAAGGCTTTTTTGGCATCTATTGATATGATCATGTGGTCTTTATTCTTCATTTTATTTATGTGGTGTATCACATTTATGGATTTGCGATTATTGTTTCAGCCTTGCATCCCTGGGATGAATCCCACTTGGTCATGGTGGATAATTTTTTTGGTGTATTGCTGGATCCGATTTGCTACTATTTTGTTCAAGATTTTGGTGTCTATGTTCATCAAGGATATTGGCCTGTAGTTTTCTTTATTTGTACTGTCTTTTTCTGGTTTTAGGATTAGAATTATGCCAACTTTATAAAACGAGTTTGGAAGTCTTCCTTTTTCTTGAATTTTTTGTAATAGTTAGAGGAGAATGGGTGTTAGTTCTTTGTTGAATGTTCGATAAAACTCTCCCATGAAGCCATCTGGAACTGGGCTTTTGTTTGCTGGGAGAGTCTTAATTACATTTTCAATTTCTTCTGTTGTTATTGGTCTGTTCAAATTTTCTATCCCTTCCTGGTCCAGTTTTGGGAGACTCTGATTTTCTATAAATTAGTCCATTTCGCTTAGATTGTCGAATTTGTTGCCATATAATTGTTCATAGTAGTTGTTAACAATCTTTTGTATTTCGGTGGTGTCAGGTGGTGTCAGTTGTTACTTCTCCTCTTTCATTTCTGAGTTTGTTTTTTGGGGTTCTCTCTCATTGTTTCTTGGACCAGCTAGCTAATGGTCCATCAATCTTGTTTATCTTTTTGATAAACCAGCTCTTCGTTTCAATGATCCTTTGAATTTTTTTTTTTTTTTTTTTTTGTCTCTATGTCATTTATTTCTGCTCTGATCTTTACTATTTCCTTCCTTCTACTTGCTCTGGAGTTTTCTTTTTGTTTGCTCTCTAGTTCTTTAAGTTGTGAGGTTAGATAGTCTGTTAGAGATTATTGTTGTTTTTTGAGGTAGGCCTGTAGTGCTATGAACTTCCCTCTCAGAGCTGCTTTTGCTGCATCCCATAGATTTTGTGTTGTTGTGTGTTCATTTTCTTTGGTTTCCAAGAAGTTTTTAATTTCTTCCTTGATCTGCTCGGTAACCCATTCATTGTTTAGTAACATGCTATTTAGCTTCCATGTATTCAAATGTCTTTGCATGTTCATCTTGCAATTGATTTCTAGTTTCATGCCATTGTGATCTGAGAAGATGCTTGATATGATTTCAGTCTTCTTGAACTTGTAGAGACTTAGTTTGTGTCTTATCATGTGGTCTATCTTTGAGAATGTCCCATTTGCACTTGAGAAGAATGTGAATCCTGTAGTATTGATGTGTAATTCTCTGTAGATATCATTTAAATCTATTTGGTCTAGTACTTCATTTAGAGTCTTTGTTTCCTTGCTAATTTTTTCTAGAGGATCTATCCAGTGATGTCAGCAGGGTGTTGAAGTCCCCTGCTATGATTGTGTTGCTATTGATTTCTCCTTTGAAGTCCTCCAGAATATTTTAAATATATTTTGGTGCTCCTATATTGGGTGCATATATGTTTATCAAGGTTATATCTCCAGGTTGGATAAATCCTTTCAATATTATGTAGTGGCCTTCTTTGTCTCTAGTTATGGCCTTCATTTTGAAATCTATTTTATCAGATATGAGTATTGCTACCCTTTTTTTTTACCTTTCTGTTTGCTTGGAAGATTTTTTTCCATCCCTTCACTTTCAACCTATGTGAGTCTTTTGTTGTGTGGTGGGTCTCTTTCAAACAACATAGAGTTGAGTCATGCTTTCTTATCCAATCAGCTACTCTGTTTCTTTTTATGGGAGCATCCAATTCATTTACATTTAAGGTGATTATTAACATGTACTTATTTATTGCCATTTTTGTTTAGTGTGGTTCTATTTTTCTTCCCATTTCTCTTGCTAATTACAGCAGTCCTTTTAACATTTCTTGCGGCATTGGTTTGGTGCTAATCTATTCCCTTAGCCTTTTTTTTTGTCTGAGAAGCTGTTTATTTGACCTTCTATTTTAAATGATTGTCTTGCTGGGTAGAATAGTCTTGAGTTCAGATTCTTGTTTTTTATGACCTTGAATACCTTATGCCATTCCCTTCTGGCCTGTAGTGTTTTTGTTGAGAAGTCAGCTGAGAGCCTTATGGTGTTTCCTTTGTAGGTAACCTGTTGCTTCTCTCTTGCTGCTTTCAGGTTTCTCTCTTTGTCTTGAATTTTTTGTACTTTGATTACTATGTGTCTTGGTGTGGGCTCGTTTGGGTTCTTTTTACTTGGGGCTCTCTGTGCTTCTTGAACTTGAATACCTTCTTCCTTTACCAAATTAAGGAAGTTTTCTATCACTATTTCTTCAAATATATTCTCCAACCCTTGCTCATTTTCTTTTTCTTTGGGGACTCCTATGATGCGAATGTTATTACATTTCCAGTTGTCCCACACTTCTCTTTAGCAGTTTTACTGTTTTTTATTTTTTTTCCTTTTGGTTTTCTGATTGGTTGATTTTTTCTACCCTGTCTTCTAATTCACTGATCTGGTCCTTAGCTTCCTCTACTCTGCTATTTAGACTTTCCAATGTGTTTTTTATTTGTGATATGTCATTCTTCATATCTTTATGGTGGTTTTTAATTTCCAACTGGTTGATTTTTAACATTTCTATGTCTTTACTCATGGTGCTCATGTCCTTACACATGCTGTTGAGCTTCCTCAAGATCATGGCTCTGAATTCTAGTTCTGTGAACTTGCTTAACTGCACCTCATTTATCTCTTCTTCCGTAGAGGTCCCTTGTTCTTTCATTTGGCTTTTGTTTCTGTTTTTCACCATTTTGGGTATCGCAGTGGGCTTTGGAGTCTGCCAAATTTTTTCTGTGGGTGTTGTTCTGCTGTTTGTGGCTCCCTCTCCTGGGTTTGGATGAGGCAGGGAGGACCCATTTTAAACACCATTGTCAAGTCTTAACTTCCCCGGTTAGAGTTGCTAGCCCAGGGATTGGTAGTTATCCTCTAGCTTTTTTTGCCTGGAGGCTATTAGTAGGGGTCACCTGAAGAACCTTGGTTTCTGAGTTGACTGAAAAACTCCCTCAGGTGCTCAGTGTAAGAGGATTTCTGGAGGGCAGGACAGATGCTGATTGTTAATGGGCCTCAATTAGCATTTCAATGGCCACCAGGTGGGGTTTAAATCTCTGAGGGAGGGGCCACCCCCTCTCCCCAGGGCCCTGGGAGGGAGTAAGATGACCAAAGTCCTGTGTGGCTGCACTCAGTAAAAGCTCTGAGTACCCTCCAAATCCTGAGTGTTCCCACACAGTTCCAGTTCACTCTGCCTTCCATCTGCCGGAGCCCAAGGTGAGTGGCTGCTGCCAATTTAGCCTCTGTCTGGGCTCTGCGCCGTGGAGCCGCTTAAGACTTTAACCTGAGGGCGCTGCTCCCAGCTCAGGGTGGCCGAGACTGTGGCACCAGCTGATGGTGTAGCACCCAGCCCAGGTTGCAGGACCTAGCCGAAGGCGTAGCACCCAGCCGAGGGCGTAGAACCTAGCCAAGGTCGCAGGACCCAGTCAAGGTCGCAGGACCCAGCCAAGGCAGCTGCTGCTCTCAGCCGATGCCACAGGACCCAGCAGAGGGCGTAGCACCTAGCCGAGGTCGCAGGTCCCAGCCGAGGCCACAGGACCCAGCCAAGGGCGCAGCTTCCAGCCAAGTCCCCTGGTCCCAACCCAGGCCGCTGCAGACCTTGGGCTCCCGGCCCCCTCTCGCGTCCTCGCAAGCCTACCAGGATTGAGTCAGTGTCCCTGGTTATGTGGTCCTCCAAGCTGCCTTTCAGTTGCCCCTTCCTGACGATTTGTCTTTATTTTCGTTGTAAATCAAGTTTGGTCCTGGGAGATGGTTTGTGTAGCTTCCATTCACTCCGCCACCATTTTTCTCTCCAATTATACATTTATATTTCAATATACACCCTAGTAAAACAAAGTGAGTAAAGTTTTAAATTTCTGTTTTTCAGGAATGATGAAGCACGTGAACAGGGAGGAGAGCGTTTTTCATTCCATTTTCCCCTTGCCCATCCCATGTGCTGAATACGTAGCTGTCTTGGAGCCGGAGTACACATATCTGAGCATCTGGGGAAGGACAGCTTTCAGTTGGCGGGAGGTGACCCTGCTATGAACTTTTTACCATATCTTCTGCCTTGCAATTACATTTTGCTAAGCCTGGGATGCTGTGCTTTAAAAAAAAAAATCAGGACCAAGTGCTAATATTCTGTCACTTTTGAAACATCATTTCTGGACCTCATTCTTTGCCTAACGCTGCACTTTGGGAGATGACATTGTTAACAGTACAATAACAACAATAAGAAAGTCACTGAAAGCCAATCAGATTCCCACTTTGAGGGAGTGTGGTGTGAGTTGTGAGAAGGGAATTTTACTTGTTACCCTCACAAATTTTAATACATAAGCAAAATGCCAGCCACCGGTGTCTTTCCCTGGATGTTTGCAATTTCTGCTAACTTTAGATACCGTTGCCTGCCTATAATTTTTATTATGACAGAGACAATATAGAGCAGCCATATATATACTTTTTTTTTTTACCCAGAAAATGGTTATATCATAAATTACTGATAAGTACGTCTATGATTATAGAAAGTGTATATAGCATGTTGAACTAACCCCAAATTTTAATCCAAAAGAAATAGCAGTTGGATAGACTTTCTTCAAATACAGCACTCTATGATGCCTGGAAAGGCATGCGTGATCACTTGCCAGGTAAACTCTTCCCTATAGATTGTTTACTCTCTTCTCCTCACAGGTGAAATGGTGTAAGACATGTAAGCATCTGCAGTATTAATACATGTGTGAATGTTAATAGTCTCAAGAGTAATTCTGTACCCCAGCATTACTTTTCTAAGAAAGTATCAAAATGTGCATTTAAGAAAAGCATCTATTTGATTATTAAGATCACATGCTAAAATTATGAGCTCTGAGCAATTTCATCTGCACCCAATTGTTAATCAAAGCTCTTTAATTATAAAAATGTCATTGATATAGTCATATGGGCTGTGGGTTTTATCTTATCAGCTCTTCAGCATTTGAAGTACAGTCTTCTCTCAAGTAAAAATCTGCAAAATAAAAACCATATAAATAGTACAATGAACAGCATTATAATTACTATTGTATTATTATCATTGTTTTAATCCTATGCTGGTGGTTCTGGACATAGAAATCAACAATGGAGATCATTTTTTCCATGCATTATTTAAAATAACATTTTGCCCCCAAAATTTTATTTTATTTTGTCTTCCAGAATAGTTAAGGTCCTGTATACTTGAATCATTTTTTTTCTTTAATAATTCTAAGCTTTAGCCCTGGCCATTTTGGCTCAGTGGTTAGAGCGTCGGCCTGCGGTCCTGAGAGACCCGGGTTCGGTTCCCGCTAAGGGCGCGTACCTCGGCTGCAGTTTGTCCCCGGCCCTGGTCGGTTGTGCGGGTGGCAGCCGCTCGATGTGTTCCTTTCACGTCGATGTTTCTCTCTCTCTCTCTCTGTTACTCTCTCTCCCTCCCACTCTACCTGAACAAAAAATGGAAAAATGTCCTCGGGTGAGGATGATAATAATAATAATAATAATAATAATAATAATAATAATTCTAGGCTTTAGAAGGATGTATGCTTTGCATAAATTTTACTTATAGCAATAGAAAAAGTCACAGACTTTATCATTGCTTCACTGTTTGTTATGTTGCTCAGATAACATCGGCAAATCCTTACTCTAATTTCATTACTGTATAACAAACAAAACAAAAAAATAAAAAAACAGAGAAACAGGGCAGTAGACAGGGATACATATTTTACCCAATTGAGTTAATGCAAGGCGCTAACAAACAAAATGCCAAAGGCTCTTTATCCTGAGCCATGTTTGTTAGTTCAGACAATAAAACATTTTAAGAATGGTGATTTCCATGCAAGAAAGAAATCTGAATACATGTAATTTGCACTATTGTAAAGAAAGGCACATTGCTTAGACCAGTTGTGCCAATGGTTTGTTCATCCTAAAACCTTTGCTTTATGAATGTAATTACTAGGTGTCTTGGTAGTTTTTTTATACTACTTAATCTCTCCTAAGGGTCAATTCAATTAAAAAAAAAACATTTTGGGGGAACTTAACTATATTCAAAGGATTCTAATCCATATGCATTGGAGTTGTGACATCTACTAATATTTAGGATCTCAGGTCACTGACTAGGAAAATGTAGTAAAATCACTTAAATGACCCATAAATATAAATATTGTTTGTGGGTTTTTTTGTTTTGTTTTGTTTTAATCCTCACCCAAAGATATTTTTTTTCACTAACCTTTTTTTAGATAGAGTGGAAGAGAGGGATGGAGAGAGAGAGAGAAACATCAATGTGAGAGAGACACATCAATCAGTTGCCTCCCACACAAGGATCAAACCTACAACCCAGATATGTGTCCTTGACTGGGACTCAAACCTGTGAATTAAACTCATGAATCAAACCCACAAACCCACAAATCAAACCCGTGACCCTTTGATTCGCAGACCAATGCTCTAACCACTGACCCAAACTGACCAGGGTTAAATATTGTGTTTAAAAATTTCAGATCCAATGAACTATACAGAGATCAGCAAACTACAGCAGATGAGCCAAACCCTGGCTGTCCTCTGCCTGCTTTGTAAATAAAGTTTCATTGGAACATGGCCAGGCCTACTCCATACTCATCTATGAATCGGGTAGTTGCAGCAGAGACCATCTAGCCTTAAAAGGTTAAAGTATTTATAATTTGGCTCTTTACAGAAAGTTTGACAATCCTGGAACTAGATTAGATTACAAGGAAATTGTATATACGACTTCCTAGCTTTTCAAAGCTTTCTGATTTCAAGTTCATAATGATTAATGGGAATTGCTGAAAAATTTCAAAATATTCTCAGTTGCCTGAAAGGTTTATTCCATTTAGTTTTAATGCTAGGGCTCTATGAACTAAATACTATGAATGAAATTTTAGTTGCTGTTTGGAATATGAAGCTAATGTTTGTGAATGCACTTAGCACATAGTAGTTTTACCTGAATTTGAATCTAAATCTTGCTTGGTTATATCCACATACATTTGTTTCCTTGGAAAGGTGACTAACACATTGCTGTTACCCAGGACCACTGCCCGGTGATGCACAGGATGGTCTGGGCAGGAGTCACATGGCCTTTAAGAACCGAGTCTCAAGCCATATGATGAACTACGATGGGGATGTAGTGGTGTTCACTCCAAGAGTTCCAATTCACAGAGTGAAAAGTACTCCCAATTATGCCTCAGGGGGTTGATGCCTAAAAGATAAAAGATTCTTAATATGTTCTAAGGATAGTTACAGCCAACAATTACAGAGCCTTTCCTCTGGGATGGAAAACATACAGGCACATAATGCATGACCTGGAATTTTAGCCATTATTGTCATGGTTATCATCATCATGCCGAGCTGAGAGCTCATTGCACTCTACTGAGTCGTGATGTTTGTTCTCTCTCAATTCTCTCACTCTTCTTCCTCAGTTATATCATCCCATCCTTATTTCTCCCTCTCTCTTTTAATTCTGCTGTATAATTCCTGGATAAAACACAACAGGAGAAATAGATTTACTGTGAAATTAATGAAGCATAAAGTTCAGGGCTCTCACTTAAATGGACCCCTTCTGAGACCTTGGAAGGACTCTAGCATTGAGTTGGTTGTGCTCAGTTGCTACCTCTTGAAAATATGGTATTTTAGCTAAAGTCAGTTAAGAATACTGTCGCCTTCTACCCCAAGGTCCCTTTATGATCTGCTCTCAGAGTGGCCTTGGCATTCCCCTCCTTGATTCAAGTAACAGAATGTTGAGTAGGAGATACATTTAACTTAAATTTATTGGGGTATATTTGTGTTGTCTATGTATGTGTAATCAGTTAGTCATCCCAGGATAGGTATGACTCCTAAGAATCCTGTACCATGCACTGTGCCAATCACTGCATATTAGGATTCAGAAGTTGGAGGCCTGAGGTGTAGTTATGAGTCAGACCTACATGGTTGGTAGAGGAGAAACGAGGCTGGAAATGTCCAGAAGCAGGAGCTCCAGGATATTTTTCCAATATAAGATATGTAAAATAGTAAGTTGAAAAACTTAGTTCTAATAAATGTCTAATCAACACAGTTCTCTTTTAGACAGAGATTTTCCAGATTTTATAACATTTCTAAAATGTTATCAAGAGTAGAGTTTCAAAGCTGAAAGGAACTTACTACTTATCTTCATTATATAAATGCAAAAATGACCTTGAAAAATCATTTCAGACTGACAGGTGTCAGAGGGGAGGTGGCTGGGTGAAGGGATTAGCCAAAGGACATATATGCATAACCCATAGACACAGACAACAGTGTGGTGATGGCCAGAGGGAAGTGGGGGGTGGGGGCTGGGTGGAGGAGTGCAAAGGAGAGGATGGGGACATCTGCAATAGTGTAAACAATAAAAATAAATTTAATAAGAACAAAAAGAAAAAATCACTTGAAGAGGTAATCAAACAATGTGCATCCAGAGAGTTGGCAGAAAGAAATGTGTCAGTTATTTTCTATATTCTACTTTTTCCCATTGCGTTTGCTATTTTGTTTGTGTCTTTTTAGTTTTCTCAAAGGCTAAGATATCTGACCTTCTTGAGACCCCCCCCCCCACTTCAGTACCAATGTGTTTTATTGAAGATTGAGATTGGTAACCACAACCAGAGAACAGGTCTTTGAAGAGGTTTTAAAACTAATGTTGCTGTCTTTGATTTGAATCTGATTAAAATGTTCAGTGTTTTTATGCATGAAGTCCAATTAAAATGGAAACAAAATAATTATATTTGTTCCCTTGAATTTACCTTAGTGAATTCCATTCCTAGCCACTGTTTCAAACTGTGATACCTACTTTCAGTAGGGAGATACTCTCTAGGAGCACTGATTGTGAATGTATGATACTATTCATGTTCAAAACCTCAGTGTCCCATAAACATTTTCCTAAAATGAATCAGAACAGAATCATGTTTACTGCTCCATAGGAGACGTAAGGCTAGATCATCACTAACTGGAAAACTTCATGGTCCGAATTCCCATGTCTTTGCTTTTTCTCTTTCTTCTCCTTTAGATGTTGGCCTAAAAAGGTATGGCTCATTCTTAAATGCGATTTCAGCTCAGCAACGGACATAAACTTGGAACTTTGAAAATTATTGTTGTTAGTTCTGATGATAAAAACCTCTGGAATGCTGACAGACTGCTAGGTGCAAATCCGTTTCAAGACTGTCTTGACTGAGTTTGTTTTAAGAAGGTGCAGTGCTGCATGTGAAATGTAGGACTGTGGGATCCCAATAATCCAACTTACATCAAAACTAAACAAGTCATTTCCCATGGTTTCCAGAAAATACTAGTAATAATAGTCTGTCTAGGGAACATTATCTATAGCAAAGTGTGGGAAAAATTCTTCTACGACTACATTAGCATGCAAGTATAAATCCTTCAAGGTGGAGATTCTGCTGACTCTCAGTCCATAGTTTTTAATTATTATTATTATTATTATTTTTGAGAATCTAATATACCAATTTGAGATATGCGTTTACTAATAAGAAATTTCAAGCTTCATAAATTCTGGACTGCAACTTTCCAACCCTTCTTACTGTTGCATTAATTAATGCAAACTGATACGGTGAGCTAAACAGGGCTGTACGGGCAGGTGCATAAGGCACAGTGTGCTCACTATCTTTTCCGTAATGGAACAGCTGAATGTAGAAACTCAGAAAGTGGGAAGTTATAAATATCTCCTTTACCATCTCTTGCAAACAGATTAATGACTTAGTGACAGAAAGGAGAGTAACCGAGGTTAGAGAAATCATCTTCCTATTAAAAAGAAATGTGATGTCCACTTTGGACTTGCCTTCTCAAAATTATCCTAAGATGTGTGGGCAGGATGCAGAACAGAATAATGAGAATCATTAGCAGGGAAAATCTGGCGTGCTTTGCTGTGGGAAGCTTGTACATAATTATGTCCTAACACTCGTATAAACTGATAGTTGCATTTTACTTTGGCTGAAAGGATAGAAGTGGAATGAGGGCTTTAGTGTATGCAACCTGAAGATGTTTTTGCTTGATAAGAATAAAGACTAGTTTAACTGCACATATGCAAAACCTGTGACAATGTAATATTTGGTAACTGTTTTTAGGGTTGCATTCCTGATACGTAGAGACTGAGTGGAGTCAGACTAGAAACACAATACAATTTGTAGAACACAACACTAAGTATTTAAGTCTTTGCATGTTTTCTGATACTGTTTCTTTTACTCAGTACTTTCTGGGTTTGTTACAACAAATTCGGGTGTTATAATGTGTCAAGGTCATGATTGATTGTGTCTAAACATTTTGCAGCTGGATGACATTGTTTTCATTGCCCCTGTCACCCTTGAGTCAGAAACATCAGGGAACATCAGGTTCCTAGCCATTGATAGAGGCAGAGCCTTCCTATTAACATCTCAGTGCCAGTGTAGCTTCAGGTTTACAGAGAAATCCCAGAAACCATGAGACCCTAAGTCTTATGTGAAATCAGTTAACATGATCGACAGTTCTGATTTGTCATTGTATTTTCCAGTAGACATTTAATTTCATTCAGTCCTAGTCACTGCTAATTTTGTAAATACCAGCTCTGTATGGGCATTGTGCTAAGAGAATAAAACAATGCTTTTGACTGGACCTGTGTATGCCATGATGCTATCTTATTTTAAATGATGGTTTAGGTAGATTAGGTCACGTGGAGAGGACAGTGATTCCCATAAGGTAAACTATTTCTCAGTGGAAAACCATTTAGTGAGGAATCACTGAAGACTATGGTAAATGAATATAAAAATTTCAAATCTGTACATTAAGACAAAAAAAAAAAAAAATATTGCCAGAGGCAGTTTGCAAAGAAATTACATCTGGGTGCAGTGAAGAGAATCCTAAGAGGAAAAAGTTCATTCAATGAGTGAGCTCTTTAGGGGAACTATTGTTTGATTAAGAAAGCTATTTATTTAAATAGAGCATGCAATAGGACTAGTTTAATCCAGGCCCTGAAGGCTATTTTAATGGTTCTGAGAATTGCTTCTACAAAACATATCTGATTTTTTGATCACTGCAAATTCAATCACAGAGGACAAACCATTTCACTGTATGTCATGTTGAGCTTCTGGTCAAGTTGAGAGGTTACATATGAGAGAAGTTAAGACTATAAGGTTTAGACTTAATTCCAGGTAGCCTTCCCTTTGTATTCCTTCCAGAAGATGTTAGGAGAGCCTAACCTACTGAGGAAATCAAGCATCTCAGAAGCGATGGGAAAATAATACATACTGGATTTAAATGAGACCAGCTGAGAAATCCACATCAATAAGGAAAGAAAAAAATAAAATCAGGCATCTACCTAAGATCTAGATGGTACCTTTGATGTAAACTTGATTATCTGGATTGATGGACTAACGTACAAATACATTAGTCAGTCCAGTTCCAACAAACTTAAAGTTATTGGAAATTATATTTTAGTCACAAGAACTTAGAGGGAATTTTTAGAGCTAAAAGAAAAATGAAAGATTACACAATATTCCAAAAGAATATTGGATATCCACAGTATTTAAAATGTCCAAATTGATAATATATGGGACCTATATTCAGCTCATGTGCCTGATGATAACTGTTCTGATTGTTTATGGTCTCTGCCCTTTTTACTTGGTTTCCATTCTATATTAGTTGTTAGCAGGTTTTAATGTCATCCTGGTAATGATAAATACCATTTGTTTTTAAAACTGACCACTTGAACATTTATTTAATGTAAAAAAAATTTACTGGAAAGATAAACACTATGTTTTTTAAAATTAATTAACTAATAAATTAATTTATTTAAATTAATTAACTAATTTACTTATTTATTTATTACCATTTACCAGTCACATCTCAGGAGGGAGACTGGATTGTGGATTAGGAAAAACCATGTTGGCTATAGATACTTTCCTATTGCTTTGACTATTTGAAACAAGAATGTTCATCCATATATATTAGATTAACTAAAAATTAAAATATGTTTTATACAACAAAATCTATGAATACTAAGAAATATGCAGGATTATAAACTTTAGAAATTAACTCTAGATGTTAAATACTTTATGGGTTATTTTTCCATAGGGGAGAGATGAACAAAATCTTCAAACATTAGGCATATGACTCTCATTTATGTCTTATGTGAACCAGTGAAAGTAGACAAAGCTTGTTTCCAAAAGGAAACTCATGATTCCTTATATATATTAGTGTGAGGAGACAGTGGCCCCCTTGGTAAGATTTATGAAAGTAATTGCTCATGCATCTTTTACATACCATAGTAAAAGCAAACTACCGATTACAATTGTTTTATATAACTCACAATGAAGAATGAGGTAGGACCCTTGGACTTTTTTAAAGTGTGCAAATAAAGTTTAAAGAAATGAGCATGTGATTAAAACTTTTTTTCAAATTCCCCGAGAACCCACATCAGTGACAATTGACACCCCAGACTCCTTAAAGATAAGACCAAAGCACAGATACGTCGATTTTAGAAAATGAATATTTGTGCTTGATTTGGGGTAATTTTCAAATAACAAAATCGAAATTGTTTTCTTAGTAATTGATAGGTTGGTACCTTGTAAGGACTTAGGCTGTTTTACAATACACCCAGACAGCAGACAGAAACACAGTCATTCCCTTTATCTGAACATGCCAGTGTGGGGTCCAAAGGTGTGCAATAACTTTTACAATGTGTTTGTGAAGCTCAATGCTGTCATGCAGTATGTAACCTTTTGGGATAGGTCTTTTACACTCAGTATAATTTTCTGCTTTTTGTTTTCGGCCTAAATACTTTTTGCCTAAGCCTCAAATATCCTCATTTATTAATTAATTTATTTTTAAAGTGCTATAGCTTTATATTTTATATTTAAGATTGTGATCTGTTTTGTGTCC
This sequence comes from Molossus molossus, assembly GCF_014108415.1. Classification (NCBI taxonomy): domain Eukaryota; kingdom Metazoa; phylum Chordata; class Mammalia; order Chiroptera; family Molossidae; genus Molossus; species Molossus molossus. The sequence goes on from NW_023425344.1 coordinate 20,023,384, forward strand.
ATATTTTATAAGGTGTAAGAAAATGTACTTTTGCTAAGAAAATGCACCTTTGCTAAAAATCAGTTGGCATATTTGTTTGAGTCTATTTTGGGGTTCTCTGTTCTCTTCCAGTGATCTGTGCATCTATCCATCTGCCTTTATCACACACGTTTCTTTTTATTTTTTTAACTTATTTTTATTGTTGAAAGTATTACAGATGTTCTCTGATTGACCCCCTCCACCATATTCTGCTTAGCTCCCCCAGCCTTCACCCAAATATTGCCTGTGTCCACGGGTTATGGATACATGCATGTAAGTTCTTCCTGTTCCCCCATCTGCCTTCATCAGTCTGTTTCATGCTTCCTTATCTCTGGATCTGTTTTGTTTGTCTGTTTATTTTGTTCATTAGATTCCATATATAAGTGAGATCATGTGATACTTGTGTTCTCTGACTGGTTTATTTCACTTAACATAATACTCTTCTGGTGCCTCCATGCTGTCTCAAAGGGTAAGAGATCCTTTTTTTTACAGCTACATAGTATTCCATTGTGTAGATGTACCACAGCCTTTTATGCACTCATCTACTGATGGGTACTTGGGCTGTATAATAATAGTTGAAATCATGTACATTGTGTCCTCCTATTAAAAAAAAAATTGTTTAAACTATTTTTTGCTTTTTCATATGAATTTTAGAATAATCATGTCTATATTGGCCAAACAATAGTGATAGGAATTTAGTAGGAATTTAGTTAAATCTATATATAAATTTCAGGAGAATTGACATTTTTAATATATTAGGTCTTCCTATCCATGAACATGCTATGCCTCTCCATTTACTTATGACTTTTATTTCTTTCATTAATGCTTCATAGTTTTTAACACATAAATCCTGTATATATTTTGTTGGATTCCCACCTAAGTATTTAATTTTTTGAGGCAATTATGTATAGTATTACATTTAAAAATTTGTTGTATAGATTCTTATTGCCAATATATAAAAATACAATTGACTTCTGCATTTTTATCTTGTGGCACACAAACTTCCAGAACTCATTAGTTCTACAAGATTTTTATAGTTTCCTAGGGAATGTCTGTATAGACAATTATTCCACCTGCATATAAGGACTCTTGTTTCTCCCTTCATTACATTCATATCTTCTACTTTCTTTCTTTGTCTCACTGAGCTGGACAGAACAATACTGACCTTCCCTCATTTCTGTTTCGCTGGCCTCATTCTCCCTCTCCTGTCGCTGGGACTCCTACCAAGGAAGCCCTCGTCTCAGATTCTGATTGCCAGTGGCAACCGAGTCTAAGACATGCATTTTACAGGAGAAAAAAAAAATCACATCCATATTGTGTTTTACCTATAGAAAGTGGTATATGAGTTAAAGCACACATCACTTCAGCTAACTTGGAACTCCCTGGTTATTTAAACCCTACCTGATATCAGAACAAAAATCCTCACCTAGAACATAAAATAACAGTAAAGCATTTTACAAATGTTGGACAGTTCACTCTTTAGATAGGAAGGCAGGAATTAAATACGTAAGTGCAGTAAATATATAGAACAATAACGTCAAGTTTTGTAGGTTCAAATTCAGAAGAGTAATGAGGATGGAATTTAATTTTTTAAATAAATTCAGGAAAGCTACAGAGAAGGAGGAATTACATAAATCTTTACAAAAGAAGAGATCAGATAAAGATAACAAATAATATCATATGTTAGTATAGTACTGGAACATATAGGTATAATATGAATTTCAATATTTAGCTTTCTTATTAGACTTGCTAGGGCACAGTGAGAATATTAAAATCTCTATACTGAGAAACTGAGGAACTCTATATTGGTGTTAATACTGATAGGTATTTAAGCAAGACATGCTTAAAACATGTTTTTTTTTAAACGAAGCATTGTGGAGGTAAATTTTGGTCTTTTTAAAATAATTATTGTTAAATCAAATAATTGTTCTAGTAATTGCAATTGGAGAACTTGTCAGAGCTCTAAGCTATTCTGTGAGGGTAGAATGGGTAAAAAATTTTAATTTGTAAAAATCCTATGCTTGAGGCACAGTGCTACTTTTTAAAGAGATAATTGTAGAAAGGCAATAACATTTCTAAGATGCTTTCCCCCACAATTGTCCCTTCACCCAGGTTTTATTCCAGATGAAAATACTAAGGAGATGAGCTGTCAAAGCTTCAGAGAAACAATATCCAATTCTGAAGCATTGTCTTGGTGTGTGTACTTACATTGCTAATTTCCCGAAGTACAAAACTATTTTCTTATCTTTTATATATGACAGAAATATAAATGCCTTTCCTTTTTATCTTTTAAAATAAGATTTAAAAATAAAAGTTTTCCAGGACATTAGAAATAATTGTGTGAGTATGATTTTTTCTATGAGTATTCACTGTTATTATAATAGGGCATATTGGAGAGAACTGATTTTTATGAGAATAGAAATGAGAGGAAGTAACAATTTTAGAAACTATGTATAAAAGGGAGGGGGAAAAAAGCCAAAAGAAAAAGGTGATGCAAGGTTATTTCTGCATCCCTATGTTATCTACTTATCCCATAATTTTCTTCTTTTTTACTGTTAATCAAAAGGGTTTACAAAAGAAGCATAATGCTAACAAATGCAAGCCAGAGACCCCAAAGTCCAATTCCTGCTCTGCTCCCAACTTGTTTTGAGACTTTGGTCCGTCATTCAATCCCACATGGTATCAGCTGTGCCCTCTGTGTGGTGAGCATAGTTGTTGCATTAGCTGATTATGCAGTTCTGTTCCCTGTGAATAACACACGGTTTATACATTTTGATTACTTTGAGTTAATAAAAATTTTTAGCCAAAGTCATCGGGTTGCAAATTAATCTCCTGGAGGAGAAAATAGGTACCTAACAAAAATGTATAAATATCTGGTATTCAAATCAACATACCCAGACACTCCATCTTTCATATTCAAAGTTGGCAATCATTGTTTCTCTCGATCATCTTAAGGAACATATTCGTGAAAAATCATGCTTTAAACTGGAGGTGTTGAATGGCTCCTAATTCCTAATGTAGTGTGTACCAGCTTAGACAGGAGAGACACACTTACAGGTAGAGAATTGCAAATATGGAGAATCTTCTAAACAAGCATGTGGTATCCCCAGAGCAACACCAGGGGGAACTGGGAGTTTGGTCCCTAGTAGGTGTTGGGCCCAAGTAGGTCTGGGTCTGTGAGTTAACTCCATCTTTCTTTTCTGTACTACGTTATTTCCCTTTTTGCAAGTAATGGATCACTTGTTTTGTTTAATCTACTAAGGCATTTGTTAATTTTATCTCATTGAACCTAGAGGCTCTGGAATATCTATGAATTTTTTTTCAAACTCAAATTTAAGGAATTAGCTCACACCATTGATTTTTGAACTCTAGCCACATAGCTGCCAAGACAAGTACACACAAGATCCAAACCTTTCAGAGGTGAGAAACTTTGTGCCTTTAAATGCATCCTATAATTACCCTTTGTCACAGGATTCAGGTTGCCACATCTAACTTCCATAAATATAGGGATTAACATAATTTCATATTTTGCTATTGGTAAATGTCAAAGATTTATGCACAAGAGCATATATTATACAATGAGACTCAAAAACCCATTTCTACAACGTGAAGAGGAAAACTGCCACTTTAAAAATATTTTCAGTCTTTTTGTTATTTATCACATAACTATAACCTTATGCATAGTACTGTGTTCTCGGGAGGTGTTCCAGTCAGGAACATTTTGACACTTAAGGCGTATCTACATACATAAGTGCCATTCAAACACTCAAAGGGAGATTTTTATTAAAGCTTTGCTATGTAGAAATTAGCCATATTAAGGATTAGAAACTTTATTAGAAACTTTATTTTTTAATTTAAGCTCATGAATCATTTAGCTCTCATGCTGAATAAATTCTATCATAATCTCCTTTAGATATGCAGCCACCTTTGACTACTTCCCAGATGGTTAACAAATATATATTTTTTAAATAAACTATTCATCACAAATAGTAATATAAAGAAACATAGGTACCCACAATCAAACTTACCAGACAAAACACTGTTGATACTTAGAATCCTAATTTATACTTTACTTATCATATTTTCTTTTATACTTCTCAGAGATGACACTGCCTTTAATTCTGTTTTTATTATTCCTTGATTTTTTTCTTTTTTTTAAATAATTTATTTTTGTTACAGATGTTTCCCCTTTTCCCTCGTAGACACCCTCCCTATCCCACCCCCCACCAAGCATTCCCTTGATTTTTAAAAAGTTTTTGTTATTGTCTATCTAGTCCTTAAGATTATGCTGCTCAGTTTCATTTGGTTTAAATCTTTATTTAAATGATATCATGCTAAGGCAGTCTTCTATAACTTGTGTTTTTCCCATTCAAACTTACTTTTGTGAGTTCACCTACTTGATTCATATAGCTAAATTAATTTCAATTTAATTGTTGAATATGTACTATATTTATCCATTATCTGGTTGATATAGTTGACCCACTTTAAGATTTTTCTTATTAAAAACAGTTCACTATAAATATTCCTATATGTATTTCCCTAAACATTTTGACCGATCAATAATTATCCGGACTCATTAAAATTATATAAATTGGTCATATAAATTGAATATAAATTTATATTAACCTTTTAGAACAAAATCACAGGAGAAAATCTGCGCAACTTGGGGGCAAGCAATTATTACCTAGAGTAAAAGAGAGCAAGAACATGCAAGAAAAAAATAACAAATTGGGTGTCATTAAAATTAACTCAATTAATTTTACTTTTGCTTATAAAAACATATCGCTGAAAAAATAGTGATGGTAAGCCACAGTCAGGGAGAAAGTATTCATAACATACACAGTGAAGAACTTGCATTCAGAAGGCATACTTCAATAGAAAGACATGCAATGCAGTAAAAACAAGCAAAATGTTTTCTCAGACACTTCATAGAGGAAGAGTACAAATAACCAATGAAAACAAAAACAGATAATCAAAGTCATTGGTCATCAAGGGAATGCAATGTGATCTACAGTGAGCTACTATGATATGTCTCTTAAATTAGTTACAATTTAGCCCTGGCCGGTTTGGCTCAGTGGTTGGAGCATCCGCCTGTGGACCAGAGAGTCCAGGGTTCAGTTCCCACTAAGGGCACGTACCAAAAAAAAAATTAGTTACAATTTAAATGATTTAACAAACCTAGTGTTCGGGACAGTAAGATCTCTCACACACTGCTGACAGGAGGGCAAAGTGAAGCAACCACACTGGAAAAGATTTAGCAGTTTCTCAAAACTTGAACATATCCTACCATATGTCTAGACAAGTGACTCCTTGATGTTTAGTCAAGAGAAACAATAGTATATATCGATGCAAAACAAAGACTATCCAAAAATGTTTATGCAGTTTTATTGCAATATTTTAAAACTATACATTCAACCATCAACAGACTAGTGTATTTTTACAGTGGAATGATTGATATTCAGCCATTGAAAATTAACAATTAATACACAGCAGAGATGAGGCTCAACATAATTATGCTGAGGAAAAGAAGCCAAAAGAAAAAGAAGGCTATATACTATATGAATCATTTACATAAAATTAGAGTAAAAGGAAACCACTTTAGAATGACCAAATGCAAATGAGTCACCGCCTGCTGACAGAGACAGAGGAAGGGACACATTTAGAAAAAGGCACAAAGAACTTTTTGGGGGTGATGAAAATACTTGATATCTTCACAAGCATACACATATTACAAAACTGATCACATGGCACAATTTGAATATCTGCTGTATTTCAATTATATTTCAAACGTTCATTTAAAAAGATAATAATCTGACACCCATGGGAATGACAAGAGTATTTTCAGAGCAGTGAATTGTGAAGAAAACGTTTGTTTTTTTTTTGTATTGTACCAGATTCATACTTTTATTCTACAACTAAAATATATCGTACCCTGTAACCCTAAATTATATTTGTGCATTTTTTTTTTGTTAATCCTTACCTGAGGATATTTTTCCTTTGCTTTTTTAAGAGAAAGTGGTAGGAAGGGAGGGAGGGAGGGAGAGAAAGAGAGAAAAGAGAGAAATATCGATGTGAGAGAGACATTGATTGATTGCCTCCTGCACAGAAACTTGCAACCTAGGCACGTGCCCTTGACCGGAATCAAAACTGTGACCCTTCCTCGGTTCATGGGAAGACACTCTAATTGCTAAGCCAAACCAACCAGGGCTATGTGTGTATTTTTATATGTCTCACTCATATTTTCTTTGTACAACTAGCTGATAACAGGTAATTTAACTTAATAACATATTAACTTTTCACTTAGTAATTACTTATTAAGCACATACTTTATACCAGTCAGTATTCTAAGCAGGGGAATACAGCAAAAAATATCATTTCATTGTAAAAAAAAAAAAAAGACACAAAATCAATAAGGACATTTCAAATTAAATATGTGATGTAGAATAATAGGCACAGTTGCTGAATCTGTGGATGAAGGAGGGAGTGATTGGGTAAATAAACATTTCTCTTGCAAATCCAAACTTACCTTATATTTATCTATGCTGTAGAATTGCTTTTAACTTAAAGTAATAGCAGACCTAACAGTACTCAAAGAAAGTATTTACTTTTGTCATAAAATATAAATATCAACATGAGGCAATTGCTGCCCCTGTTCCAGCTACTCGGTGTTCTGTTATTGTTTTATTTGCATTTACTTTGTTCTCATTCTTATTACCTCCTTGTTACGATATGGCTGCTGCACTATCAGGCATTTAGAGTGAGGCTTAAAAGTATTATCACTATGTAGTTCTCCTCCCTCTTTCTCAACTCCGAAACAACTGGATATATGGACACATAAATCAGGCAACAGTTAAATATGTCATCTTTGTTTCTGATAATGCTCACTTGATGACAAGTCTTGGCACTACGGCCAAATTAATTCTCCAAAATACACTTGTTTAATCAGTTTTGAAGACTGCCCTTCCGAGGGGTGTTTGGGATACTATGGGATAGTTGCCATCTGAATGGGCAGAGAGCACCTGTGCCCTCAGGATGAATTCACGAAGGGCAGGATGCGGATGGAAACTGTCCACACTGACTGTAGACCAAGAACCTTTTCTGTGCTGTGTAGAACAGAAGGTGAGGGTGGATATGTACTTTATTTCTGAGTGGATTTCTTGTCTTTTTAACTGCTTTGTCAAAGAGTATTAATATAATGCGGGGAAAAAAAGCAGAAATAGCTAGACCTAGGCATGAAATGGAAGTCAACAATCAAAACATAGACTCTGAAGTGAAATAAAGAGGTTTTGTGACCTTAAGCGTGTTGCAAGCCTCTCTATAATATTCTCTGAATTGAGGTTACATTCAAAGGAGGTACTATGTGTGCATGCATTATCTATACCTATATCTAAATCTAAATCTACGCCTACATCTTTATCCATTTATGTATCTCTATTAAAGAGCAGATCTCAAGTATTTGTGTATTGCTTTGTGAGTAAGCAGTCTTGTTTTTTTTCTGTGACTGGCAAAGGCTAACCCTCAAAACCAAACCAATTGTCTTGGAAATATTGAATCTAATTCAAAGTAGTATAAAGTGGAAAGAGACTGGAAAAATAAAAATATTTAAAGGCAGGTGATTGATGTTGTTTTTAAACAAACTACATCAAGGTATATTGAGATTTGACAAAAAATCGTTTTACATCCATTTTTTATCTATCATTTAAAAGAAGAAAATCATTTGTCCTAAAGAATGCTGCACTTCTAAACAAAACTTTTAAATAAGATAATTATCTTTTATTAAAATTTAAATAAACTACTACCCATGATCTAGCCTGAAATAAAACAAACAAACAAAAAAAGAGGCAGAGAACATATCCATCTCCTCTTGTTTTATACTCACTCTGTCCTCTTCTCTCCACTGTACCTAGACTGGTTTGAGATCTGGTGTTTAAGTTCTGTTATTGTATGCCTAAAACATAAAAACACATCCAAAAAATTAAAGATGATAAACTAGTATGTAATGATGGATACGAAGTTTTCTAAAAAAAAAAAAAAAAAGCATGTGTAACGAGTTGAATGTGCTGAGAAGGGACCGGTTCTGAGACCTCCTCCTGCCCTTCCTCGGGATGATAACACTTACACACATCAAGAGACCCGGTGCGGGGCTATCCAAGCATATCAACTTCAACTCTGCACTAACGAATTGGGGAAATGGCCAGTGGATGAGTCTGTGCTGAAAATGTGACATGCACCTCTCACAGACACCAGAGAGATGTTACTGGACAGCCCCCCGAATAAGAGGGAGCAGGCTGTCCCCAAACTTGATTCTTGTTTTCTCATATGAAAGAATTGATATAAAAGACTCTAGATAATATTTGCATTGTGTTCAGTGAATTTATTAAAACGTTAATGCAAGTAAATTTATGGAAACATTAGAGCATGCACATTTATTAATGAAACAAAGCAAGCAGACCTATACATCTGGCTGATGAAGTACAGACGGGCTCTCAGAATCTGAAGAGCAAGTAGGGCGGCGCTTTCTGCCTTATATACCCTTCTGTCTATAAGTGTTTTAAAGGTTCCTTGGCTAGATATCCTGGTACAGATTAACTCTAAAAGTCTCCCCTTTTTCTTTGTCATGGATTTACCACAATTTATGGGAAGAACCTGGCTTTTTTTGTTTATACTCCTCTTCTCTCCTCCTCCCTGCTGTCCTAACAACTTGAGGATGATTTGCACTGAGTGGTCTCTGATTCCTCCTCCTCTCCTGCTTTCTTCTGTGAGAAGCAGAGGTTTTTAACCTTGTTCTCAAGATGAGGCCCTGCTACAAAATGGCCTGCAAAGCTTTTTGGCTTTGTTCAACTTTTCTGCCTCAGTTTCCCTATTCCTCTGATCCCAGAATTGTCCTAGCTTTTCATTGTCCTACAAGTCCATGTATCCACCAGGTGATATGAATCAGACTAATGGGAACCTCATGTGTTATGTTATACCCTTAAGTTGCCACTCAGTGGAGGACTAGAGAGAAGCTTTGAGTCTCTCAAGTATCAGACTTTGTGTCAAATAGCCCTCAAAATATCTGGGCAGTCCCTCTTTCATAGTGTATCATTGCCAGAGGAAATCACCACAGGTCTTTTTGTAGAAGAAACTGGCAGGTTTTTTATTTTTGTTTTTGTTGTTCCCTTTTATGAACATAGCTACTTTTCAGTCATATGATTCTGGATCAAAAAATGGACTAAGTTCTGAAAACTTAGCAAGAGATTCTGACTTCTTTTTATTAGGGTGGCCTCCCTGACTCCTAATCTCACATTTTTGCTTTTTATTCCTTTATTTCTCTTCCTTCCTTCCTTTCTCCCTTCCTCATTTTCTTCCTTCCTTCATTCCTTCCTATTTCCTTCCTTCCTTCCTTCCTTCCTCCCTCTCTTTCTCTCTCCTTCCCTCTCTTTCTTTCTTTCTTTCTTTCTTTCTTTCTTTCTTTCTTTCTTTCTTTCTTTCTTTCTTTCTTTCTTTCTTTCTTTATCTTTTTGATGTAGATGTTAAGCAGCAACTTTATTGCTTGTCCTCTATGCTGTCACTAGGAATGATATCTCCTCACCCCTCTGTGAGTCAAGCCTCCTGATCTTACTGGGTGTGGCCTCTGGCTTCCAGAGGTGAAGTGCTGTCATCAGGCCTCTAGTACTTCAAAGGTATATCCTTTCCACGGATATTAAAAATCCTAGCTCTGTAACAACCTCTCCTGTAATTGGCTATAAGCACGAGGTCATACACGATTGACAAAGACTTTAGCTAATACTAGATTAAAAACTTGCCACAAGAGTTACCAAAAACTAGCTCACTAGTAATAACTCATGATAGTGTCATGTATATATATTTCAAAATGTTTTATTTCCCAAAACTTTTGGTTGCCAAATCACAACTACTTATACTTTAAAAAAAATTTAATAAAAACATTGGTCATATAGGAGAAATCTCTTATAATATTAAAAGTTCTCACAGAAGTGAGTTAGGTCAGACTATTTGGAACAAATGTGATTAACATGAAAGTATGTATAGGGATGGGCAAGACTAGGTTTATGTTTGTGAATACACAAAATTCAGAGTTTATTCTTGTATTATAATTTATTTATTATGTATTTGTATTACAATTGTAAACCTATGTTTGCCCACCCCTGTCAAGTTGTATAAAGATGGATATTTTGTATTGTGAGAATTTTATATTTAAATTAGAAAAAGTAAAGTTACCACATTAAACCTATGATTTTATGGATATTAAATATATACTAATGTAAATTTAGCTAAACATATTATAAAAACATATACCAATATATAACTAGAAGTTGGTAAAATTGGAAAAAAAAAACAATAATTTTAAAAATCTAAGGTAAGTAATAATATAGGTACAAAGAAATACTTGCTAAACACATGATTAACTTACGATTCAGTATTTCTATGTCTGGTTCTATATCACCTCCCTTAAAAGAAGATTATTTATTTCACCAAAGACATACCCTAAAAATGTTGTTGGCAGCCTTATACATAATAACCCCAAACTGAAAATAACTTAAATGTGTTATGTACACATGAGATACAACAGCACAATAAAAAAGAACAAACTATTGTATTATTGTATTTATTAGAGTATGGGTGATTTTCATAGACATATTGTTGGAAAAAAGAAGCCAGACACAAAAGAGCACATACTGAATTATTCCATTTACTTCAAGTTCAAAGGAAGCAAAAATAAAATACGGTGTCAGAATTTATGGGAGTGATAAGAAATATGGATGGACTCAGTGGGGAAACCAGGGAGCCCACGGGGGGCTGGAAATCAGATAGGTCCATGCATATTAAACACTCATTGAACTGTGCATTTGAGCATTTTTACTGTATAGAATTGTACTTCATAAAAAATTAAACAGAAAGCTATGATGATGATGATGATGATGATGATCATAACAGAACAGTTGGCCAATTTGGGAGAAAAGGAACAATTCCATCTACATTCTCATTTGATGAGTAATAAAACTAAGAATCAAAGAACAAGTGGGTTGTCTAAGTGTCTGCCATAATTTAGGGCAAGAATATAAAGTTCATGACTCCTTATTCTCTATCTGAGTTTTCCGTGATACGTGCTTTCCTTTAGTCATTTTGTACCACATATTTAGACTCAGCGAAAACAATAGAATAGAGTCACAAACAACCTGGCTTTTGGTATTGGCTATAAAAAGAAAGATGGAAAATGTCAGATTTTGTGTCTTACTTCACTGAACAAGAACAACAAAGCACAATAAGTCTTGCATTTTGATTGCTGAGTTTGTCCATTTGAAAGTGTACTGGTCAGTGATGAATTGCACACATGTTAAATGAAAGAAGTATTTTAGGGAGGCCAAAAATATGGAAGCCCTGAAATGTGCCCCCTGGAAAACAGGGAGGAATTAATTGCTTTTTTTGTTGCGGTGTTATATTTGGCTGAACTAAGTTAACCTCAGTCTTCTTGGATTTGCATCAATGCTGTTTCAACTGTTCTGCTCTAAAAATTCAGATTTGCTGTTTTATAAGAGCAAGCTCCTATTTAAACATAATTAGAGAATGTGCTGGAAACAGCCTCGAGCACTAAAAGTCCAGCATGTCATAAATGTCCAGCATCAAAGAAATTCAACAAGGCAGTTACTCTGATGTGCTACCTAATAGGAAGAAAATTGGCAAACAGAAATAATTTTGGTGACCTCCAGAGACAAAGAAAGAACGCAGAAAAAATACTGAGCATATTGCATTCACCTTCTCTTCACATTTAACAGAAGGACGCTGAACATTTAGAAGCGCTAAGATCACTTCATAGTTAATTTAACACCTTGATAATATACTTCTCCTTTCAAATCATAGTTTGTCACCCCTTTACAACCTGCTTTCCTAAGATAATCAATTAGGTTGGCAATGGCAACAGATGTTAAGCTTGGAGTTTCTTTCATATGGACTTCTAAAGTCTCCAAAAATCTTAAATAATTTTTATTTTAATTTTAAATCTAACAAGACACAGATGTGGTTTGATACAGACGTAATTTATTTAGAGAGTCTGCTTTGTCATATCGAAAATAAAAGTTTGTCATCATTTGACTTTGAAGGCAAATGACAACAGACTTGAACAGTTGGAAGAGAAGGTTAAGTATTCCCAGAAAATTCTTCCAAGCACGGTGTATATGCGCTATCACGCTTGAATTGTACTGACCTTTCTCAAGGCTAAATACCCCATTGTAAATATGATTCCTTATTAGCTTAATTCTTAGACTTATTGACCTCTGTTGTAATGCACTTAGCACTTTACAATTACCATGTATAGGAGAAAAAGACGCAGGATTCTCAATTATGTAGGGAACACTTTTGGGATGTATCTCCCTCGTGGTCTCCACTGCAGGGACCTTTTTACATATTAACCTTCACTGTGCTATCCAGAGAGGCATCTTGTCAAAGTCTTTATCTCTCTCTTATATCTATATTCATTAAAACTTTGATTAATAGGAAGTTAAGATCCAAAAACCTCAATTAGCTATTTTTTTCCCTGTGTTCCACTTTTAAGAGAGAAAAGTAATTTGTTACAAGAAAAGAAAAGATAATTTCAGGGAATTATTATAAAACCTTAATTTTCATTCTCTTTTTTCAAACCAGTGAGTCTTTCTGTTTCCCTATAAACCTCCTGTTTTTCAGTCACGGTCCAGATCTGGTCCTGACCTTTGGGCACCCACGCTGCCCAGGGCACCCCTTGCCCTCTGCCCTCCTCTGTGGGCAGCTACCCGCTCTGGTTTGCGCTTCCTGGATTCTGGGCTTGAGTCATAGCTAGTGTCACCGTGATCCCACAACTGAAGTGTACAAATAATCAGCTTTCCAAGTGGTTTCCGAAAAACTCTTTGTTTTTAACCCCTTCTCCCAGACAGAGGCACAAAATCCCCATCGTTTTTTTTTGCAAGTCCTTGGCAGGTAACTCACAAACTACTTCAAAATGCGGTGTCTGTTTACGGTGGGCTTCAAACAACACTTCTATTTCAGGGTCTTTTACATTTACATAGCTCTTTGAAGTAGTCAAAACATTATCACTTTTTAAATCTTATAACAATGTCTATACAATAACTCAGACTCACTGCGAAGAAGCAACTACTGAAAACAATTTGCCCCCAAAATTTTCAGCATCTGCCAATTATGCTGAATCACTCTAAAATGACTTCCATGAGTTTACATTATTTAAAGAGAAGAGACCAAACGTTTCTGAAAAAAAAGAAACATTTTTTTTCTCCTGTCAACCATTGGTGAGTTTGTTAGAACAGTGGTGAGGAATGAAACTGGGAAAACAGTGGGCGGAGAAAGAACCTAGTATCTCATACCGCAGTGATATTTAAAAGGTACTTACTAGATGTCATAGCATGCTAGCCAACTTATTCAGTTCTTTACTTTATCTTGTATTGTTTCTTTTTATTTGTTGTAAAGGGGTGAAGGAAACTCCTCTCAATCATTTGTATCCTGAAACTGATTTCTAAGTAGTGTAGGGTGAAGAAAGGTTAACCATAAACAAAGGGGGAAAAAAGCAGGCACCCAGTGTGAAATCCTAGCAGGAAAAGATATAGGTCTTCTTAATTGTATTGAAGTTTAATCCTCAAGGCATCATCAACCAACCTGGCAAATCCAACCACCCAGCATTAAGTTCAAGGACAAACAGCAATGAATTACACAACGCCAGGCTCCTGGTAATCCAGGCAATGGTCTCTTCTAACCCCTTTGCATCTTCTCATTTCGTTTTGATACTAAATGAGGACACAAACACCTGTTCCAGCAGCAGGTGGCATTTGTTTATTATAGCTTTACCTGCTGGGTTTTAATCAGTCTGCAGCTGTAGGAACCCGCTTAAGTAACAGTTTATAGGACCAGGTTTTTACAGAGTGGCATTTTCCATGAAGAAGTAAAGTTTCATACAACACTTTTATCATACACAAAACACCATATAAGCGGCTTTTATTCCTCCAACTCTCTCCCCTAACATTTAGGACGACTAATTAGCGAATCGTTTCACACGCAGCCTTGGAAAGCTCAGCTCTCATTCTTTCTGCCTTCAGGGAGACTCTGTGTTATGGCTCTCATAACAAAACTCCTGTTTCTGAGGAAGAGAACAGCCGACCTCTCCCAGCTTGTGCACTTCTGTTTTGTAAGCCTCAGAAGGGTTGTTAAGGCAACTTCCATCTGAGAAGGGAAGAAAAAAGAAAAGAAATCAATAAGAAAAAACAACACTATGTTTGGATGAGAATAAATCTAGGTACTCACACTACATAACGACTCTTTAAAAAACACACAACGAGAGTTTAAAAATGACTTAAGTAGCACGAGGTAAAAAAATAAAGTTATGGGAAGTACATTTCCTTCTTCATGATAGAGATTTTATATAATGCAATTCTTCCTCTAGTTTTATAAGAAAGCACGTGTTTATTTCTACTTTTTTTGTTGTTTTTTTAGGGGAGAGCACAACGTAGTCCGCCACCCCCACCAGTTGTACAGTTGAGCTCCCACCTTTGGAGAACCCGCAGGGTCAGCCCACCTGGAGGGCAATGGATGAGCCTCGCCCTGGAAAATCATCTTTGTGTCACAGTATCTCTCCTGCCAGGTAAGCATTTTTCTGCTTCTCTTAAAAGAAGGTTATCATTTAACTAATATCGGTAAACATTTGTGCAATTGATGACTAGACCAATTAAAATATAGTAGTTATTCTGAACCTCTTCAGAACAGCAAGCCTCTTACTCATATTATCCTCATTGCTTATCAAAGATGCTACCCAAAGTAGACTCTAAAATCTTTGAAAAATGAGTTAGTGATTCTGCTCTCTCTCTCTCTGTCTCTCTCTCTCCCTTAAGGCCTTTGCTCTGATGCCACCTTTCTATAGAGCCCTTGTTTTATATGCAGTAACTATTATCTATGCCATTATTTTGTTTTCTTTTTTTCTTCATAGCACCTATTGCCCCCGGATAGATTACATATTTGTTCATTTGTTTATTATCTCTCCCTACATAATGTAAGTTTTGATGATTTTCTTCACTCTTTGACATCGAGGACCAAAGGACCTAGTGTATCAGGGACATTGTTAAAATACAGAGAGTGTAAAGTATATAGAATATAAAAATAAAGTTCATGAATGAATAAATAAGTGAATTAGTGAGTAAGTAGATATCATTCCAAAATGTTATGCAGAGATCTTCTGTACAGAGGTGAGATAGCTTACAAAAAAAAAAAAAAATTGTCTATTTTCTGTGCTTTAAGCAGGAAGGGGACAGGCTAGGACAAGGAGAGAGACATGTCATCCTCAGGGGTCGCACCAGTTTGCAGTCCCACCAATAGTGCGCAGGGTTCGCTTTTCTCCACATTTTCCCCAACATTTGCTATTGTTTGTCTTTCTGATGACGGCCATCCTAACGGGTGAGATGGTATTTCATGATGGTTTTGATTTGCAGATCCCTAGTGACGAATGATGTTGAGCATTTTTTCGTGTACCTGTTAGCTTTACACATATCATTCTTTTAAAAAAAAAATTGTTTTCCCTTTATTGTTGAAAGTATTACAAAGGTCCCTCTTTTTTCCCCTCACCTTTCACATCTCTTCTTTGAAAAATATCTATTCAGATATTTTCATTGATTATTTGCTTTTTTGCTTGAGTTGTGTGAATTATTTACATATTTTATATATTAGCCCTAATCAGATATGCAGTTTGCAAGTCTATTTTTTCCCTATCCCATAGGTGGTCTTTTCACTTGGCTGATTGTTTCAGAAGCTTTTCAGTTTGGTGTAGTCCCACCTGCTTATTTTTTATTTTCTTGCTTGTGCTTGAACATTTTTTTCCCCTGTGTTTTCTCTAGGAGCCTCATGGTTTTAGGCTTTACATTGACATCTTTAATGTATTTGAGATGTAAGATAGCAGTTTAGTTTCATTCTAACCTATTATTTTAAAGTAACTAAAAGATGCTGGCAAAGTTACACAGGATATGAAAAACAAAATAAACCAGAAATATTCAAATATAAAGTAGAGAATAAAAAAAAACAACACAATCTATGAAGAGTAATCTTAAGAAAAATAGTGAAGCCCTGGCCGGCCCGCGGACCAAAGAGTCAAGGGTTCGACTCCAGTCCAGGGCACGTACCTCAGTTGCAGTTCGATCCCTGGCCCTGGTCGGGGTCCTGTGGGAGGCAACCAGTTGATACGTTTCTCTCATGTGGATGCCCCCCCCACCCACTCTATCTGAACATAAATGAAAAAATATCCTTCAATGAGGATTATTTTTAAACATAGTGAAAAAACATGAGATAACACCTTGAAAGAAATAGAAAGGATTGTGAGAAGGTGGCACCTACTAATTAATACGGGCAAGGAAGGCGTCCGTATGGGCACTAGGAGTCCTCAAAGAGGAAAACCAGAATACGAGAGCAATACAAAACTAAGCTTGAGTATAATATAACTATCATAAATTTTAAAAAGAGAAAAATTGAGACATTATTCAAAAGGGCACACACAGACAAAAGAATGGGCACCATGTGTGCCTAACATCTCTACTCAGAAAAAACTAAAATCAAGATATATTATTTTAAAAAGATTGATAGACTTAGAAAAAAAAATACTTCTTGCATCTAGGCAAGAAAAGCAAGAAAAATGTATTTAATTATCTCATATTTGCAGTGTTATTTACAATAGCCAAGATAAAAAAGTAATCCAAGTGCCAATCAATAGACAATTGGATAAATAAGCAGTGGTACATATATACCATGACTACTGCTTGACCATAAAAAAGAATGAAATCTTACCATTTGCGACAGTATGGATGGACCTAGAGAATATTATGTTGCGTGAAATAAGTCAGACAGAGAAAGACAAATACCACGTGATTTCATTTACAGGTGGGATCTAAAGAACGGAGTAAACAACCAAATAAAATGGAAACAGCTCAGAGGTACAGAGAACAGACTGATGGCTGCCAGAGGGGAGGAAGTTGGGAGACTGGGTGAAAAAGACAAAGGGATTAAGAAGTGCAAATTAGTAGTTACAAACAGTCACAGGATGTGGGGTCAGGATAGGGAATGTAGTCAATAGTGGGGTAGCGGCTATCATGGTGCCAGGTGGGTGCTTGAGACTGATCAGGGGGAACGTTTTGTAAGGTGTATTATTTTCGAGCCACTGTGCTGTACACCTGAAACTAATTCAAAATAACATAGAATGACCCTGGCTGGTGTGGCTCAGTTGGTTGTGTATTGTCCTGTGTACCAAAAGGTTGCTGGTTTCATTCTCAGTCAGGACACATGGCTGGGTTGTGTGCTCAATCCCAGGTAGGGGGCGTGCAGGAGGCAGCTAATTGATGTGTTGTTCTTTCTCCCTCTCCTTTCTCTCTCTTTCTTTCTCTCTAAAAAAAATTAATTAATTAATAAGAATATTTTAAAAACTAATCCTGAATGTGAACTGTAAGTGAAACATTTTAAAAAGCAAAACCTTTCAAGAGAAAAGTATTTGATTATCCTCATGCCGTCTTTGTTGCAACTGCTACTGAAGCATGAAAGGAGGAGCAGAAGGTCCCCAAGCGAATGGTCATACCCTGTGTGGACACAGGCTTGGCCTGGATTTGTGCTACAGGCTGGGCTTGACCAATCTCCGATCTGTACTGTTGGAGCAGTTAATCAAGGAGGAATTAAGTGTGTCATTTTCTTCTGGCTCATTTTATATCTCTTGACATGTCACAAATACTAACGTCATAATATGTAGTAAGGAAAAACACCTAAATGCATTATGTTCTACATTTATCATGACATTTAAACTTCAGAGCACCCTTTTGAAGTACAGATTTAAAAAATATCCTGAGGAAATTGCAGTGCAAGAGGTTGAATAATTTGAGTAAGGGCCACATAACCAAGTGTCAGAGTCAAGATTTGAAAACAAAACACTTAATTTTCCCACTATAATATTCCTTATGCCATAAGCATATTCCTTTGGTACTTTATTTCCAAACTATTCAGAAGAATTAATTCAATACAATTTTCAACCCAGGATTTTCCCTAACTAGACTAAAAGGATGTCAGCGCTGAGTCTTTGAAAGAGGACACTGGTTTATTTTCCAACCAGGAAGAGGATTATGATTAAAAGGATCATGCTAGTGAGTCCAGAATCTTACTTCACAAGCGTTATTGATGGTAAATCTGAAACTCTGCAGCGAGACTGACTTGCAAGTCAGTCTCCAGTTGTCTCGAAGGATGTAACTAGAGCGCCGCAATGAGTTCTGTGTGCGATTTCAACATCTTGTTGTTTCGGGCTATTTCTACATTCTCTGATTGTTTTCGCAGTTATTCATTTTCCAGGGACAAAGTAAACTGTTTCTTTGTTCTTCTCTCATTATATAACAGAAGTAAAAAAAAAAAAAAAAAAAAAATAGGCATCACATTATTTTGGGTTATATACCGAAATAAGAATAGTACATGTTTAAAAGGAAAGATTTTTATTGTTCTTTTATTACTTAACAAAATAAAGCATTATAACTATGTTGTCAAAGATGTAGCCATTTTTAGGCATCTTTCTCTCTTTACTCTTACACTTTCTCCTGGGAGAACAAAGTTGTCTTGCAGGTCACTACACACTTTGCTTTGTCAAAGCAAAGGAAGATTATTAAGGATTCGTCTGACCAAGAACACTCTCATTTGGGCCATCTGTCTTTCTGTGCTTTCTTGAGGGAATACAATAAAAGGACTTTTTTCCTTTCCCCTCACTTAGTGTTTTGCCAGCCTGTGTGTGAAGCCCTATTTTGAGAATTTGAACAAGCAGAGACCCTGCCACTTTGGACAATTTGTCTTCCTTTTGTGCTTGCCATTTCAGTTGGAGAAATCACACACATTTTTCCCCCTCTAATACTATTAAGGGAAAGGCTGTCTTAAGATTGCTGCTCTCAGGGCCAATTTTGTCCTCCCATTATTGTTCTTACTTCAAGGATGTGACCTCAGGATCTATGTACACAGAAGCCTAACCTGTTAGGGGGACACACAGAATCTCAAATGACATTCACTCATCCCTCCAACAGCCAGTTGCACCTATGTACAAGTGAGATGTTTTGCCTCCTTGACAATAAATGGGAGGAAAGGAGTGAGGTTGGAAAGAAATCTTAGCATTTTATCATATCTAGGATTGCTTAAAGTTTCCTCATCTAAATAGATCTGAGAGAGGTAAAAGGACAAGTTTTTGTGGTTATTCTTTTAATAAGAAACAAAAATAGAGCTGGCCAATTTGGCTCAGTGGTTAGAGCATCACCTGCAGATCAATGAGTCATGGGTTCAGTTCTGGTCAAGGGCATGTACCTCGGTTGCGATTCCTCCCTGATCCTGGTTGGGGTCCTGCTGGAGGCAGCCAGTCCATGTGTCTCTCTCACATCGATGTTTCTCCCTCCCTCCCTATCTCTCCCTCCCTCCCTCCCTCCCTCACACTTTATCTGATGATAAATGGAAAAATGTCCTCAGGTGAGGATTAAAAAAAGAAACAAACAAAAATAGATTGACAATATAAATATGTCTGTAAGAAATTGATCAGTGTTTATTATATGTAATAAAATAACAATGGTCCCTTGTCCATATATAGTTATCGCTGATATAAGAGAAACAGAAGCGTCAGACCATAAAGCTAACTTAATTGCCATCTTTTCAACTTGGAAACCCTACCCTCCACTGCCCATTGTTTCATAGCAGTTACAAAGGGGGCTCGCTACAGGAACACTGTGCCTAAATTATTTAAAACATTGCTTACATTAAGAATTGTTTTATAGTTACTAATCTCTTATTGGTATTAATGATCATTGTTTCACTTGTATGTTCCATATAAAGTATTAGCCATCAACCATGTTCCAGGTGCTGTTCTAGGCCCTGAGACAGTAGAGGTGCAGGCAGATGGGTGTCTGTAATCATCAACTCCATGCTGTACATAAGAATACATCATTTTGTTTTTGTTTTTGTTTTTCCTATATTGATTTTTAGAGAAAGAGGAAGGGAAAGGGAGTGAGAGATAGAAACATCGATGAGAGAGAACATTGATTGGCTGCCTCCTGCATACCCCCCACTGGGGCTTAGGTCCACATCCTGGGCATGTGCCCTGACTGGGAATCAAACCGGTGACCTCTTGGTGCATGGGTCGACGCTCAACCACTGAGCCATACCCACCAGGCAGAATACATCATTTTGTAGCATCACAAGATTATTCTCATTGGTATTTATTCAACCTATATTTATGGAGCTATACACCAAGCACTATACTATCATGATACAATGCAATGGAGAAACATAATTTGTAGAAAAATATTTAAAAATACATGCAAATAAATACACATTGCATTTTAAAACTGCTATTAATTTTATATATAATTCTTAAATTTAATTGATAATTATTGAACAACTACTATGTGCTAATACTATGGTAGGTTCTTAGAATATAATATAAAACAAGACACATGTGATTTCTGTCCCAGGGATAGACTATAGACTTACAGTAAATGTAGGTTTCTATGGGAACCCAAATGAACATTCTTAAGGAGTCAATGAAGTCTTCTCGATAGAAAGGATTTCATTGGTAGGAGCTAAATATAAGAGAAGTGAGTCAAATAAAAGGAGAAATCAAAACAAATTGGCATATTTTAAGGTGCTAATTGAACACAGGCAGAGGCCTGTAGATAGAAAGAGCATGCCACATTCATGGGTCCTGTGAAGAATCATTCGGTACAGCTGGAGCAAGGAAGATAAGCAGAGGCCTTGTACACTTTTGAAGGTCCTTGTTGTCCGTATTAAACCGCTTGCACTTTATACTGAGGGCTGAGGAATATGAAGAGTGCCAGGAAGGCCGTGATATGACACAGTGGTATCTCAGATATGACTATCAACTCACACCAGGCTTTTTCCTTGAGTTGGGTCTTCACCAGAATTTAGCAGATATTTATATCAGCCATAGCAGAAGAGAAAGTAGTGACAACTATAGGGATAACATTGAAAAGGCTGTATGTTGGACTGAGAGTTTTGGTTCCACTGGTTCATCAGTTACTCTTTCTCCGGGTGATCCTGATCAATGGCTTGTCTCGTTCACAGTCAAATGCAGTCTGTTACATTTAATGCTTCAAATGATGTAAGGAAATGAGGGGATTTCAAACTATTAAGAAAGAAAAAGTAGTTTGTTTAAAATTTCCGTTAGAATTCTAGACAACAGTGGAAATTAGTATAAAGGAAGTTAACAGGTCATTCTTATAGCCACTGTGGATGGGAGTAGTAAGTTCTTTATGTACATCACGGAATAGAATATTCACAGAAGCACTGAAAAGTAGGTATTATTAGTTCTATCTTATAGGAGTGAAAATAGAGTTCTCAATAGTTGACTTAACTTGTCTAAGATAGTTTGGCAACTAAGTGAAGGAATTAGGGTTTGAAGTGCTTAAGCTGCAATTCCAATGTCAGCTTCTGCAAAACACTAGAGAGAACAAACTGAGGAACAGGATAATTATGAAAATATCACATGAACAAATGCATGTACTAGGATAATTGTTCATGCTAAGGGAGCTTTTTATTGTATAAGGTATTATACAATAGCAATGTTGTTTAACTAAGTGAGTTTAACAATTCCCGAGTTAAAGAAATAAATCATTTCCTTGCTATAGAACTTCTTGTAGTCTTTAATTGTGAATTATACATTGCTAAGAATGTGTAGAGAATGCAACATTTTCAACATATTTGACTAAGAAACATTTTTAAAAAGCATTCAAAAACATCAGTTCTCTATGGATATACATTGTGAGGTATATACAAGAAGAAAGAATGATATAAAAGATTCTTCGATATTTTTACTGAATGAAGGCAATCTACATTAATTTCGTAACTCCAGAAAAATTATAGTTTTAGGGTTTGGGTCTGAGGGTAATTAGAAATTAGAATAAATATTGAATAATCTGTATTATTAACAAACCTCTTCTTTTTAAACACGTAGTGTCTCATTTAAGTATAGTTAATATACAATCTTATATTGGTTATATTAGTTTCAGGAGTACAAAATAGTGACTTGACATTTTTATACCTTACAATGTAACCACTCCACTAATTCTAGTAGTCATCTGTTACAATATAAACTTACTGCAATATAATCAACTATATCCCCCTGCCCTTTTCACCTTGCTCTCATCCCTTCCCGTCTGGTTAGGATCACTTTGGTCTCTGTTTGTTTGTTTGTTTGTTTGATTTTATTTTATTTTTATTTTGGTTACAGATGTTTCTACTTTTTTACCCCCATTGACACCCTCCTTCCACCCCCCGGCCACATCCCCGGCTTTGCTGTCCATTGATTATGCATACATGCATATGAGTTCTGTGGTTTATCTCTTCACACCCCCCACCACCCCTCTTCTGAGGGTTGTCAGTCTGTACCCTACTTCCATGTTTCTGCGTCTACACTATTCCTCAGACTGTTATGTTCATTATATTCCACAAATAAGTGAGATCATGTGGTATTTGTCTTTTTCTGCTTGGCTTGTTTCACTTAGGATAATACTTTCCAGGTTCCTCCATGTCATCTCAAAGGATAAGAGATCTTTCTTTTTTACAGCTGCATAGTACTCCATTGTGTATATGTACCACTGCTTTTTTATCCATTCATCTACTGATGGACACTTGGACTGCTTCCAGATCTTAGCATTGTAAATAGTGCTACTATGAACATGGGGGTACATATATTCTTTCTGATTGGTGTTTCAGGCTTCTTAGGGTATATTCCTAAAAGCGGGATCACTGGGTCAAATAGAAGTTCAATTTTTAATTTTTTGAGATAACACTATATTGTTTTCCATAGTGGCTGCACCAGTCTGCATTCCTACCAGCAGTGTACTAGAGTCCCCTTTTCTCCACACCCTCGCCAACACTTGTTTGATGATTTGTTGATGGTGGCCATTCTGACAGGTGTGAGGTGATACCTCATTGTTGTTTTAATTTGCATCTCTCTGATGATTAGTGATGTTGAGCATTTCTTCATATGTCTCTTGGCCATTTGTATGTCCTGTTTGGAGAGGTGTCTATTCAGCATCTCTGCCCATTTCTTAATTGGGTTCTTTGTCTTCCTTTTATTCAGTTGTATGAGCACTCTATATATTTTGGAAATTAGCCCCTTACCTGATGTATCATTGGCAATGATGTTCTCCCATACAGTGGGTTGCCTTTCCATTTTGTTGATTGTATCTTTTGCTGTGCAGAAGCTTTTGAGTTTGATGTAGTCCCATGTGTACATTTTCTCCTTTGTTTCTGTTGGTGTATCCGTGCATATTCTGCTGCGTATTAAGTCCGAAATTCTGTTGCCTATATTTTCTTCTAGAATTTTTATGGATTCATGGGTCACATTTAAGTCTTTTATCCATTTTGAATTTATTTTTGTGTATGGTGTAAGTTGATGGTCTAGTTTCATTTTTTTTCCAATTTTCCCAACACCATTTATTAAAGAGGCGGTCTTTACTCCACTGTATGCTCTTGCCCACTTTGTCAAATATTAATTGAGCATATTGCCTTGGGTCCATTTCTGGGTTCTCTATTCTATATCCCTGATCTATATGCCTGTCCTTGTGCCAGTACCAGGCTGTTTTGATTACAGTCGCTTTGTAGTATAACCTGATATTTGGTATTGTGATCCCACCTACTTTGTCTGTCTTTTTCAAAGTTGCTGTGGCTATTGGGGTCTTTTTTGGTTCCATATGAACTTTTCAAATATTCATTCTAGTTCTGTGAAATATGTTGTTTGTATTTTGATTGGAATTACATTGAATCTATAGATTGCTTTGAATAATATGGACATTTTAATGATGTTAATTCTTCCAATCCATGAAAAGGTATGTGCGTCCACATTTTTATATCTTCCTCTATTTCTTTTATCAATGTCCTGTAGTTTTTTTACTTCTTTGGTTAAGATTATTCCTAGGTATCTTAATTTTATTGCCACAATGGTAAATCAGATTGTTTTTTTCTGTTTCTATTTCTGTGAGTTCATCATTGGTGTATAAGAATGCCATCGATTTCTTGACATTAATTTTGTATCCTGCTACTTTGCCAAAATCATTTATTAAGTCTAGTAGATTTTTGATGGAGTCTTTAGGGTTTTCTAAGTATAATATTATGTCATTTGCAAATAATAACAGTTTCATTTCCTCCTTTCCTATTTGGATCCCTTTTATTTTTTCTTCCTGTCTGATTGCTGTGGCTAAGACTTCCAGTACTATATTCAATAAGAGTGGTAAAAGTGGACATCCCTGTCTTGTTCCTGTTCTTAAGGGAAATCCTTTTAGTTTCTGCCCATTGAGTATAATGTTGGCTGTAGGTCTTTCATATATGGCCTTTATTATGTCGAGATATGATCACTCTATTACCACATTGCTGAGCCATTTTATAAGACATGAATGCTGGATTTTGTTGAATACTTTTTCAGCATCTATTGATATGATCATGTGGTTTTTATTCTTCATTTTGTTTATGTGGTGTATCACATTTATTGATTTGTGAATATTGTACCAGCCTTGCATCCCTGGGATGAATCCCACATGGTCATGGGGAATAATTTTTTTTGATGTGTTGCTGGATCTGATTTTCTAGCATTTTATTCAGGATTTTGGTGTCTATGTTCATCAGGGATATTGGCCTTTAGTTTTCTTTATTTGTAGTGTCTTTTTGTGGTTTTGGAATTAGATTTATGCTGGCCTCATAAAATGAGTTTGGAAGTCTTCTTTCTTCTTGAATTTTTTGAAATAGTTTGAGGAGAATGGTGTTATTTCTTTTTTGAATGTTCGGTAAAATTCCCCTGTGAAGCCATCCGAGCGTGGGCTTTTGTTTGCTGGAAGAGTCTTGATTACCTCTTCAGTTTCCTTAGTTGTTATTGGTCTGTTCAAGTTTTCTATCTCTTCCCGGTCCAGTTTTGGGAGACTGTGTATTTCTAGAAATTCTTCCATTCTGCTTGGATTGTTGAATTTGTCGCCATATGATTGTTCATAGTAGTTGTTAACGATCTTCTGTATTTTTCTGGTGTCAGTTGCATTCTTTTCTGATTTTGTGTATTTGGGTTCTCTCTCTTGGTTTCTTGGTGAGTCTAGCTAAGAGTCCATCAATCTTGTTTATCTTTTCAAAAAACCAGCTCTTTGTTTCATTGATCCTTTGAATTGTTGTTTTTTTTTTTTTTTTTTGGTCTCTATGTCATTTATTTCTACTCTGATCTTTACTAGTTGCTTCCTTCTACTTGCCCTGGGGTTTTCTTTTTGTTTGCTGTCTAATACTTTAAGTTGTGAGGTTAGACAGTCAATTAGAATTTTTTCTTGCTTCTTGAGGTAGGCCTGTAGTGCTATGAACTTCCCTCTCAGAACTGCTTTTGCTGCATCCCATAGATTTTGTGTTCATTTTCAACGGTTTCCAGGAAGTTTTTAATTTCTTCCTTGATATCCTCGGTAACCCATTCATTGTTCAATAACATGCTATTTAGCCTCCATGTGTTCAAATGTCTTTGCATGTTCTTCTTGCAATTAATTTCTAGTTTCATGCCATTGTGATTTGAGAAGATGCTTGATATGATTTCAATCTTCTTGAACTTGTAGAGATTTAGTTTGTGTCTTATCATGCGGTCTATCTTTGAGAATGTCCCATGTGCACTTGAGAAGAATGCGAATTCTACAGTTTTGTGGTGTAATTCTATGTAGATATTCATTAAATCTATTTGGTCTAGTGCTTCATTTAGAGTCTCTGTTTCCTTGCTAATTTTTTGTCTAGAGAATCTATCTACTGGTATCAATGGGGTGTCAAAGTCCCCTGCTATGATTGTATTGCTTTTGATTTCTCCTTTGAAGTCTTCCAGAAGATTTTTAATATATTTTGGTGCTGCTATATTGGGTGCATATGTGTTTATCAAGGTTATATATTCCTGTTAAATATTTGCTTTCAATATTATGTAGTTGCCTTCTTTGTCTCGAGTAATGGCCTTCATTTTGAAATCTATGTTATCAGATATAAGTATGCTACCTCAGCTTTTTTTTTTTTTTTGCTGTCCATTTGCTTGGAAGATTTTGTTCCATCCCTTCACTTTCAACCTATGTGAGTCTTTTCTTGTGAGGTGGGTCTCTTGTAAACAACAGAGAGATTAGTCATGCTTTCTTATCCAATCAGCTACGCTGTGTCTTTTTATGGGAGCATTCAGTCCATTTACATTTAAGGTGATTATTGATATGTACTTATTTATTGCCATTTTTGTTTAGTTTTGTTATATTTTTCTTCCTATTTCTTCTACTAATTACAGCAGTCCTTTTAACATTTCTTGTAATGCTGATTTGGTGCTAATGTATTTCCTTAGCCTTTTTAGTCTGGGAAGCTTTTTGTTTGACCTATTTTGAATGGCAGCCTTGCTGGGTAGGGTAGTGTTGGATTCAGATCCTTGTTTTTAATGACCTTGATTACTTTATGCCATTCCCTTTTGGCCTGTAGTGTTTCTTGTGATAAGTCAGCTGAGAGCCTTATGGGGTTTCTTTTGTAGGTAACCTGTTGCTTATCTCTTCTTGCTTTTAGGATTCTCTCTTTGTCTTTAATTTTTGGCATTTACATTACTATGTGTCTTGGTGTGAGACTGTTTGGGTTCTTCTTACTTGGGGCTCTCTGTGCTTCTTGAACCTGAATGCCTTCTTCCTTCACCAAATTAGGGAAGTTTTCTGTCACTATTTTTTTTTTAATATATTCTCTAACCCTTGCTCATTTTCTTCTTCTATGGGGACTCCTATGATGCGAATATTATTACGTTTCCAGTTGTCCCACAGTTCTCTTAAGCTGTCTTCCTGTTTTTTTAATCGTTTTTTCCTTTTGGTTTTCTGATTGGTTGATTTTTTTTCTACCCTCTCTTCTAATTCACTGATCCGGCCCTCAGCTTCCTCTACTCTGCTGTTTAGACTTTCCAATGTATTCTTTATTTCTGGTATGTCATTGTTGATCTCTTCTTGGTGGTTTTTAATTTCCAATTGGTTGATTTTCAGCATCTCTATGTCCTTACTCATACTCTTTAGCTTCCTCAAAATCATGACTTTGAATTCTAGCTCTGTTAACTTGCCTAACTTCTTTACATTGATCTCATCTTCAGTGGAGGTCTCTTGTTCTTTCATTTGGCTTTTGTTTCTTTGTTTCACCATTTTGGCTATCACAGTGGGCTTTGGAACCTGCCAAGTTTTCCCTGTGGGTGTTGGTGTTCTGTTGTTTGTGGCTTCCTATCCTGGGTTTAGATGAGCAAGGGAGGACCCGTGTTAAATACCACTGTCAAGTCTTACTTTCCTGGTTAGAGTTGCTAGCCCAAGAATGGTACTGTTATCCTCTAACTTTTTGCCTGGAGGCTAGCAGTCTAGGTTACTTGATGAGTTTTGGGTTGTCAGTTGATTGAAAAACTCCCTCAGGTGCTCAGTATAAGGAGATTTCCTGAGGGTGGGGCAGATGCTGGTTGTTAATGAGCCTCAATTTGCATTTCAATTGCCACCAGGTGGGGTTGAATCTCTGAAGGAAGGCCTGCTGCCTCTCCCCAGAGCCCTGGGAAGGAGCAATATGGCCACCGTCCTGCATAGCTGCAACTCAGCAAAAGCTTTGAGCACCCTCCAAATCCCGAGTGTCCCCACACAGTTCCAATCCAGTCTACCCTCCCTCTGCCGGAGCCCAAGGTGAGTGGCTGTGGCTATTTTAGTCTCTATCCTGGCTCTGCCCTCTGGAGCCACTTGGGACTTTAACCCAAGGGTGCTGCTTCCAGCTAAGGCTGCTGCTATCTGTGGGCTCCCAGCCCCCCTCTTGCGCCTTCGCAATCCTACTAGGATTGAGTCAGTGTCCCTGGTTATATGGTCCTCGCAAGCTACTTTTCTGTTGCTTTTTCCCATCGATTTGTCTGTGTTTTAGTTCTAATTCCAGTTTGGTCCTAGGAGATGGTCTGTGTATCTTCCATTCACTCTGCTGCCATTTTGGAATTCCCTGGTCTCTGTTTCTACGAGTCTGTTTTTAACAAACCTCTTCTGAATTTGCTCTTTTTTCTAGACACTGAAATCGAAACAGCCATTAATTAGATGCTGTCTTTACAGTCAACAGAATCTTACTCAGTGGTTTGCAATTAAATGAATCAAGGCGTGACTGGCTCACCTAAGAAGCTTCTCCAACTTTCACATTGTGTTACCTTTGTAGGACCAAGTTCTTTACATACAGGAATTCATTTAATCCTGCAGCAACTCCATGAGGAGGGTACTCACACTGTCTCTTTTTCACCATTGAAGAAAATGAGTATAAATGAGGTTAATTTTTCCAACATTCTGTAACTCTATTGTGGTATCAGAATTCAAACTGAGATCTATAACTTTGCATTTGAGAATCAGGCCAGAAGAGCACAAACCTTATGGGCATGTGAATGCCTGACAGTAGGTGAACCATGGAGATCATTTGCATCAATTCAAACATTCTGATTTAGTTTATATGTAGAGAGGTCAAGGAAAAGAGATTTTTATAGAGCACTCAAGGAGATTCCGATGCTGATGACTCCTAGACTACAGGTTGAGAAAGAGTATACTTGTTCATGCTGCATCCCATAAACAAAAGTTATCACTGAATTCTGTAAACTATAACTTAAATTCTGTAACTTCAATCAGCAGCTACTTAAACTTTACTATGAAATATAATTAGGCAGTTCTGCTATTTCTAACATAATATCATCTGTACTTTCTGGTTTGCTAGTGAATATTAACCTATTCTCTGGTCATAGGCAGTCTCACTAAGTTTTCTCATATCTATTGAAAATAAAAGACTAAGAAATAGAATACGGATGGAGTTATAAATATCTACTACTTTCATCGAGGAAAAAAAAAAACACTTAAAATGATATTCTCCGACTAGTTGCTCAGTAGACACAATTCATATAGAAATCATTGATCTGCATATTATTTGCAAAGACAAAGATGAGAAAAAATACTCAGAAACACTTTAAGCTTCCCAAGTGTTGTTAGTAATGACAAGCATCTGTTCAATGCCCTTCAGTGTAGTGAGTTACCAGTAAAGGGCCCTGAAATGTGACTTATATTGTTAAAGAACGCTAACAGGCCGTGTGACCTTGAACAAGTCACCAGTCCTGACTGGGGTTTCCTTTTCTAGTCATTCAAATAAAGAGCTGATAATTCAATTATAAAATTATCTTCTACCTAGAATTTAATATGGACACAGTTTTGCATTAGGAATTGCTTTATTTATGTATGATCTAATTGTTATTTCTCACTGCAAAATCAGCGGTTGCAGTTATTTTTTCATTTTATAGTAGACATAACTGAAGCATATGAGGTAAGGGCTAGATGAGATGACTTGGATAATAACCAGCTAAGCTGAATTTCAAACTCAAGCTTTTCTGCTGCAAAACCATTTTTTCTGGAAATGATGTTCCAGCCTTTACTTGTACGAGAAGCTGATGCCACCTCAGGCTGGATAATGTTTTATATTACAGGTATTAGAGTAAAAACATTACCTTAATGCTATGAAAGAGTCCGTACGACTTCTGATAATTGACTCATATATTTGTAAGACATTTGAGATTGAGGAAATCTGGCTCTGTGTTGCACAGAAGGTGAGGAAGAAATTTTGCTTTGTGTTTTATACTCTTTGACAACTATAATTTCTAGAAGAAATAATAGGTGTGTGGTATGCTTCCACTTGATCTGTTAATGACCTATTTCCTGCCTGTAACTTTACCAAAGAGAAATATAGACTGTCCTAGCTAGGGGCTTTGCCATTGTAACATCGGACTTCTCTAATTTCTCTTTGACCTCTTTGAATCAGGTTTCTTATCAGGGAATCTGACCAAAACTGTTTATCTCAGTATTTTTGATATGCTCTAGGGATAAGAAAAGATACAAACTTTCAAGTTCATTGTTTTAGCTCGTTTCAGTTGCTTCTGGTACCAAGGTACTCCTTGGTGATTATTCAGAGGACAGAAAATCACTTGTGACATAATTGTGAAATTCTCACAGATGATTGGAGTTGTGGGGCTTCCATATTCATCCCTACCTTGTCACTGAGTCATTAAGCTAGAAGGGATGTTAGAGCTAAGATAGTCCAATATTCTTCCTTCACAATTAGCAGCCTAGGGAGAAAAGGAAGTAATTTAGGGAGGGAAGTATAAAGGAAAGAGCAGGAAGGATGGAAGGAAGAAAAGAAAGAAAAAAATAGAAAAGCAGGAAAAAATGGTAAATTTTAAATTGACATAATTATGTGCCAAGTATTATATTAGGTATGTCATGGATGTTATCACAGTCAATGAGTCCATAATTAACAGCCAATCATTTATAGATTAAAAAAGCAATATTTCAAATACAATGAGTAATTTTCCATAGTCATGTTTTATGGGATAGTGTTGAATGCAAGTTTACAGTGGTTTTATATCATGCTTCTCTTCATGGTGCTCAACACTGTTAATCTTTCTCAAGGTCACACATTAAATAATGAAAAATCTTAAATTTGAATTAGATTTTCTTATTCATTCCCTAGTGTTCACTCCAATATACCTTGCCTTCTCTTCCCCATGACATATGGAGATACCCATGATGTATTGCATAACATAGAGATGAGCATGATCTTTAGTCATCGGATTATACGTCAATCAAAAACACAAGACACTAAGGTGAGGGCAGTAGTTCCCCTGAAGCCAAATATATTACACAATTTAGGGAAAGGGAAGTAGAGATAGGGGCAGTTGTCAGTTTGATAAACCCAACCAGACTGAATGCTGTAACTGTCAACGTGAAAATTATTACATTTAGGTGCATGCTCAGGTTATAGAGGGACTCGGTTTATTTTAATTCAGATAATTAATAATAAGAACTTTCATTTATTTGATATTTTAGAGTTGTGTTTTTAAAACAGCAACAAATCTCACAAAAACCTGGTAAATCCTATTATAAACTTTAGCACAAAGAGAAAAAAAATGAAGTACTGAGGATTAGAATGACTTCTTCATAGACTAGTAAGTTGCAGACTTGGGCTCGAACACTAGCTTCTAAATCTAATATCTTTTTACTATTTAGAGCCAATTGGAACTAACTGACATTTGCAGAAACTTCCACCCAAAAGTGGAAATTTCATTTGAGTGTTCCTAACTCATTCATCAAATAGATCACATTTAATTTCAGAGATATTCAAGCCTTACCCTAAATATCATTAACAATTATTTATCTACTAACATTTATCTATTACTAATTACATTCATGTAAATTAAAACAGTTTATGCCCCAGTTGGTTGGTGTTTGCTCATCCACTGAACATCTGTTTTAGCATTCCATACATCACATCAGGATTACATGTATCATAGCCAATCACTCAGTTCTTTCAGGTGCTGATGATACTGAAAATCTATTTCTCAACAGGGTGACATTGTAATGTCACAATTACAAAAAGAAAAAGTCATGATTTAGTACAAAGTACAAAAAGTGAGTAATTAGAAAACCAGATTCGAGTATCAGAAATGCTAATAGTTTCCTAGACTTTACTAGATAACCTGAGTTTTCTTCAGTAGAATCAACTTGTTTGCAGCACTACATAGGATTAAGGATTGCACCATGGGGTCATGCTATATAATGTGATTCAATCTATTTGATGCAAATTGCATGCAATTTTGCATATTGCAAATGGACAATGTGCAATATTTTCTATGGCCTAGAGTGCCATTTGTGTGGTATTTAAGTACAATTTTGAGTCGTTGATTATTGAGCTAACATAACCATTTACTTACTGGGTGACCTTATATAAGTCTACTTAACCTCTCTGAGCCAATATTTCATCATGTCTAAAATATAAACAGTAACATAACTGATTCTGTAGAAGGGAAAATGCAATATCAGATTTTTAAGTTCTCAGCTTACTGATTTTGCAAGGTAAATAATCAAAAATTACCAGCCCTCCACTTTTCCCCCATCAAAAGAAAATTTTTAAAATTAGGTTTACCGATCTCTGGAGTCTGTTTTTAAAAAATTATATTTCAAGAAAATATTTATTAAGCAGCAATTGCATGACAAGTGTGATAGAAAACTGAGAATATAAAGATTTAAATTAAGTATGAGATATATTCATGAGCAACCTCCAGAGAACAACATTTTGGCAAATAATAGAACGTTTACTGCAGATTCTCACTTCCCACTTTCTCCCACTTGATCCTGTAGTAGATTTATTTTGTTGTTCTGTAGCTGGTTATTCAGTGTGGGTAGTCAATGTGAATATGTACTAATGTGCAGTGTGGACTTTTAATTACAGGCAAAGGCAACCTTAGACAAAAACCATTGTGCGTACATGGTTTGCTTATTATGATAGTGTCCTCCAAAAGATTTGAATCACTCTAGAACCCCATTCCCCAAAGACTTGGTTAGTGTTTCCTGTGTGCTCTTAATGCATGTTATTATGTGTAAATTTTGTTGCAGCATTTATCATACTTATTTTATTTACCTTTCTATTGGGAAAGAAGGACTGTCATTTGCTGGGTTAGAATTCATCCGGAAATGATTACCAGGAAATGTTACCATGAGAGACAGCTAAGGAAATAAGGAAAATGAGGAAGGTGTAGGGGAAAGATAAGCCCGAGAGCGATTTCAGCTGAAGTCCCCAAGATGATGGTGTAAGGCATTTGCTTACTATGAGAAAGTGATCTGACAGGGTTGGTGGGCTTTGTGCCTGCACCCAGCAGCCAAGGATGACGTCCTTCAGTCCTATACCACCACTGGGCCTTCCCTGTGGTCCTGCTTCTCTCCCAGTTACAGGCACCTCATCAGGCCCCTGGAAAAGAGAACGAGGTGAGTGCCGACTCCTCTTGTCTCTGACTCCCACAGTTCTTCCAAAAGACACACTATATCCACACTTCAGGAACTTGCAACAATTTTAATTGATTTTTTCTTATAGAGTTGTGAGATATCCATCTCTTTCTTACATAAAACAAAGTGTCAAATGAAAATGTTGTAAGTTAAAAAATAAAATGTCAGAGGTGGAAAATAACCTATGGTGTCCTTAATAGGCCAGACCAGACACACTGAAGAAGGAACCACTAAGTATGGAAGTAATTAAATAAAAATCATCCAAACTGAGACATAAAGAAGAAAAAAAGTAAACAACAGAAACAAACAAGAAGAACCAAGAGTTTGGAACAACATAAAAGGGATTAACAATTATGTAATTAGAGTCTCCAAAGGAGAAGGAGGGCAACAGAGAATGATTTAATGAGATAGTGGATGATAATTTTTCAAATAATAATGAAAGACAACAAGCCACAAATTTAAAAATGTCAAGGACTCCCAAGTAGGTGAAATAACAAGTGAAAATGAACAAAGAAACAAAAGCAAACAATATCTAGACACAGCATAGTCCAACTGCTAAGAATCAAATATGAATAAAAATATGAATGATAAATGGAAAAAATAGACACATTAAATTCAAAATAACAAAATTAATTATTACAACAGATTTCTCATAAGAATCCATAAACCGAAAGACAAGGGGGACATCTTCAAATACAAATATTAAAAGAAAATAAAACAAATAACTTTTTATCTAAACTTCTATATACAGTGAAAATACCTTTTAAAACTAAAGACAAAATAATGACTTTTTAAGAAAAACAAAAGATGAGATCATTCTTTAACAGTATACTAGCTCTAAAAAAATTTTAAAAAATAAAAATCTAAAGGAAATTTTTTGAGTCTACCAGACTAAAATTTAGATTAACATATAAAAATTTAGATGACCATGTAAAGCAGACCATCAAAAATTATAAATTAAGGGTAAATATAAAA
The DNA here is from genome assembly GCF_014108415.1 of Molossus molossus. Classification (NCBI taxonomy): domain Eukaryota; kingdom Metazoa; phylum Chordata; class Mammalia; order Chiroptera; family Molossidae; genus Molossus; species Molossus molossus. Next base: position 20,057,229 of record NW_023425344.1, read on the forward strand.
TAGTTTTAAAAAATTTTATAGCTTATATATATTTGATCATCTAAAGTAAAATTACTAATGTATTGTGAATTTTATTGCACATGTAAAATTAAAGTGTTTGACAATAACAGAATATGAGTGAAAGGATGGGAGTATACCGTTGAAATTTTATATAATATATGTAAAGTAGCCTCATGTTTCTTGAAGCAGATTGCTCTTGATTATACTAACTTTATAGCAGTCTTGAAGTCAGATTACATATATCTTATAACTATTTTTTTTATCAACATCACTTAGTATATTCTACATTCTTTGTAATTAATATAAAATTGAAAAATAAACATGTCAGTTTTTAAATATTAATTGCTATTATTCTTTTTATTTTTCTTTTCTGTAAATTGCTTGCTTACTTTCAAGTTTGATATAGATATTCAAGTTATGAATCATTTTACAGAAATTCAAAGGTTGTTCTCTATATCGAGACCAAACTAAATTATGATTAAGTGAGAAAACAGAAGATGTATGTGTTGCACGAGAAAAACTAAAGATATAGTAGACCAGAACAAAGATGTGATCTGAGAGTCAAGGAAGCATTGCGGTCTGTGAAAGGGCAGACCGAATGCAAGAATACAGCAAAAGGGAATTGCATAATGATACTTGATCCTTCAGTCGACGAAAGTCATGTACATGTTAGTTCATGTCATAAAGAGAATATTAGATGTACAGGCACTTGACAAAGAAAAAGAATGGTGTTCAAGGAAGACAATATCCCCATTTAAAACAAACTGCAGTGGAATACCATGAAGTACTTCAGAGTTCGGGAAAGAGTGTACGTACTATATCAGTCGTGACAATGGAAGAGTAACAACACAGATGCCAGAAGACCCGAGGAGAGAGCAGTGGGGAGAGGTGGAGACAGTGGGAGGACACGGCTCCTCTTCCATCACATAGTTTGGAGTCAGGATGTACTGCATATCATTGAAGCAACAAATAAATTAATTAAAAGATAATAACAAATACACCCTGGCAGGTTTGTTCAGTGGGTAGAGTGTCGGACCACAAACCAATGAGTCACGGGTTCAATTCTGGTCGAGGGCCAGGACCTCGGTTGCGGTTTGTCCCCAGCCCTGATTGGGGTTGTGCGGAAGATGACCCGTCAATATGTCTCTCTAACATCAATGTTTCTCTCTTTCTCCCTCTCTTCCTCTCTCTCCTTCCCATTCTATCTGAACAAAAATGGAGAAATAGCCTCAGGTGAGAATTAGAAAAAAAACAAAAAACATAATAACAAATAATGGAAATAAAATATATATTATAATGTTGATAAATATGCAATATAAGATTAAGAGAAAGAAAAAAGAAGAGACAAATGTCAGAGGACACAGATAAAGAGGTAACATTTCTAATATTACTGTACAGTGTATTGATTATACATAATTCTGATTTAAATATTCAAGCTGTTAAAAATATGACAATCTGTGAATTAAGTAAGTTCATGCAATATATATTAATGTATTGCCATTTTTAATGTTATAATGGCATTGTGATTATGACCAAAACAAAAAATTATTATCTTTTAGGTTAGTGTATCAGAATATTTAGAGAGAAAAATGATATGATCTTTGGAGTTGACTTTAAAATAACTTGAGGTGGGTAAGAATTGGTTGGTAGAATGAATGAACCAAAACTGGTCTTGGGCTGGTAATTCTTCAATGCAGGTGATGGATACATAGATATTCTTCTATTCTCTCAACTCTTTAATATATTTGAGATTTTCCAAAATAAAGGGTTAAAACATTAGAAAACAGAGTAAAGGAAAACTAGAGTAGAGTAAGCAAAATAAATGCTTTGTATTTTTATAGAAGATACTGATTAAAGTGCATAAATCAAGTGATATGCATATGAACACATTAATTACCATAACATTTGGAGAATGAAAAATAACTGGTTATGCAGACTGTAGTAAAGAGAGATCTATGTATTACATTTACAATTTTTGGTTCTGCTTTGATTTTTTCCAATTTGCATATATTACAGTTTAACTTAAAAAAGTAGTTGGAGACCTTTTCTAAGACAAAACAGTTGTTTTGCTTTTAAATGGGATCTAGTTTGAAAACTGTAACATACGTATGCTCCCTTTTGTATTTAATTTTTGAGATAAGTATCTGACTGAAAAACAAATCTAAGCATTGCTCATTTACAAGTTACCCTTTGAAAGTCCACATCTCTCAGCCCTTGAGAGCCTTGCCTCCTAACTTCAATGTCCACTTCTCAAAATCATAAATATGAGCCACAGTGTAGTGCCACTATGACATTTTCAAAATCAACCATGGTCTCTGACAACTCCTGAAGAATAAGGAGGTTAACTACTCTCACTGAAGAGCAGAAGAAGTAACAAACTATATTAAACTAGAAATAGGTTGACTACATCCATATAAAAGAAACAGAAAAATCCATGAATAAAAAAATCACACCTAGTCATGAAAACTTAAAAATATTATGTTTTCAGGATTACACTTCCTTCACATATAATCACTGATTTTTAAACAATCCCTTAGGATGTTTGTATCATCTACCCATTTACCTAATCAGAAAATGCTTGCTTTTATAGAATAGCTTTTGTCTGATTTATATTAGCAGTGGTAATATACTTGAACTCATCTGGGAATATCAACCACACAATTTATATAAACGTGTTCCATTATTACTCTGAATAAAATTTTGATTGAAAAAAATATAATCAGAACAACTCCCTTCCCAACTAGAATCTGCCTTAATGTAAGGTACAGGAGCATGAGGCAAACAGGAGGAGCCATCTCTGCTGATGCTACATTAATATCAGTACATAAAGCTTGTTGGTATTGTGTGCCATGAGGGCAGAGAAGTCCCATGGCATTCTAAAGGGTTACTGATGTACATTTAATGCCCTTAGATGAGTTAAGTGAATTAAGTCTACTCTTTGTTGTCCTGAGTGAAGCTCTCTCAGGAAAGCAGAACCTACCACGTGGCTGGCGCAACTCCACTTTGGCAGCATTAACAATGTTCTCAGTGAAGCAAATGTACTGGATGATTTCAGTTCCTCATTTTACTTGAACCATGAGTGGTGGCCCAAAGAGTTGAGCGCTCTCTTTGGAGACATCCTCTACCTTATCATAGAACACCTCTGAACCTTATCAAACGACACTCTCCTGGGGTTTCTCCTACCATACTAGCTACCTCTTCATAGGCTCCATTTGGTTTTTGACCTGACAGCTAACTCTTGAAGTTCCTCTTCTCAAGATAACTCATCAATTTCCATGACATTAAATGCCACCTGTGTCTACAACTTGGAAATGCACATTTTTAGCCTAGACATCTGTTTTGTGTGCTAGAAGTACAACATCTGGCTTGAAAAATCTATTTGAATATATCTTAAGTGTCTCAAGTTTTGCATATTCATGACATTCCCTTCAATATAGTTCTCGCCCAAGATTTCATCTTACGAAATGGCATAAGCATTGATCTGATCACTGAAGACAAAACCTAGGATTTTCCTCATCTCCATCTCTATCACTATCATCCTAAAAGAAAGACATTTTCACCAATTGAATTATTTCCCACTCTGCTCAAATTGAGAACAAATCCATTCTTCACATAGTAGCCTGCATCTTATTTTTAAAATTCAAGTCAAAGTATATAACTCCCCTGTTTAAATTGGTTCAATTGTTTTCCACAGTGTGCAGAAAAAAGTCCAAAACCTGTGTTATAACCTCAGTCCTGTTGATCTATCTGCAGTTTGTCTTCTAACCTCATAGAACTTCATTCTCACTAAATCCCAATCAGTACATTCTACCAGTTCACCCCCTATGGAGACCTTCCCCGACCAATTCATCTAAGGTAGACTCACTTGCTATGTACTTTCATGACAACATTTATTATTTTACTGATAGTACAAATCAAAGTCTTTCATTATTTTATAAACTTAATGTTCATTGTTATGCATTTCATACATTTCATATTTGTCCTGTTTAGAAAGTCAGCTTTTTGAGTCAGTGACCTTATTCTCTACTTTATTCACACTGTTCACCATGCTGCTTGGTGCATAGAAGGTGCTCAATACAATGTTTGAGGAATAAATGAATGAATGAATATCCAAGTTACTTCTTATTGGGGAGGCCATGTTTCTTCAAGAGGGAAAGAAAGATTAAGAACAAATTACTTAATAAGGTTCTGGTGGTTCATGAGCTTCACAGGTGAACATGATACAGAGTTTATGTTCAAGAAACATGAATAAAATGTTTTGCTGATATCAGTTAATGGGAAAATAACTTGCTTTTACTAGCTTTTCTCATAGTGAAAAACTCACATAAGGGATAGTTATTCTTGAAGGAAAATGAGAAAAAATGAACAAACAAGAAAATAGTAGAGGTACTAGAATGCTATTACTGTGCTTATGTGGGTTGTTGAAATAATCTATTCTGCTACATTTTTATTTTCTAATTAACTGATATGCACAGTTCAAATACTGCCTAGTAGTGTGCCGCGGCAGGTCACAAATGTCTCAGTGGATGTGTCATCCTAAAAATGGCTCTGTAATTACAGTAGTTTTATTTATCCACAGGCTCTTAAAGCATCCAGCAGCTTCTAATTGGTAACAAAGACCTAACCTTTCCAGCCTGTCCTCCCCCTTGACCTATCTGCAGAACAGATATTGTCATTTCTGACAAGAAGAATGAGACCAACCACAAATAATAGGTGACAAAATTCATTAATTTGTACATGGGAGAACCTATCAGTTCATTGTAGCAAAGAGTTATCTTCAGAAGATTTTCATACAATTGTACATTTTCCAGTTTGGATCCCTTGATAATTGGTAAAACTGTCCAAGCTTTATAGACTGTGGTTACCTATCACATACGGCCTGGGATGTCCTAAAATTAAAGTAACTGGTACAAAAGTTACAGGCAACAGTGATCCAACAGAGGGCAAATCTAACTTCCCGACAATTACATTTAAAGATGTAACCTATTTAAACAAAGTAACAGGCAATTGCATATAACATAAGGAGAAAAGGGTATGGATTAGGATGGCATTTTAAAGTTCTATTGCAAATAGCTAATTAGCAGGTAAAAATAGCAAATTAGCTGCTACAACTGTCTTCGGTTAAAGGGTAGGTACTTATTAAAATGCAGGTGGGTCTAGTATTTGGCTAACTAAAACCAGGTGAGTGAAGCAGAGGCTGTGAAGTCCAGGCAGACTTCTGAAGATCAGGAAGAAAGTTTGTACTTAGTTGTTTCCTTGAATCATATATAAATTTATGTTGATACAAATGCCATTACGTAAACCAGTTGTGTATAACGAAATCATTTTCCTGTTCTAATGCATGGTTCATAGTAATAGGACAGTGAAAATCTGATGAAAAAAAAAAATTTCCCTATTCTTTGTGAAGAATTTTTGTGTGAAAAATATTTCTTAATTTTCTATGTGCTTCTCATAATGCTGGTCCCAGAGTTGTGATGGTGTTGAGACAGGCAAGATACTTACCTCACACTGACTATGTGCAATGTCCTTGCTTAGCCATTAGCAGTATTTCTACTCCTTTCATTTCCTCCCTTTAAGAACCTTCATATGAAACAGTACTAAAATGTATAAACAACTCTCCTTACTTATGAAACATCAGAAACCAAACATGGAAGAACTTGTCTGTTAGCATCTAAAAATTTATCTAAAATCCAATTTTTTTCTTTGGTTTGCTTATGTTTTCAGAACTCAACTAAGAAACCTTTTGTTTTTATAAGAACATAAAAGTCAAGAGATAAATTTTAATCTTTTATTAAGTAGTGTGTATATATAAATAATATTTCATTCTGTGTGTTTAACTTAAACTCTCAAGTTAATAACTCTCGGAAGAGTATAAGGATCTAAGAACAGTTTAATGCCATTCACTTTCTTCCCTCTTTATTTCAATTCTTGTTTGGATTTTCGTATCTTATTTTAATCCTTTGTCGATTGTGTCCCCCAAAAAGATATGTCAAAATTCTGAATTTTGTTACCTGGGATTGTGATTTGATTTGGAAGGAGAGACTTTGCTGATGTAATCATTGACAATGAGGTCATGCTTAAGTAGGGAGGGTAGGATCTAAATCTGGTGTGACTGGTCTTTAGAACAAAGAGGAGATTCACAGACACACAATATGCCGGGTGACAATGGAACTAAGACTAGAGTGATGCGTGGATGAGCCATGGGATTTCAGGATTGCCAGCAACACCAGAAGCTAAGAGAAAGGCACTGAGCAGCTTCTCTTCCAGAGACTTCAGAAGGAACATGGCCCTGCCAACAACTGGATTTCGACCTTCTAACCTCCAGAAGTGTGAGAGAATAAACTTTTGTTCTTTAAAGCAACCCAGTAAGTGATATTTTGTTGTAACAATATACCCCTCAAATGTGACAATATTATCCTTGTTTTATTCAGGAAATATTTGTATATACACTCATATATTTACCAATGTCTGGGTTCATGATCCCTTCTTTCATGCTAAATAAGTTTCCATTTGGGATCTGTTCTATCTCTCTATGGTATAGCCTAGAAAATATGTATAGTTAGTTTTATTTATTTTTTTATCCTTACCCAAGGACATTTTTCCATTTTTTGTTCAGATAGAGTGGGAGGGAGAGAGAGGAAGAGAAAGAGAGAAACATCGACGTGAAAGGTACACATCGAGTGGCTGCCTCCTGCATGACCCAACCGAGTCTGGGGAAAAACTACAACCGAGGTACATGCCCTTAGCGGGAACCAAACCCAGGTCTCTCTGGACCGCAGGCTGATGCTCTAACTGCTGAGCCAAACTGGCCAGGGCTGTGTAGTTATTTCTAATGAGGATTTTTGGTGGTAAAGACAACAGCAACATAACAAAAAATACTAAATTCGTATTCATCGAAACACATCTTTTTTTTAAATCCTCACTTGAGGATATTTTTCCATTTATCTTCACATAGAGTAGGAGGAGGGGGGGGAGAGAGACAGAGACATTGACATGAGAGAGACACACTGACTGGTTACCTTCTGCAGGACCCCAGATGAACCACAACCGAGTCATGTGCCCTTGACTGGAATCGAACCCGAGACTTGTTTGTCTGAGGGCCAACACTCCAACCGTGAACCAAACCTGCCAGGGCTGGAAGCACTTCTTTATTTTGCCTTCACTCTCAGTCACTGGACGTGCATTCTTAGGCTCACCTTGTTTATCTCAACACAGTTCCCATGGAGGATGCTGCCTTCCTGCTATCATGTCAACTACTGCGAAGTCGGCCCCCAGTCTCATCATGGTTCCTCTGTATGCAATTTGTCTTATCTCACTGCTTTATTTCTGAGCTTTTTTGTTTTTCTGTTTTCTGTTTTTGGCTATTGTGTGTGTGTGTGTGTGTGTGCGCGCGCGCGTGTGCAGATTGAGTATAACAAGTCTCTATTTATACTGCAAAGAATTGATTAGATTTTCTGAATCTGAGGATTATTCCCTTTAAGTCTAGGAAAATCTTCAGCCATTACATCTGAGTATTGTCACTTTTTTTCCTGATGCATGTAAGTAAATCTTCTCAGTTATCCACGTTGTTTATCTTTTCTTTAATGTATTTCACCACTTTTTTTCCCCCACAGTGGTTCTATTTGCAAATGATATACATCTACATAATTCCATTTAATTGGTCCTGTTTCATATTTTCTTAGTTATTTTTATATTTCAGTGTTTTTATCTAAAATAATATATATGTAATTAAAATTTTTTTGTCCCATAACCTCAGTGGTTGTACTTTTTGGTAATCTGACTTTTTGGTCCTTTGCAGTTATAAACACTTGCTCATGACAGTTTTTTTTTTTTTTTTAATGTTGGTTTTGTGAATTTTTTTTTTCCAACTGTGGTTTTACTTCTCCTGAAACATTATCTGTGGGATTTTTGTAAGGCCTGACTGAAGCAAGCATTCCTCTAGAGAGTACTTACATTTGTTTCTCCTGGTGCCTGAAGGTACTTACATGGGATCACTTAAAAATAAATTCTCAACTTGAAAGTTTCAGCTCACTAGCTGCAAATCCAGAAGAAGGCCAGTTTGTGAACATAAATTCTCAGGAGAGATTTCTTTTTTTCTTTCCATCCATTGTCAAGATCCCCATAGATAAGTTTCCTCATTCGTTTTTTCTCCTGTAGTAGACTTATCTCTCTTTGACTTTATACCACCAGGGGAAGTACAATGAAGTGCAGCAGGCTTTGGAAACTGTCTTATTATTATTACTAAATTTGAATACACGTTGCCCTTGGTCTAGCAATTTCTCTCTTCCGTATATATTCAATAGAAATATGGGCATAGGTGCAAAACAAAACAAAACAAACAATCAAACAAAAACACATACAGAAGAAAAAAAAATGCAACCTAAATGCAAATAAATAAATAAATTGAGGTATAGTCAGAATACAGAACATTGTACAGAAACTAAATAAAATAAGCTACTGCTGCTGCAGGCACAGACGTAACATAGAACACAATAAACCTGACACAGAATATTTGGTATGGACTTTCATTTACATAAAGTTTTAAAGAAGCAAAACTAAAGTGTTGAGTGTTAAGAGGATGAGCAGCTCTAGGAGAAGAGTGATAAAGACAGAAGATAAGAGGGTGGTCTCTGGTGATAGGTACAGCTTTCAAAGGTTCATTTGGTAATTATTCTTTGAATACTGTGATGATTAATTATTATTTTTTTTTAGATAGAGTGGGAGGGAGGGGGAAGGAAGGGGGGAGAGAGAGAGAGAGAGAGAGAGAGAGAGAGAGAGAGATCAATGTAAGAGACACACATTGATTGGTTGCCTACTGCACAACCCTGACCAGGGCTGGGAATCGAACCTGCAACCCAGGTATGAGCCCTGGACTGGGAATCAAATCCATGACTCTTTGGTCCCTGAACTGATACTCTAACTGCTGAGCTGAACCAGCCAGGGCTGTGATGGTTAATTTTATGTCAATTTGGCCATAGGGGGCTCAGATTCTGCAAGTGTCTATAAAGATGTTTCTGGACAAGATTAGCGTTTGAATCAGTGGACCTAGTACTGCAGGTGACTCTTCCCAGTGTAGGTGGACATCATCCAATCTGGGAAGGTCTGAATAAAACAGAGGTTGGAAGAAGGAAGAAGGAAGAAGGAGGAAGGAGGAAGGAGGAAGGAGGAAGGAGGAAGGAGGAAGGAGGAAGGAGGAATTTGCCCCTTTGCTTCCTGCCTGCCTGTTCCGACTGTGGCTTTGCGTCTCATTGTCTGAGCCCTTTGACTAGGGGACTGGGATCTTAACCACATGGACTCCCCTGTTCTCAGACCTTCAGGCTCAGACTGAATTATGCTACAGCTTTCCATGGGTCCCTCATTTTGCAAATGTTAGATTGTGGGACTTCTCAGCTTCTCAGCCCCGTAATAATATTAGTTAACTCCCCACCCCACTGGTTCTGTTTCTCTGGAGAACCCTGATTAATACAAATGCATATTTGTGATTTATGCACTTTCTACTTGTAAAATGCTTAACAAAAGAAAAAAAAAAGGAAAAGAAAGTACACATTGAATCACATCCCCAACTTTCTTCCATCTCCTGGCTGACTCACTGTGCACTTAGGATACAATGTATACTTTTCATCAAGGCAGACTTGGCCACCCGAAGTCAACTCCCACATTCCTCTCCAACCTGATGGAGAATCATTCTCTCTCTGCCACTCCAAATTGACCATAATGACCTTTGCTTCCCTCAAATACCAAAGTGGTTCCCCATGTAAGGCATTTACACACACTATTTCTTCTTTCTGGTATTCTCTTTCCATACTGGTAATATATTTACTCTTTAGTCAACTTTTAACTCTCTGATAAATGTCACTTTTAACGGGATACTTTAATGGATTCCCAATCTAAATTATAGTCCACCTCAGCCCCATTGCATTTTATAATCCTATTATTTTCCTTTATAGTCTTACTATGGTGTATAATTTGTGCAGTCATTTGAATGATTTCTGTTTCCCCTGCCTTACTGTAAGCTCTATCATGGCAGAGTTCACTTTTGTTTTATTCCCCACTCTAGACACTGCTATGATCCTAGCCCACACCCGCTTCAGAGTGGGCACACGGTTTGCTTAATGAGTGAAGGATTTGTCCTCCCTTTATTGTAACAGAAATTAAAGTAGGAAATGGAAATTAATCGTCTGCCACTCATCATTTTACTTCATAATTGTTTTAAGAAATTATGAGGGTCATATGTAGTATACTGTGAGGCCAGAAGGAGAACAGCACCATAAAATATGTAAAATAAATTATTTTAAAGCCGTGCTGAATTAGAAAAGAAGAGTTTAGCATGTAACACTTATTTATAAAGGCAGTTTCTGTATGACATGTTATTGTTGCTTTTCCTGAATTATTCGCCTATGGTCATGGATAACTTTGACCGAGAAAAACACTTTAATACAAATGCATAAAAATGCACTAAGAAATTATAATTTTACATATCTCAAATCTGAAAAGTTTATTTTATTTTTTTTACTGTGCAATTTCCTCTCAGGTCTCAAGCAAATAATAATAACAATTTTCAGAGAGGGACACATAAAAAAGAAACAAACATACAATCTTGAACAAGGTTGTGTCAGTTACCTTTGCTTAGTAACAAACTTTCCCCAAACTTAGCCTAAACTTTTTCTCATGGTGGAGATACAGGGAGGGGAGAGAGAGAGAGAGAGAGAGAGAGAGAGAGAGAGAGAGGAAAAGAGGAAGGAGGTGGTGGTGGTGGAGGAGGAGAATAACTTTTTTTTTGGTTTTTAAGGCTCTTAAGGAATAATCTCAGAATTTGCATATAATCCATTGCATTTCATTTGGAAAAATAAAATAAAAAATCACAAGTCCAGCAATGATTTAAACAGTGGGGAAATAAATTTCACTTGTTGAAGGAAGAAGCTGCAAAATCTCATTGTATGGATGCATGAGGCCATTAATTGTGGCCCTCATTGCAACCAATCTGCCACATATATAAGTATTTATTAAATATATTAAAGTTATACGGTTTGTGTACCATGTAAAGCTATTAAGGATATAGAAGTATAAAATATTACTTCCTATACATTACCTATATTTAAACAATTTAGTTAATAAAATATACTGTTATAATTTTCAATCTATTTTTCTCTATTAATGTGAGAAGCATTATACCATTTTTTCTTCTTTATTTAATGGTTTACTGTCCCAGAAATGCTCAATGAGAGAAGGGCGCCCTTAAGTAGAAATAGGTCTTACTAAGTAATGTTGACATTTTAGAAGCTCATGTTGGTGGTCACAAAAGGTTCATGAGGTCATCTTGGGTGAGAAGACAGCCTTCTAGAAAACACCCACTAGCCAACTGTCCCACAAGCACAGGGAATCAATAGAGGAATGAAAACCTAAGGATGGAGTAATGAGGACAGGATGGAGGAATCTGAAAATGATCGCCTTAGCATTTGGGAGTTGATAATTCTGAGGATTCTATCCCTCCCTTTATATTTTACATGAATTTTCGATCTCTTAAAAAATAATTATAAGATACTAGCATCAACTAGTGTGTAAGAAAACAGATTTGCATGGTGCTGCTAATCAAGATATATTGACTCTGGGTGCCTTCTACTAGCCAGACATTAGAGAAATTAGTGAGCCCGGCTGGTGTGACTCAGTGGTTGAGCATCAACTCATGCACCAAGAGGTCTCTGGTTCAATTCCCTGTACGGTGGTCCAAATCCCCAGTGAGGGGCATGCAGGAAGCGGCCAATTGAAATTCTCTCTCATTGATATTTCTCTCTCTCTCTCCCTCTCCATTCCCCTCTCTCTAAAATCAATAAAGAAAAAAAAATTAAAGAAATTTGTAAAATGTAACATGATGCCACTTTTCACTTTTTGTCAAAACACAGTTAATTTTTATAAAGATTGTTCAATCATAAAATGCAATTGGTCTATTACTATTTTAAATGAATTAATACATAATTATTGTTAATTAGTTTTAATTTCTAATGCAATAAATATCAATAGATAATTTATAAACCATATACACCCAATTGTTTGGCAACCTTACTAATTTAAAAATATGTAAACAAGTGAAATGAAAAAGTTTGAGAACCTCTGATATAGGCAACGTACATTAATGAAGTGAGAGGATTTATCGCTGGTGTCCATCAAATAAACGAGGGAGTTGAGGAAGACTGAGGGCTATAGCCTTGCTTCATTCAGGATAAAAATGAGAAATAAACTGTAGGACTCTAGATCCCTATTTAAGCTATATAGTCCCAAAGAGTTATTTTGTTATGGTTTCTAATTTCAATTTTTATGGTTTCCTAAACAGGCAGTGTGAACAAACATACAAAGTCATGAAAAGGCCAGATGATTTTGAAGGTAGTGAGAAATCCAGCACACCTGTGGAGTAAGCAGACAGTAAAGAGCCAGAAGAGCAAAACAAGCACAAGAGTGAAGGACCTGTTGTATGAGATTTCGCCTCTCTTCTGCACTCAAGGGATTCAGAGAATGGTATGAAGGTCATAGCATGCTTAATCTGAGTTTGTAATGAGAATCTGCTGACAATGTACAAGAGCAGCCGGACCATGAGTGGGGTTGCTTCTATAATAACCTTGGTGATATAATGAGAGCCTTAACTACTCAGGAAGTGTGATCATAGAAAACATGGATTAAAGGTATATAAATGATATGGCTGCAATGTGTGTGGGTAACTATTTAGAAGAGAAACATTTGGAAGCAATGATGACCCTGGACTAGAGTTTATGAAGAACTCATGTTGAAGTTTGAATAGACAATTACTGCATAGGACAAGCTACTAAAATGAATTTGGTGACAACAAAACAACCACACATCAAGTGTTGCAGCTCAAAAGAGATCAACGTTAGATCACCGAGGACATGAATGGATAAAGATTGGTAGGAGTAAGTATGAGATATTGGTAGTTTACCAAAGGGGAGGTGTGTGTTTGATAAAATAAGGGGAATTTGGTTGTTCGGGTTGAAAGTTTTAGATGGGTAAGAGATGAAAATCAGGCAGAGAGTTCAACAACTTTCTAAAGCCATTGAGGTACCCAACACAGGTGTGTTGAATGAATCAGTTCTTGTCACATGAATGAAAGAAGCTTAGGAAAGGATTAGTCTGCTAATAGTGTATATAGCAAACAAAAAAGAAGGGACTATTTACAATATTCTATATTTGGATATTTCAATGGCAATGTGAATGTGAACTCAACAATATAAACCTCATAAAATTAATAAATTGACCATGTTATTGCTTATCTACAATAATTTTAAATTTAGCATATCTCCTTTACTTGCGTGCTATTACATTATCTCCTATAACCTTATATAAAGCATAAGCCAATGTGTGGCTGTTGTTAATTTTTAATAAAAAAAGTACCTATCTATTTTAAAGTGTCATCTTTAATGAAGCAAAATCCTAAATGGTGCTATAAACTTTATTTAAATTTTCTTCCACTTTCAGAAATACTCATAAAGAAGACTACTTATGTGTAAAGTCTAAGAGATTAATTTTAAAAATAGTAATTCAACTATTCCTATTAAAAGAAGAACAAATTTAGCTTCCTTCCTGCCTTCCTTCTTTCTATCTTTTTTTCTTTCTTTCTTATAGCTTTAGAACTAATGGTGGCTTGCTTCCTCACTAAAATAAATTTAAAAAATAAATAAAAGAAGAACAAATTTAAACTTCTGAAGGTAAGGAAATAAAAGTCTGGATTGTGTTCTACAGTTTGAAATATTCAAAATAGAATTTATTCTTTGTTTCTTCATGGAAAATATTTATTAAACAGGATTTTCATTTATGTGTAGCATGAACAAGCTTATACCATGTTTATTGTATTTAACAAAGATATCACATAGGTATTGCTAAATTACAGGCTACCATATTTTTATACAATTTCAATACAATGTTGTGTGTGCATTTAAAATATTGTATAATATATGGCATTGATTTAAAACTAGAAATAATGTAGATTGTGCATTGTGTTACATTATAATGTAATATACATTACATCACAATGTACATTTAATACAATATGTAATATGTATAACATACGACATGCAGATAGTTAAAAACAATGTTGTAAGTGTATGTTGTAACAACATTACTTAATAATCTCATATTAGTCATTGAAATGGAGTGGTAAAAACAATAGTGACTATTGGTTGGTTTGTTTATTTTTTTTTATCCTCACCTGAGGACATTTTTGCATTTATCATCAGATAGAGCAGGAGGGAGAGAGGGAGGAAGAGAGAGAGAGAAACATCAATGTGAGAGGGACACATCGACTGATTGCCACCCACATGACCCCAACAGGGGATGGGGACAAACTGTAACCAACGTACATGCCCTTAGTGGGAACTGAAACTGGGACTCTGGTCCACGGGCCGACGCTCTAACCACTGAACAAAACCGGCCAGGGCATGACTGTTTAAAAAATAAAGAATAATTAAGATCTTTCTAAAAGTCCATATTTTTCATTGAAATTTTATTTATTTTTTTTAAACTGTTCTTTATTGTTGAATGTATTATAGATGTTCCTCCTTTTTCCCCTATTGACCCCTCCTCCCTGCTCTCGTCCCCCTCCTTCCTTTCCCCACACTGTTGTCTGTGTCCATTGGTTATGCATATATGCATATAAGTTCTTTGTTTTTTTCCTTCCTATCCCCCACCCCCTTCCCTTTCAGGTTTGTCAGTCTAACAACCAATTTGTACTTCTTAATCCCTTCACCTTTTTCGTCCATTCCCCCAACCCTCCTGCCAATTGGCAACAACAAAATGTTCTCTGTATCTCTGAGAATGTTTCTGTTCTGCTTGTTCATTTTGTCTGTAGATTCAATTGTCAATAAATATGTATTTATTGCCATTTTATTTGTTCATATTTTTTATCTTTTTCTTCAAGATGCCCCTTCAACATCTCATATAATAATGATTTGGTGGTGATGAACTCCTTTAGCTTTTTCTTGTCTGGGAAACTCTTTATATGGCCATCAATTCTAAATGACAGCTTTGCAGGATAGAGTAATCTTGGTTGTAGGTTCTTGCTTTTCATCACTCTGAATATTTCTTGCCACTCCCTTCTGGTCTGCAAAGTTTCTTTTGAGAAATCAGCTGACAGTCTTATGGGAACTCTCTTGTAGGTAACTAACTGCTTTCTCTTGCTGCTTTTAAGATTCTCTCTTTGTCTTTAACCTTTGGCATTTTGATGATGATGTGTCTTGGCGTGGGCCTCTTGGGGTTCATCTTATTTGGGACTCTCTGTGGTTCCTGGACTTGTATGTCTGTTTCCTTCACCAAGTTAGGGAAGTTTTCTCTCATTATTATTTCAAATAGGTTTTCAATTTCTTGTTCTCTCTCTTCTCCTTATGGTACCCCCAAGGTGCAAATGTTAGTATACTTCAAGTTGTCCCAGAGGCTCCTTACACTATCCTCATTTTATTGGATCCTTTTTTTTTTCTTTTTGCTGTTCTGATTGGGCGTTTTTTGCTTCCTTATATTCCAAATCGATGGTTTGCTTCTTGGCTTTACCTACTCTATTTTCAATCTGTGTAAATTATTCTTTATTTCAGTTAGTGCCTCCTACATTTCTGACTGTGCATCCTTCATTTCTGACTGGTCCTTTTTTATGCTCTTGAAGCCCTCACTAAGTTCATTGAAGTTCTCACTAAGTTCATTGAGCATTGAGCATCCTTATAAGCTGTGTTTTGAACTCTGCATCTGTTAGGTTGCTTATCTCCATTTCGCTTAATTCTTTTCCTGGAGTTTTGTTCTGTTCTTTCATTTGGGACCTATTTCTTTGTCTCCTCATATTGGCTGCCTCCCTGTGTTTGTTTCTATGTATTAGGTGGAGTTGCTATTTCTCCTGTGCTTCTTACGGTGGCCTGTTATAGTAGGTGTCGTGTAGGGTCCAGTGGCACAGCCTCCCTGATCTCCCAGCTGGGCTCTCCAGGTACACCCTCATGTGGTAAAACACCCTCAGAAGGATACACACTTCTGCTGTAATAGATTCTGGATTGCTGTTGGCACATCAACAGGAGGGTTTTACTCAGGCTGATTAGCTGCAAGTAGTGGCTGTGCCCACTATTCACTGACCTCTGACTAGCTTGGATGATCAGCTGTGCAGGGTCTCACCATATTGAGTAAGACTTACTTCAGCAAGGCTCTGGTACCCACTGAGTCCATTCCTTGAGTGTGTCACTTGTGGAGGTGGTTGAGTGTTGGTGCTTTGATGTGGTCTGAATCTGTCTGTTGGGTGTGCTGGTTCTGGGGCAAGGTCAGCCACTGCCTGTGTTCTACCCAGGGCCACCAGGCATAAGTTACAGAGTAATCTGCTGATGGCTGCTTCTTGTGCTGGGCTGGAGGTGCCCTAGAAAAGCCAAGTTGTAAACCAAGGCTGGCTGCTTCTAGTTCCAGGCCTGGGGTCACTTATTGAGAGGTATGGGGCTCACTGTAGCCAGATGCTGCTTGTTTGAAAGAATTAAAAAAAATATGAAGCAGGATCCAAGACAGACCAATCCTTTGGTAAAGCAACTGGGAACAGCTTGGGTGGGCCTGAAATTTGGGTGGGGTGAGCCTCAGGGAATCACCAGGGCGGGGCCAACAGTATGAGCCAGGTTGCTGGAGTCCCAGATATGGCACCTGTCTTCAGCCCCAGGGAAGGGCTCACCAAAGGAACAAAGGCCTCTGACAGCACAAATGTCCAGGAGAAAGCTGCCTCTCCAACCCCCGCCCCAATGCCAAACAATTCAATTCTTCCCCATATATCTCTTATACCTTTCAAGTTGCCTCCCCCATGTGAGAACCTGGAGGGTGTGAGTCAGAGTAAGTCTGTGTGTGGGCCCTTTAAGAGGAGCTGCCTGGGGCTCCCTCAGCCTCAGCCTCCCCCAGCCTCCCTCAGCCTCAGTTCCCGCTGGTTTTATAGCCCGAAGTGATGGGGATTCTATTCCTGGCACTGGGACCCTGAGCTGGGTGCCTCGTGTGCGACGGGGACCCCCTCACTCCTCAGGGTAGACCTTCCCAGCCGAGGTGTCCTCCTGATTTTTATCCACCACACATGGGTGTGGGACCAGCCCGTTCACCTCCGCCCTCCAACCAGTCTCAGTGTGGCTGCTGCTTTAATTCTGTAGTTGTAGGACCTCCAGCTCCATGACTTCCATTCAGCTCGATGTCAGGCAGTTCTGAATGATGGTTGTGTTGTAGTTTAGTTGTAACTTTGATGTGGTTGTGGGAGGAGGCGATACTGCCTTTACCTACTGCCATCCTGACAGGAAGTTTTTTGTTTCACTAAAATTTTTAAAAGTTTATTTTCAAACCAAAGATGGGATGATATATAGCATGACAGATTGTTTTATAAAACTTGCTAGGAAAAATAATAGAAGAAAAGCTTAACATTGAATGATTTGCAAATTCCAAAACGTTATAATTTTTATTATTCTACATACATTTTATAGCAACAGATTTAAATCTCTAAGTGTGAGATATATGCAACACAGCAAAATGCTTTTTTGTTATATTTAGATTAGAGATATTGTTCAAGTACTAGAGTATCTGAATTGCTTAACCAACCTCTCTTGGAGATGTCATGACCATATTTCATGCATTTCCAAAGCACTGGTAAATGAGCAGTTTGTAGCTGAGTGTTAAGCTTTTGCTAGGCATAATATAACATTTAGCACTCTATTTGAAAAAAATTCTCCTATTTGCCAATTATACCTCATGTGCAAAATGCTTTTCCCTTTTGGGAAACAATATCTAATTTCACACATAAGCAAGGTCTGTTTTATGATAATATACGAGCCACCGTGGAGGTGATAGTAAAAGTAAACATTGAAATATGTCTCTCAGCACAGTCTGAATGAAATGGACATGTTGTTTGAGCTGATTGACGACTGGGGTTAAAGCTGAAAGGGAGATTATTCAGTCAGTGACAGGAAACGAAAATGATCACACACAATTACCTAACTTAGGACAATCATACAACATTTCTGAGTGTTAAACATTTTAATTGACATACTATGTTTCCCAACTGCCCTTTAAATTCTACAGGCAATTTTCTATTTTAGAAACAGATCACACACACACACACACACACACGCAAAAATGAAATAAAAAATGTAAAAAAGAGTTGAAAATATTGTTTAAAAAATATTACAAATTTATCTTTATTGTTGAAAGCATTACAGATACCTCCCTTTCCCCCTCATTGACCCCTTCACTCTTTTTATGCCCCCACTGGCCTTCGACCGGGAATAAATACAGAGAGATGATAGGTAGATACATGATAGATAGATACACAGATAGATAGATAGATAATAGATAGATAATAATCGATATTATAAATAGGAAAAATCACTAGTCTGTGGATCAATAGGGCTGATTATGATGGCACGTCCATTATTAACTCTGTGTTCTGCGCCAATATGACTGCAGTTGGGTAGAAGTTTAAGATGCACTCATTAAATGTAATAATAATAACCCCAATAACCACCACCACCTCAGTAACAACAAACACACATTTCTGCCCTTTGGATTTGTAAATAAGTAAATAATTAGAGGAAGAGGGGACAGGTACAAAATAAAACATAAACCTGATTTTTAAAAATCAAGAAATAAATAAAATGATTATCAAATAATTAAAAAAGTAATTTGAAAAATGCAAGAAAAGATAGATAAGGATTAGAGGGTTTGGACTATTAAATAAAGGGGTCAAAACATTTTGTTGAATAACTCAATCTCCCATTATAACTATTTGAAATAATATTTGGAAGCTTACATTTAGTATTCTAGTAAAAAGAAAAGCACTTCCCCCCCCAAAAAAGTCACTATCTGGAACATCAGGGAATAAATCGAATTCTCTGCCAAATATCCACCTATCCAGAATATCAGTTAGAATATCTCTGGAGTCGTCTCTTCTCTGTTCTTAGCACCTTGCAATTGAAAGACTGCACTTTACTTCCTGTGCTCAGAGTACTTTACGTGTGTAAGAGAATAATTACAGAGGTACTCAATTGATCTAGATGTTAAGTGCTGCTATCCCTATTTTATGGAAATGAAATTAGAATTGGCAAGGCTCAGGAGGTCAGTCCAACTGGGAAAATAAAAACTGTTCATCTAAATCAATAGCATAATGCTGGCTGGCCTAGTACCCTTGAATAAGTCATGTAGCTTCAATCTCCTTGTCTGAAGATAGTGACCGAAGGTGAAAAAAAAGTATCAAAGTGTTCAAATCGAATATAGAATGGATATGAGCTTTTATGATAGCATAATACCCTGACCCCAATGTCATACGGCAAAAGGAGGTTGTACTGATTGAGAAATGGGACAAGGTGTTTAAATAACTTTGCTCATGGTACAAGGCCAGCGAGTGACACAGTTTCATAAAGCGCATTCACCTCTGACTTCCAGTAAGTGTTTTAACCAGAACTATGCAAGAGGCATCCAATGTGTAACCTTAACATTTGTTTTTGATTTAAATTCTGGGGGATCCTTAGAATTTTTTATTTATTTATTTTTACTTAACAAGTACACATCTATTTGCTTAGTATCAGGAAGCTTAAATACATCTGTATTGACATTTATTGAATGTCTAAGCTATAATTTTCCTGAATATGAAATTTCAGATTTGAAGTGTGAAACTTTCAGATTTATATGCTGCTCATGCTGTTTTTGCTCCATTTTTAAAAACCCAAATCTGCATATCCCATCAAGTATTCTTTCATCTGAAAATATCTCATTAGAATATTATTCCTAAATGTGAGTACATGGTGATGGGTTCAATCTACCACCTTCATTTTTCTTTCAGACTAGTGTGCCAAACACCCAGTTTTGTTTCAAAACCAAAAAGAAACAAACAAAAAGAAGAAGAAAAATAAGCTGCCAAATTTAAAGAATATATATTCTTTGTTGTTTTTAAAATGGGAGATCGGGGCCTTTTAATAAAATTTTATCCTATTCTTGATCTTTCAATGTTTGAGTCGTTGAGCAGAATAACTTATTATAGTCACCAATAAACATTATTTTAAGAAAGATGCATAGTACCATGTAAAGTTAATTTTTGCAGGAATTCATTTGAATCTGACTGTGTGAAACTTTTGACTGAACTTTATCATTTATAAATTTTGACACTTACTAAATACCTTGTCATGTCCTAGTTACTTCAAAGTCAAATTATTTGCTTACTAGAGCATATTTTAGACTGCCATGAAAGAAGCTATTTCTACTGTACTTATTTATTCTTTTTTTTGGCTTTACATAGGCAGAACCTGTAATCTATTTCACCTCTCACCATAATGTATGCACTTAGGGTAGTTTTCTTAGTTTATCTGTCCGTGGCATGCTCTTTTGTAGGTAGAAAAGTCTCTTTTGAAAATACAGATGATAGCCCTGGCCAGTTTGGCTCAGCAGTTAGAGCGTCGGCCTGCGGTCCGGAGAGACCCGGGTTCGGTTCCCGCTAAGGGCACGTACTTCGGTTGCAGTTTGTCCCAGGCCCTGGTTGGTCGTGCGGGTGGCAGCCGCTCGATGTGTCCCTTCACGTCGATGTTTCTCTCTCTCTCTCCCTTCCTCTCTCTCCCTCCCACTCTATCTGTACAAAAAAAAAGTGGAGAAATATCCTCAGGTGAGGATAAAAAAAAAAAAAAAAAAAAAGAAAATACAGATGATAGATAGTGTATTTATTTGCTAGAGTTTCCATAACACATTACCATGGACTAAATGGGTTAAATCACAGAAACTTATTTTCTTACAATTCTAGAAACTCAAAATCTTAGGCAAAATATCAGCAGAGTTCACTCTGAGGCCACCCTCTTTAGATGGTAGATGGCTCTTTCCCCCTGTTGTCTTTACATCGTCTTCCTTGTATAACATGTGTGTGTCCTAATTTTTTCCTATAAGGTTATTAGTCCCATTGGATGAGGGCGCACCTTAATGAACTCATTTTAACTTAATCATCTGTAAAGGACCTATCTGCAAACAGTTCCATTTCAGATTATTAAGGGTAAGATGTATGTCAATATATAAACTTTTGGGGGACACAATTCATCACATAACAGGTGCATTATTCTGTCTTTATTTGGCTTTCTCAGATTTTTTTATTTCATACATAGTTGTACCACTGCATGTCCAGCGGCTGTTCCTTGATTTACTTAAAAAGCTATGATGTATGTGATAATTTGTTTCAATAGTACTTTGTTGTCTGAAGAACAAGACATGCCTTTTGTTGTCGTTGTTGAAGCAGGCATTGTGGGTCAACTCTTTCACTTATAAATCATGAGTAGTAAAATGGAAAGTTTGAAAAATGGATTTTTCCTTTTCATAGGCAGTTTGTCATGCACAAATATATTGATTTTAATGAAGAGCTGTTTACCCATGCTACGGTTCCCTTAAATTCGATACTGTTTTTCTACATAACTCAGGCAGATTATTTTTTCTACTTTACTAGATCTAGTGGTATTTATTTTTCTAACTTTCCTCTCATCAATGTTCAAAGCACAATACTTTTTGAAAGTTTCATATCTTATTTTGTTGGTTAATGCAATTCTTGCATTTTTATTCTTCAATTCTTCTGGACATTATGTTCCTTTTATATTGACTCTTGGTATAATGGAAATTCCTGTAGTGTTTTTCAGATTGATCATTCTATGTAGGTTTAGTAAGATGGTTGCTTTATACCTCTGCATAATTGTGTATTGAATATGCAATTGAATATATTATTCTATAATTTCAGAAGAGCATTTTCTTAGATAAGTTTAATCAATTGTCATGCTATTACAGTAGATGCTGACCTGTTGATATTGACACGTGTATCGATTGAATAATGGCTTCTTTTCAA
Organism: Molossus molossus; assembly: GCF_014108415.1. Classification (NCBI taxonomy): domain Eukaryota; kingdom Metazoa; phylum Chordata; class Mammalia; order Chiroptera; family Molossidae; genus Molossus; species Molossus molossus. The sequence continues at coordinate 20,079,073 of NW_023425344.1, forward strand.
TATCTGATGAAAATATTGCATTTGATAACGTTCATATTTCTTCTTTGTTACTATTGGAAATAGAGTTTTGTTAAGTATTATGTGTAAAGTGCAGCTTTTTCTGTCTTGATATGCATTGAATTATCTTTGAAACCACTCCTTATATTTTGCTATGTGAAGTGCTTTGTCCTAAGAGGTAGAATTCCTGGCTAAGTGAGGAAAATGAAGGGGAGAGTGTTATAGTGGTTGACAGGGAAACAGATGAAGCACCATGCCCTCTGACCCCCTAATACAAAGGAACAAATTAAGTAGTAACTGCTCTAAACTTTTGATAAGGAAAAAATACACCCTAAAACTCCTAGGACAAAATTTGCACTCTTTCTCTGTTCTCTCAAGATGTAAATCGCATCATGATTTTTAGAATAAAATCACCCAGGAGCTATCTAAAACACTGTCTGAGACTAGAGGGAAAAAAGAGAGAGAGAGAAAAGAGGCTTTTTAAAAATGCAGACTTCTAGCCCTAGCTGGTTTGCTCAGTGGTTGGAGTGTTGGCCTGTGGACCAGAGAGTCCCGGGTTCAGTTCTTACTAGGGGCACGCACCAATAAAATAAAATAAAATAAAATGCAGACTTCTATAGAAGCTCCCTTGCCCCAAATCTAGTGATTTGATTTGTCAAGTCCAAATACAAATCTCAAAAAGTCTCCCTCCAATGTTGGATGGGCTGCAGCCTTGTCTTCATGATTAGATACAATGCTGATTCCCGTTCCCTGTGGACAAGGTCACTAGCGGGGCTCTTTGGTTGTCAGGGGCCTCCAGCTGTATTCAGTGCTTGGGCAGAGCTAGAGACTGCGCTCTGTGGTGAGACAAGGTCGCTGTCCAGGCTCCCTCAGCAGGTGGGGCTGTAGGGGATGCTCTGTACAGCCTGGCCGAGTCACTAGCTGGACTCCCTGCCTGAGCAAGGCTGAGGCTGTGTTCAGAATCAAGCAAGGCTGGAGGCTGGACTGTGCAGCTGGCTGGTACTGTAGCCAGGTTCCAAGGCTCTCCAGGGTCACTGCTAAGACTCCCTTGCTCCGTGGGAGCCAACTATGTTCTAGTTGGGCAGAATTGCTGGCTTGATTCCCTGATGCGGGATGAGCTCCGTGGCTGCAGGGGTTCTCTAACGAGGCTTCCTGTTTGGGCATTACCAGAGCACAGGTTTCAGTAGCTGGTCGGTGACCTGAACCAGGTAGAACTGCCCACTGAGCCCCCCAGCAGACAGGGTCGCAGGCATGGCCCTGCAGGCTAGAAGTAGGTGGCTGGGATTTCAGCTCCAGTATAGGTTCCGGAAGGAAAGGTTCTGCCGAGATCTGAGTGCTGGTTGCTGTAACTCCCACACCCTTCTTTGTTCCTGTCTGATCCTCAGTGCTCAAACCTGGCAGATTTCTCCAGGGATCCTTACGAGGAAGTATGCCACCTGGGAAGTGGCCTGCAAGGCTGGGAAAGCTGGGTGTCCACCTTGGGCTCTGTGCGCACTGAAGAGACCACAGAGCCCGTGGGGCCCTCTCCGTGGGTGCTGTGCCACCTGGGGGACGGGCAGTGCGGTCAGTGCAGTCCTCCTCTGACACATCTAAAGCAGCCTTTCAAGGTCTCTGTGGTCCAGGGGAGCTTCGACCTTACCCCCAGCTTCTGACTTTCACAAATCGCCTTGCTTATGCATAGCTGATTGTTGGTCATCTTGTAGGGGGCTGACGTCAGGAGCATCCTATGTTACCACCTGGGTGATGTCGTTCCTGCTAATTTTTTTTTTCTTCCTCATAGCACTCTCATTCTCTATTGACAGAAATCATTTTATTTCTACAATATCCAGGTCATTTTTCTTTTTGAAATATTCTCTGTATACTCTCTCCATGTAGTCCAGAAATGTATCATTCTTGTGTGGCATTACCATTTCAGTCCCAAATATAGTAGATAGCATATAGCATATGTTTAATACTATTAATTTAATTGATGCTTTCAATAGATTAAGCGTGGAGTGTTCCATGAAGATAGTCGTATTAAACCTCTTCTAGAAATAAAATCTCATGCTTTATAATATGCTAAAGGAAAACATAATGAGGAATAAATTAGCAAATGGATTTTTAATTTGAATTAAATAAATTTAGTAGTTAAACTTGATTATTGGATTTTAGTAATGATTGGTCAGCAAATGTGTAGCCAAAGCAAAATCACCTCTGAAATAATATCTTATGGCCAAAAAGCTATATACATATCATTGCAAATAATACTTCCATTTGTTACATTCTGAAATTCATTTGAACAGATATCACTATAATGGAAATTTACATTCAAGTTTTTTTTTTTCCCTTGCACACTAAAGTTTTTCTGTCTTTTGTGTATCTAGTCCCTAGAGACACATCCCTACTAGTTAATTCGGCTGACAGCAGTGCTTAGGAAAGAAAAAAACAAATGAAAGAAAGAAACATGCCCAGCCACTGTGGCTCAGTGGTTGAGCGTCGACCCCATTCACCAAGAGGTCGCTGGTTCATGTCTCAGTCAGGGCACATGTCTAGGCTGTGGCCCCAATCCCCAGTGGGGGACATGCAGAAGGCAGCCAATCAATGTTCTCTCATCAATGTTTCTATCTCTCTCTCTCCCTTTCCCTTCCTCCCTCTAAAATCACTAGAGAAAAAAAAAAATAATGAAAGAGAAAAAGAATGAAAGAAAGAGGAAAGAAAAAAACAAGAGGAAGAAAGAAAAACTTCATGCATTATACACTATTCATTTTCAAGTTTTCTTTATCTTATTAGAAGTTACTTTTATGTTATTTTCTTTACTAACTGAAAACTTTTTTTATGACTGTATTTCCTGAGAACGGATGCCAATAATGTAAAATCAACAATAACCTGTGTTAATTACAAAAAAGAAAAAAAAAAAAAAAAACCCTGGCTGGTGTGGCTCAGTTGGCTGAGTGTCGGCCCATGCATCAAAAGGCCGCCAGTTCAGTTCCTGGTCAGGGCACCAGCTAGATTGTGGGCTTGATCCCTGGTAGGGGTTGTGCAGGGGTGGCCAATTGATGTTTCTCTCTGACATCGATCTCTCTCTCAAAATCAATAAAAACATATTTTAAAATAAATAAATACATACAATAAAAAATACATAGAACCTCCAATACTGAATTCAAGGAAAACTAAACTACTACCTGACACGCTTACCCACATGAATACAGAAGCACATGGAACAATCGCAATAATAATCAATTAAAATGTATGTTACAAGGGGCTACAAATTGATTAATGCTTAAATGTGTGGGCCAATTCTCCAGTGCTCTGATTTTATGAGAGATTTTCACATACAATTGTATAATCAATACTCAAATTATTCCTGAGGAAAGTGAAATATGAAGGCCTAGTTTTCCACTTACAGTTCTTAAAACTCCGCATTTCAAATCTGGTATTTAATCTAACAGGTAACTATAGGCAAAAGTATTGTCTTTATTGTAGCCACATTTTTTATGCTCATTTGTTTTTTCTTTTTTTTTTTTTTTTTTTTTTTATCCTCACCCGAGGACATTTTTCCATTTTTTGTACAGAGTGGGAGGGAGAGAGAGGAAGGGAGAGAGAGAGGGAAACATCGATGTGAAAGGGACACATCGAGTGGCTGCCACCCGCACGACCAACCAGGGCCGGGGACAAACTGCAACCAAGGTACATGCCCTTAGTGGGAACCGAACCCGGGTCTCTCCGGACCGCAGGCGGACGCTCTAACCGCTGAGCCAAACCGGCCAGGGCTCATTTGTTTTTTAATCCTACTAAATACCTAAAACAAAAAAAAGTGATCTCTGAAAATTTTCTGTTAAACCATCTGTAAAAGTTTAAAATAAAAGGAAGGATAGTAAAATACCTGTTTTCCAAGTAATAATTTTCAAGTTCAGTTTATAATAACTTTGATCTCCATGAACTGAATCAAAAGTTCTAAATAGTATCCCAAAATATTGAAATCATTATACTTTGAAATAGGCATGTGAAAATAAAGGCCCTTGCACCCTTCACCATATGACATTCAAGACTCTCAACACAAATTGCGTAGAAAGTCACTACTAAAACATCATTATACTAAAATCATGAAAATATATGACTTCAGATATAGTCTCAAATGTGCTGTAATTTTTTTTTTTTTCATGAGAGTAAACTCTAAGTACATTGACCCTCAACTAAATAGATTCAGGAACTACTCATTTATAACATCTTAATACAGATCGCTTTGATCACTGTCTGCTTCTTGAGTAACCGCAAGTCTGGATCATCTCATCTAAGTATGACGAAGTTTCAAGAGGTGGAACTTGAAGGATCTGAAGACAGAAAAAACGTATGTGACAAGGTCAAGCAAAAGGATGTGTGGAGAGCCCTAAAAGAAGGGGCTGTCCCCCATTCCTATGGCTGGTGTGGGATGTTCGTATTTTGGTTTCTTTTTGCCAATATTGCCTTTATGCCATCCACTTTGGAAAAGATGATTAATCCTGCTCAAGCAAAAGCAAATTGTACCTCTGAGATCTATGAAGATCCATTTCCACAACCCAAAATAGTATTGCTCTTTCTGTGACAAAATCAACCATATTATAAGAAACAGTAGGATAAAATATTACCAATCCCATAATGTGGAAATATCCAGTATACATTTTTGGTCAAAGTTCCTTATCGTCTACACTTTCTGCTATAATTTTATGAACATCTGCATAATTTTTTATCAATGAGGGATAGTACGTAATTTAAGGCATCCTCAGATCTTGGTATTATAAGCACCAACCTTTTACCTTTTTACCCAAGGTCTTTATTTTTAGTATTTTGGACATAACATAAAATGTTTCTAAATAAATGATTTAAAGACATTGTATTTGTGCCCGGCTGGTGTGGCTCAGTGGTGGAGCAACAACCCATGCACCAACAGGTCACCAGTTTGATTCCCGGTCAGGGCACATGCCCAGGTTGTGCACCAAATCCCCAGTGGGGGGCATGCAGGAGGCAGCCGATCAATGTTCTCTCTCATTGATGTTTTCCTCTCTCTCTTTCCCTTCCTCTCTCTCTAAAATCAATAATAATAATAAAAAAAGACATTACATTGTAAACCAGGAGTCAGAATAGCGTTTCTCCTTCACAGGACCTAAATGCTCTGTCGACACTTTGAATTCTCAGGCCCTCAACTAATTCTGCTTGATTTGTCAGTGGACAAGCATTCAACTATCTATGCATCTTCAGATATCGCAGGTCGATTTTTAAAAGTCAATTCATTAATGTTCATGAGCAATTTTGCTTTATGACCCACTGTTGGGTTAACAGATGGCATGTGCAGTTGGTAAGTCAGTTCCTAATTTCACTCATCTCTTCTTCTTCCGAGTAGCTCCTAGTTATATATGGTTTCATTAGTGCTTAAACCTGCTTTTCTTTTTTTGCCAAGTACTCACGTATGTCCATATATTCCCTGTCCTGTTACTGTTGCTTCATTTCTCTGGCCTTCTGTTTCGGAATCGCTTTCTACCTGCTTTATTATAAACACCGGGCTAAATACATTTTTCTCTGTGTATGTATCTACCTCTTTATTCCTTCCCTCTCCCCCTCTTTCAAATATAACATGTTCCTGATCTAATAATCTGGGGCAGTATACTTCCTGTTAGCTTTGTTCCTATGTTATATCAATGTCTGTATCTTAATATCCTAGTGAAATTATTTATTGAACATTATTAGCTTTGCTAATTAAATGACATTTTGTGCTTTGCCTGGTGTCTTTTCTCTCTCTCCTTCTTTCTTTTGTTGTAGGCTGCTCCTTCAGAATTACAATTTGCTTTTAACTCAGATTGACCTTTTTTTTTTTTTTTTCTCAGTTGGTTAAGATAAATATCTCTTTCCTCTAAGACTTGGTTTCTATCTCACTTTCCCTCATGATAAATCATCTTGAAGTGGCCATAAACATTTTTCATTCCTGCTAAGGAAATTCTGTTAAAAAAAGGATACATTTTGTTTGGGTTTGATTGATATATCTCTGGGCTTGCAATCACTTCCATGACTAGTATTCCTCGCTATTCCTATATAGAAAGAATTCAGGAGTTTTAATGTATTTGACAAAGCAGAAATCATGTGAAAATGTTCCACAGAACTAAAATCTGAAATATGGGGAAGGGAAAAAATAATACCTTTAAATTATGTGGAGCACGGGGTAACCTGTGGGAAATTCATGTAATCATCAGATGTGTTAAGAGAAGTGTTTGTTTCTCTTCAAGTCAAAATAGAAGCTCTTTCTGTTAGTAATATATTCAATTATTCAGCCTTTTCTTAAGGAGCTCACCATTATATTTTATCAGGATGGGCGGGATGTTCAATCCCTGTATAGCTTATTATCCTCACCACTGAAATGGAAAGAGCAAGGTACTTGTTAGGAAGATAACTACTGTACAGTGACTAATCGGGTTTAATAAAATGGATGTTCAAATTAGTAAGTATTCAAGTTGGTCATCTGACCTTTTTAGGAGTTTGGAGGAGATAACAAAAGTTTGAGTAAAAGGCTAAAAGTCTTGGACTTAATGCTATGAAAAGAGGAAGCTTGGGGGCCGTGCACAGTGAGACTGCCTTAGGAAGGTGAACTAGGATCCCCTGGGCATGATGGATTAGAGAGCAGAAGCACTAATAGCAAAGTGGTAAATTAGGAGTGTAAAATCGTTGAACAGGTGTATGATAATAAGACCTAAATTAGTAAGGCCTTGATAAACATTGTTCAATAAATAAAATCTAAAGAAAAATGGCAATTAATGTATATTTGTTTAAAGCAGTTAATCATGATTTAAGCTATTGATTAAGTGCAATTGGAGACCATTTGGAAGAGTTTATGGGCTCTTGATAAGTGCATAATTATTTCACCAGTGTATTCCATGACTTTTAGACAGGGCTTTTTATGGAGTTTTTATGAATCTTTCAGTGGGGTTTTTATGAATTTCTTTTTAATAGCACCCGTATTAGTCAAGGAGGATTAACTACTATAACAAATGACCCCGAGTCACTGTGGCTTACCATAGTAAATGTTTATTTCTCAGACTAGAAAGAATCTGTAAGGAAGGGCCCAGGCTTGTTTAATCATATTGTTCTGCCAACTTCTATGGCACCAGAACCCTACACTGGAGTCTCTCCACCTGGGAGAGTTGAAAAGAGGGATCTAATGGGAGTGATCAGAGGCAGACCTGCAAGTGTTATACATTACATTGGCCAGAATCCAATCAATGGGGCAGTTAGCTCCAACATGAGCATTTCGAGTTGTCTCTACCAAGGAAATACATTTCTGGGTGACTTGAAGTATGTGTGTTGATGTTGTTCCAACACTTGTTTCAATAAAATAATTCAGATAGAATTCAGAGAATGTGACATCTCAACAAGGCTGTTAGGGATAACATGTAAGCAGACAACTATTATTTTACATCATAACCCTAAAGTCTATAGCAATCTTTTGAAATCCGAAAGATGTGAAAAGAAAAGGGAATGGATACTGATGTGCAATGTGTCTAAAGCAACTACACAGAGAAAAGAATAATAGTCATGAAGAAGTCAAGGATGATAAAATTTAAAACCCAGAATTCTGAAGTAAAAAGAGAAGACAACTATATTGCACTGGTGACGTTAGTGATCTCGAAAAGTAGAGATTACCTACAAGTAGGGTCATGTTACACATTAGTTGGTAGGGCAAAACCCAATTACAGTTGTAGTCTGAGAAAAATTAAGTCTCAAATGTGTCCCCCTTTGGACAATAAATACTATGATTATCCTGCTCAGAAGGGTGTAGCTAAGGGAATTTAATCAAGTAAACGTGAACTGCTTTTTTAAAGGAGCATTGCCTAATACAACTTTTAAGCTAAAATTGCTTAATAAGATTAACCAAAATAATTGAATAAGGCTGTACTCAAAAAGACTTTTGGCAAAGGGGGCATAGTTATTTTAGCCATTTAGAAACAGAGGTTCTGTACAGCAAGGATAAGTCAGTGTACCTACAACACAGTCTAGGGAAGATATTTCAGGATAAGTTGAATCAGTAATGCAGTCTGCTGAATAGAATTATTCATATAGAAAAGATGAATGAATTACAAATGACTTGATGATGCTGGTCATTAATGTCTTCAGTGGATTCTCCTTGCTACGATCGTGTGCTGGACACACAATGTATTGATCATGTGCGCTGATCTTCCACATGCACATTTTGTTACGTTTGCTAGGATATTTTATTTTAGTGGTATAAGAAGTTGAATCCCTGGATTTTACATCAGTCATTTCTGTTTGTTTAGTATGAGTCAGGCCATGTTAAAAATGATAGCATCTATGAATAGCGGAAAATATTTTCTGAGCCTCAAAAGGGACTCTAGTCCTGATACCATTGTAATTAGCTAGTTATTAATAATAGGAAAAAAGCAAAGGGAAAGCCGGATGTTATAGGCATGTCATTTGGGCAGCTTCACCAGGAAGCTGCAATTTCACACTCCCCAGGGATCCACCAGCCCATTCCCTGCAGATTGCTGGGGGAAGGGATCCAACAAAGGGGAGATACAGTCACGCCCAGTGAAGTTAGAGTGACTAGCCTCGCGGGACGTATTTACACGTCCTAGTGAAAGAGTTCGTGCCCGTTATATGCTTTGTAATTAAAAAGGGAATTCCCCGGTTAACAGGTTAACTACTATGTACAGACATTTTTATCACAAACATTAACCTGTTAACCGGGGAATTCCCTTTTTAATTACGCAGCATATACCGGGCACGAACTCTTTCACTAGGACGTGTAAATACTCCCGCTCGGTTAACAGGCTAGGGAAGGTGCCTGTCAGAAACACCTGGGAACGGAGATCATTGGCCAGAATGGGTGTGGACACTGCAAGCCCATGAAAATTAAGGATACATAACCCCCTAAACAAAGGAATTCAGTCTCTTGTTGCTCTGGGTTCTTTTGGCTTTCAGCTCTCTTGCATGTGCCCTGTTCCCTCCAAAGCCAATTGGCGCTGCGAACCCCACATGCCATGGACTGATGGACTACAACTGGGAACACAAATTACACTGGCCTGATGCTGGACTGGACACTGCTCCAATATGGGAAGGATGTGCTGGTCACTCACTTTGATTTTAGCTGCATGTCTATGGTGGGGCTGAGGGAGAGGGGAACTTGGAAACTCAGGGATGTAATTCCACAGAAATAAAACCACTCATTCTCCCATGTGAGTCTCAGAAATTTTTTTTTTCTTGTGATATCACAAGAATTCCACTCCCATGAGCAACAAGTGGGGATGAGGACCTCTCGCCACTGGTAACAGTCCTACTCCACCCCCAAAACTGCCTTCCTGGGGTCCTTATGAAAGAGGCAACTTGTCTCTCTGGATGAAAAATCTATTTAATTTGTTCTTTAGTTTCATTTGGTCAATACCAATATTCAAAGGAATGAAAGAAACCTATGAAGCGTATTTATTGAAAACAATTCTCATGAAACTTATGCATTTGTGGATTTCAGGATATTTGTGTCCGCTCTGGTGTCAGATTTCTAAATCTAAGTGAAAATAGCAAGGTGATCGAACCTATATAAAATAAGTTTAGGTCGTCCCGGTAGTCTAATTATAGGAAAATACACATTCTAGCCAGAAATGTGGAAGCACCTGGGACGTCTGCCTTGAGGATTTTCAATGAAACTGCGTGGGCTCTTCTCTAATGACAATCGGAGTGAGATTTCACAAACCACATTTAGTTCGAAGGAGAATGCATTAGCGCTTCTGTGACAAAGCTGATAAAGTCATCACAGCCCTGTAATGTTCAAGAAAATTTAATGATTCCCAATCATTTCCTTCCAATTGGATTACTCTGTAGACTTCAGAGCATATTCAAACACAGCTTCCTTCCTGATGAAGACTTTCTGTGTGCTTTGTCAAGACAAGAGATATTTCAGTGACAAAGGAGACAGCAACCAGAGGTGGCCATGCCCAGCCAAGCAGACAGAAAACACAGACGTGTCCAGATTTTACAACAAATTTGTTTCGTAAGTGGCATTTCCAATATTGGGGATATGACAAAAAATGACACAAACAAGGGTAGTGAGTCAGAATTGATGTTCGTCAAATAAGAATGGAAAAGAGACCCACTATATGGGCTTTTGGCATTTGCACTTAGAATTTGATGAGGGAGCACCATGCTGAGAGGTGGAGAAGGAGGAATGAATATACCAAGGGAAAAAGAAAGTGAATGTGAATGGTTGTACCATCCATGCAGTATGTAATTGCTAGTTTGGAGATAAATAATGTCTCTCTATATATTAGGGATGATTTGATTTATAGGGATAACGTAAAAGGAGGCATTAAATATTGAACTCATGTGAGTCATCTCTTTCTCTCTCCCACACACACATATGCAAAAATATGCATAAAACTATGCTTGAATGGAAACCAAAATTGTTCATAATATTTGCATTGGTGTATCTTCATATATAAAAATTTATTGGTACTCTATCACCTGTGGATAGCATTATTTGAAAGGACCACACATATTTCATTATAGCAAGAGATACATTTTTCATTATCCAAACATGAATGTAAGGGTTTTTCAAAAGTGCTGACAGGTTGGTAAAATTATTGTTGGGGACAAATGCAGTATAATTTGTTTTATTCTCAAATATTAATCTTGAAGTCAAGAAAATAAAAAATGCTTTTCTATGTTCATTTGATTTAGTTGGCATGACACTTTGCTATATACATTAACTTTTTCTGGGTTAAATTAAAATGTTAATAGTAAGGCATTATTTTGTAGTTCTATGCCACATGCAGATTCCTCTTACTTGTACTGATATATATGAGAAATAGATAACTCAGAGAAGTGACAGAACTCATGGTCCAGTGCTTTTCTAGATAATTGATACTATACATTTAAAGAAAAGATCGGTTGATATTTCAGAAGGACAAAATCTCTAAGGGAAAGACTACTAGATTAGTACCATATAGGGTAAATATTTAAAATTTTTATATTTTATAAATTTTATATTTTTTAAACATTTATAAATATTTAAAATATTTAAAATTAGTACCATATAGGGTAAATATTTAAAATAAACAAACAAAATTCCTGTTAGTTGAATATAAACTATAATGGAGCTAGACGTTTATTTTCATTTTTTGTATAGTGGAAATTGTTTTGGAGCCACTGAGGTTCAGAAAATTACTAAAGTTTCATTCATTATTTGACTTTGTATCAAAATTACATGGATTTTGACTGCCTTAACTTAGATGAAATTTGAGATAATTATCATGTTATGCATAAATCTTCTGACATCATAACTTACGAGTTATTTGCTTTACTAATATTTCTTCTTTTCCTTCCTTGCTTAAGTTATCTCAAAGACTTTGAAATCGTATTTAACCCATACGCTTCCCTCTTAAAATAACTCATTCTCAAAGTCCACGTTTTAGGAGTCTTCTGGATCCACTAAATTAAAACCATTACAGAACATTTCCAGATAAGCTCTTCTCTTACATTCCTCAAAACCTGTGAATATTTTATAACAATGTTTAAAAAATGTCCATGGTCTGTACCGTCTACATTTCTTGTAGATCAGAGCAGATGTATCTTTATCTGCCCCAAACTCCACCAGAGCAGCAGGAATAGACTTTACTGTGTCACCACCATCTCATACCACATACACTGCCTTCAAACTGGGTCAGCTGCAGCCACAGTGCCTCTAGTACCTCGTCCAGAATTCTCTTTATTCTGTCACAATCTCTGTCTTATTTCCATATGATCCCTTCTTTTTAATGCAAAGTGTTAAATAGCTAAAATGAAACATTAATTCAATAATGATCATTAATTGGATGTCAAGTGAAACATCTCCCAGATAAGAAGATGCTTTATCCAACCAAAGTAAGCCCTAGGGGGGAATATTTGCAGTGTATGGTTTCATATGGTTTTGTGACAAGTCCTACGACAAAGGTAAACATGTACTTTATGCAGGGCTCTTCCCTTGGTTCTCTTGGAATAATAAGCATGTAAAACAGCAATAGTCTCAGAAGACATTTTCTTAGAGGAAGAATATTCTGAGCTCCATTAGAATTTGGGGACTGCCGTTTTGGGATTGGAATAATTTAGGTATAGGATGAGAGAGCACGCATAGGAGTGGGAAATAAGTCACAATGATGATTGTGTTCAGTGTGTTGTTTTTGACTACTCAACTCTATTAAAATAGAGTTCGCATATTTGAAAGAGAACGAATATTTTATGCACATTATAGATAACTTTAAAAACGCACGTCATCTGAAGAATCTCTATTGTTTTAAAAGCATTCGTTATTACTGTACAAACATAACATTTTGTTTCATTTGATTTGGTTTGTTTTCCTTAGAGGAGTCATGCAGACTTGCTCTTTTTATGTGTAAAGCCCTTGACTCTAAGAAGTAATTTACTTTGCTTTGGGTAGGATAGTTAGATTCCCTTTTTCCTGGGATGAAGGCAAAAGAGAACACCAAGAAAGACAGAGAGAAAATGGCAGGGGTGTGCCCCAAATCACCATGGCTCTGTTAATGTAGTGTTCCAACAGCTACGTTGGCCTGCCTCCCAGTGTCCCCAGATAGAACACGCCACATCATACCTGCTCACCGCTCACTTACCCACCTGGAAAAACTCCACAGCAACCATTACACTTACACTTCAAACTTACACTTACATTTCAAACTTTAGGTTATGAATGATTTTTTTTTTTTATGTAAAGCCTCCCTCATAACTACCATCTCAACACCCCCTTAGTGCCCACGCTCCCGTAGCCAAACAGGATTAGGTGTTTCCTCTGCTGCCTTATTCTCCTCACAGTGAATTTGGCTTATCTGTCTTCTTCACTGGCCTAGGAGCTTTTTCAGGGTCAGGTGTTTTGATTCTGTGGCACTTAGTTCACTAGTTGGCATAGAAAAGTTTTAAGTATATTCATCAACCGTGTACCTATGCTTAGCCCTGGGCTATGTGTACATTAATTTTTTTATTGAAAAAATTAACTCGTGGATATAGAGATTTAGCAAACTCATCATGGATGGCATATATTACTCATTAAGATATCGAAATAGATTTCTCAGTACCTTACAGCCATAAGATGAAACTGAGAAATTGTAAATCGTGGATGAGATTGCAAGATCTAAAAACTAGTTTCTGTAGCATACTTTATTTTTTCTATAACATTTTAATTTGGCAGAGGAATAAATAAAGTATATATAAACTAAAGAATAATTTAAATGTTGGCATATTTTTTAATTTTTTTATCCTCACCTGAAGACATTTTTGCATGTATCTTCAGATAGCGCAGGAGGGAGAGAGGGAGGAAGAGAGAGAGAAACACGATGTGAGAGAGACACATCGAGTGGTTGCCACCCCCACGACCCCAACTGGGACCAGGGACAAACTGCAACCAAGGTACGTGCCCCTAGCAACAACCGAACCCAGAACCCTCTGGTCCGCAGGCTGATGCTCCAACCGCTGAGCCAAACTGGCCAGGGCAATGTTGGCATATTTAACTCCTAGTTTGAATTAAACCTCTCACTCTTACCCCAAACAATATGAAAGTATTATTTTAAATGTTCACATAAGTACTTAAGAATTTGAGCTATAATCATTATCATTAAATGTTCAAACAAATGTATTTAAAATGTTTATATTTGAAGTCTTGGTTTCCAAGTAATGACCTTTAATGTAAAAATTCCGTAGTAGGTATACGGGAAGGAAAATTTTCAAAATACATTATCTTATTACTCAGTGGTGTTTAGTGGCTGCATAGACTGAGTCCATATAATCACACATATTTTTCAACACATAGGATAGTTATATACAATATATTTATGCTTAGATGTGGAATTTTGTTTACTACCTAACTGATAACTGGATTCATATTTAAATGTAAATAACTTTGCAGAGTGCAGTGTGTTGAAAATACTAATTTTCATACTAGACATTTCAAAATTTGCATGTATAATTGCACATTTCTTCATGCAAAGAAAAACTGTTTTTTACTCCTGGAAAAGGTATTTCTGTATTTATCAATGCACACTAAATGTGTATGCAAACATTTGAATTTAAATACATGCATATTTATTATGTTTATGTACCCATTGGTTTTATATCGTGCTCTCTACACATTTTCCTTTTAATATGATAAACGTTGTGCTTGATCCTGGTGCAGTCTAGGGAAAGTATATTTGTCATAGTACCTAAATTCTATGAATATTCTATCTATTGAGAATAAATGGAGTGATTTCTTTTAAATGGATCATAAAATATCATCTATGTGATAAAGAAACCTTGTTTATTTTGGAAATGCTACTCAAATAAAAATATGCATTTAATTCATATATAAATTATAACTTTTATACAAAGGAACATTTTTGACTCGGTAAGTTAATGGAATTCTTAGGCCTGGACACTATTCACTGTCAGCTCTGCAGACAATATGATAGGAAGATTCAAAAAAAAGACTGTATATATTATGTATGACTGTGTACCCACACAGAACTTCCCACTCGCGTATGCTGCCTGGGACGTGGAACATGTCATGGCCATTTTGTACGTGATCGTTTTTTCTAACTAAAGACTTGGTGTTGTCATGATATATATTTAGCTTCTGAGATTGATGGATTGCTTCAGTGAACAACATTACATAGCATATTTTTTTGTTATCTGAGTCAACGTTTTCCTCGATACCATAAAGTAAATTAAAATAAAGTGTTTAAATCTACTGCTTATGATAAAGAAGACCAAATCTCATTCTAATAAATGTGAAATACAGCTTGTCATGTTCCTCTCACTCTGTAGAAATGCTACCACAAAGCTTCACCAGTTAAGTCTAATATGTTGACATTTATTTTTGCTGCAATAAATGTTAGGATTATATTTTTACATTAAATTCTGGCATTTTTAAAGATCACGATGACAAGTAATTTATTCCTCAAATCACTCTGGTTTGTTTTTACTTTTTGAATATGGATTTGGCCATGTGTCTCCAAGGCACAATACAAAGCATATTTCATATGTCTTGCAACCTATTCGTTTGATTTAAATCCACTTTTTTTCCATCTGGATTTATGCAAACCTTCCTTGATGTTATTTGCTCTGAATTATTGCCCAGAAACAATCACGCTGAATCCAATTTTATGCTGGTTGTGTGGCCGACCAAGTCTGTCACTGTACAGCTTTAAGGCTTTTATAGTTTGTTTCAATGAAAGCAATTCCTCAAATATTCTATATATGAATATGTAATGTGCTATTTCAACACACATTTAGAATTTTTTCTCTACCTTTCCTTAAATATGGAATGAATATGATGACACATCATAGAAACTACAGTTGTTACAGAGTTAGTGGAACAAAACATGTAAAAATAATGGGTTTTTGCATCTTCGATATAAAACATACATGCAATATATTGGGTCAAAGGTAGTAATTTAGTGCCAAAAACACTGATGCAGTTTTTTGGCACTTCGAAGATTTATATTTTTTAGAAATACGACATCTAAAAGAGAATATAAATCTGAGGTTCATCTTTTTTTTAACCATATTTTTAAAGGACTATCTTTCTCTGTCCTAAGCAAAGAGTGAAATAGAACATTTTTTAAAGTAGGTAATAAATCTAGACAATTCAGACATAAAACCTTGTCTTTTGTTTTTTCTCTCTCGTTGGTGGATAGTTTTAATTTATGTCCTTCAGAAACATAAAATCAATTTCTTCTATCCGTATTTACTCATTAATTTTCACTGACCTAAAGAGAAAATCTGAAATATTGAAAAAGTACCAAATTGTAGAGAGCTGAGTTGTTTACAACCTTATATTAAAATCCAGAGGCCCTGGCCGGTTTGGCTCAGTGGTTGGAGCATCGGCCTGCAGACCAGAGTCCAGGTTTGATTCCCACTTAGGCGCATGCATCAAAAAAAAAAAAAAAAATCAAAGGAATTTTTATTGCTTACTTTATATATGTCAATGTGTGGGTAGTTGGTTGGTTACACACATACATGTCTAATTTGCATTCTGATCACTTCTGAGAAAGTTCAGATTACTAAATGTTTTCTAATTAGAAACCCACAAGGCAGAAATCTTTCCTCTTGGAAAAATAGATTTTTTTTCTTCCTGTGGTAAGCTTGCTTTTCAGCCTCTCTTGATGTATGATTAGAAGTAAAATCTATATTGAAGTTTTTTTTGAGAGTTAATTCAATTATTCTTTTAAAATATCCATCAAGGAAAGAAATATGAGGGTCAAAAGATGTTCTACATTACAAATCCAAATTCTTTCTCTATTTATGTGAATGAAATGTCTTGGCAAAGTAAAATGCACAGCAATCATCTGGATGCTTTTTACAGGGATAAAACTTTGTGCAACTGAGGTCAAATATACACAGGCTAAGTGAAACGAAGAAATGAGATCATTGTTCATGTGATTCTAGACTCGAAAGCTTTAAGCCAAATCGTTTAGTAAATTGAGAATTTTTTTCTTTTACCTTGACTTATTTAAGTAATTACCTTAATTTTCCTCTTCATCTCTTTACTTTAGATAAATGTGTCTTTTTCTTTTACATCATTAGACGATACCAGCTAAATAGCTATTTTACTTAATTATCACACATCCGGAAATGATCATTTAAACTACCTTGCCTAAACATATCCTTCTGTGAGATGGAGAAAAATTGCTATGTTCTTCATGGGAACTTTAAAAAAATTAGCAAAGTAGCTTGGCTGGTGTGGCTTAGTGGTGAGCATCAACCCATGCACCAAGGGGTTGCTGTTTCCATTCCCGGTCAGGGCACATGCCCAGGTTGTGGGCCAAATCTCCAATGGGGGGCATGCAGGAGGCAGACAATCAATGTCCTCTCTCATCGATGTTTCTATCTCTCTCCTTCCCCTTCTTCTCTCTCTAAATCAAGAAAGAAAGAAAAAAAAGAAAAGAAAAGATTAGCAAAGTAATTGCAGTTGAACCAGGATATCATGAGAAATACTATATTAACTATAAGTAATGTGTTATACTTTACTTTGAAATACAAACTTTTGTACAAATCCAAATTTTTGTAATCATGCAGAAATTGTAAATAAGTAGGTATACCATGTAATATAGTGTCAAGGACTTAAAGTCATTTTTAATACTAAATCTTTAAAACCTTGGCCCATCCATGTTGTAGCATTTATCAGTACTTCATTACTTTTTATTCCTAAATTATATTTTATTATAATAATATAACACATTTTATTTATCTTATTTATCTATTCATCAGTTAATGATCATTTGGCTTATTATCAATTTTGGCTGTTATGAATAATGCTGCTATGAACATTAATGTACAAGTTTTGCATGGATTATGTTTTAATTTATCTCAGAAATGTAACCTGAAGTGAAACTGTTCAGTCACGTAGCAATTCTAGGTTTAACGTTTGGAGGAACTGGCAAACTGTTTCCCAATTCACCTACACCACTTGATGTTCTCACCAGTAATGTATAAGAATCCTCACTTCTTTATATCCTTGACTCCACTTACAATCTAATCTTTCTTAATATATCCATCCCAGTGTGTGTGAAGTGGTCTTTGATTGTGATTAAGATTTCCATATCCCGAATAGGTAATTCTGTTGAACATTTTTCATGTGCTTATTGGCCACTTACGTACCTTCTTTGGAGAAATTTATGAATAGATTCTTTACCTATTTTAAGAAGATTATTTATCTCTTTATTATTGAGTTGTTAGAGTTCTTTATATAATTAGGATACAATTCTTAATCAAATATGTGTTTTAAAAATATGTTCTTTTCTGTGATTTTTAATGTTCTTATTTAGTGTTTATTCTCTACATTTTGTTTTCTATAGTTTTTATTTTCTCTCTCTCTTTTTTTTTTTTTTATATTCATCTGAGCACATTTTTCCATTTTTTGTTCAGACAGCGTGGGAGGGAGAGAGAAGAAGAAAGAGAGAGAGAAAAAAAGATCGATGTGAAAGGTACACATCGAGTGGTTGCCACCCACACGACCCAACCAGGGCCAGGGGAAAAACTGCAACTGAGGTACATGCCCTTAGTGGGAACCGAAACTGGGTCTCTCTGGACCACAGGCTGACGCTCTAACCTCTGAGCCAAACTGACCAGGGATAATTGTTTTTATTCTTAAATTTATTTCTCTTGTCTAGCTTGAGTTAATTTTGTGCTAATGTAAGGGAGGCATCTAACTTTATTCTTTTGCATGTGAATAACCAGCACTACACTTTTTCTCCATTGAATTGTCTTGGCATCCCCTTCTTATTAAAATCAATTGATGATAAATGCAAGAGTTTATTTCTGTACTCTCATTTCTTTCCTTAATCCATGGCTATCATTCTATTAGTACAACATTATTTTTTTTTTTAATTTTTAATTTATTGATTTTAGAGAGAGAGAGGAATGGGGGGAGAAAAAGATCAACTTGTTGTTTCACTTATTTATGCATTCATTAAGTGATTCTTGCATGTACCCTGACTGGGGATTGAACCCACAACTTTTGCATAGCAGGATGATACTCTAACCAACTGAGCTACTCTGCCAGGGCCAGTATGACAGGTTTTTTTTACTACTGTAGCTTTGTAGTAAGTTTTGAATTTGAGATGTATTGGTTATCAAACTTTGCTCTTCTTTTCTAAGACCTTTGGTTATTCTTGGTTCTTTACATTTTTATATGAAATTTAGGCTAACTTTGTAATTTCTTCCCAACTTCTAGTCGGGATTCTGATAAAGACTGAACTGAGTACCTGGATTAAATTAGGTATATTTGACATTTTTGCCAAATTTAAATCATCCAGAGCTGGGAAGAAGGAGATAATAGTAATAAAAAAGATAGCAACCTGCCTTGCCCAGGAAGAAATTGGAATCCGTGAAGAGAGAAAACTCTAATTTGTTGGCTGAAACTTCCCAGAATAGATCTTACATCTCATTGATCTGAGAGAATGAGAGGGATTGAGTTATGGGCAAATGCCACAGACTTTAACTTTTCCAAGATTTGGTAGATTTTCTTGAATAAGTGTTTCTCCAGTTGTTGTATGCTCTTAGAATAATTTACAGATACTTCAAATAGTTTAATTTTTAATTTTTTTGTTTTGCGTTTTTTGTTTAATAATTGCATGTTATCATTGTTTCTCTGGGGAGGTGGTCCACAATGACCTCAAGCCACCATTCCAGAACAAAATAAGTGTTTCAGTTACCTAGGCAAGACAGTCAAAGCCAGTGGTTAGAGTAAATGAAAATTAAGAAAGTAAAGATAGCTAATATAGATTGTTACACCTATATAACTGTGAGAGGAAGGAGAAAGATGAAGTAACAGTTTTAGGTGCACAAGGAATTGTTTAATTTTTTAAAAAATGGGGATAACTTGAGTATTTTTAAATAATAAGTAATATCTATAAACAATACAGGTTTAAGTAAATTTGTAAGTTTGGTAACCAAAAGTTGAAGGAGTGTGAGCTGATGACTTTACTTCTCTATATGAGTCATGAGGCATGATCATTTGCTGAGAGCTGGAGGTGAAGGAGAAATGGAGTTTTGGAGATGAAATATGGAGAAAGTTTGAAAAGGTAACTTGTCAGGAAAATATAGTCAGACCAGTGTGTCACTGTGAAGGTGCAACTGAGGTTGATAGACATATATTTAGACAGCACTGATTTAAATATTGTATCTGCAAGCCCACAACTAACTTGTCTGGCAATTTCTAGAAACATTTTGAACATTTGACAAGGATCTTCCTTGAATTTAGTGAAATGAAAAATGTGTTTCTTTTCTAATATTAAAAATTCAACAACTTATTTTCCCTTTTTGCACAACTATATTAATTTTTTTTCCACATGAGTTTCCACATATATTAGTGAAATGCAGATATAGGTGATCATGAATAAATAGGTCATGCTTAGGACACATTGCTTACATTTATTGGCAACCTCTTACTGCTCTAACACCTTCCATAATATTATTCAAGGTTTAAATGCAATCTTTTCAACACTGATTCAGATATGAATTTTCAATGTGACACTTTGTGAGTGAATTCATGGTAATTGTTTCTAATATGTGTAGAATTCTAACAGCCACTAGAAAAAAAATTTACTTACGGCTTCTCTTCTGTTGTACTAAAGAATTAAATTAGCGACCACAGCTATCCTTGTGATGACTGACAAGTAAGGGGTACGGTCTGGCAGTTGACAATTGATAAACTGCACTTTTTTTTCCCTTTTTCCTCAGGGTATTAGAGACATGATATTTTCCTACTTTTCCACTGATTAAGAATGGGTAAATCTCTTAAGGCTCTGTGATTAGATTCAGTTTGGATAAGGTTTGTCTGACTGTCAAATTGATACATGGTATGACATGAATCAGAGCCATCTAAATCTTTACACCTAAGTGCATTAGTGCTTCTCTGACATCTGATGATCCCAGCCTGTCTTCTTCATTCTGTCGCCAATCCACTCATTATAACCCACTGTAGATTGTTCTACTCTAACCTCCGACCTTTCTTTCAAGTTCCACTTTATGCCAAATATTATTTTTCAGCTTAGGGGCAATAAACGGTATGTAGTTTCAGGCAGCATAAATCATGAATAACTCAAGGCTCAAGAACTTGAAATTGAGACTGCCCTGAGAGGGAAACTAACAACCTAGTAGTGTAGGAGATAAATGGCATGCACATTTTTCTTGTGACATAACAGCTGCTGGGAGGGAGCAAGCCTTTGAATTATTCCCACATCTGAATGATAGTATTACAACTGAAAGAAACTCGATGGGGAGTAAGGGGATCAAGTAAATGACTTGGCCAGTTAGAAGTATAAACTATTGAAACTGGACATTTATGTTGGAAGCTCTACTAATATCAATAATTTTATGTATTGCTTACTCTTTTAAAAATTGTGTTTTTTTCTTTATTGATTTTAGAGAGAGACGAAGGGAGAGGGAGAGAGAGATAAAAACATCAATGAGAGGGAACATCGACTGGCCTCCTCCTGCATGCCCCTCATTGGTGATTTGGCCCACAAACTGAGCAGGTTCCCTGACTGGGAATCAAACTGGTGACCTCTTGGTGCATGGGTCGATGCTCAGCCACTGAGCCACACCAGCCTGGCTATATTGCTTACTTTGTATTTACTTATTTATTGCTTAGTTTGTTCCAGGTTCTATTCTGAAGGCTTTATGATAATTATTTTATGTGATATTCACAATGCCCTTATGAGCTAAATTATCTTTCTTTTGAATCTTATTTGGCAGAAAATAAAGCACAGATTTGGGGACTTTAAGCAATAGAACTAATATTTGAGAATCAGTAGGAAAGTGAGTTTGGATTTCAGAGCCTGTAATTAACCCTTTTTGCACGTGGTGAGGTGAATGATGGGGAGAAGGGGGAAGGCGGTCCCACAATTCTCATCTGTTAAACTAGAATGAAAATATTTATTCTTCTTAACTTTCTTGGCTCTTATGGACATCAATAAGAAATTGTACAAGAAAAACACTTGGCTCAAATATTTTGTGGCTTTAAATCTCAGAGCCTCTTGTCCTGGCCAGTTTGGTTCAGTGGTGAGATTGTCTGCTCTCAGACCAGAGAGTCTTGGGTTCAGTTCTAGTCAAGGGCACATACCTTGATTACGGTTCAGTCCCAGCCCTGGTCAGGGTCAAAATATCCTTGGGTGAGGATTAAAAATATAAATAAATAAAAAATATATCTAAATAAATAAATCTCAGAGCCTCTTGAACCATACACTAAGCAAATGTTCCTTGTTCATACAGTAGCAATGCACCGGGAGAGTGAGAGCATGCCCTCCTAGCCACAGTGAAAGAGTAGAAGGAGAGTGACATGATTTGAAGGCACATATCAAGGAGGTGGACAGTCTGACCGGCAGTAACAAGAGTGTGACCTTAGTGAAGAGCCTGGAGTGTTGAAGGAAGTGACCAAATGTCCATTAGCCTAGAGGTGTGTTCCTGAAGCCTAGTAAGTAACTATTGCCATCCTTAGTTTCTTCCAAGGACAAGCCTTTTCACTTCTGGGTGTACTTAGTTCAAAATGACACATTATCTGGTTGG
This sequence comes from Molossus molossus, assembly GCF_014108415.1. Lineage (NCBI taxonomy): Eukaryota > Metazoa > Chordata > Mammalia > Chiroptera > Molossidae > Molossus > Molossus molossus. The sequence continues at coordinate 20,101,111 of NW_023425344.1, forward strand.
TACACAGCTCCTGCCCTCTAGGACTGTGAAAACAGCCACACAGTTCACTGTGAATGAATTACTGTTATTGGTCAATGTTCTTTGCATGTATAGGAATTAAGGTAATTGCATTTTTCTTGGTATAATTCTTCAACCTTTCAGTGTTAAGTTTCCTATAGGGTTAGTGAATATAACTTCTGGTGTGCATTACTATATTTTGTTTTATTTCTCCCACTATTGGTTGTTAAATTATTTGAGAGGAACTAGCAACTGAGATTATTTGCTGTTATAAATCTGAAGAAAATACCTAGACCCATACTTTTCAACAGTTTTTTTTTTTTTTTTAACTCATGGCACACATAGCAAATCTTTACACAATACCTAGGAAAAACTGCTCAAGGCTTCACTGCCTTTGGGACTGAGTGAAGCAATACCTGGGAACATCACTGTATTCTGGCTCGGTGTTTGGCAATCTCTGAGAACAGAGGCAGCATTCCAAAAAGAACATTCAGTGAGTTAAAATAAGCTGGAAACATATAGAGTCATTAACATGAAGGGGTCAAAAAATAATGTTTTTATTTCTATATAACTTTGCATTAAATGCCCCTTTCTGCTGATTTAAAAACAAAACAACAACAAAACACACACACACAAAGTGTTAAATTAAAGAATTCACTTCTGGCTTAAAATTTTTCTATTTTGATTGATTTCAGCATATTTAGGAGATTAACTTTTGTGCCAGCTTTGGTGGAAAGTCTGCTCAAAGATAAATACAGTCTTTATGGACCAAGGACGATGGCTTACCTCTGATACTAAAACTAAACAAGACTACTACAAAAGAAAATTCATATACCAACAAATTTTATAGAGACAGATATGAAATCTAAAAGTGAGTTCGAGCTATTGTGTGAGGATTTGAGGAAGTTGTTCAGAGGGGTATAATTAACTGTAGGCAAACTTCTGAACTTGGCTTTTTCCCCCATTTTTTATTATTTATTTATTTTTGTATAGAATACAGACATGATGGTAGAACATACAGTGCTCACTTTGAAACCACGAGACAGCAAAATAGTAAGATAAAAGAGACATTTATTCATTCAGTAAATTTTTTTATTTGATTAATTTATTTTTGTTACAAATATTTCTCCTTTTCCCCCCACTGATTTCGCCCTCCCCCTCCCTCCCTGCACTCTCCCCAGCTTTGTTGTCCATGTCCATTGTTCATGTACACATGCATGTAAGTTCTGTGGTTTATCTCCCCCCCCACCCCCTCTTCTGGGGATTGTCAGTCTGAGCCCCACTTCCACGTCTCTGGAACTACCCTATTTCTCAGACGGTTATGTTCATTATATTCCACAAATAAGTGAGATCATATGATACTTGTCTTTCTCTGTTTGGCTTGTTTTGCTTAGGATGACACTTTCCAGGTCCCTCCATGTCGTCTCAAAGGATAAGAGATCTTTCTTTCTTACAGCTGCATAGTACTCCATTGTGTATATTGTGCTTTTTTATCCACACGTCTCCTGATGGATATTTGGGCTGTTTCCAGATCTTAGCTATTGTAAATAGTGCTGCTACAAACATAGGGGTACATATATTCTTTCTGATTGGTGTTTCAGGCTTCTTAGAATAAATCCCAAGAAGTGGGATCACTGGGTCAAATGGCAGTTCCATTTTTATTTTTTTGAAGAAACACCACATCGTTTTCCATAGTGGCTGCACCAGTCTGCATTCCCACCAGCAGTGTACTAGAGTCCCCTTTTCTCCACACCCTCGCCAACACTTGTTTGATGATTTGTTGATGGCGGCCTTTCTGACAGGTGTGAGGTGAAACCTCATTGTTGTTTTAATTTGCGTCTCTGATGATTCGTGATGTTGAGCATTTCTTCATATGTCTCTTAGCCATTTGTATGTCTTGTTTGGAGAGGTGTCTATTTAGTTCCTCTGCCCAATTTTTAATTGGGTTTTTTGTCTTCCTATTGTTGAGTTGTATGAGCACTCTATATGTATTAGAAATTAACCCCTTATCAGATATATCATTGGCAATGATGCTTTCCTACACAGGGGGTAGCCTTTCCATTTTGAAGATTGTATCTTTTGCTGTGCAGAAGCTTTTGAGAATGATGTAGTCCCATGTGTTCATTTTCTCCTTTGTTTCTGTTGCCTTAGGTGATGTATCAGTGAAAATTCTGCTGTGTATGTCTGAAATTTTGTTGCCTACAATTTCTTCTAGGATTTTTGTGGATTCATGAGTCACATTTAAGTCTTTATCCATTTTGAATTTATTCTTGTGTATGGTGTAAGTTGATGGTCTAGTTTCTTTTCTTTTTTTTTTTTTTGCATGTAGCTGTCCAATTTTCCCCACACTGTTTATTAAAGAGGCTGTCTTGACTCCACTGTATGCTCTTGCCACCTTTGTCAAATATTAATTGAGCATATAGCCTTGGGTCCATTTCTGGGTTCTCTGTTCTGTTCCACTGATCTACATGCCTGTTCTTGTGCCAGTACCAGTCTGTTTTGATTGCAGTGGCTTTTTAGTATAACCTGAAATCTGATAATGTGATCCCTCCTACTTTGGTCTTCTCTTTCAAGATTACTGTGGCTATTCGAGGTCTTTTTTGGTTTCATATGAACTTTTGAAGTACTTGTTCTAGTTCTGTGAAGTATGTCATTGGTATTTTGATGGGGATTGCATTGAATCTATAGATTGCTTTGTGTAGTATGGACGTTTTAATGATGTTAATTCTTCCAATCCATGAACAGAGTATGTGCTTCCACTTTTTTATATCTTTCTCTATTTCTTTTTTCAATGACCTGTAGTTTTCTGTGAATAGGTCCTTTATTTCTTTGGTTAAGTTTATTATGAGGTATCTTAATTTTTTTGCTGCAATAGTAAATGGGATTGTTTTCTTAGTTTCTCATTCTGTGAGTTCATCATTGGTGTACAAGAATGCCATTGATTTCCTGATGTTAATTTTCTATTCTGCTACTTTGCCAAATTCATTTATTAAGTCTAGGAAATTTTCGATGGAGTCTTTGAGGTTTTCTACGTATAGTATGATGTCATTTGCGAATAATGACAGTTTCACTTCCTCCTTTTCAATTTGGATCTCTTTTATTTTTTCTTCCTGTCTGATTGCTGTGGCTAAGACTTCCAGTACTATGTTAAATAAGAGTGGTGAAAGTGGGCATCGTTGTCTTGTTCCTATTCTTAAGGGAAATCCTTTTAGTTTCTGTCCATTGAGTATGATGTTGGCTGTAGGTCTTTCATATATGGCCTTTATTATGTCGAGATATGATCCCTCTATTCCCACACTGCTGAGCATTTTTATCAGAAATGGATGCTGGATTTTGTCAAAGGCTTTTTTGGCATCTATTGATATGATCATGTGGTTTTTATTCTTCATTTTGTTTATGTGGTGTATCACATTATTCATTTGTAAATATTGTACCAGCCTTGCATCCCTGGGATGAAACCCACTTGGTCATGGGGAATATTTTTTTTGATGTGTTGCTGGATTCGATTTGCTAGTATTTTGTTCAGGATTTTGGTGTCTATGTTCATTAGGGATATTAGCCTTTAGTTTTCTTTCTTTGTAATGGGTTTTTGTGGTTTTGAAATTAGAATTATGTTGGCCTCATAAAACGAGTTTGGAAGTCTTCTTTCTTCTTGACTTTTTTGAAATAGTTTGAGGAGAATGGTGTTAGTTCTTTTTTGAATGTTTGGTAAAACTTCCCCATGAAGCCATCCGGGCCTGGGCTTTTGTTTGCTGGGAGAGTCCTGATTACACCTTCAATTTCTTCTGTTGTTATTGGTCTGTTCAAGTTTTCTATCTCTTCCCGATCCAGTTTTGGGAGACTGTGTGTTTCTATAAATTATTCCATTTTGCTTAGATTGTCGAATTTGTAGCCATATAATTGTTCATAGTAGTTGTTAATGATCTTCTGTATTTCTGTGGTATCAGTTGTTACTTCACATTCATTTCTGATTTTGTGTATTTGGGTTCTCTCTCTTTGTTTCTTGGTGAGTCTACCTAAGGGTTCATCAATCTTGTTTATCTTTTCGAAAAACCAGCTCTTTGTTTCATTGATCCTTTGAATTGTTATTTTGGTCTCCATGTCATTTATTTCTGCTCTGGTCTTTACTATTTCCTTCCTTCTACTTGCTCTAGGGTTTTCTTTTTGTTTGCTTTCTAGTTCTTTAAGTTGTGAGGTTAGGTAGTCTATTAGAGATTTTTCTTGCTTCTTGAGGTAGGCCTGTAGTGCTAGGAATGTCCCTCTCATAACTGCTTTCGCTGTATCCCATAGCTTTTGTGTTGCTGTGTGTTCATTTTCATTGGTTTCCAAGAAGTTTTTAATTTCTTCCTTGATCTCCTCATTGACCCATTCATTGTTTAAAAACACGCTATTTAGCATCCATTTGTTCAAATGTCTTTGCATTTTCTTGTTGCAATTGATTTCTAGTTTCATGCCATTGTCATCTGAGAAGATGCTTGATATGATTTCAATCTTCTTGAACTTGTAGAGACTTAGTTTATGTCCTAACATGTGGTCTATCTTTGAGAATGTCCCATGTGCACTTGAGAAGAATGTGAATTCTCTAGTTTTGGTGTGTAATTCTCTGTAGATATCTATTAAATCCATTTGGTCTAGTGCTCCTTTAGAGTCTGTTTCCTTGTTAATTTTTTGTCTAGAGGACCTATCCAGTGATGTCAGTGGGGTGTTAAAGTCCCTTGCTATGATTGTATTGCTATCAATTTCTCCTTTGAAGTCTTCCAGAAGATTTTTATATATTTTGGTGCTCCTATATTGGGTGCATATATGTTTATCAAGGTTATATTTTCCTATTGGATAGATCCTTTCAATATTATGTAGTTGCCTTCTTTGTCTCTAGTTATGGTCTTCATTTTGAAATCTACTTTATCAGATATAAGTCTTGCTACCCCAGCTTTTTTTTTCTTTCCGTTTGCTTGAATGATTTTGTTTCATCCCTTCACTTTCAACCTATGTAAGTCTTTTACTGTGAGGTGGGTCTCTTGTAATCAACATATAGATGAGTCATGCTTTCTTATCCAATCAGCTACTCTGTGTCTTTTTATCAGAGCATTCAGTCCATTTACATTTAAGGTGATTATTGATATGTATTTATTGATTGCCATTTTTGTTTAGTGTGGTTCTATTTTTCTTTCTATTTCTCCTGTTAATTACAGCAGACCTTTTAACATTTCTTGCAGTGCTGGTTTCATGCTAATATATTCCCTTAGCCTTTGTTTGTTTGTTTGTTTTTTGTCTGGGATGTTCTTTATTTGACCTTCTATTTTGAATGATAGCCTTGCTGGATAGAGTAGTCTTGGATTCAGATCCTTGTTCCCCATGACCTTGATTACCTCATGCCATTCCCTTCTGGCCTGTAGTGTTTCTGTTGAGAAGTCAGTTCAGAGCCTTATGGGGTTTCTTTTGTAGGTAACCTGTTGCTTATCTCTTGCTACTTTCAGGATTCTCTCTTTACCTTTACTTTTTGGCATTTTGATTACTATGTGTCTTTGTGTGGGCCTGTTTGGGTTCTTCTTACTTGGGGATCTCTGTGCTTCTTGAAATTGAATGGCTTCTTCCTTCACCAATTTAGGGAAGTTTTCTGTCACTATTTCTTCAAATATATTCTCTAACCCTTGCTCATTTTCTTCTTCTTCGGGGACTTCTATGATGCGAATGTTATTACATTTCCAGTTGTCCCACAGTTCTCTGAAACTGTCTTCCAGTTTTTTAATTGTTTTTTCCTTTTGATTTTCTGATTTGTTGATTTTTTCTACCCTATCTTCTAATTCACTGATCCAGTCCTCAGCTTCCTGTACTCTGCTATTTAGACATTCCAGTGTGTTCTTTATTTCTGATATGTCATTCTTCATTTCTTCTTGTTGGTTTTTAATTTCCAACTGGTTGATTTTCAACATTTCTATGTCTTTACTCATGGTACTCATGTCCTTACACATGCTGTTGAGCTTCCTCAAGATCATGGCTCTGAATTACTGTTCTGTTAACTTGCTTAACTGCACCTCATTTATCTCATGTTCGGTAGAGGTCTATTGTTCTTTCATTTGGCTTTTGTTTTCCTTGTTTCACTTTTTTGGCTATCACAGTGGGCTTTGGAGCCTGCCAAATTTACCCTATGGATGGATGTTGGTGTTCTGCTGTTTTTGGTTCCCTCTCCTGGGTTTGGATGAGCCAGGGAGGACCCATGTTAAACACCACTGTCAAGTCTTCTTTCTTGGTTAGAGTTGCTAGCCCAGGGTTGGTACAGTTATCCTCTAGATTTTTGCCCGGTGGCTATCAGTAGGGGTTACCTGAGAACCTTGGCTTCTCAGTTGAATGAAACACTTCCTCAGATGCTCTGTGTAAGGGGATTTCCTGAGGTTGGGGCAGATGCTGGTTGTTAATGGGCCTCAATTAGCATTTCAATGGCCACCAGGTGGTGTTGAATCTCTCTCCCAGCCCTGGGAAGGAGCAATATGTCCACCATCCTGCTGGGCTGCATCTCAGCAAAAGCTCTGACCGCCCTCCAAATTCCGAGTGTCCCCACACAGTTCTAGTCCACTCTGCCCACTCCCTTGCCGGAGTGGAAGGTAAGTGACTGTGGCTATTTTAGCCTCTGTCTCGGCTCTGCGCTGTGGAGCCGCTTGTGAGTTTTACCCAAGGGTGCCACTCACAGCTAAGGCAGCTGCTCCCAGCTAAGGCTGTTGATGACCATGAGCTCCCAGCCACCCTCTAGCATCTCTGCAAGCCTACCAGGATCGAGTCAGTGTCCCTGCTTTTCTGTTGCCTTTTCCTGATGATTTGTCTTTATTTTCATTGTAATTCCAGTTTCGTCCTGGGAGATGGTCTGTGTAGCTTCCATTCACTCCCCTGCCTTTTAGAATCTCTCTCAGTAAATATTTTTGATACACTTATTAAGGTACAAGGCTTTGCTATTAAGTAACTATATATTATTGCAAGCTTAGGGGATTTCCCAGTGAAGAAAACAGACACTTTTTTTTTTTTTATCCTCACCCGAGGACATTTTTTCCATTTTTTGTTCAGATAGAGTGGGAGGGAGAGAGAGAGAGAGAAACATCGATGTGAAAGGGACACATAGAGTGGCTGCCACCCGCACGACCCAACCAGAGCCGGGGACAAACTGCAACTGAGGTACGTGCCCTTAGCGGGAACTGAACCCAGGTCTCCCTGGACCGCAGGCCAGCGCTCTTACTGCTGAGTCAAACCAGCCAGGGCCAGACACATTTTTTATCTACATGAAATTACATTATATTGATGAGAGATAAAAATAAATAAATAAATATATCATATATTAGAGATTGGTAAGTATACAGTAGAACATTTAAAACAATGACAACAAAAGTGAAGTTGGGTCCAGAGGTGTGAATTTTAGATAGTGTTGCCAGAAATGTCTTACAATGGATAATTTGAGAAACAGACCTGAAGCCATGGGAGAGAAAGTCTTGGTTCTATCCCAGGCACGAGCCTTTCATTTATCTATCAGTGGACACTTGGATTGTTTCCATATCTTGGCTGTTGTACATAATGCTATAATAAATGGGTGAATATATTATTTTAAGTTATTGTTTTTGTTTCTTCTGGTAAATACCCAGAAGAGCAATTGCTGGATGAGTTATATCTATTTGTTATTTTTATTTATTTTATTTTTTATTAATTTATTTTTGTTACAGATGTGTCTCCTATTACTCCCTAGACACCCTCCTCCCGATTCCCCCCACCCCAACATTGTTGTCTATGTCCATGGTGATACATACATGCATATAAGTTTTTTGGTTTATCTCATCCCTCCTTCTTAACTCCCTCCTCTGAGGTTTGTCTGTCTGAACCACATTCCTTTCCATGTCTCTGGATCTATTTTGTTCATCAGCTTATTTTGTTCATTATATTCCACAAATAAGTGATATCATGTGGTACTTGTCTTTCTCTGCTGGCTTATTTTACTTAGTATAATACTCTCCAGGTCCCTCCATGTGGTGTCAAAAGATAAGAGTTCTTTCTTTCTTACAGCTGCACAGTACTTCATTGTGTATGTGTACCACAGCTTTTTTATTCACTGGAGGAGTTATATTTTTAATTTTTTGAGAATCTTACAGTTTTCTACAGCAGCTATACCACTTCACATTCCTACCAACAGTCCACAAGAGTTTGCTTTTCTTCACATCCTTACCAACACTTTGTAATTTATTGTCTTTTGATAATAACCATTCTAACAGGTATGGATAGATACCTCATTGTCCTTTTGATTTGCATTTCTCTGATAATTATGTTGAGATTTTTCATGTATCTGTTGGCAGTTCTGTATGTCTTCTTTGGAAAATGTCTGTTTGTATCTTCTGCCCATTGTTAAATAAGGTTGGTTGGTTTTTTGTTTGTTTTTGCTATTGAGTAATATGGGTTCTTTGCATGTTTTGTGTATTAGCCCATTATCAGTTATATGATTTGCAAATATTTTCCCTCATTCTGTCAGTTGTTTTCATTTTGTGATTGTGTTCTTTGCTGTACAGAAACTTTTCAGTTGATGTAGTTTCATTTGTTTATTTTTGCTTTTGTCACTTGCTTTTTGTGCAAAAAACCATCACTTGCTTGGTGATGAAAAAAACATCACCAAGACCTCTGTCAAGAAACTGCCTGCTTATGTTTTCTCCTAGGAGTTTTATGGTTTCAGTCTCACAGTTCAAGTTTGTAATCCATTTTAAGTTCTTTTTCATGCATAGTACAAGTGGTTGAGTTTCATTCTTTTTGCATGTGGTTGTCCAGTTTTACCATGATTGCCTACTTAGGAAATTCTCAAAAAATAAGCTATACACTATATAAATAAAATTAATTTAGTTAGGTGAATTCAAGAAAATTATACACAAATAATACATATGTAGAAATGAAAAGTTCACCAATAAACTATCAATACAAAATTCTAAAGAATAAGAAAAACTACTTAAATGAGCAAAAGTAAAATAGTTTTGTTGCAACAATATTGATTAGCATGCAGAAATATAATAAAGTAATTAATTCATATCAATTTATACTCACATGCAATGCAATAGGCATAGAAAGATTTCTGGTGGGTTTATTAACACATACTAAAAATATTATTATCTTTTCTCTCTTGTAAATGTACACATTTCAAGTTAATTTTTGAAAGATTTTTATTTATTGATTTGAGAGAGAGAGAGGGATTGTTGTTTCACTTATTTACTTATTTATGCATTTATTGGTTGATACTTGTATGTGCCCTGACAGGGGATTGAACTCACAACCTTGGCATATTGCTCTAACCAACTGAGCTACTTGACCAGGCTTCAAGTTAATTTCTGACACATAAACTAAATAATCTGGATTTTTTTTTTTCTGCTTATTTTGAATCGATCTCCTGTTCCTGGTATTTTTCTATAAAATCATTGTTTATATCTTACGTGCAATGCTTTGCATATTATTAGACTTCATTCATTTGATCCTAAAAATGTTATTATGGATATTTCTGCCTCATTTTGCAGAAGAGAGAGGAGTAACAAATATATGGTCATTTTAAACTTAGCAAGTGGTGATGATGGAATTGAAAGGTAGGCCTTCCAATTCCAATTTTTATTTTCCCACTGGGTAAATAATTATTTCTGCTCACTGGTGTCTGTTTCTCTTCAGTTCTGAGCAGAAGTAATGAGACTATTCCAGCCCCCATTGCGGCTGGATGGGGCCATGTGACTAGTACTGGCCAGTGAGCAGTGAGGGGGCCATGTCTATGTAGTCACTGGTGTAGTTGCTGTGCTTTCTGTCTGGCACTGGGCCTGGCAACATTCGAGACAGTGCACGTCTGTCAGTAATACTGAGACATTGGCTGCTTGAGTGACAGTGAAATCAACCCATGACAGACATGTAACATTTAGAAAATATTAAACTTTGTTATGTAAGCAACTACAATTTTACAGTGGTTTATATCTTTAGCATAATATATACATCTTAGGTTTTCTATAATCCAACCATATTGTGTGTGTGTGTGTGTGTGTGTGTGTGTGTGTGTGTAGTCATTACAACTCTTTAAATACCATTGAAGCTATGGCTATATATTTTATAAGATTATGGCCATGGATATAACTTTATTTATAAAAACATAACATTACATTTTTGTGTTTCATGGAAAATAATGTGGTGGTTGTTTTTTTTTTTAAATCAGGTGGGGAAGTTATATGCTTGAAAATCATTATCAGAAATCCCAAAGGTATGTGAAATACCTTAGTGGTTTCCAAGTGAACAATACACTTAAAATACTATGTGAACGGGCTGTTATTTTAAATGTACAAGTATACAAGTATAAACATGTATTCTGTAAAATTCCCTGCATGGTGTCCTGGAGGCAAAGTTAAAGGTATACAACCAAATGACCAGAGAGGCTATGGAACTGACAAAATGTCACTTACATTATGAAATACCCTTTATTTTTAAACAAATGTTTTAGTAAAATTTATTGGAGTAACATGGGCTAATAATATTATATAAATTTTATGTGTACAGAATTATAATATGATATCTGTATACTCTCTCGTGTGCTTACCACCCAAATCTCATCTCCTTCCGTCACCAGATATTTGCCCCCTTTACTTTCTGCATTCTCCCACCATTCCTCTCCTCTCCTCTCTGGTAACCATCATTCTGCTTCTATGAGTTTGCTTGTTTGTTTGTTGCTTTTTAAAATATCCCGCATGAGTGAAATCATACAGTTCTTGTCTTTTTCCATCTGACTTATTTCACTTAGCATGATCCTCTCAAGATCCATCCATGTGTAGTGGTTATCACGTTTGCCTGGCACCCTTTATTGTAAAGGAAAGAAAATACACGAGAAATTGTACTACCAGCTATAACTGTTATAATGGCTGTATTTTTGTTTCACAGTTCTGAAGACTAACCACCACACGTCCTTCAGTGGAGAAGCAGCTGAGTTACACCAGCCCGTTTGATGGGAACATGTGTCCTGGTTGAAGAGCTGGCAGAAGAGCTGCACCCACATAACAGAGGTTCTCAGTTGGGACTGGACTGAGCCAGCTCGGAGCTGTGGACAATGTACAGAAATGCTCACGGAACTGAAAAAAAAAAGGTACTCTTTGTGCATGACATTATTGAAACAGATTTCAAAATTGCATACCAGGTGGTACAATGACAAATGAAACAGTAAGGGGGGTTCACCATGGCCTTTGACCAAATAACAAAGCATCAACATTCTTTCACAGATATTGAAATTAAAAAGGAAAGCAAATGTTTATTTTTTATTCACTAAATATTGGAGCAACAAGCCAAGTTGCAAAGGTATCCTGTATTTCCTCTTTCTCTCGATGTGTTCATTGGACTACAGAAGGCAGAAGAAACGCCCAGGGTTTATATCACTGCAGAAAAATAATATACTTGGAATTTTCCAGGGGGAAAAAAAAAAAAAGATTCAATGTGAGAGATTTTAAAAATATTTGCTAAACCCATTAGCCATAGTTTCTATTCTAGCTAAGAAAGAGTTGTTGGTGCCACTGTATAATCTGAGATATAAAGTTAGTATCCACGAAACATCATCTGATTTTTATAATCAACTCTCGTGGTACTGAAGTATTTTCATTTTTCCAGATTTATGAAGGAAATGTCAGTATTCTATAATTTCCCTCAATTTAATCAGTCCATATTTTAGCATTTATTATGTTATATATGTAATATTTGTCCTTGATAACACTCTACTCTAGCTAGTAGTTTCTGTATTGAAGAGTTTCCATTTGGTTGTGTGAAACCAAAGCCAACTCTGATGGCAACCAGACAATAGCAGCAGCAGCACATCATAAAGATGTAGAAGGACACTGTGGTACCTCTTGGAAACTAAGGACAGATATACTTGTCAGGGATGGACTCTAAAGAGCTATGGAACTACTGGAAACCCAGTAGCAAATCTCTTGCCCTCCATTTGTTTCTGTTTCACTCTTTCTCTTATATCAACTGCCTTTTTCTGTCCCTCAATTCATCCTGAATAAGGCCATCATCTGCAATCATTTACATGTTCAAGTAAAGGTGCTCAAAGAAAAATACCCATGTGCTTCTCACTAACACTTCTGGTCTTCACAGGGAAGATCACAAATGTGTCCACTTTGAGCAAGATTGTCCCACAGTGGCCACATGGTTCTAACGCAGTGGTCTCCATGACAACTGTGTGAGGAGGGATAGCTGAAGTATCTGGAATGCCAGATATGGTTCTGGGAGATATGATAATGGTTGTCTGGAACAAACGGAATGCTGTTAAGAATTCAACACATTTGCAGCAATTCAGGACTTTTGTTGATCTTTCCACCCTCTAAGAAGACCTTTCTTATCTTTTATGTTCTTTGGTTACATCAGAGGAAATCATGAGAGATGTGCTCTCATTAAGGGCTAAGAGCTTTCTGAGCTTCTTTCCTGCCTGAGAAATATTGGAAGACCAAGGGTTCAATGAATTGAATTTTGACTCCCTCCAAATTCATATTTTGAAGTCCTAAACCCCAGTATGACAGAATGTGACCTAATTTGGAAATTCGGTGTTGAAAATGTAATTAATTGAGATGAAGTTGTGATAATTAATTTTTTGTGTCTACTTGACAAAACCACAGGATCCCAGATATTTGGTTAAACAAATTCTGGAGGTGTCTATGAGGGTGTTTCTGGATGAGATTAGCATTTGAATCAGTGTACTGAGTAAAAGGCATTGCCCCCTCCAACGTGGGTGGGCATCGTCCAATCCCCCGAGGGCCTGAATCCGACAACAAGGTAGAGGAAGGGAGGATCTTGGTGCTCCAGATTCTTAGGCTTTCGGATTGGAATTGACACTACGGGCTCTTTGGGTCAAGTCTTTGAACTACGCCACTGACTTTCCTGTCTCCAACTTGTAGACACCAAATCATCACAGCTTCCATAATGTGTGAACCAAAATCTTGTAATAAATATCCTTATGTATCTCTGTCTCTGTTTCTATCTCTATCCCTCTCTTTCTCTATCTGTCATTCTCCCTGTGTCTCTGTCTCCATCTCTATCTCTAACTCTATCCTATTCTGTTTATCAGGAGAATCCTGATTAATCCAGAGGTCAGAAATCATACTGGAATAAGGTGGGCCCCTAATTTAGAGAGTGGTGTTCTTATAAAAGAGAAAATCTGGAGACAAGTAGACATAGAAGGAAAATGATGTGAAGAGACACAGGGGGAAGACAGCCATCTGCAAGCCAAGGAGAAAGGCCTTGAGCAGATCCTGCCCTCATAGCCTTCAGCAGGAACCAATATTCTCCACACCTCGATAGTGGATCTCTTGCTTCCAGAACTGTGAGACAACACATGTCTGTGGTTTTAAGCACCTAGTTTGTTATACTGTGTTACAGCAGAGCTACTGAGCTAGAACAAAGGGTTATTTTTAATTTCACATTATTGCCATCTCTTTTGTCCCAGGTTGGTTACACTATTGCAAAAATATAGCTGGTTTATTATAAACTTGCTTCCAATCAACTTCATACAGTAATCTCAACACTCAAAATTCTTTTCATTTTTTCGCATTTTCTTCTCTCATCTATGCTGCTTCTCTGAAATAAACTGTGAGGTGCTGTGAATCTGTCAGTCTTACATAAAAAACGTCATATCCTCAGTGTCATCCTCTGAGCCATTTTTCCACTTGAAAGTATTTACTAAGCATCATCTGAATGTGCTTATTGCCAGAAGGTTTCATTTTAATCAACCCTTGTGACTCAAAGTATTTTCTAAGTTTTTCTTTTATGGCTTCTAGTTGGAAAAAATGTTACCTCTTCCTATTCAATAAGAGCTAATTTTCTGCACCCTTTTTGTTTTCCTTTAATCATATTTGTGAACTGGACTATTCTTTTCTGAGAGAACCTCTGTCTTGGACTACCTAGTAAAATGCAAATAATAGTAAACAACACATAATGTAACATTTCATTTTCTGAAATTGTTCAAGCTCATTAGATGTTCCTCTCTCTCTCTCTCTCTCTTTCTCTCTCTCTCTCTTTCTCTCTCTCTCTCTCTCCTAGAAATTAATATTCTACTAAAAGGTTTTGTTGACACCAATACCTATCTGTCCAGTCTTCAGTAACAGGTCTGCCACCTGACTCTCCAAGCAGCGCTACCTGTTACAGGTAGAGCATTACTCTAATGCCCCATTTCCGATACCAATGTGTATAAGAGTCAGAGTAAGCTAGGTTATATTGCAAACTTGAAAAGCACAATACAGTATAAGAAGAAAAGTTTAATTTTTTTGCTTTTCCTGTTGTGCAACATTGTAAAGTAAGCTTGGGTACTCCTACTAGTTGTTTTGCACTGAGACTTGGGCTAATAGCACAGGAAAATGTGGAATGATTCCATTGTAGCTGCAGCGGACAGAGAGAGTGCTGGTTGGTCTCACATAACAATTACATGCTTGGCCTGAAAGAGAGACATACACTTTTATTGAAAACTGATCAGCCAGAACAGGTCATATGGTTCCAGGCAACTACAAGAGTCTTTAGACATGAAGGCCTATTATGAACATTAGTGGAAGGATGAATTGAAGTATTTGATAGACAGGACTGTCTGGGAAATAATGATATTTGCACCATTTTTAAAAAAACAGTCATTGAAGTCTGGAGGACTTAGAAATCTTAGAAATGAATGGAATCATTGCTTGAATTATTGTTTGGTTTCCAAATTCTTTGTTTTTTATTCTTATCAAAATTTTTCTTAGATTGCACTGTTCTGAAATATTCTCAAAGATGAAGCAAAGCAATAGGGTTGAACATGTAATAATAAGGGAGCAGAATGGACTCTGACAGGACATCTTTATCACGATGATGGAGACTGGGATAAAGATGTGGATACCCCTCCCCCTGTATTCGCTGACCCTCCACTTTGAACCTCATACTTCACTAATCACTTTCATTTTGGTAATAGTAAGTAGCCAGTCTTTATAGAATAGCATACAGAAATATTCCTGTGCACAGGTGGCTATTAACTTTTTGAAATACATTCTCTTTTCCGGATACAATGCTCATTGAAGAGAGAGAATCAAATATAGTTCATTTATGTAGGCGGATAAAATCATGGAACAAAATGTGTAAGACTGTGGCTCACGCAGCACGTGGGCTTGAGGTGGATATAGAACAGCCAACACCTCCTACATTCCCTAACATGGGAGGTGACCCTGGCTCCTTCTCTGAAATGTGTCGCAGCAAAAGTTCTTGGCCTAAGGGTCCAATCCATGATGAATGCATGATCCAAACTCCTCTCTAGCTTGCCTAGTGAAGTGAAGACTGTCCTCGATGGGGGTGTTAATAGGCTTCTTTAGCCTGAAGGCAATTTTTCCTTTTCATAGTCAATGACTCTAAACATTTTGAAAAGAAACATAGCCTCAAACTTCTTTTGAAAGTGTACTGACTATTCTGTTCCTTAACAGCTCTCATCTTGAAAATAATTTTTTTTTCATTATACATTTTCACCACACTCCCTTCTACTAGTAAGTTATTAGATTTTTATTTCTTTTTCCTATTGGCAGTTTTCTTTCTACTTTCAAACATTTTGTATCTTAAAATAATGCTTTATTTTCTTAGATCTTCTCTTCCTTCCCAGAAGGTAAGATTTTTTTTCTTTCGACTGCTGACTTCCTTGAACAAATGGTTTACTCTGACTGTCTTAATTCCCTGAATAGTCCATTATCTATGTCTTAACTTCTAAAATGCTGTTGTTTGACCTTGCCACTCTCCTGCAAATGTCACCAGTGATCTCATTAATTCTTTCATCGAGAAGTTATTGCACATAGTGATGAATCAGACACACCAACTGCTCTGTTTGTTTACACAAATATGTAAATAAAACTTGCAGTTAGTATTTGAGTGATTCGTACAACATTTCTGATGCCAAATAAAAAGGCATTTTTTTCTCCTGGCACCAAATACTTGGGACCTTTTCTAACTTCACTTCTCCAACTGACACTTCCTGGCTATCTAACAAGTCCATTCCATTCTGATATATGGACCTGGAGTCAACGGCAAATCCTGTGAGTTAGCTAAAGGGCTCAATCCAACAAGGCTGTCTCCACTTCAATGTCAGTATAAAGTCTCAGGCCACTGGTCCTTCTGACCACACCATCTGTAAGTCAGGGGTTCTTATGACTCCATCCTCAGGTTTGATATTTTGTTTGACCAGCTCACAGAACTCAGGAAGGTTTTATAAAGGATACAACTTAGGATTGGCTAAATACAAGATGCATAGGGCCAGGTATAGAGGGGTGTGTGTGTGTGTGTGTGTGTGTGTAGAGCTTCCATGCACTCTCTGGGGATGCCACTCTTCCAGCACCCCAAAGTATTCACCAACCCGGAAACTTCTGCATCTTGTATGTGTGTGCATGCGTGCGCTCATGCTCAGGATGTGGGGAGTTAGCTAATTATACATAAGCATCACATAACTTTTAGAATCCACTGAACTCTCTCTTTTGTTTCTTCATGTCTTCCTCCTCATGGCAGTCCCTTCATACTACACTATATGCATCCAGGTCTCAAAACCTGAAGCGTAAGGCAAATCAGAGGTAGGGGGCTTCATTTTCTACATCAGAATTACCTTGCCAGCTTGTCAAAAGTACATGTTCCTGGGAACCTTAAAATCACCAGGTATGAAACAGGACCATCTTCCATCTGATACATTCTGGGCAGAGCACGTGCATTCTCCAGACTGTAAATTATTATCTTAGACTACGTGCTAGCATCTGTGGCTGGTTCACTCACCTCGACAGTTCCGGTAACAAACCGGACACTGTGCTGTGATGAACCTGGAGAGGGGGCACTTTGAGCCCCTCCATTTCATTTCCTGACCTGTGTTTTCTGGTCCTCTTTGCTAAGGAAAGTGAGGAATCAATTCCGCTTACATTTTCTAAAAGTTGAGACTGGATCCTCACTTCAGTTGGCTTTTCCATACCTCAGAGCTCTCTGTAGATTCCGAATGCGAAGCTTATTTGACACTGAGAAGACATTATCTTTCTACTTCTGCACCCATCTCTGCCTCTTAGAAAAACTTTTCAATTTCATCTGACCCTTTTTAATGAACATTAGATTTTTCACCTAAAAACAATCTTTAACATTTTCCCATCTCTGTATTCCCTAGATTGCCTCCTTTTGATGTGGTACTCAAATGCCTCTATTTTAACATGAGGAAAGTTATAACTTAACTTTTAAAAAGAAAGAAAAAAGAGCATTGAAGCTCATAAATACAAATTGCATCGCATCAGATTTAGTGTAAGAGTCTTAAAATCTTCAATGGACTTCTAGAAAAATTCTTGTTATAAACCACAATAATAAACCCTAGGTATGCAATTTGTAAACTGAGCTTTCATAATTGGGAGCTTACAAGTAATTTATTTGCCATTACTGATGAGTTCTTATTCTCCTCCAAAGATAAATGTTCTGGTCTCCGTGTGAGGGGAGCCCTAAACTGCTTGGCTAATAAATACTTTGGTTGTCAGAAAATCTCTTGCCTCATTAGCAGAATACAATTTCCCCATGCCATGAATTCTCCCAGTCACATTGGCTGAATGGAACACTAACTTAAAACCTTTTTCTCCAATTTAAAAGTTTTCTGTGACTTCCCAAAGATTTGCAAGTTTTCTAACTTCTCTGGGATGCCCAGGACTGAAAGGGCTGTGAGACAGACCTGGCTGGGGTCTTGCTCCGGAAAAGCCCAGGAAACATGGATTAACATTACTCTGGCCTCAATCTCCCTGACTAGAGACATTTTTTCTTTCTAGATAGAAAATGCCAAACTCCCCTACCCGCATACACACACACACACTATTGAGGTCTCTTTATGTACTTTTTTCCTTAAAATACACATTCATGTGATTTAGTTTCATTTCCTCCTTACGAAATTATTATTAATAACTGCTTTAATTTTCTCCATACAAAATTAGTTCTCGATCATTGTAGGGCCCTTTAAAAACTAAAAGCAAGTCTTAAATTAACTGGAGAATCATCCATAACCTTATCTTTTCATGCAGTACTCTCCTAATATGTATGTAATGCTAGTTTTTGTCTCTTTCTGTCCATAGTTGCCACACTGAGTTTCTTCACTTTTTAATATTACTATGAACAAACATGGAACCATACTACATACATTGATTTGTAACTATGATTTTAAAAAGTTGAGAATATATTGGAACATTATTTCAGTGACATCATATTATATTTTCCATGTCTGCATAATAAATTATTTACTGAAATATAACTCATATAAAATTTATGATTTTTTTTGTCTTAAATTTTTTATAATGATTGATTTTAAAGAGAGAGGAAGGAAGAGAGAGGCAGAAACATCAACTGCTGTTCCACTCATTTATGCATTCATTGGTTGATTTTTGTATGTGCCCTGACTGGGGACTGAACACACATCCTTGATGTACTGGGATGATACTCCAACCAACTGATGTACCTTGCCAGGGTCCTTCTTTGTTTTTTGTTTTTAAATTTATCTTTATTGTTGAATGTATTACAGATGGTCCCCCTTTTCCCAAAATTGACCCTCTCTTCTCTGCTCCTGCCCCCTCCTGCCTTCCCCACATTATTGTCCATTGGTTACACATATATGCATATAAGTTCTTTGGTTTATTTCTTCCTGCCCTCCCTCCCTATTTTCCTTTATGGTTCCTCAGTCTAACAACCAATTTGTATGTCTTAATCCCTTCACATTTTTCACCCATCCCTCCAACCCCCTTCCCATCTGGCAACCATCACAAAGTTCTCTGTATCTATGAGTCTGTTTCTGTTCTGCTTATTCAATTTGTTTGTAGATTCACTTGTTGATAGATATGTATTTATTGTCATTGTATTGTTCATATTTTCAATCTTTTTCTTCAAGAAGACCCATCAACATTTCATATAAAACTGGTTTGCTGCTGATGAACATCTTTAGCTTTTTCTTGTCTGGGAAACTCTTTATATGTTCATGAATTCTAAACTTTATGATAGCTTTTCAAGATAGAGTGATAATCTTGGTTGTAGGTCGTTGCTTTTCATCACTTTAAACATCTCTTGCTCCTCCTTTCTGGCCTGCAAAGTTTCTTCTGAGAAATCAGCTGACAGTCTTATGGAAGCTCCTTTGTGGGTAACAGACTGTTTTTCTCTTGCTACTTTTAAGATTCTCTCTTTGTCTTTAACCTTTGGCATTTTGATGATGATGTGCTTTGTGTTGACCTCTTTGGGTTCATCTTGTTTGGGACTCTCTGTGCTTCCTGAACTTAAATGTCTGTTTTCTCCACCAAGTTAGGGAAGTTTTCTGTCATTATTGTTTCAAGGAGTTTTTCAATTTCTTGCTCTCTCTCTTCTCCTTCTGTCACCCACATGATGTGAATGTTGGTACACTTGAAGTTGTCCCAGAGGCTCCTTACACTATCCTAATTATTTTGGATTCTTTGTTCTTTTTGCTGTTCTGATTAGGTATTTTTGGCTTCCTTATATTCTAAATCGATGCCTCGCTTCTTGGCTTTACCTACTCTACTATTGATTTCCTGTAAATTATTCTTTATTTCAGTTAGTACCTCCTACCTTTCTAACTGTGCCTCCTTCATTTATTGCTGGTCCTTTTTTAAGCTCTTGAGGCCATCATTTAAGCTCACTGAAATTCTCATTAAATTAATTGAGCATCCTTGTAAGCAGTGTTTTGAACTCTGCATCTGTTAGATTGCTTATCTCAATTTTGTTTAGTTCTTTTCCTGGAGTTTTGTTCTGTTCTGTTCTTTCATTTGAGACATGTTTCCTTGTCTCCTCATTTTGGCTGCTTTCCTGTGTTGGTTTCTATGTATTAGGTAGAGTTGCTATACCTCCTAGGCTTCCTAAGGTGGCCTATTGTAGTAGGTGTCCTGTAGGGTCCAGTGGCACAGCCTCCCTGATCACCCCAATGGTGCCCTCAAGGTGTACCCCTCTTATGGTCTGTCCATCCTTCTGTTGTAATTGAGTCTTGATTGCTGTTGGCATGTCAATGGGAGGGATTTAATCAGGCTGATCAGCTGCAAGAACTGGCTGGGTTCACTGACCACTGACCTCTGACTGCCTTGGAGGATCAACTGTACGCAGGTCCACCACACAGAGCAAAACTTACTTCAGCAGGGCTCTGGTACCCACTGAGTACACTCCTTGAGTGTGTTGCTTGTGGATGTGGTTGGGTGGTGGTGCTTTGACATGATCTAAAGCTGTCCACTTGGTGTACTGGCTCTGGGGCAAGGTCAGCCCCTGCCTGTGTTTTACCCGAGGACACCAACCATAAGATACAAAGTGATCTGCGGATGGCTGCTGCTTGTGCTGGGCTTGGAAGTATCCAGGCAAATCAAGCTATGACTCAAGGCTGATTGCTTCTAGTGCTGGGCCTGGGGCCTCTTAGTGAGAGGTATGGGGCTCTCTGAGACCAGATGCTGCTTGCTTGAGAGAATTTAGGAAAATCTGAAGCAGGAGTCAAGACAGGCCTATTCTATGGTAAAGCCACTGGAAACAGCTTGGGTGGGCCTGAAAGTTGGGTGGGGCAGGGCCTCAGGGATCACTAGGGCTGGGCAAACAGTATGAGCTAGGTTGCTGAAGTCCCACATATGTCACATTTCTGCTGGCCTCATGGGGGAAGGGCTCACCAAAGGAACAATAGCCTCTACTAGCATATCTGTCCTGGAGAAAGCTGCCTCTCCAGCTCTCACTCCAATATCAAACAACTCAGTTTTTTCCTGTATGTCACGGGTGCCTTTCAAGCTGCCTTCTCCATGCTGGAGCTCAGAGGGAGTGGTTGCAAGTAAGTCCATGTGTAGGCCCTTTGAAAGGAACTTCTTGAGGCTGCAGCAGCCTCAGCCTCCCTCAGCCTCAATTCCCGCTGGTTTTTACAGCCAGAAAAGGGACTACCTTTCCTGAGATGGGGTGCCTGGTGTGGGAAGGGGACCCCTCACTCCTCAGGGAGAACCTTCACAGCCGTGGTATCCCTCCTGATTTTATCCACCGCACGTGGGTGTGGGACTAGACTGTCCATGCCTCCACTCTTCCTACCAGTCTCTATGTGGCTTCTTCTTTAATTTTGTAGTTGTAGAACTTCCTAAAATTTATTATTTTAAAGTGTACAATTCAGTGGTTTTTATGTTTACTGTTTTGTTCAACCAACATCAATATCTAATTCCATAACACTTCCATGATTCCCCAAAGTGCCCCCTTAGCACTTAGTAGGTCCTTGGATCAGAACTGAAGAAATATGTAAGAGGGTTGTCTAAACCAAAATGACAGAACAAAGTGCTGTAAACTGGCTGCATTCAAATCTTTATTCTAACATCCAATAAGACAAGTTCCTTAAGCTTTCTAAGCTCAGTGCCCTATGTTGCAAAATGATTATTAGTACCTACTTCATACAGTAGTTGTATAGATTAAATGAATTTAACAGGACTTCTTAACATTAAATCTGATATTTAAGAAGTATTTAATACATTATTGTGATAGCTATAATAAATCAGAAATGGTGGAAGAGACTGTAATTGGGGTAGGGTTGAGAGGGACCAGGATAATGTGGATAAGGCTGTGTGATCTGATGTAGAACTGTCTGGAGAGGAATAGCTATCTCTGCGAAGTCCGGATGTCATTTTGAGGACTTTCCTTTGATCGACCTTAACTTGGACACAGACATAGAATACAGAGTTCTGGGTTTTGTGAGTGGAGACAGCTGTAAATATGTTAACTTGCTGCATTGGTGAGTGGAGTCCTTGCTCTCTCAAGAACACCCTGTGAACTAAGGGTTTTTATTTACTTCACAGTCATATAATTGGGTTACCTGATTTCCAAGGTACATTTGTTTTAATATTACTGTAATTACTACTAATATATACTATTTTTAGAACATCTATGCTATGTAGACACTCTATTAAGCTTCTACATCAATTATTACCTTTATTAATTACAACCCTTTAAAACAGGAATTACTATTAATAACCATAGTATAAATAAGAAATGTAAGAAATGAAGAGGTTAAATAACTTGACCTAAGACAAATACTTTGTAGACAAATGAAAGGGGCATTTGTCAATAATTTTGTGAAGGCATCATGTCCAAAGCCTGAACTCTTAACCACCACAGTGTAATAAGTGTTTTATGATCAATCAATTATCTATATGAAGAATATTTTCAGGATGCTCTCTTAAAGATGGGGCCTTTATTCTAATGTGTTAGAAAACCTATTTTTAGTAATAAATGTAAAGGTTGCTCTTAGTGTTCTTGTGTATTAAGTAGGTTACTGTGTATAATATATATAAAAGACAAGAGAATGAGGTTTCTCCTTTTGACATAACATTTTTTGTTTCTCACAGATATAAATATGATAAAGTTATGTTTCTTTAAAACAGGGGAAGTAAGTAGCTTGGCTCATAGTCCATAGACCTCACTTATTCTCCCACTCATCCTTTGCACTTCCCCCAGTCTCGATCATAATCACGCTTCCTCCTTGCAATAACACATTTGTTGGTCCACAGGACTCACTTGACAATCCCCGACTCTCACTTGTTTTCTGAGTTACATACTTGCACAAGTTTTAAATTTTGATGTGAATATCCTAAAGGTCAGATGTTTCTGTTATAACAGTGTGTGAATCTCCCTGAAGATCTTTAACACAGTTGCTCACAAATACAAGGACCTAAATTAGAGAGATCAGGAGCTTCAGATGCAGGAAACCCAGATTTGGATTTCTAGTCAGCCAGGCACAGGCTGGTTTCCTAGGGCTTAACATATTTAGGTTGTATATTCTCAGTTTTAGTGTCTACAAAATGGAGCAAATAACATTGATATTAATGGATTTGTATTATAACCTCAGATAAGGTACATGGAAACACATTGCAAGTAATTAAATAAATACTCTGGAATTTGTTATGAGTAAATGTTTGCCAAATACATTCAGAATTGAATGATTGACTTTATCAGGTAGAACAATAAGAATATGTGGCAACATCTCTAAGAATGGGACATGAGTAGACCGAGGTCCTTAAAGAATACGTACCGCTACTGCCTCGAATAGCCCAGCAGGGCATTATGTACCATCTCATTTGCTACTCTCTCTAAAGCCAGACATAAGGCACCTATTTATTAAATATTGGGCAAATTAACGTTACACAGTCTCTGGGATTATTGGGATTTCTTAGTGAAAAGGAAATGATCTACTTTGAAGGATGAGTACAATCTGGAAAAGAAAATACAGAGGAAAAGGTAAGAATAGAGTTACAAAAGCAGAACGCACCTCTTTTTCAGATTGGTTAAAACATAAGGTTTGTGTGATCCAAGGAAGATAAGCCCAAAACTCATAAAAAGGACAGTTTACAAAGGGCTTTTTTTTTTTTTTTTTTTTTTTTTTTTTATCCTCACCCGAGGATATTTTTCCATTTTTTGTACAGATAGAGTGGGAGGGAGAGAGAGGAAGGGAGAGAGAGAGAGAAACATCGACGTGAAGGGACACATCGAGTGGCTGCCACCCACACGACCAACCAGGGCCGGGGACAAACTGCAACCGAAGTACGTGCCCTTAGCGGGAACCGAACCCGGGTCTCTCGGGACCACAGGCCGACGCTCTAACCGCTGAGCCAAACTGGCCAGGGCACAAAGGGCTTTGATTGGCAGTTAATGACTAAGAACTTCAACTAGAGACTAAAGATAGCTAAATAAACATTTGCTATGTGCAAGGCACTCTTTTAAGCACTAGGCCTGTACTAAGATTATTTAACTTTCAGAACTCTGACGGTTGCTCTGAAATAAAGCTATTTTTGTGGTTCTCATGTTTTAAATAAAAAAAAAAAAGTTAGACACATGGAAGCCAAGTAGCGGGGCCAGGGTCATGCAGTCAGTCAGTGGTGGAACCGGTGTTTGAATCCAGGAAAGCTGGTTCCAGGTCCACCTTCTTTACAACTACATGCATTGCTCTGGGGAGCAGGCAGCTGTGTACTCTTTGTGTACCAGAGAGTCCTGTCAGAGTTACCTTTGCTGCTTAACATGCCATCCCAAAGCTCAGCGGCTTAAAACAAAAAGACTTCTTATTTCTTACAACTGAGTAATTGACAATCAGTTCCTCTAAATCAGATGATGTTGGCTATGGAACCAGAATTAACGGGAGGTCTAAGAGGGCCTCACTCAAATAATGGAAGCTGGCTGCTGGCTTGGAACTCTGCTGTGCTAGGCACTTGGTAATTCCTGGTGCAGCTCTGCCCTTGTGGCTGGCTGCTCGGACCTCCTCACAGCATGGCGTGTGGACTCTAAGACCTGGCACTCCAAGGAAAAGGAAGAGAATGTCACCAGTTTTTGTTTTTTTTTTTGGTTTGTTTTTTTGTTGTTGTTTGTTTGTTTTGTTTTGTTTTATGGCTGTGGTTCAGAAGACCCAGAATTATACTTTTGCACATTTTTCTGAGTCATAACAGTCACAAGGCCAGCACAAACTCAAAAGGAGAAGAAAATCTTACTCAGTAAGAAAATAATATGAAATTACAGGGAGGGAAAAAAAATGAAAGAAATGATGTATCAAGCTATGAAAGACGTGGAGCAAAACATAAGTTCATTACCTAGTGAAGGAAGCCATGTGAAAAGGTTGCGTTCTATATGAGGCCAACTATATGATATTCTGGAAAAGACAAAACTATGGAGACTATCAAAAAATAGTGGTTGCTGGTGGGGATGGGGAGGGATGACTCGGCAGGGCACACAAGGTACCTAGGGCAGTAAAAACACTCCGTATGATACTATAATGATGGATACGTGTCATTATACATTTGCCCAAAGTCATAGAATGTACAACACCAAGAGTGATCCAAAATGTGAACTATGGGCTACGGGTGATAATAATGTCTCAGTGTAGGTTCATCGATTATAATGAATGGATCACTCGGTGGGGCATGCTGATAATGGGGGGACGATGCATGTGGTTGGAGTGGGAAGAGTATATGGGAAGCCTCTGTACATCCCTCTCTAGTTTCCTGTGAACATACAACTGTTCTTTGAAAAGTTGTTAAAAATTAATGATGGTTCTCTTTGGAAGTTATGTACTTTATATCTCAAGTTACAGGAAAGATACACCTATCTATTGGATCCTGAATCATCTGAATTCCTGATGATCATATTGAGGAGGAAATATCTGTTGTCAACATGAAGCAACCCTATCTAGCCTTTCATGAAAGGCTGCCACTGGTATTGTATAGTATTCAAAGGCTTTTATCTGAGCAACTGGCTTTGATATCACATAAAGTAGAATGTACAGATGATTGCTCAGTGATAACATGATTTTTGTAGAGTGCTTCAGAAAGGTATTTCTAAATACTTGCTATTTCTTGCCAGTTTGTCCTTTGAGGGGTGCGAGATGCTGTTATTTAATGCATTTGACAGTGGATTATAGTAGAATTAAATGCTAGTGGAAAACAAAGTTCTGTTGATGGCCCTGAATATTCTAAATGTAGAAATTATTCTAGTTCAGTGGAGGGTAAAATTATAGGGTGTTGAATTCTTTCCAAGGAGATGAATTTGGAATATGAGATATGGAGATTAAATGCAGACTACTGTACAGATTTGTACTGTAACACAGGAAGAAAATTATGCAGGTAGGGTGGGGAAGAAAGAATTCTAGAACACAGAAAAGGGGGATTCCAGTTTATTAACTATAGGGCTGTCATGGAGCTCACAGATTTTGTGAGAGTGTAGTAAAGATAAACAGTGATAAAGACTCCTCCTGTTCAGTGACAACATTTTTAACTATTGAAAATATTTTGCATTTGCTGATGAATGGCCCCTGTTGGGTAAAGCCAAAGTGATGGCATGTCAGCTCATTTTATCTGCTTTGAATGTTTTTTTAAAAGAGGAAAGTTTTAAAGAAAGGTGTTTGACTTACTGTTTGTTGTTTTCTCAAGAGTGGGAATAAGCAATTTAAAATCTTATCATGTTTGCTGTAGTAAATAAATAGTCATGCCAACTACAAGATTATTATGTTCGAATGTTTGCTTACTAATAAGAATCAGTATTTAGCCTCAAAGTCTATCATTGACTGCTCATTTACATGTTCAATAAAGTTTTATTGAATAGCTTCATAATATACCACATCATGCCAGGCAGTGGTTGTACAAATGTGAACTAAATAAGCTCTATCTCAACGGCATGCTCTGAATCTCATTAAAGATAAAAATATGCCGAACAGCCCTGGCCGGTTTGACTCAGTGGTTGGAGCATCGGCTTGTGGACCAGAGAGTCCCAGGTTCAGTTCCTGCTGGGGGAACGTACCAAAAATAAATAAATAAAAAAATATATATATATATGCCAACATATCAGAACACTATCCTTTTTATTAAAGTATCTGGGGCATATGTGAGCTATTTTGAGACCAGAGGATTGGTGATGGTCTGAGTTATATGTTTTAGGAAAGAAGTCACAGAGGAAATACCTTGTGCAGAATGGGTAATCCAAGGAGGTGTTAAAAAAATGCATAAAAGCACGAAGTGTATAAAACCATTATGGATTAGAAATGTTATAGAAGGTAGAGAATATGGGCAATGAATGCTAGAAATGAAATTGGAGATGTTTGCATGAATTATATAATAATGGATCTGGCATGTGAAACTATAGGATCATTAATGGCCATATTAGTGATGGGTGATGCAACAGGCAGGGTGGCTTAGGTTATGCTCTCATAGAAAATGATACCCTATTCTCCATAACTACAGCCGTTCTTTTTCTCCTCATTCACCACACTGGTCCATGTTGTTGTCATTCTGGGATCCAAACAGAAGAAAGGGTGTCTATCGGGTTCAATGTTAGTCATAACGGTGGCACAGTTCTTCAGTTCTTTACATCCTTAGCCAGAAATGACATCTTTTTTTCTGCTTATATTTATTTGGCCAAAGCACGTTATATAGCAATTACTGAATAATAACTGTTTTGTTTTTTTTTAATAATTGTTCTGCTACCAAATAAATAATGCAAATAGCACCAACATTGTAATGCTGTGAGTATTAAATGAAATGATGTGTTGTGACAGGTATAAAATAGATACTCAATAAATTTGGTCACAGAAATCAGTAACCATGGCTACGCTTTGTAAGTACAGTAGACTGATAGATATGTCTGTTAATAAATTAAGGAGAATATGTGGGGATAAAGCATTTCTCCTTTTTAAGTTTGGCCATTTCTTAAATGTACTTGGAGTCAGAAATTGTCTTAGAGATTATTACAGAGCACAGTTCCACAGTAGAGAACTCCCATGAGTCAATGAATCAAGTGGTTTTGCTGCTATATCTTTGGACAATATAAACAAACTTTAATGAAACAAGTTCATGTCTATTACTGGGGGAAAAAAACTCTTCAAATATATGTTACATTCTACATTCAAAGTACATGCATCCCAGTGTTGTACTATTTCTAAGACTGTATTGTTCTAAGTGATAACTGGTGTTAAAAAGACCATTATGAACCATAACTGAGATGATGAAACATTAAGCATAAATACAGTTATTCTAATTAGACTCTTCCATAGGTAAAAATCTGGAATTGTATTTTATTGTCAGTTACAAGATATGATGTAAAAATAAAGGTTGTTTTCCCACGTTCATCACAAGAATGCAGTGAGCTAGCTCTCTGGCTTGATCATTCCAAGTAATAGAAGCTGTATGGAATTTCTATTGATTTCAATGAAAACAGAGGCTTTATTAGCCTCAGAACATTTAATGAACATCTTCCTGAGCAACTAATTATTCTTTGTCTTCATCCCCATGTCCATTTCCTTCTAAAAAAGAAAGCAGAGAGCTTATTTGGCAAAAGTATAATAATTGTTCAACAGATTTTCAAAAATAAAGAAATTTGTTTTGAATTATCTGTTGATCCATCTCCACTATTTTTTTTTCTCCTGCATCAAAGCTCTTTTTCCTCTCTTTCTGTCCTATTCCAGTGGAACAAGCTGATCCAGACATATTTAATGAAGCAGAATATATTCTTCAGGCCACTGAAATTCGCAGCCAAATAGCTTACTCTGCAGCAGAGACAAGATCTGTCACCTGTGGGTCCTGAAATGCACAGAAGGCCACTGATAGATTATATAAACTCCACCCCTCAGGAAATTGAATAGATTAGTTTCTATTGTAACTGGTCTGAAATGAAAAATTTGGGTGTTCTTAGATCTTTTCCAACCCTTTCCAGCTCAGATATTGAGTTATTATTTTGCCTGTAATAAACATGTGCTATATATTTTATCAATATCTAAAATTAGGGGGGTACAAGGAAATCTTAGTTGAAACCTCTTTTGTTGTGTTCTTCTAAGAAAGTAAAATTATTCTGCAATATTCCAACCATGTTCTCCTGGGCTCAGGTTTATATGCACCATCTTCATGTCCTTGCAAGACAAAAGTTTTAAAGGAGCACAATGCGGGTAATTTCTGAAGCTGAAAATGGGATAACAATGTACTTCAGATACAAATTTAATGTCCAGTTTGTACTTTTCCAGTGGATTTATTACATATATCTAGATTTCCTTTTCTTTGAATCTTCTCCCAGAGGCTTTGATGGAAAATTGCAATGGTTTTATGTTCCAGTAAAATTAGTTTTGGGTCAAATGTAGAATTCAGGTTATTACTTTCCTTCTTCTTCAATCCCAGGATCTATTGATTCATCCAACAAACACTTTGTGCATAGTTTGTGAACGCTAATTTTTCTTTAAGGAATGTTTTCTCGTTGCATTTCATGCTGGATCAGACAAGCATCTCCAGTTCTGGAAGGAATACTATGCAAAGCAAAGACAAAAGTGAAAACTAAAAATCCCAAAAGTACATCCATGTTTACCCAGATCAGTCATTTTCTCTAGTTCTCTCTCCACTGAGCTAGGTTGTCTCTATCTCTTCGTATGACTATGCAACCATTTACTACTATAGGAATTATGATGAGAGTTCTCTAAAATGTGCCTACCAAACATGTAAGACAGATTTTCTCTGGGGGGGGGGGGGTAGTCTCTGAATGTACCTTGAGAATCTCACAGAATCTCTGGAATGATGTAGGATTCCGTAAACTCTTAATGAGATCCTCTTGACTTAAAATTATCATATGATGTAACCAGAAAGTCAACCACCTTTTCCTCATAATATCAATTTTTGACAACTCGTTTGAAGGATAAATGAATGATCTGAACTGAAAATTGAGTGGAACAGATTTTGTGATGCATTGGACTTAGTCATCCCTCTCCCCTCATTTTGTAGTTTATCAACAGACTTCCCTAGCTTATAACCCTTGTTTTCTATCTGCCTACAGACTATATGCGCTGTGACTCCACAGGAAAGAACCATAGTCCAAGGTGTAAGCTTTGTCTGAGTCAAGATATTTTCTGTTTCTGCAAATATTGGACCTGGCAGTGTACAGCAGTACAAGTCACAGTTTTTATTTCTAAATTCATAATAAAGTCTCAACTAGAAATAAGTAGTAGATATATAGTAGCCACAGGAAAGGTAAAAAAGATAAAAGTTGTAGTCCTGGCTGGTGTCGTTTAGTTGGTTGGAGCATCGTTCCATATAGCAAAATGATGTGGGTTCAATTCTCGGTCAGGTCAGGGCCCAGGTTGCGGGCTGGATGCCCGGTTGAGGCATGTGTGGGAGGCAACTGATCCATGTTTCTCTCTCACATCAGTGTTTCTCTCCCTTTCTCTCTCTAAAACAAATAAGCAAACAAACAAATATAATATTTAAAAAAATAAAAGGGATAAACCAAAGAACTTATATGCACGTATGCACAGTCAATGGACAGATAATAGTTTGGAGAAAGCACGAGGAGGGTGGGAGTAGGAAAAGGGAGATCAATGGGGGAAAAGTGGGGGCATCTGCAATACGTTCAATAATACATAAAAACATTAATTAATTAATATTTTTGTCAGAGCACTTAGCGTGATGTTCTTTGTAACCACCTCGCTTCCAGAAAAATTCATGGACCACAGGGTGATCAACTGCTCCATGAATTTGTCCTTGGGAATGCTATTTTTACTAAAGAAAATCTCTTTGTTTCTATTGACCTTAGAGGCAGAGGCTTGGATTTAATTCTCATTCCCATCACATTACTAATTATGTGGCCTAACAGAGTTTATTAACCAGTCTATTCCTGTTTGATAATCTGTGAAGATAATAATATATGTTTTATCCATCAACAATGTTGTTTTGGAGATCAAATAAAGATTATGTGGAAAGATAGTGATAACTGAGACAAATAACATAAAAGATGTTGCAAGGTGAGGGGCAGCGAAAATATTGACAAAACCCACTGAGAAAAGAAAGGAGATATTGGCATATTTACTTGTTCTTTAATATATGTTTTGAGAGAAGGTACAGTGTCGGGCTTTTTCCTGCATAAACAATAAACTTTGGTTGGATGAATGCTGCTGTCTTCTTCTTTCAACTCATCTTTTACCATAATTTCTTCCTTTCTTATTAATATCAAACTACATTAGTTTTTCTGTTGTTCCTAAAACACACCTCTCAACTCAACCTTATATTTTTATTCCCCACGTTTGATTTATTTCCCCCCACATACCCAAAGGATTGTCATTATTGAATTATCTACTGAAATATCATATTCTCAGGAGGGCCTAACTCAAGATTCTATATCTAATAATGTATGACACCAACATTCTTTACCTTCTGTGTAATACCTACAGCCACCTAGTGTTTTAATAATTTTCTTTTTTTGTATCCCCCACGAGCAACTCCATGACTTGGTCTATAGTCTTATCATGTGTCTCTGACTGTATCTGCTGATTTGTATTTGTGGCCAACAAACAAAGTGTCCAATAATATTAATGAGCTGAGAATTGAAAACTAAAATTATAATACCATATTATCCATAATCAATTGGAAAAATAAATTAAAATTCTGGTAATACAAAGTATTGGAGATGATGTCAGCCACATATATTGATGACTGAAGAAGAAATGCTTACAAAATTTTTGATAAACAATTTGACATTTTACTCTAAAGTTACACCTCCCATAAAATGAGATATAGAAATTGTATTGTAACTTATAATCGGGAAAATATGGACAAGAATGATCTTTGAAAAAACATGAAAATAATCCAATTGTTCGTCAGTATGAGAAAGGATAAATAACAGTGATATAGTCACACACAAAAAATATGACACAGAGCTCTCACCACATGGTTAAGATCTAAAGTCGTTACTCTCACTGCTTCGCTATTTCTGATTTCCCGCAATCCATAAATAATACAAATCTATCTAGCAAGCCTCTTGCATATCCCATGAAGCCTCTTATTGTCACTATTGTCATTCATCCCAACATAAGCACTTGCATGAACAGTAGAATAATCGCCTGCTAGATTCCTCCTAGGTCACTCCTCATCTCTTTGCCATGAAGCCCCGATTTGCTAGCTTGCAATTCTGTTCCCTGTTTACCTGTCTGGTTATTTGCCCCCTTCCCAATCTGTAATCCAGATGTATGGCACATTTGCAATGACATAAGTTTGTCATTTCAGAATATTTTTTTTATTTTTGGACCATTAGATTTTTTTTCTTGACTTTGAATACACTATCAGTGAATCATCATCTTTGGCAAATCTGGGTCTTTCATTTTTTAATTATTAATTAATTAATTACTTTTAATTTATCTTTATTCTTGAAAGTATTACAGATGTCCTTATTTTTTCCCATTGATCTCTCCCCCACTTCACCACACGATCGTTTGCGTCCATTGGTTATGCATAAATGCATATAAGTTCTTTGGTTTATCTCGTTCTGACTCCCTGCCCCACTTCTCTCTGAGGGTCTTCAGTCTGTTCCTTGCTTCCATGTCTCTGTATCTATTTTGTTGGTCAGTTTAAGTCCTTTAAGTTTTAGATCTCAACCTAGCATCTTCGCTTAGATATTTTAGTGAGCTGCGAGCTCCTTCCTATCTCTCTAAAGAGCAGATAGATACTTTCCCATTTGTCTGTATCAAATGTTCTTTTTCCATGAGACCGCATCACATATATTACTTTGTTGCTTGGCTGTATTCTTCACTAAGCTATCAGCTTAATAAAGGCTTGATAAAGCTTAATCTGTAAGATTAATCACAGGAAAGGTCTCCTGTTTGTAATCATATTTCCAATTTTTTGCACGGTGCCCAGTAATCAGCCATACTTCTGAATATTTGTTAATCAGTGAACAAAGAAAAAGGGAGGCTTGGATCAAAAATTATGTAAAAACTATTGTATCTGCATGTGGTCTTATCATGTATCATTTTTTTTTAAAATAAACTGAGGTGTCTAAATATCTTTAATGATTATATTAACTCTCCTCTTCTTGGAGTATTCATATTACCTCTATTTCTATTTGATTTTTATTACATAGTACTTTTTGTTATTTAAATGTATTCATGTAAATTGTTGGGCTAATTTTAAAATTTTCAGTGACTTCTGGAAAATTGGCAAAGTAGAAGAAGCCTCTGGGTAATGTTCCATAATATGAACTGAAAGTGATAATTGATCAAATGTTTTTATGAAACTGTTTTATAAGTATATGAGAAAGTTCTTTGTAAATAGTAATGTACTATGTAAAATGGAGATATACCTAGCACTAAATATACTCTGCAATATAGCTTACTTCTCATTCTCATAAAACACAAGTTAATTGTGGATACAAGAATTATAACTGTAAAGCAAGTATGTGTGATGTAGGAAGTGTGGGCTAGGGAAATATTTAAGTGAGGGAACTTTCAGTGTTGAGTAGAGAGTAAAAGTTTTAAGCAGGACTGAACTTGTGAGCTTTTAAACCATAACCTGAAAAGGGATAGTTTTGCAATTAGAGCAATTCAAGTAATATGGGAACATTTCATTACATAAATGCAAAAAGAAGGACTTAGAAGGTTCTATGTCACAAATATGCTGTTAAGTCTTTGAATGAAGATGGTTGGCAAAAGTACTATCAATCCCCCTTTTGGTTGAGTACTAAATGATGGGAAGCATGGATAGAGTTTTAAATTCACATAGTTTGCTTTGGTTCCCTCTATACCCAGGAGCTCAGATAGCTGCTGTTTCAAAGACACAGTTCGATCAATATACTCCTGGGACCTAATTCAATAGAATTAGAATTAATCTTTGCCATTGTGTATTTGGCTTGTATATCTTATCCATAATTTGAAAACACTTACTAATATCTATTATGTATAGATGGATATATAAATTATTTTCTCACAATAGCAGAAAAGACGCAGTGTTATATCAGATGGGGGGTTTTCTGTCTTGCTTCACTGCTGAATCACTAGTGTCAGTATACAGTGGGAGATCAATAAGTTTATGTTGAATAAATGCAAGACATACTTAATTCATGATTTTACTTACTAATTGTGAATCAATGAAGGAAATTACACATCTGGGTACCAGTAAAAGTAATTTTATATAGGGATGGTTCTCCATAAATTGATTATTGCTCTTTCTATGTATGCTGAGAATTCAGTCATATGGTAGAAAAAATGGGGAGAGCACACAAATGCCTAGGGATAAAGAGGGAGGTGGGGAGAAAATAAGCAACCCACTGAAGCTATTTTTAAGAGGTATATTACTGTCCAGAGAATAATCCAGAGGTCACTAGAAAACACAGAATTGGGTGAAAAATAGGCGTAAGAAACTCAATTTAGACCCAGTACAAAGTAACTGATGAGTACATGGTAGAAAACATATACCATTAAGTGTGAAAGATTCATTCTGAAATGTGTTTATAGCAACATTCCAGCCAGTGATTGCTGCTGGTTCTGCAAAGTTCTGTCCCTTGGGATGGTGAGAAGGTCAAAAGGACTGATGTTTAAAGTGGGCGACAGACCTGGCAATTAACTAGAGCCCAAAGCAGCAGCTCAAAGGTAGACTAGGCTCATAGCAGGATGTGTGCCAGGAGCACAAACTAGCAGAATACAGTTAGTGAATAAATGTAAGTTAGGGTGAATAGATCTTAGATGGGAAGCTGAAGACCCTAAAATAGATTCTATGTTGGCTCATTACGAATATTTTAGATTTTGTATATAGTTGAAAGGCATTTGAGTTTTGTTTGTTTTGGTTCTTTCAGTGAAAGGACTAAGGGAAACAGCTTTTTATTTTTCTCTGTTGAAATGAAAAATAACTAGTTTCCAGCAGAATGGACTCCCTGATAAGTTGTAATATCGTTGGCATTTACACTGGATGGTATATGTAGATTTATACCTATAAGTGATGTTTTAGTTGGTAAATTGGACAGCTACATTAGCCACAGTAACTTTTCCAACATTGGAAATATCTATTAACCAAGTAGTTTTCATTCACTCAATTCAATTTTTTTTCTTTTTATGGTCAATCATTAAGATATCTGAATCTAAATTCTATAGATGTATGTTTATTTTCATTTAAAAAACAGATGTTTATATCTTTTTCATATGGTGGTTAACCCAAGATGCTTTCCTAGGCTATGGAACTGTGTTAAGAAAAGTGCCCCCCAGTGAGCTTTACTTGAAGAAAGAAAATAAAAGGAGTAATAGTCTCAGAGAAACATGAAACAAGAGCTACCCAGAAAGTCAGACCAAGCTATAAGATTTTAATAAAGATATCTGGGAAGGATTTGCATTACATTTTAAGACCAGACATCTAGGTAGATAAAAGGTCAAAGTGAATGAGTAAAAAAAAAAATATATATATATATATATAAATAAATACTTTAAAGATATTATATGGGAAAGATTGGGTGCAATATTGTGAGTATGATTAACAGCAGGATGTAAAAAGTAAAGAATAAAAGAATGAAATGTGTTGGTGAGGATGTGGTGTAAAGGGAACCCTCGTGTTCTGTTGATGGGAATGCAGATTGGTGCAGCCACTGTGGAAAACAGTGTAGAGTTACCTCAAAAAATTAAAAATGGAACTGCCATATGACTGAGCAATTCTACTTCTGGAAATTTATCTGAAGAAACCTGAAACACTAATTCGAAAGAATACACGCAACCCTATTTTCATTGAAGCATTATTTACAATAACCAAGATTTGGAAGCAGCCCAAGTGTCCATTAGTAGATGAGTAGATAAAAAAAGCTGTGGTACATTTATACAATGGAATACTACTCACTCAGCCATAAAAAGAAAAAAAAAAATCTTACCCTTTGAGAAAGCTTGGATGGACCTGGAGAGCATTATACTAAATGAAATAAGCCAATCAGAGAAAGACAAGCTCCATGTGGTTTTATTGATATCTGGAATCTAATGAACTAACAAGAAATATAGAGACAGACTCAGAGAGCAGGCTGACAGCTGCTGGGCATGGTGGTTGGGGGGTTAAGTGGGAGGGTGGAGGGATTGAGCAAAAAAGAAAAAAAAGAGAAAAAACTCATAGATTCTGACAACAGTGTGGTAATTGCCTGGGGGAAAGAAGGAGGGATGTGGAGGGTGGTATAGAGAGGATAAACGGTAATGAACACAGTCTTGACTTGGGGTGGTGAACACCCAATACGATGTATAGATGATGCGTTGAGAATTAAAAAAAGAGAGCTTTAGTTGACCTGCCTTTGATATTTTTGGTTAGGGTATATCTTCAACCATAAGTATATTAGAAAGAATTTCAGATAAAAGTTTAATAATATGTAGCAGGAAAAAAAAAACTTTCATAAGTAGACCAACGTTAGAAACAATAAAGGAAAATACAGATAGATTTGACAACATAAAAGAAAAACTCTTCTATAAATTCTTCTAAAACAAGGCATTGCAGATATATGTGGGGAAAATAAAAAATAAAATGAAATAAAAGCAATAATTGGAAGGAGATGTTTAACATAAACTAGAATGCATGGTCTGAGAGGGCTGTAATGATTGTCTTGGTTCTCAGGGAAGGTGTACTAGCCAAGTGGTACATGGAGATTAGTTCTATAATAGATAAAACAAAATGAAACAAAACAGTTCTATGGCACGACACAACAGAAAAACAGCGAAGATATCCACTGAGATATCCATCCCAAACACCAGGGGAGACATCCATCTCAAACATCAAACTTAGAGACTGAAATAAAATATTGAAGAATATTTTACAGATAAATGTATATCCAGTTATAGCTGAGGTATGTCAGTTGACCTTCAGTTGAGGCATTTGGTAGCCCATTGTCTTGCCCTCATCACCATCTTCAGTATGGAAAGACAAAGCACTAGGGTTACTCTCTGTTGCCAGAAGATTATACACAGGTCCTCACACCTAGTGGATACAGTAAAGGCAGATGAGCAGGCCTTTCAGTAAACTGAGACATTACTAAGAAATGGTAATCTCTCAGAACTCTCTCCTGTGCTCAGTCTGGGGGTTAAGGACTACATCTTCATATTCTATTCGTTCTGGAAATTTGCTAATAAGTGCTTTGTGATTGAGATGGTGGGGTGCAGAGGCAGGTGGTGGCGGTGAGGGTGGGAATCTTTCATTTGTCAGAAACGTTTGAAAAACAGATAAAAAATATCTCTTTAATTACTAGAGTTCACAGAGCTCCTGATATTTTCATGTGCATCATCAGTCTCCTAGAGTAAAATATTCTACCGAGTGTATGCTAAACTTAATTGACCGTAGGCTTATTCTTTTTCATAAACCATCTTGCAGAACTGTCGTTTTATGCAGCACATTTGGGAAATGCTGGGTTAGGAAATTAACTAATCCCTTTTCATAGTTTGTATCATATGGCTTGAAGTAAGATAAATGTCAAAATTTGTGAACATAGGAATAGAAAATGAGCAAAAGGCTTAGCAAAGCAGGTTGGTTCAGAATCAGTCAATTTATATAAACTCAATCCTTTATTAAGTTCTTTATTCTGTGGTCCTACAATGTGCCAGACATTGTAATGACAAAAATTTTCAAACATTGCCTCTCCTCTAAAAAGTTTTAATTAATAATAAAATTAAGAATAAATATTTGTTAGTTTTCTATTATTTAGTTAACTCTAATTTTTACAATAATTCCACAAGGTAAAAATTGTTGTATTCATTTTATATTTGAGGAAGCTGTCATTAAATGGCCTGAGTTTATATCTCATACATGATACTGACGATGGTAAACGATAGTTAATAATGTAAGATAAGATATGTCTAAGTGCTAACCAGCCTGGTGCTTAAAGAAAGAGCATTAGCAGCAGGTCAGTAATGAAGAGAAGAAAATATCATCCCCTCAGATATCTATGTAATTCAATCATTTCAGGCACACATTAACTCATTTCGACTTACACCTTTCAAAAATATTCTAAGCATACATTTTTAGCCCTATTTCACATAGCAGAAAACGAAAGCTGGCCACTCTTACTAAAAAGAATTTGCTGATGGCAATAAAACTCATATTTCATAGAGTTCTGTTCATACCCAGATCGGCAGATCCACTGGAGTCAAATCTCTCATTCTTTCCACTGCACTGTTCTTCCCTCATGCGTATGGCAGAAGCACACAAAACAGCATGAGTTCAAGCATAAAGAATGAAGAGAAAAGAACTGTGGTTTTTGTTAGAAAGCAAGAAGTGAATTGGGTTTGAGGCACAGGAATCTGCAGTATATGGCAATTTCTATCTCTGAATCTGTTCATCTTTCAGCCGTGATTGTTACAAAAAAGGCTCAGTGTCTTCAAGACATTGCTACTTCTTTACTCCTCCTCTACTTTCAAATCTATGGCAAGACTTTGTTAGCCAGCCATTGAACCTTTACCCATTGAAATGTGTACAATTAAGGGAGTAAGTTGTCTGTAGTAATGGCAGCAAGCCCTGGTCAGGTGGCTCAGTCAGTTGGAACATCCTCCAGTATAATAACAAGTGTTGGGTTCGATTTTGGTCAGGGCACATACCTAGGTTGAGGTTGGATCCCAGTCAGGGTGTGAATGGGGAGCAACTGATTAATGTTTCTCTCTCACATTGATCTCTCTCTCTCTCTCCCCCTTCCTCTCTCTATAAAACACACACACACACACACACACACACACACACACACACATATATATACTCTGGTGAGGATTTAAATAAAAAGCTTTAATGGCAGCAACCATGCATTATATTTTCTATTCTGACCCTAACTGCAAAGTCATAAATGTATGTTAGTCTCGATGGACTAAGCTTCATAAAAACAACACAACATAATTGGATTAAAATGACAGGAGCTTATTTTGCTCATACAGGGTTTAACACAGAGGTTCCTGATTGAGTGGCAGTAACCCAAGGACTCAGGCTTCTTCCATCTATTGGCTCCACCACCCCTCTGGGATCTTGTAGTTCTCCCATGAATCTTTGACATTTGGTCAGTGCACCACATGGGCCAGAAGCAATCTCATGACTGAACTAACTGCAACATGGCTGGGAAATGTAGATTAGCATTCTACTCTCAAGAGCAGAAGGAGAATGATTTGGTAGACAGTTAGCAAAATCTGCTACATCTTACGTTTCTTGACATAATCTGCTTCCCATAATTTTGCACACATACAGTAGACACCTTTTACCCAAGAGATATATCAATCAAGATGATCAGAAAATTCAAACCTCTCCAGAATTTATAAAAGGAAAGTATTTAATACAGGTAAATACATACTTGGGGAGAAAAATCACTTGAGGAACTGGGAGAGCCAATGACAAGAAGAATGGTTGGTCACACTGGCAAAACCAAAAAGGTTCCGAGTTTGGAGGAGCCTCTTCATAACACCAATAATCTGTATGTGCTAACTCTAAAACTGCTCAAAATTCACATGTGCTTTTTCCTTACACGTATTTCTCTCTCAAAAGTGTCTCCTATTATTTATGAGATCTAAACCAGATGTCACTACAGAGGGAGTCTTAAGCTATAATTTCCAAATGTGGACACATAGCACAGAGATAAGGAAAAGAAGGCATAGGGTTTTGCAAGATATCAACAGATAGTGGTTGGCATAGGAATAAAGGAAAGAACCCAGTAAATCCTTGCAGTCAATTCAAAATCTTAGGTCTTATAGAGATTGACTGCATATTTCTCCTTGAGGTTTGACATTATATTGACTAAAAAGACAAATTATTATTATCCTTCCACCCACTCCCCAACCATGCACCCAATAGATAATGATTTCAAACTCCAACTTGAAAAGAGGAAAAATGGGAAACATACAAGGGTATACTTATCCAAAGCAATTCTGAAATCATTTTGGGCATGAAATATGAAAGTCCTCTAATGTTGATAAATAACTACTACTACTCTTCTCTGGGCACTCTGTTAATTCTTTTTCATGACTTCTGGCTCTGCCCTTATGTATTATTCTGTTGGGCTCCTTTAGAAATAGCCTTGTGAAACAAACTCTCCAGTGGCACTGCATTGCATTGACAGAGAACTTCCTGCTGGAGCAAATTCATGGTTCCTATGATTGCTTTTAGGAATAGCTCTGTGGTTCTTTAGATAGTACAATGGATTCAAAATCTTAGTATGTGCTGGAATTAATCTTTTTTCTAATCAGTTCATCAGATCTGAGGTTTTCCCTAGACTTAATTTTCACTGATTTACTATTTTGCTTCTTAATACCTATCCTACCAATCTTTTGTAACTTAAAGGAGATATCTTGAAGTTATCTAATGTACCTGGAGGGTATCTGGAGATTATCTAAGGAAGGCCACATCCTTAATCTGATCATTGATCCAAAGCTAACTCTTAGCAATTTTTTTGCCACTGAAAACCACTCGCAGTCTTACCTGTTATTTCTTAAAGTCTGTAAATAATCAATTTTTCCAATTGTTCAAGGCCCCCTTATTTCCAGTCATTTTCTACTGACTTTCCTTTATGTTTTCCAACTGGCCAATTCCTGTTTGAATTAATCTCTATTTATACTATATTATATATACTTAGTAGCAATCAATACACATTCTTAGCTTCTGTTTTCTATCCTCTTCAAGCTTCAGTAGGCACATGGTCTGTCATTCATGTCTTTGTAGATAATTTTTTACTATGTAGTATATGTTTTTGGGCCGTATTTAGTAATCTACTTTTATATTAGTCAAGTAGAACTAATACAAGAAACAATCCCACATTGTTAGTGGTTAAACACAATACTATTTAACTTCCAGTTCAGTGAATATGGGAAGCTCTCCAAGACAACTCTTTTCACAGCCAATAACTAGAAACCTAAAGGTCTGACTGTGATGGAACGAAGCCTTTGGGCTTCGTGTCCTCCCCTGGGTCTTCTGCACAGACGGCGACTGAGAGCAGATCATTGTGAAAGAGATTGTCACATATCACAGGACACAGTCATTTGACCTCTCCTATTAAGGAAGATGGAATATGTAGTTTATTCATGTTTGCAGGAAAAAAATTTTTTGTGAAAAATTACCTAATTTTTGCAATAAGTTGAATCCATATGTTTATGTAAATAATAAAATTTATTATATGAAGAATAGCTATAAATAATGAGACCACATTTATAAAAGAATTATGCATATAAAGTAAATATTAATAAAATATATCATCATGAAAAGATATGCATTTATTTCAATATTACTATAATTATACAATTAATTTTATATTTTTTAAATATTTACCTTTGGCCTGGCTGGTGTGGCTCAGTGGTTGAGTGCTGACCCATGCACCAAGAGGTCACTGGTTTGATTACCAGTCAGGGCCCATGCCCAGGTTGTGGGCCAGACCCTCAATAAGGGGCATGCAGGAGGCAGCCAATCGATGTTCTCTCTCATTGATGTTTCTCTCTCTCTCTCCCTCTCCCTTCCTCTCTCTCAAAACATCAATAAAGAAAAAAATTACCTTTGGATATTGTGCAAAACCACACAGAGAAATAGTTATTACTTTATAAAAATAATTAACAAATGTCAAAATTTCTCTTTGCTGTAGTTTAAAAAGGCAAGTTTTACGCTAATAAATTTTACCAATGATTAAACATTATCTGAATAAAATGTTGTTTAGTTAAAGTTTCCATTAACAATTGTTCATGTGTTTTCGAATAGTTTTCATTTTCAG
Organism: Molossus molossus; assembly: GCF_014108415.1. Lineage (NCBI taxonomy): Eukaryota > Metazoa > Chordata > Mammalia > Chiroptera > Molossidae > Molossus > Molossus molossus. The sequence goes on from NW_023425344.1 coordinate 20,142,070, forward strand.
TAAAAGCCTGTATGCACTGAAAATAACTTTGTAAAAGAAATAAAGTTTTGTAATATACTTTACAGAAAGTTAATTGAGCTTCTACCATTGTTAGTCTACTCTTTGAAGAATCAAAATGCTTTGAAATGACATGTTCCTCTTCTAGCTTAGCAGGGTGCCCAAATCAGATTCTTTTTTTTTTTTTTTTGTAAAATGAGAAGATATAGTTAACAGAATATTTCAAATTTGGTAGCTAAGACTGACTTCATGTTTTAAATAAAACATATCCCTCAATTTTCAAAAGCAGACTGGTTGATATCCAAATTAATCTGTAATATTAGAGTATATACAAGTAACTAAATTCTGCAATTCAAAGAAAAGCATTAGAATTTTAGGTAACTTGGCTTTGTTGTTGCATCCAAGAATAAAATCAATTCAGAGGGCCACCATTAGAGTAAATGACACATAAAAAAATAAAAATAAAATAAATAAGAAATCATTCCAAGAATTTTCAGAGGAAAAGCATGACGATAATGACAATTTACCATACTAAGATACAGAATACAAGAATTTAAATCTAAAACCTATAACATTTTTGTTTCATCTTATAAACACCATGTAAGAATTCTGAACCCTAAGTGAATAATCTTAACAATATGAGTATCTGTGTTACTAACCACATTGTTATGATTTTAGCTCCACAAATATGACAATGCCTAATTTTAAATCAAGTACTTTTTTAAGATGAATAGTATATAAAAATGAATAAAGAAGATTTTTACTTCTAGTCTTGTATGAGAAAGCAGAAGAAAGTCAATGATAATGAATCGTGGTATTATGATAGCATTTATAGGAAGATAGGAAGATGGAGAAGGAAAACATGAAGGTAAACTACATCATTGAGTGGAAGAGAGCATATGCTCCAAAGAGGGAATGTTTTGTTGAAACTTCTCAGTATAAAAGTAAGTGTTTTCAAAGGGAAGAAGAAAAAGAATATTCGAGGCAATGTGAACAAAGGCAGAAGAATCTAAAATGGCTGGGTATCTGTACAGAAGGACAAATGTGTCCTCCTTATTTCAGTGGCAGAGAAGGACATGCAGGAATTTGATTATACAAGATCTTGATGGAAAATTTTGTTTTATTCTGAAACCAATTGGAAGCCAAGAAAGAATTTAAAGACAGGCAATTGAAAGATATACAGTTAAAGAAACAGCAACACATAGCATCAATTGCAGGTTGGAAAAGGGTAAGAATGAAACCAGAGAAACCAGTTGTGAAGCTATTACATCCAGATTGGAAAGGGTATGGGCCTGGAGTGGAGACTGGGTAAATATACAAGAGAGAGCAATATAAGCTACATGTACAATTGTGATCCATTAGGCTTCACACCTGAGAAGTACTGGGAGCCAGAAGTCCAAGACGTGTGCTTATCATCCTCTTTCTTAAACTACTATGCACACAGGGGTGCTGTTTACTAATATGGGGAAGTCAAGATGAAGTTGCAAATTTTACAAAAAAATGTAGTGATTAATTGGGAGTAACTATACTTGAATACATGACTGTGAGCATTGGACTATAATCTTGAAAGAAGATAAGGAAGTAGAATCACTGGCACATGTTTGGATGCTTGTAAAATTCATAGAGTGTGATTAGGATGCCAGGCAGCAACTCTAGAGAGGGAAGAGAAGAGCATCAGATATTGTATCCTGCAGGAAATCACATCGTCATTTAAAGGTGGAAGCAGATCAAGAGGATAACAAGCATAGTGAGAAGGAATGACAAGTTGGGTGGGAGAAAAGGATTAGGTGATCAGATGGAGGACAAGAAAAGAATGTCTAAAAACATTTTTAGGAATAAATTCTGCTGAGAAATTACATAAGGGTTGAAAAGTATCTACTGCAGCTAAAAATAAGAGTTTATTAGGAATCTTGCATTTAAGTAACTATTTGCATAGCTGGCCATTAAAAGGTGCTTATTTAATGTGTTGAGATGGAAACAGATTTTTATTGCTATTTTACACATAAAAACAAACTTATTCCATCATTAAATGTGAATCCACAAAGTTATATCAATGCATATTTTGTCAGTAGGCCTATAGATGGTGTTGATTCTATATACCAGAGAGAGAGAAAGGGAGGATTAGGTTTAGTGTTAGGGATGGAAAGAGAGAAAAAATGAATATTAGTGCAGTAATTTTTTTATAAATCCCCCAGACATATAATGCACACACATTTATTTGTAGCATGCTCTCTTTTTTTAAAGTCAAGTGCTTTTACTGATTTTGGAGAAATGAGAAGAGAGAAAGAGAGAAACATTAATGAGAGAAACATTGCTAGGTCACCTTGTGCATGCACTCTACTGGTAACCATCCTGCCAGGTAACTTGGGCATGTGCCCTGATCTGGAATCGAGCTGGTGATCTTCTGGTGGATGGGATGATGCTCAACCAAGTGAGCCACACTGGCCAGGGCTGTATCATTCTCTTGTTAAAAGTTTCACAGTTATGTGAGTTTTATTAAATCATCATTTAAGGTTAAAATAATTCTCCTGCTAAGGAACATACTTGTCATTGCTTTGGGATAATCATAGAAGCCTTAATCCAACAAGGTTTAAATTTACATGGAAAAATATAAACTACTCATTTCTAGTTACTAGAATTCTAGCAATTTCCAAGTTATAAATAGGTTGTCTTCCAACTTAATTTGTGTTTGAGTTCGTAACCCACATTTCCACACAAAAAATATGATAAATGCCTCATGAGCTGCCTAAACTAGCTCACAAATGCCTATGAATGACACTGTGTAAATACAAATAGTCATTAACATTTGATTCATAATGTTCTAAGTGCTCTACAAACATGAGCTACTTGAATTTTAATAACAGTTATGTGGCATGAGTACTTTATTCCTACCGTACTGATGTTTAATAAAAAAAATGGAGAGGTAATCAACTTGTCCAAGGGCACACAGCTTCTGAGATGTTGACCTGAGATTAGAATACTTGGATCTAATTTCAAACATATATTTTATGTCATTAAAAAATTAACATAGATAAGCACACAATTTAATATGCATAAGTACCTTGTGTAGCCATCATTCAGCTTCAACGGTTCTCATCTCATGAATGATATTGTTTCATCTATATCTCCACTAAACCAATCCTTCTACTTCTTCTGTATTATTTGGATGCATTCCACACATTAAATAGTTTCATTTTAACATTTCACTATATCTCTAAAATATATTGGATTTATCTTAACATAGCTATAATACTATTATGATACCAAACAAAAATAAACAATGATTCTTTATTATCTTCATATGTCTAGAAATTATTTAAATATCCCCAATTATCTCAGGTGTAATTCATGAATGGCTTGCTGAAATCCAGAGCCAAACAAAAGTCACTATGACATGTGGTGATATATCTTCCAGTTTCTACAGCTACATTGTCCCCTCTGTTTGTTCTTACCATGTATTTGTTCACTAAGCTGGGTGATTTATTTTTCACAGTCTCAAAATTGTGGATGTTATTGAATATATCAAATTGTTTTATCAAATTCTAACCCCTGTCTTTCCTATAAACTCATAGTTGCTTCCAGAAGCTTCAAAATTCCATATTTGTATTTCTGTAGTATATTGACTATGAGTTTCCTTAACATATATTTTAATGTTTAATAGAGGATTCATTTAAAAAAAGATAAAGTATCATTTATTTATTGGGATATTGGTTCTGCTGAAGATAAAACTGTGAGCCAAATAATTGTCATTTATATCAAGTTTATATCTCTTATAGATATAAATCTGGAATAGGAATATCAGATGGAGTAATGAATGTGCTCCAGAAGGTCATCCAAGTATCCCAGTTAGAGCATTCTTTATTCTCCACCTTTCTTAAATTGTCTCTTCATGAACCATTATGACTCCACATTAGGTACTTATTTCTATCAAAAGGAAGGATATAAATAGAAAGTTACGTTTCCTCTAAGATTCCAATCCGGATGTTGCTCAAGGCACATCAACACTTCCAGAATTAGTCAAATAAAAACACATAGCTTCAAGGGAAGATGGGCAGGTAGCATTGCCCATTGTCCCAGATAAACATTTTCTTGCTAGAGAGAAGAGGAGAGGACATTGATTAGGGGATGAAATAACAATTTATATAGCCTATAAGCTAACGCTCTAAAATAAGTCAATAACAATGAAACTGAACTATCATGATTTTGTTAATCATAAGCACCAATCTTTCATGACCTCTCAAGTGTGATAGAATATTGGGGTAGACAATCATTTATTTGATCCTAAGTGTAGAGGCTCAGCAAGGCAGTAGTGTAGACCAGGTGGGCATCAAACGTCTCTTTCTTGGAATTTACACAAAAATGAGAACACAATGTAATACAAAATATAGAAACACAAGAATTGTGTGGCAGATACCATTTATTATATGTTGTGTGAATACATTGTAAATTTTATGTACTCTGAATATCGCTATCATCTATTTTCTATCTGTCATCTAGCTATAATATTCCTCTTAAAATGCAGTTTTTCTGTTTACAAGAGGCTTCAAATAGATCAAGGGTGTGTTTCAGATATTATAGAAAAAATTTCATATTTATTTTTGATTTGATATTTCTTTTTATTAATAAGGAAACATTAAAAATAATAAGATCAAACATTCTTTTGAAGATTATTCTGCTCAAGTGTTTTCCTCCCCCACTTTGATCCTTAGACGTTTCCATTTTATTAATCAGTGAAGGTGTGGCAGAAGAGTCATAGGGCAAGTTACAGGTGTAAGAAAACAGGCGGACATATTTTTAAAATATTAAATAAGAAATTAAAAAGTTACCTGAGGGATAAATGAATAAGCTTTTGTCTACTACTGTTACCTGCTGAATATTGGGTGCTGAGGGAGTAGATTTTACACATGCACTGATCACAATCTTTTGAGCTATGTAGTGTTAACTTATCTTTACATTATAAAATCTGGGGTTAGAGAAATAATATTTATTTTTTAGACCAAAAATTTACTTTTTAGTTAACCATGACTTACTTTCAGATGAGAATGCAAACCTTATGTTGCTAATGAAATGGAAAATATAAGCAATGTTAAATGACATGAATATGAACCCTTCACTTTGTAATCTTGAGCATAATTATATTCCTTCTTTTTTTAATCATTCTAGCTTTTTAAATAAACTGAATTAAAGAAATATGAACTCCACATTTCTTGAGTACCATTTATGTATATGTATATGTATATGTATATGTATATGTATATGTATATGTATATGTATATGTATATGTATAAGAATCATCTCCTTTCTCCAATTTACTGTTAGCCATACTTCCAGAAATGGTGTTTCAAAGGAGACGACCCTATTTAGAAAGATTGCATTATAAGTAGTCTGATCACGTGGTCAATGGGGCTGATGATTTATTTCCAAATAATTTTACAACCTCATTTATAGAGTTTACTTAAGATCTACAACTTGTGAGACAATGAGTGGGTTTGTGAGAGAACACATGTATATGTTGTAACAATTCATTCATATCATTGGGTTATAAATAACCAATTCAAATCTCAAAAGCAACATGTAACAATTTTAAGTTCAATGTTAATGCAAACTTTATCATTGTTTCAGAAGTACAATGACTAGGATCCTAAAATTATTCTAAACAGTAATGTCTATTAAAAACAATACAAAAGTATCATTATGTAAGTGTTAACCTTCTCATTAGTAAATTTTCTTATCCTATTTGCATGTTCTTGAATGACTAAAATATCCAAGGGAATGAATAAATACTTAAAGAAAAGTGATTATATTGATGAGGAAAAAACATTCTCTGTTAAATGGATACACAGAGATTTCATCGCAAGTGAAAACATTTAGTATGTCCTAATACACCACAATAATAATTTAGATTTTAATATGCTAACATGTATTATATATTAAATCATCTTTAAAATACATATTGTCCTTGTTGCATTTAGTGTTCTGCTACTTGAAGATAAATGCCATGACTGTACAAAAGAGTTTCACAGATTGCATGTATTTTACCTGAAGTCATGATACAAATATTTGTCATGTGCAATACTTTTATCAATTAAATTTAGAAAATTCTGGGTTCATCTAATTTAAATATATATATATATATATATATATATATATATTTATATATATATATTTATATATATATATTTAGGATATCTCATCATCTTTAATTAGTATTATTAATATGTTTCTTACTAGGCCTTCTAAACCACTAAGAACAATAAATTATATAAATGTTTTAAAACATCATTTATTATTGATTTTTTCACTAGCAAGAGATTTCTTTATGTGAACTTGAAAGAATACACATTTCTACATATGTCTGTGTTTAAATATGTATGCATGTATATGTAGGTATATATGTGTGTGTGCACTATAAACACACATATATTCAAATATATGTTTTATAATCATATGCAGGAAACTTACATTTTATCATATCAGTTTTACTTCTAGCAGATGAAGGTCAAATATGACCAATACCACATGGCTCCTTCAAAGACTCCCTGTTCTATCTAAGTTGTCCTATATTGTGTGCAATTCCTACAGCTCTGTCACTGCACAAAACCCTTACATAATTCCAGGAACATACCCTATGATTTGGACTTAATATATATTGAAAGTGAGTTGGGAACCCATTTCCTTTAGTCAGTTACTGACCAGAAAAGTTCAAAATTTATTTTATTTTTACATGTCCTACAGTTACAAAGTAGTTTCACAGACATTATCTTATTTAAAAGACAGGATAGTTCCTTGAAATGAGACTGGAGAGAAAAATGAGTGATTTTTCTTGAAATTAGGAATTTTAATTCCAGATCAGTGTTGTTTATATAGCAACATAAAGTTTTTAATTACACGTATTAAGGTGAAGAAAAACATGGAATAGAAAAAATAATTGTAATTAATTGCAATGCTTTAAGTTATTTTTTTTGCAATAAAATCTTAAAATGGCTTTAGAGTGGAAATTATATTTGAGATGTTTTACAATATACTAAATATTTTCAGTTGTGATGAAATCTCTGTGTATCCATTTAACAGAGAATGTTTCTTCCTCATTAGTATAACGACTTTTCTTTATCTTAAGTATTCATTCATTCTTTTGGACATTTTAGTCATTCAAGTATGTGCAAATGGGATAAGAAAATTTACTATTGGGAAAATAACACTTACATAATAATATTTTTGCATTTAGAATAATTTAAATTTCTAGTCATGGTACTTATGAAACAATGATAAAGTTTGCATTAACATTGAATCTAAAATTATTAACATGTTGGTTTTGAGATTTGAATTGGTTATTTAGAACCCAAAGATATGAATGAATTGTTACAACATATACATGTGTCTTTTTCACAAACCCACTCATTGTCTCACAAGTTGTAGATCTTAAGTAAATTCTATAAATGAAGTTGTAAATTTATTTGGAAATAAATCATCAGCCTCATTGACCATGTGATCATAGACTACTTATAATGTAATCTTTCTATAGAGTGTTATCTCTTTTGAAACACCATTTCTGGAAGTATGGTATGGTAAGTTGGAAGAAGGAGGTGATTTTTTAATATACATATACATATATAAATGGTATTTAAGAAATGCAGAGTTCATATTTCCTCTGTTCAGTTCATTAATAAAAGCTAGAGATGATTCTGAAAAAAGAAGGGAGACAATTATGCTAAGGATTACAAAGCGAAGGGTTCATATTCATGTGATTTATTTATTTAATTTTCCATTTGTTAGCAACATAAGGTTTATGTTATCATCTAAAAATAATAAAGCCATGCTTAACTAAAAAAACAATTTGGTCTAGAAGCTTTAGAAATTATTGATCCACATCTTATGACTTTTAATTATTGGATCATTAAAATATTTTTTAAATTATGTCAATTTTAGAATATTAAATACAGTGATACTTTAAAATTATAGTTTAGGGGCGGCAGACAGCCGCCATATCTGGGACTCCAGCAACCTGGCTCATACTGGTAGCCTCACCCTGGTGACTCCCTGAGGCCCCACTCCACCCAATTTTCAGGCCCACCCAAGCTGTTGCCAGTTGCTTAACCATAGGATTGGCCTGTCTTGGATCCTGCTTCAGGTTTTCCTAAATTCTTTCAAACAAGCAGCATCTGGTCTCAGCTAGCCCCATATCACTCGTTAAGTAATACACAGAAACAAACACAGGGAGGCAGCCAAAATGAGGAGACAAAGAAACAGGTCCCAAATGAAAGAACAGAACAAAACCCCAAGAAAAGAACTAAGTGAAATGGAGATAAGCAACCTAACAGATGCTGAGTTCAAAATACTGCTTATAAGGATGCTCAATGAACTTAGTGAGAACCTCAGTGAACTTAGTGTGGGCCTCAAGAGCATAAAAAAGGACCAGTCAGAAATTATGGATGCACAGTCAGAACTGAAGGAGGCATCAACTGAAATAAAGAATAATTTACACAGATTCAATAGTAGAGTACATAAATCCAAGAAGCAAACCATCAATTTGAAATATAAGGAAGCAAAAAACGCCCAATCAGAACAGCAAAAAGAAAAACAAATCCAAAAAAATGAAGATAGTGTTAGGAGCCTCTGGGACAACTTCAAGCATGCCAACATTCGCATCTTGGGGGTGCCAGAAGGAGAAGAGCGAGAATAAGAAATTGAAAACTTGTTTGAAACAATAATGGCAGAAAACTTTCCTAACTTGGTGAAGGAAACAGACATACAAGTCCAGGAACCACAGAGAGTCCCAAACAAGATGAACCCCAAGAGGTCCACACCAAGACACATCATCATCAAAATGCAAAAGGTTCAAGACAAAGAGAGAATCTTAAAAGCAGTAAGAGAAAAGCAGTTAGTTACCTACAAGGGAGTTCCCATAAGACTGTCAGCTGATTTCTCAAAAGAAACTTTGCAGGCCAGAAGGGAGTGGCAAGAAATATTCAGAGTGATGAAAACCAAGAACCTACAACCAAGATTATTCTATCCTGCAAAGCTTGTCATTTAGAATTGATGGCCATATAAAGAGTTTCCCAGACAAGAAAAAATTAAAGGAGTTCATCACCACCAAACCGTTATTATGTGAAATGATAAAGGGCCTTTTTGAAGAAAAAGATAAAATATATGAACAAACAAAATGGCAATGAATACATATCTATCAACAATGGAATCTACAAATAAAATGAACAGGTAGAACAGAAACATTCTCATAGATACAGAGAACATTTTGTTGGTTGCCAGATGGGAGGGGGTTGGGGGAATGGGTGAAAAAGGTGAAGGGATTAAGAAGTACAAATTCATTGCTAGACTGACAAACCTCAAAGGGAAAGGAGTTGGGGGTGGGAAGAAATAAATCAAAGAACTTATATGCATAACCAATGGACACAGACAATAGTGTGGAAAAGGTGGGAGGGGGCAGGAGTGGGGAGGAGGAGGTCAATGGGAAAAAAAATGAGGAACATCTGTAATACATTCTACATTCAACAATAAAAATTTAAAAATAAAAATAAAATAAAATTATAGTTTATAATTATTTTAGCGAGAACCGAACCCGGGTCTCTCTGAACCGGAGGCCGACGCTCTAACCACTAAGCCAAACTGGCCAGGGCAATATTTATTTTAAATATTACACTCTATTTTTACAAATAAAGAAGGTAAATACACAGAATGACCAATAATAAAAGAATACATATGTAAAATATGTATAATATAAAATAGTATAGAACTCTTAAAAATGCGAGTTTTCATGTTTCCTACGTATGTCAGTGGTTGCATTTGTCCTGTAATGTAACAATCATAATTTTATCAAGATAAATTTAAAAAAATATAATTAATAACTCTTTGCTATGACTGAATTAGAAGCATTTATTCATCATATCTCAAATTATATCACAATGTCTATTCCTAATACTATAAATTATTCTCTGTACTTCAAAGATTAAAACCTGGAAACTACATTTCCCAGGCTCCCTTGCCAGGAGGGTTCTTCTTATATATGTGGGCTATGGAGATATCCAATGTTGGCTTTTACCAAGGTTTTACAGGGCCTCTTCCTGTGAATCATCCACTGTGGTACAGAAGGCAAATAAGATAAGCGACAGAAACTTTCAGGGCTTCCTAACTTCACACAACCTAACCTTTCAGTGGTGCTGTATGTGTCTAACTCTCTTCTTTCTCGGGCAACCCAGAGTTGCCTTATCTTTTCCTGTAGGTCCTGAATGATCTGTCTCTCCAGCCAACACTTTTGTTGTGTCCAGTCTGAGCCTCTGCCTAGGAGCCCCCATAAGAAAATGCCAAAGAGAATTGGATTCCTCAATTTGAAACGTTGAAAACTAAGACTACACATGATAGAAATCTTTTAAAAATCATAAATTAGCGAGGGCAGTCCATCCCCCCTCACTTCCCCATGGGGTGGGGACCCCCGGGCCACAGGCACGTGCACACTGTGGCGTCGATGTGGGTGGTGTCCACACCATCCTGGATCCCCAAGCACATGATATGGTATACTACCATGCCTGAGCAATGAGGTGGGTCTCTGTACTCATGTGGTGTCTACACCACTGAGCACTGAGGTGGGTTCTAAAAACCAGAGCAACAACAAAAAATTATAAATTGGCGATTTCAAGTAGATTTTAACTTTTAAAATCAAACTTCAAAATATCAGGGCAGGACAATCACCTTGCAAAGCATGTAACAGTTAAGTTTAGGAAAAACAGAGCCATGTACAAATGCACTCGGACACACTGGTTAAGTACGTTTCTACAAGTATGCAGGTGGCACACAGAAAATAAAACCAGGTATGTAAAATACTGGAGCATCTTGAGAAATGACAGCTATAGAGTGAGGAATAAAAGCTGGAAAATTCCTAATCTTTGAAGAGAGCCTTAACTAGGTTGTAGTTCCATGGCTTTGCCACAATGAACCAAGATGCAAACACTATACAGTCCTTTAATAATTATTTAGGAGGTTATGTCATTTTCATATTTACTTATATCTACATGCTGACATATTACACATTCGCTTCTTCAGCAGTTTAAAAACAGCTGAGTTTAGCCCTGCGGTCGCTGTGTGCAGTGGGCACGGTGGCAGCTGTGCGCCGGCCATGGCAGGCTGCTCTCCAGGGAGCAGGGCATCACCCTGCTTGGGAGCGCCAACATCGAGGCAGAATTCTCATTTTATATCAGCGTGGCATTTCTTCATCTGAAACTTTTACTCGAGTGCGGAAATATGGACTCACCTTGCTTGTAACTACTGATCCTGAGCTCATAAAATACTTAAGTATGTAATGCGGTGGAACAACCGAAAGATTGGTTATACAAGTGTTCAGTTCAGAAGCTGGTGGTAGTCATCTCGAATGCTGCAAGTGGCGAGGTCCTTGAATGATGGCAGTTTGCTATCGAGTGTGACAAGACTGCCGAAGATGACAGTACACGCCGAGAACAGTCTCTGAGAGCTACCCAGGATGAAATCCGCTGGGTGATCAGACAGATCACAGTTACAGTGACAGTTCTGCCACTGCCGGAGTTTCCTGCTCATTTGAGCTGCTGATCTATGCAGACAAAGTTCTGGTTGTACCTGCAAAGTGGGAAGAGTCAGGGCCACAGTTCATTACCAGTTCTGAGCAAGTCTGTCTGCCTTCCTGCGCTACTACAATCCACAAGGCAAACAGCATGGTGGCCGACAAAACCCTGTCCAGGACTGGAGATGAGCCAAGAACGAAATTAGAACTCCCAAATGTGTGTTTCCTGAAACCAAGTCAAGTATAGTTCATGTTTTAGTTCACTGATTGAATTTTAGACGAGGGAAACTTGACATTATGGAACTGTGCATAATTGTGCCATTTTGTTTGTTCGTTTGTTTGTTTGACTTTCCATAGGGTTGACAAAATTTGTTGCATGCTGGTCAGAAGGGAAGCGGCAGGTTACATTACCACTGCCATGTCAACTCCTCCAAAGGTGGTAACTATAGATTGGAAAACTTTTGCTCTGCAGCTAAATGCCTTCCTAAATAGACCTTTTGCTCAAGTAAATTGACTGAGGATATAGGTAAATATGAAACACAGCAGAAGAAGTCTGAATATTCAGAATCTTTGTTTTGGACCTAAAGTAATTGATAATCCCCAATAACAAAATTTTGCTGTAAGGTCCTTTTGCCATTTATTTCATTTGTATAGTTTCCATATTAGAAAAACAAAAAAAACAAAAAACTCCAAGTATTTGATTTTATTGTACATAATTTACACTGACAAAGCTATCTCTATTTCTACTGTTTAACGTTTCGTGATACAGAACTTTAAAAAAATTTTTTTTGTGTGCGTTTTATAAAATCAAGCTTTAAATGACAATAATAAAGTTAAATGTGTGTTAGTTTGGCATCTACTTAGTAAACATGCTAAGTTTGAGGAGGAATCCCCTTGATTCTGTTCATTATAATGCCTCACAACTGTGAAATACGTCATAAGTGAGAAAATTGATTTTAACTTTGCCTCAAGCACTAACATTCAGCTTCAGGGGTAACAGTCACATCATTCCAATGGCCCGTCTGTGGAAACTGAGCAGCAGGCTACATGACCACGGTATTGATTCAGAATTACAATTAGTATGTGCAAATATTTAAGAAATATTTGCAAATAGTAAGCCTTTTTGTATTCTAACATTTAGTTTTTAGGTTACTCTGCCATGTTTGTCTTTATTTTTTTCCGCTATGTTCTTTTCTACTTCCTTGGGTTCCATTGTGCAACTTTCTTTTTCTGTCCTTTCTTCTGTCTCTTCCGGCTTTCCTAACGTCTGTCACTGCTTTCTCCTCTGCTTACCCTACTGGGATATTAGTTTTGCCTCCTTTTTTTCCTTTCTTTATGAACGTTTCTCTTTGTAGTTTCTTCCACTAGTATAGTTTCAGTTATCACTGCTCTGTGTACAATATACCTGAAGTGGATTGAATCATCGCCACTCCAAGATACAACATTCTCATCCTTGAAATATGTATGTTACTTTACTGGGAAAAAGGGGAAATTTTTGAAGGTAATTAAATTAAAGATTTTAAGATGGCAATGTTACCTTGGATTATCTGGGTGATCCTGAGAGTCATAAGAGTTCTCATAATAGAGAGGAAAATGGAGTTACTACACCCTCTATCCTGGAGAATATAGAGTTTTTAGTAACATTTACTATTTATCTTATGTCCCTGTACTTTAAGGAGGTTTTTTCCCTTAACTGGAATAAGCTTATCCACTTCCTCTGTTTGATGAACTTCTTACTTGTTGAGATCCAATTCCAGAATCACCTCTTCGGTGTGGCCTATTCCTGTACTCTGGAGCAGTTTGCTTCTCGCAAGCCTGCGATTAGTCCTGATAGCCTTTCTATACTGTATGCGCCTTTAGGGCGGGTGATGTGTCTTGTTTATTCATTTTGGATTTTAGATACCTGTGCTTATTACATAGCAGGCATCTAAAGCAGACTTTTATGTAGCCATGTGCTAGTACATGTTGAATAAGAATTTTTAAACATATGTTTTTATTGATTTTAGAAAGAGAGGAAGGGAAAGGGAGAGAGAGATAGAAACATCGATTGGCTGCCTCCTGCGTGCCCCCCACTAGGAATCGAGCCAGCTACCCAGGCATATGCCCTGACCGGGAATCAAACCGGTACATGGAACAACACTCAACCAACTGAGACACAATGGCTGGGCAACTGTTTTTGTTTTTAAGTGGACTTTTCTGTTTTCTATAATTAAACATCCCCACTGTAGCCAGTTTACAGATGCCAATGTAACATTACTGAGTGAAAGTGGAATTGGGAAATTTGCAAGTGGCCCACCGTATGTATTATTTCCACCATATATATAAACTACATGTAAATAACTGTGGACATGAGTAATAATAACACATAGAACAACAATTTAGGAAGTGATGGGTTTTGAAATTTATTTTGTTTTTTAATATTATATATTTATTGGCAAGTTTTCGTAATTAAATTTTAATACTGGTTAATAAAAAAGCAAAATTCCTGAAAAATGAATGCTCAGCTCTTGTGAGCCAGAATGAGCTGGCTTCAGTACAGCACTAATTTTTATGATGTCATACATTCGTCCAGGAAATGTAAAACATTATTTAAAAAACCTCACGTGGCCCAGCTGGTGTGGCTCAGTGGTTCAGCATCGACCCATGCACCAAGAGGTCGCTGGTTCAATTCCCGGTCAGGGCTCATGCCCAGGTTCTGGGCACGATCCCCAGTGGGGAGCATAAAGGAGGTAGCCAATTGATGTTCTCACTCATCGATGTTTCTATCCTCCAATTCCCTTTCTCGCTCTCTAAAATAATCAATAAAAACATATATAAAAAATTAAAAACCTTCTGTGAATCATATTCAATTTCTTTAATCAATAAATAAATGTATAGTGTTCATTGTATTTCAGAAATATTATACTTTTTGAGAAAAAGAAAAGCAAGGAAATACATTTGGAAGATAAAATAAGAATGAATAAAACATGCAGTAATATAGTAAACATTTTTTTCACTGAAAATACCTCTTTTGAAATCAGTAATAAACACTTTATATTAATAATAAGATATAAATAAAAATGTGACAATATACTTCAGATCATTCTATAAAACCAGCCATAGTTTAGAGCATTTCCTTTTTTTGATATTACATAATCCCTTATTACAAATAACTTCTATTATAACATTAATGCCAGTTCTTTTTTATACTTTAATAATAATAAACTGAGTTACAAATAAACATTTATTAATTTTTAAATTAATCAGCTAATTCACAGGTACTTTTTCACTGCCAAATGCTGTTATAAACTGGAGTAGTTGTATGATAGAATTACAAAATAAAAATATAATAAAACATTTAAGCTCTAGAAGTGCTGATTCTAACTGGGCAGAGTCTTCAACAAAGGTGGAGGCTAAATTCATTTACTGTCTTAAACTATGTCAGCCATAGTTATTTATTCCATCACATGTATCCCTTTACCCCCTCTTCCACCTCTACCCACTCCTTCCCCTGAAAAATCACCACACTGTTCTCCATGTCCATGAGTTCTCTCTTTCTCTTTTTCTTTTTCACTCAGTGTTCTTCTCCCCCACACTCCATCCCCCATGACGCCACCACCTGAGTTGTCTCTATCTATGAGTCTGTCTCTGTTTTGCTTGGTAGTTCAGTTTGTTCACTAAATTCCACATATGAGCGAAATCATATGGTTCTTATCTTTCTCTGACTGGCTTATTTCACTTAGCATAACGTTCTCCAGGTCCATCCCTGCTGTGGCAAAGGGTAAAATGTATTCCTTTTTATGGCAGAGTAGGATTCTCTTGTGTAAATGAACAGCCTTTTTATCTAACTCATCTAATGATGGACACTGGGCTGCTTCCAGATCTTGGCTATTGGAAATAGTGCTGCAATGAACATAGGGCTGCATATATTCTTTTTAATTAGTGTTCTGGGTTTCTTCAGATAAATTCCCAGAAATGAAATTCATGGGTCATCAGGCAGTTCCATTTTTATACTTTTTTTTTTTTTTTTTAAATCCTCACCTGAGGATACTTTTCCATTTATCTTCAGACAGAGTAGGAGGGAGGGAGCGAGAGCGAGAGAATCATCGATGTGAGAAAGACACATCGTCTGGCTGGCTCCCGCACGACCCTGACCAGGGCTGGGGACTGAACCACAACTGAGGCACATGCCCTTGAATGGTATGAACCCTCCACTCTTTGGTCTGTGGGCCGACACTAACAGCTGAGGCTGTCAGTTCCATTTTTAATTTTTGAGGTAACTCTATAGTTTTCCACAGAGACTGCACCATCTTTACATGATTAAATATAAGCTATTTCTTCTGAGAGAATGATGAGTTTTGTTCTTTCTTGTAAGGCAGATGGTTTATATCTTATTTGTTGATGTGCATTCTCCCTTTCCTCATTTCATAGATCATTTAATATCTCCCAGTATACAAGGATATTTCATAGATGTTTTTTCTGATTTCTGCACCTATAATTTTGCCTTTTCTAGAACGTCATATAAATTGAATCATATTGTATGTAGGAGTTGGATCTGGCTTTTTCTCGTTTCATATAATGCTTTTGAGACTTTTCCTGCTTTTGCAATTGGTAGCAGTTTGATCCTTTTATTTACTTAACAGTATTCTGTTTTATAGATGTACTGCAGTTTCTTGATGGTTCATTTATTAGATATGTAGATTGATTTGGATTTTCTTGGTGAATATGAATAAAGCTCTTTTAAACATTTATGTACAAGTCTTTGGGAGAGCACAAGTTTTTATTTCTCTTAAGTTATATATAGCCGGAAGTTAGTGGGTGGTTGGGTAACTATATACAATGGATTTTATTTATTTATTTATTTATTTATTTATTTATTTATTTATTTATTAATTATTTTTTTTTGTCCTCACCCGAGGACATTCTTCCATTTTTTGTTCAGGTAGAGTGGGAGGGAGAGAGAGGAACAGAGAGAGAGAGAGAGAGAAACATCGACGTGAAGGAACACATCGAGTGGCTGCCACCCGCACAACCGACCAGGGCCGGGGACAAACTGCAACCGAGGTACGCGCCCCTAGCGGGAACCGAACCCGGGTCTCTCAGGACCGCAGGCCGACGCTCTAACCGCTGAGCCAAACCGGCCAGGGCTATACAATGGATTTTATAGGGAACTATCAAATATTTTTCTCAAAGTGGTTATTACATTTGCGTATGATACACCACAAAGCAGAGTGGCTCTGCATCCCGCCAGCACACAGCAGTTCAATGCCAACTTTGATAGGTCATTATGGATTAATAAGGAATGAATCCACACATTAATTGTGTACTTTATGCAATACATTGTTGTGCAGTGTGTTGCTTCTGTAAGGATTTGTGTTAATTAATGCAAAAATTTATTTCTCTAATTACTAATATATTCTAATTACTAATATCAAGCATCTATTTATGAAAACATTTGCCCTCTACATATCTTTAATGAAGTGTCTACTCAGATCTCTTGTTCAGTTAAAATATTTTTTTTATTATAATGTCCTAGGTATTATATATTCTGAACACAGATATATATTTTGCAAGTAATTTCTCACCATCTGTTTCTTGCCTTTCAATTCTGTTAATAGTGTCTTTTTGTTTGTTTGTTTTCTTTCAGGCACATAATTTAAAAAATTGTTTTATTAATTAATTTATTTTTGTTATAGATATTTGTTCTTTTTCCCCCATCGACACCCTCCTCCTGATCCCACCACCACACAGCATTGTTGTTTATGTCCATTGGTTATGGATGTATGCATGTAAGTTCTTTGGTTTCTCTCCGCAACCCCATTCTCTGAAGTTTGTCAGTGTGAACCATACTCCTTTCTGTGTTTCTAGGTATATTTTATTCATCATCTTATTTTGTTCATTATATTCTACAAATGAGTGAGATCATGTGGTATACTTGTCTTTTTCTGATTGGCTTATTTCACTTAACATAATACTCTCCAGTGCCCTCCAGGTCATCTCAAAGGATAGAGGTCTTTCTTTCTTAAAGCTGTATAGTATTTCATAGTGTACATGTACCACAGATTTTTTTATCCACTCATCTACTGATGGACACTTGGGCTTTTTCCAGATCTTAACCACTGTAAATAGTGCTGCTATGAACATAGGAGTACATATCTTCTTTCTGATTGGTGTTTCAGGCTTCTGAGGATATATTTCTAGAAGTGAAATCACTGGGTCAAATGGCAGTTCAATTTTTAATTTTTTGAGGAAACACCGTACAGTTTTCCATAGTGGCAGCATCAGTCTGCATTCCCCCCAGCAGTGTACTAGAGTTCCCTTTTTCCACACCCTTGCCAGCACTTATTGTGTGATGATTTGTTGATGGCAGCCATTCTGACAGGTGTGAGGTGATACCTTATTGTTGTTTTAATTTGCATCTCTCTGATAATTAGTGACGTTGAGCATTTTTTTATATGTCTCTTTGCCATTTGTACGTCCTGTTTGAGAGGTGTCTATTTAGGTCCTCTGCCCATTTTTTAATTGGGTTCTTTGTCTTCCTTTTGTTGAGTTGTATGACTACTCTATATATTTTGGAAATTAACCCCTTTTCTGATGTATCGTTGGCAAGTATGCTTTTCCATATAGTGGGTTCCTTTTCCATTTTGATGCCTGTTTTTTGTTTTTGTTTTTGTTTTTTCTGTGCAGAAGCTTTTGAGTTTGATGTAGTCTCATGTATTAATTTTTTTTCCTATTTCTCTTGCCTTAGGCAGTGAAAATTTGCCTTATCAGTGAAAATTCTGTTGCATGTGATGTCTGAAATTTTGTTGCCTACATTTTCTTCTAGAATTTTTATGAATTCACGAGTCACATTTAAGTCTGTTATCCATTTTGAGTTTATTGTGTATAGTGTTAGTTGGTGGTCTAGTTTCATTCTTTTGCATGTAGCTGTCCAATTTCCTCAACACCATTTATTAAGAGGCTGTCTTTACTCCACTGTATGCTCTTGCCACTTTTGTCAAATATTAATTGAGCATAATTTCTTGGGTCAATTTCTGTGTTCTCTGTTCTTTTCCATTGATCTATATGCCTGTTCTTGTGACAATACCAGGCTGTTTTGATTACAGTGGCTTTGTAGTATAACCTCATATCTGGTATTGTGATCCCTCCTATTTTGTCCTCCTTTTTGAAGATTGCTGTGGCTATTCGGGGTCTTTTTTGGTTCTATACAAAATTTGAAGCATTTGTTCTAGGTCTGTGAAATGTGTCATTAGTATTTTATTTATTTATTTATTTTTAATTATTTTTTTCTTTATTGATTTTTAGACAGAGAGTAAGGGAGAGGGAGAGAGAAATAGAAACATCGATGAAAGAGAATATCGATTGGCCGTGTTCTGCATGCCCCCCACTGAGGTTCAGGCCCACAACCTGGGCATGTGCCCTGACTGAGAATTGAACTGGCAACCTCTTGATGCATGGGTCAATGATCAACCACTGAGCCACACCGACTGGGCTGTTGTTGGTATTTTAATGGGGATTGCATTGAATCTGTAGATTGCTTTGGGTAGTATGGACATTTTAATTATGTTAATTCTTCCAATCCATGAACAAGGTATATGCTTCCACTTTTTATATTTTCCTCTTTCTTTTTTCAATGCCCTGTAGTTTTCCACAAATAGGTCCTTTACTTCTTTGGTTAAATATATTCTTAGGTATCTTAATTTTTTTTGCCACAATAGTAAATAGGATTGCTTTTTCAGTTTCTCTTTCAGTGAGTTCATTGTTGGTGTTCAAGAATGCCATCAATTTCTTGACACTAATTTTGTATCCTGCTACTTTGTCAAATCCGTTTGTTAAGTCTAATAGATTTTGATGGAGTCTTTACTGCTTTCTATGTACAATATTATGTCATCTGAAATAATGACAGTTTCACTTCTTTCTTTTCAATTTGGATCCCTTTAATTTTTTCATTATGTCTTATTGCCATGGCTAAGACTTCTAGTATCATGTTAAATAGAGTGGTGAAAGTGGGCATCCCTGTCTGGTTCCTGTTCTTAAGGGAAATGCTTTTAGTATTTGCCCATTGAGTATGATGTTGGTTGTAGGTTTGGCCTTTATTTTATTTTTTTTTTATGAATTTTTATTTATTTTTTTGTTACAGATATTTTACCTTTTTACCCCATTGGCATCCCCCACCCCACCCCACCTCCACCCCATCCCCGGCTTAGTTGTCCATGTCCATTGGTCATGCATACATGCATATAAGTTCTGTGGTTTATCTCTTCCCGCCCCCCCAACCCCCCATCCCCTCTTCTGAGGGATGTCAGTCTGTGCCCTACTTCCATGTGTCTGGGTCTACTGTATTCCTCAGACTGTTATGTTCATTATACTCCGTATATAAGTGAGATCATGTGGTATTTGTTTTTTTCTGCTTGGCTTCTTTCACTTAGGATAATACTTTCCAGGTCCCTCCATGTCGTCTCAAAGGATAAGAGACCTTTCTTTCTTACTGCTGCATAGTACTCCATTGTGTATATGTACCACAGCTTTTTTATCCATTCGTCTACTGATGGACACTTGGGCTGTTTCCAGATCTTAGCTATTGTAAATAGTGCTGCTATGAACATGGGGGTACATATATTCTTCCTGATTGGTGTTTCAGGCTTCTTAGGGTATATTCCCAGCAGTGGGATCACTGGGTCAAATGGAAGTTCAATTTTTAATTTTTTGAGGTAGCACCATATTGTTTTCCATAGCGGCTGCACCAGTCTGCATTCCCACCAGCAGTGTATTAGAGTCCCCTTTTCTCCACACCCTCGCCAACACTTGTTGTTTGATGATTTGTTGATGGCGGCCATTCTGACAGGTGTGAGGTGATACCTCATTGTTGTTTTAATTTGCATCTCTCTGATGATTAGTGATGTTGAGCATTTCTTCATATGTCTTTTGGCCATTTGTGTGTCCTGTTTGGAGAGGTGTCTATTCAGCTCCTCTGCCCATTTTTCAATTGGGTTCTTTGTCTTCCTTTTGTGGAGTTGTATGAGCACTCTATATATATTGGAAATTAACCCCTTATCTGATACATCACTGGCAATGATGTTCTCCCATACAGTGGGTTGCCTTTCCATTTTGATGATTGTTTCTTTTGCTGTGCAGAAGCTTTTTCGTTTGATGTAGTCCCATGTGTTCATTTTCTCCTTTATTTCTGTTGCCTTAGGTGATGTATCAGTGAAAATTCTGCTGCGTATGATGTCCGAAATTTTGTTGCCTACATTTTCTTCTAGAATTTTTATGGATTCATGGGTCACATTTAAGTCTTTTATCCATTTTGAGTTTATTTTTGTGTATGGTGTAAATTGATGGTCTAGTTTCATTTTTTTGCATGTAGCTGTCCAATTTTCCCAACACCATTTATTAAAGAGGCTGTCTTTACTCCAGGTTTGGCCTTTATTAAGTTGAGATATGATTCCCACACTGTTGAGCATTTTTATCAGAATTGGGTGATGTATTTTGATGAATTTTGTTTCATCATCTGTAGATATGATAATATGGTTTTAATCTTTCATTTTGTTTATGTGATGTAGCACATTTATTGATTTGTGAATATTGTACCAGCCTTGCATCCCAGGGATGAATCCCACTTGGTCATGGTAAATATATAATTTTTTTAATGTATTGCTGGATCCAATTTGCTAATATTTTGTTACGGATTTTGGCATCTATGTTCATCAGAGATATTTGCTGTAGTTTTCTTTCTTTTTAGTGTCTTTATCTGGTTTCAGAATTAGAATTATGCTGGCCTCATGAAATAGTTTAAGGAGAATGGGTGTTAGTTCTTCTATAAATGTTTGGTAGAACTCCCTTGTGAAGTCGTCTGGTCCTGGGGTTTTGTTTCCTGGGAGAGTCTTGATTATATCTTCAATTTTCTTAGTTGTTATTGGTCTGTTCAAGTTTTCTATCTCTTCTTTATTCAGTGTTGTGAGACTGTGTAATTCTAGAAATTTGTTCATTGCACCTAAATTGTCTTATTTGTTGGCATATAATTGTTCATAATATTTTGTAAAGATCTTTTTTTATTTCTGTAGTTTCAGTTGTTAGCTCTCCTCTGTTATTTCTGATTTTGTTTATTTGGTTCCTCCCTCTTTGTTTCCTGGTGAGTCTGGCTAAGGGTTCATCAATATTGTTTATTAGGCTAGTCCCTATGTTGTTTATTTCTGCACTGACTTTTATTATTTCTTTCCTTCTACTTGCTCTGGGTATTTCCTTTTGTTCATTTTCTAGTTCTTTAAGTTGTGAGGTTAGATGGTCAATTAGAAATTCTTCTTGTGTCTTGAGGTAGGCCTGTAGTGCTATGAACTTCCATCTCAGGACTGCTTTTTGTTTATCCATAGATTTTATTTTGTTGTGTGTTCATTTTTATTGTTTTTTTTTATTTATTCCTTGACCACCTTGGTAACCCATTTATTTTTAATAAGGTACTATTTAGACTCTGTGTGTTTCAATGTTTTTGAGTGTTTTTATTGTAATTGGTTTCTAGTTTCATGCCATTGTGATCTGAGAAGATGCTTGATCTTATTTTAATCTTGAACTGTAAAGGCTAAGTTTATGTCTTAACATGTGAACTGTCTTTGAGAATGTCCCATGTGCACTTGAGAAAAATGTGAATTCTTCAGTTTTGGGTGTAATTCTCTGTAGATATCTATTAAATC
This sequence comes from Molossus molossus, assembly GCF_014108415.1. Lineage (NCBI taxonomy): Eukaryota > Metazoa > Chordata > Mammalia > Chiroptera > Molossidae > Molossus > Molossus molossus. The sequence goes on from NW_023425344.1 coordinate 20,164,276, forward strand.
CATTTGATCTAGTGCATCATTTATAGTCTCTGTTTCCTTGCTCATTTTTTGTCTAGAAGATCTATCCAGTGTGATGTCAGCAGGGTGTTAAAGTCCCAGGCTATGATTGTATTGCTGTTGATTTCTCCTTTGAAGTCCTCCAGATGTTTTTGTTTCCCTGACCCAAAGACATTTTTGCATTTATCTTCAGACAGAGTGGGAGGGAGAGAGAGAGGAATAGAGAAACATCAACATGAGAGAGAGGTATCGACTGGTTGCCACCTACACGACCCCAACTGGGGCCAGGGACAAACTGCAACTGAGGTACGTGCTCTTAGTGGGAACCGAACCTGGGTCTCTCTGGACTGTGGGCTGATGCTCTAACCACTTAGATAAACTACCCAGGGACTCTAGATGTTTTTAATATGTATTGGTGCTCTTATGTTTGGTGCACATATGTTTACCAAGGTTATATCTTCCTGTTTGATAGATCCTTTCAATATTATGTAGTGGTCTTTTTTGTCTCTAGTTATGGCCTTCATTTTGAAGTCTATTTTATCGGATATGAGTATTGCAACCCCATCTGTTTTTTTTTTCTTTTCATTTGCTTGGAAGATTTTTTCCCATCCTTTCACTTTCAACCAATGTGAATCTTTTGTTGTGAGGTGGATCTCTTGTAAACCACATATATATGAGTCATGCTGTCTTATCCAATCAACTACTCTGTGTCTTTTAATCAGAGTGTTTAACCTATTTATGTTGAAGATTATTATTGGTATGTACTTATTTATTACCATTTTTGTTTATTGCACTTCTATTTTTCTTTCTATTTCTTCTGCTAATTACAGCAGTCCTTTTAACATTTCTTAAATGTGCTGGTTTGGTGCTAATACATTAATACATTCCCTTAGCCTTTTATTGTCTGGGAAGCTCTTTATTTCCCCTTCTATTTTGAATGATAGCCTTGCTGGATAGAGTCTTGGATTCAGATGCTTGTTTTTCGTTAACTTGAGTACTTCATGCCATTTCCTTCTGGCCTGTAGTGTTTCTGTTGAGAAGTCAGATTATAGCCTTTTTGGGGTTCTTTTGTATCACTTGAATATTAAGTCAACATTGGAAAAGTGAGGATTATGAGTTTATATTTTGCCACATAGCTCTTTTGTCACGTCTTGGTTATTTAACATTAGGTCTCTGTCTGATAGTAAATTCTGACCATAAACATGCAGTAATAAGTTTTATTAATGGTGCTATTGAGAAAGAGAAAGCTAATGAAAAGGGAAAAAATAAAGAAATAATTGCAAGGTTTGTTTTAGCACACAATTGATCCTTAATATATAACATTGAATTTTGTCTGATTCATGTTGTATTTTTATCCTTTAATATTAATTTTTATAGTAATTGTCATCAATATATAGCATTCAATATACTAGTTTACTAATTATAAGTTCACGGAGATAATTTTACCAATGAGAATTTAAAACAATATCAGTGTTATTGCTAAAATTCAGAGTATGATATTCAAGAAGAAGATAATTCATATTAGCAAGTCAGACTCTAAGTTGATAATAAGAGAATTGCACTTCTTAGAACAAAAAGTAAGAATTTGGAGGTAAACATCCTAAAACAAATAATTCCAGTTAGTGAATAGCTGGTGAAAGGAAGAGTGAATGGACTTGTATATTGAATGAAACTAACCTTTCTTTGAAGTTGTTGACCGTTCATTTATTTTACTATTTGCTGAAATTTATCATTTTACAGCTTTTTTTAATTTACCTTATTCAGTAATTTATATTATTATACTGTGTATATATCAAGAAGATTAATTGTAGAATCCCATAATAGATCATCTCAGAATCAGTCCCAGAACTATTAAAGAATTTTTAATGGTGTGGCTGGCTGAGGAAGAAAAATGAGAAAATACTAACAATGCTAACTTCAGAGTCATACCGGATTGCTACTTTATTCTACAATTCAATTCAATAGTGATTAAAAGAAATCACTGAGATGGTTTGCTCCTATAGAGCCAGTTTTCACGATGGCAACCTTATTGTCTTTTCCAGCACTCCCATCTCACAGTCGTGAAGAGGAGAACCTGCATGCGAGGAGATCCGGGGCCAGACCTTTTGTTTCCATTGCTTATTTTAGGTTGGTTATGATGATAAAACTGAACACTATGATATAGAAGATACTCATTTGGCTATAAAGAATTTGTACTCAAAATCCCTATTAGTTTAACTAACTGTTCTCATTCTTTTACAACCCACTTCCAGTTTATAAGGCATTCCTGTCTACTTAATCTTCATAATATATCTAACTTCTGATTGCTCATCATGACCTCAATGGCTGGTCAAAGCCACGAAGAATTCTTGCCAGTATTTCCAAAAAAATTCTATGTCCTTTGTCTCTATTTCTTGCTTCTAGCCTGACCTGTTACATTTTATTCTATCAGTTTTATTATCTCCACTCCTTATTCTACTCTATCTCTTGAAGATAAGTAGATTTATTTTATTGTTTCTCAAATTTTCAGTGTATAGGATAAGGCATGCCAAGCCATGTGTGTTCAATAAATATTGAAAAGAATAAATGAATTGATTCTAGTAGAGGCTGACCAAAAAGAAAAAAAAAATACATGGAATTGAAAACACTCATCAAACTCTGCCTCCCATTTACAGTCTGACAACAAAGCAGATCATAAATTAGGCCAATTACAAAACTAGTTCAATTTTAGCAACTGCAGTTTTATGTAAGAGATTTAATAGATGTGGCATTGAAAGATAAATGATACATTGAGGGTGGTGCAAATGTGGGTTTTCAGTAGTTTATATGGGAAATAATGCTATAATTAATAAATAATAATATAAGAATAATCTGTTTCAGGTACTCACAACATCCCTGATTTTATCCCACTCTGCATTTAAAATATTGTAGAATGTCAATAGATCCTTCCCTCTCATTGGCCACAGTATTTTACTGCATACATATAGTATCATGCTTACCATTCATGGTTTTATATTAAAAGGACAGGGGGACATTAATGGTATGTCTCTTTAAGGATAGAGGTCTCAGTGTATCTTAACTGGTATTTCTGGAGAGAAGTCATCCCTAATATCCTTAAGCATCCAGTGTATATATCAAATTAGACTCCCTTCTATACATCTAGTATGATATTAGTATGAACCAACCTCAAAAGAATTGAGAAAGTAGTCACTCAATTGATTATCTCTTTTCTGTGATTCAAATGAGAGACCCCAATTGAGAAAGGGCAGATGGAAGTGATAAACCGTCAGGTCACCTCAACATTTATTGAAGCCTACATATCTCGAGTACTAGAAGGCCAGTTTCAAATTTTAATCAGCATTTTATTGCAAAAAACTAAAGCTTGTAGCTATCTTTCTATATTTTTCTTTTATAGATTTTTTTTTTGTCCAACACATTGTTGTACTGAAAAGATCCTAAGTATTTAAACCCCCTGTAGACTCGCAGAAGCCTTAAAATTTATACTTGAAATAAAATTGCTCTCATGCATAAGAATTGCACCAATATATATTTTCTGAAACTATATGAAATTTTTATTACTGTGAATAGTATTCCTTAATTCACTCTTACAAATTTTACCTTTCCTGTGTGCCGTCTTTAAACAAGACTCTGGAGAAGGCAGACGCTAAAGTTAAGTAGCTACCAAGATTGCCCTCTGAAACTTTGTGACATAAGGAATAAAAATTTTATAGCATGTTTTCAATGATTATTTAAAAATAGGTAAACTAACTTCCAGGTATAAAATAAATAAGTCATAGGGTTGTAACGTACAGCATAGTGACTGCAGAGAATAATATTGTGTTGCATATTTGAAAGTTGCTAAGAGAGTAAATCTTCAAAGTTCTTACAAGAAAAAAAAAATTGTAACTATGTATGGTGATGGATGTTATCAAGTCGTTTTGTTGTATATCTAATACTAGTATGTTGTATGTCAATTATACTTCAATTTTTTAAAAAGAAAATAGAAACAGCTGAACAAGTTAAATAGACACTCTTGTTACTTGTGTCAACAAGCATCCGAGATTGAAAGGTTAAAACTGTATTTATGGTCTTCTGAAAAAACAACACAGTTTGTTTCATAACTAGCAAAGGAAGAAATCTACTCTATATTTACTCAATGAAATACATCCCCCCTAAACACATATGCTTACATTTTCTTTTTCTCAAAAATCTTTTAGCTTTCAATAATTACACTATAATTATTAATAAATCACAGAACACATTTTTTTTCTCCTGTAATGAGTGTACATGGCCACAAAATAAATCGTAAGACTATTCTTTTACATTTTAAGACAAGAAGCATTTTAATGAACAAAAATGCATAACAAAGATCTTTAACCCAGCATGCAAACAGAACAATGTGAATTAATTAGGCACATAACATATCATTATCGAATAAAATTCCTTCGAATTACCAAAGGTACCAGTAGTCATCTATAAATTACACAATTTCAGAAGTTATGTGGTTTCTTTTTGTTTTGTTTTGTTTTATTTACACTCCAACATATCTCATCTAGTATATGACATATAAAATTTTTGACCTGGAAGCCACATCTTCTGTTTGCTCTCCTGGCTGGGTCTGCTTTGCCAAAAAGAAAAAATTCTAGTTCTCTTATCCACCACCAATCCTCAAGCTCTTCTTACTTTGAGATGCCTCTTCGTTTTACCAGCAATGCCTGTTCACTGGCCAAAGCACTTAGCTAACAACAAAAAAGAGAGGGGCCTGGAGAAAAGCCAAAATTCGACTCTCTTTCCTGGTCTTTCACACTAAGGAAATGGTTCTGTTATTCCAACCTAGAAAATGTAACATTCAGAAACCTCACCAAATGTGAAAGTAGGCTGGACCATATAAACTGTCCTTCTGAGCATGGTCTGCAGCTGTGGGTGGTTTCTCAAGGACAGTTAGTAAGTGACCTGGCTTTGGAGATAGCTATAAATTAAATAGAATTAAAACTATTTTTTTTTTATTTAGAACTTTTTTTTTTTTTTCTTTGTAAATTTAACTCCTATGGAGTTCAAGAGGATAGAGGATAGTTCTGAACAGAGAGAAAGGAAAGGAGAGAAAACTTAATGGTGAAACATAATGAAGGATTTGTCCATTGTGTTGGAAAGATGTAGATGCATTAGAGAGATATGTTGTCATCAGAATTGATATCAGTTGGTTTTCTGAACAGCAATGAGTTTCTCCCTTAATTCTGTTTTTAATTATTCTGAAGTTTAATAGTGAAATTAACAATTTTAGCAGACTATGGAAATTCTTTTCTTATGCTTTGTTACATGTCTTTAAAATATAAGATAGACAGCCAGAGTACTTAACATATATCAGCAAATTTCAACCTTTTTCATTTCATGGCACACATAAACTGATTAACAAAATTCTGAGGCACACCAAAACATACATTTTTTTGCCAATTTCACAAAAAAAATGTTAAAAAGGCATCATTTTGATTCATTAACACTGGACAGCTATTGTCGTGTTGGCTGTTGTCATTTTCACTTGACAATTTAAGGGAGAAGAGGTCAGTGCCCTTGACTTTATAGTCATGTACTGCCTTGTTTTTAAATTCTTGTGGCACACTGGCTGAAAATTGCTGACATATGATTATTTGATTAAAAATACTTAAGCCCTGGCCCGTTTGACTCAGTGGTTGGAGCATTGGCCTGCAGACCAAAGAGTCGCAGGTTTGATTCCAGTCAAGGGCACGTACCTCAGTTGTGGTTCAGTCCCTGGCCCTGGTCAGGGTTGTGTGGGAGACAACCAATAGATGTGTCTCTCTCACATGGATATTTCTTTCTCTCTCCTTTTCTCTCTCCCTCCCTCCCTCCCACTCTATCTGAAGATAAATGAAAAAATATCCTTGGGTGAGGATTTAAAAAAAACAAAACTTAACAATACACTGAACACATTTTTTGAAATACATTGTTCACTTATGAAACACTATAATATTTAGCATAGCCATAAAACACCAATACTTTAGTTTAAAAATAAACACTACCTAAATTTTTATAGAAGTTAGCTCTCTTTAGGGGTCAGTATCATTAATTGCCTTTTCTGTTTCTAAACTGCCTGATCAAACAAGCATCACTGAGAGACTCTTTTTGTACCTAAAGATATCTAGTTGTTTTAATGATATTAAATACACATTAGAAATGTGTTTTAATAATGGATATCTAGATACAAAAAGTAATATTTCAATACTTGCTTTCCTTCAAATCAATCTGTGATTAAACAACATGCCATTTGGTAAGCTTACTACTCATATAATTGAGATTTTTTTCTTTTTATTGAAAAGTGTTTGTCTTACAACTTTGAAAACCAGAAAATGGAAAAGTAAATAAAATGACAAAAAATAATCCCATTTCTTAGGTCAGTCATTTCCCTCGATATGATGGTTGTACTTCAGTCACAGAATAAAGTGAATACTTTGTTCCACATGATTTTCCTATTCATGTAAAACTGGCTATTTTCCCTAGAGGCAAAAAGTGCTATATATACATTATTTGCTACATATCACATTGAATCTTCCAACCAAAATATTGTCGAGCTCCTGAGTGCATTTATAGCAGTCCTAGTATTAAAACGTAACAACATTGTGGCAAATGAACAATTCCTTTTCCATGGCTCCCAAATTCTGTTTTCTCCTACATAAAATTCTTCATCAAGCTTGAGATTCCCCAGAGGGCGGTCATCTCTGGTCTCACTGACGTGAAGGACAGGCGGGCCCTGGGCCTCTCGGCTCGTGGAGACAAGTACCACTTCGCCCTGCCGCCGTTCCTGCTGCCCGTGCGGTGTGGCGGCAGGTGGTTATTTCTAAAAATTGTTAGCAACAGAGTCAGCAGAATTTTTCTCAGGGGGGACTAAATAAATTAACAACAGCGGTACCCACATTTTCTAAGGGAAACTAGGAAGCAGCGCATTATAGAGACAGCGGTTTATCACATTTCATACCCGCAACACTGTGAAGCAAAATGGACTCATCTGTACAATTTCAGAATTACTTCCAGAGAGATCCCAGCAGAATATTCCAGTCTTGAGGTTTTCAACAAGGTTGACATTGAGAAAAGAGAAAATACAATCCCGTAGAGATGAAAAATATGTAACAACTGTCATCAAATTCACAAATTGTCATTTCTTTCAGCAAATACTTCTTCAAACACATGCCAAGAATGATTATTATAAACCTTCCTTAAAAATAGAATAAATTTATAACTTTCATGACATATAATACTTTATGATTTCATTCAAGAAATTTGTGAGTTAATTTTAATTTTATTTTCTTTATTGATTTTAGAGAGAGGGGAAGAGAGAAGGAGAGAGAGATAGAAACATCGATGAGAGAGAACATTGATTGACCGCCTCCTGCACACCCCCACTGGGGATCAGGCCCACAACCTGGGCATGTGTCCGACTGGGAATCAAACCGGTGACCTCTTGGTGCATGGGTTGATGCTCAACCACTGAGCCACACCCAGCTGGGCTTTTCATTTAATTTTAAAGTGGAACATTGTATTGAACCCTGCACTTATTCAAACACTTCGAACAGCTTCTAGTATCTGGGAATATCAAGGAAACAATTTTCCCCTAGAAACCTCCAGAAAAGAACACAGCCCTTCTAACACCCTGATTTTAGGCCAATGAGAGCCATTTCAGACTTCTGAACTGCACGATTGAAAGTTAATATATCTGTGTTGATTTAATCTACTAATTTTGTGGTAATTTGTTACAGCATTGACAAAAAAGTGACTTTTGTCCCTTTCCTCTGTTTTTTAATTAATTATATCTTAGAAATAAAAAATATAGATGCATTGTTACTTAAAAAATGTTGAATTGATCAGACATACATAAATGTCAGTATTTCTTCAAATTTCTTGTATCACTTATTAAATAATCATCTTACTTTTAAAACATTAATTTGTTTAATAATAATATTTTGTTATTTTTAAGAGTTTGCAAAGTTAATTTGATTTCCAGGATGACAATAAATTTATCTGGACATAGGGTAATTTTTCAATTAATACTAAAAGTTATACCCCCAGATATGTTTTTCTTGAAGAGAACGAGCAGAGTAGCACTTAATTACTTCAGGGCTTGACACTTAGAGGCTAAATTAAATAATACTAACTAAGGGTGACATATTTACCTTGTTTCTGCTTCTTATGAGAGCACCTCGGAGTTTTCAAAATGATGCATGGTGTTCAGACTTGGTACTTTAGTAATCCCTCTTTCTTCTCTTTTTTTTTTTACTTTGTTTTTTCTTTGTTGATTTTAGAGAGATAGGAAGGGAGAAGGTGAGAGAGACAGAGACATTCAGGAGAGAGAACGTCGATTGGCTGCCTCCTACATGCCCCCTGCTGGGAACTAGACCCACAACTTGGGCATGTTCCCTGACCAGGAATTAAACCAGGGACCTCTTGGTGCATGGGTCAATGCTCAACCACTGAGCCACACCAGCCGGGCAATGAATATTCTCTCTTTCTAAATAATATTTTAAATTGATTTTAGTTATATTTCTAATATCCATTAATCTGATAATATGGATATTGTATTTCAAAATATTAATAAAATAAATTATACTATTTAATAATAGTTTTAAAAATACCCTGAATTCAAGGAATGCTTTCTATTATCATTTGTTTATTAACCACTGAATTTGCATTTTCTGTAGGTCATTAAACATTTCGATTATATCTGTTTATAAGGGAGAGTGTCTGGGAGTTATTAACCAGCACTCATATGCATTGACCATGAACTAGCATCTCTTCTAACAGAAGTACATCTGTTATCTCTGTTGCTCTTCACCACAGCCCTTTAAAAAAAGATGTTCTATTAATATCTCTGTTTTATGTATGAGGAGGGTGAGTGAAATGGACTGAAATGTGTTCCTATAGTGTTCCTATGTTGAATCCATAACACCCAGAGAAATGATATTTGGAGAAGGGGTCTGTAGGAGATAATTAGGTTTAGATTAAGTCATGAAGTTGGGTAGTCATGATGGAATTGGTGTCAGTTTTAGAAGAGGAAGAGACACCAGAGTTCTCTCTGTCATGTGAAGATGGAGAAAGTAGCCACACACAAGTGACGAAGATGCTTTCACCAGAACCTGTCATACTGGCATCTTGGTCTCAGACTCCAGCCTCAGGAAATACATCTCTGTCATTTAAGCCACCAAGTCCATTTTTTCTCCTGTAGCGTGAGATGACTAATAAAGTGAGGAACCTAGGAGAAACGACACTTTCCCATTGTTCCAAAGAAAATAAATAGTGAAGCCAGATTGATTCCAGTCAATTTTATTATAAAACAAAAAATCAATTACTGTTAACCAATTTTGATGGTAAGCTTATGTTTATTTTAGCCTGACTGCAGTGGCTTAGTTGGTTGAGCATCACCCTGTGCACCTAAAGGTCTCGGGTTCAATCTCCGCTTGGGGTACCTATGGAAGGAATGTGCTGAAGGCTACCAGTGGGTATTTCTCTCTCACACCAATGTTTCTCTCTCTCCTTCCTCTCTCAGCCTTCCTCGGGCAAGAGTGTTTTTAAAAAGTAATAAGAAAAGGAAGTTTTCCATAAATTCCACAATTAATGAAATAGTTATATAACACAAAAATTAACTGATCCTATGAAAAATTATAGCTCAGATATTAGTGATTGTTTATTTTAATTTTTATGAACTTGTCTTCTGCCTGTGTATTGGTAGTTTTCACTTAAAAGTCAAGTGTTTCAGTAAGATCTACTGTGTTCCCTTTATTTAATTAATCATGTAAATCAGGGTCTTTTTTTGTCTCCAGAGTCAGTAATTTCTTCAACTCAGAAAATATTTCCCTTATAATAATTTGAATATTTTACTTTTCTTATTTTTTCTTGATTCTTCATTTCAATGATCTATTGATGCAGTTCAAAACCTGACTCTATTTAACCCTTGCACTAACTAAATCCAATTTTAATTTGAATCCTAAAAAAAGAAGAAACATAAAACAAATATTTAGTCCTAACACTAACCCACCCTTACCTGTCTGATGATTTTAAAATATATGTTTTTATTGTTTTTTAGATAGAGAGGAAGGTAGAGATAGAAACATCAATGTGAAAGAGAAACATTGATTGGCTGCCTCTGTACACCCCCTACTGGGGATGGACCCTGCAACCCAGGCATATGCCCTGACTGGGAATCAGTCCATGGGATGATGTTCAATCCACTGAGCCACACCAGTCATGCCCTTTCTGATGATTTTTCAAATTTTACTTTTATTGACACTATTACAGATGTCCTTATTTTTCCCTCTGCCAATTTCTTCCCAGCCCTGCCTCCTTGCCTCTGGCCATCACTGCACTGATGTCTGCCTATGTGTCGTACATGTATGTTCTGTGAATAATCTTTCTGATGGTTTATGTGCTTTGAACTCCCCACCACAAATTTTCAGCTATGAATTTGGGTTTGTTCTTTACATCACTGGATTGAATTTTTACATAATTGATTTTGTTACTAATAATTTATAAAACATTTAAAATTATTTTTGCTCTATTTTGAACCTTTATGAAATCATTTTCTTATTTCATGCATTTTTTAAAATATGCTTTTCCATTGCTCTAGCTAGTTTGGCTCAGCGGTTAGAGCATCGGCCTGCAGACCACAGAGTTCTGGGTTCAGTTCCCGCCAGGGGCACATACCTCAGTTGCAGTTTGTCCCCAGCCTTGGTTGGAGTCGTGTGGTTGTGGGTCATGTGGGTGGCAACCACTTGATGTGTCTCGCTCACGTCGATGTTTCTCTCTCTCTTCCTCTCCTTCTCTGTCCTGCTTTATCTGAAGATAAATGTAAAAATGTCCTCAAGTGAGAATTTTAAAAATAAATTTCTTTTCCAATATTATAATTTCATTCAAATCTTTGGTCGTGTCATCTTGTCTATACTGTTATTTCATAGATTTTTATGTTTTCTTTGATTTTACTGAGGGAACAAGTTAAAAATTCTCTATATTTTACTTTCCCTTTCCTGTAATACATCTTTTTCCAAATGTCAGATAACAACAAATTCTATTGCTTAGAAAGTGCTTGAAAAGAACTTGAACTAGAAGAACTCAGTGGTTAAACCAGGAAACAAGCTTTTACTTTTACAATGATCCTATTTTCACCCTTAATTCTAGCCATATTGAACAACTTGCCATTTTCATGAAGAATCAGGTCTTTTGCAATTCCATTTCTTTGTACTTACTTTTTCTCTCACTAAAAGTGTTCTTGCCATCTTAAAGCAACCAGTTAACTCCTACTCATCATTTAGAGGTAATTTTAAGCGTTACCTTTTGCTAGAATTGCTCTGTGATGTCTTTGTCTGAACTAGATGACTCTAATCTCAAATCCCATGGCAACCTTTGCACATTTCTATCACATACTCTATGTTAAGGCATTTAGCACTATATGTCTTCCAACAGACCATATTTGGTCTACTAAATCATTTGGCTTCTTATTAAGATAAGAATTTTTTTTTCTTTATAAATGCTCAAAGGAAATACGTGACCACTTTTACACTGAACTCCAGCAGTTTAATGAATTCTCCCGAACACATTTGTATACTGCCTGACATTCCACACACCTAGCTGAACATTCTAGGTGGGCTGCTTATTGTTACCAGGCTCCTTACAGACATGCCCTATAGGACTCTGATTTATTTAGCCATGAAAACAAAAACCAAAATGAAACAAACCTTAGCCAAAAGAGAGATGCCTTTCAAACGTGTAGCTCTGGATGACACTCAGATGGAGAAATACTCTGTTGGATCTCAGAAACAGTCAACTTTTTTGTGACTTTTTCTTTAAAGGCATCTGGCTTTTCTGACACTGAATGGAACTTGGCACCAGTGAGTTATAATCTCCTAGAGAGAAGAAGCAGAGTCAGCGTGCAGGTCAACTCTGACAGCTTTCTAAGCCTCCTGCTATCTAATGCTCTGGAATGAGAACCCACATGATGGTGTAGAGATACCTGTAATAGACTGCCCTACCTCTCCTGCTTTCTGTTTTTCTCTTGCCTATTGCACAGTTCATGGTTGTTTATTAAAGCATTTTTTTTTTCTTTAGAGAATGTCCCTAAAGTTCCCTCTGCCCATTTCCCGCAATTTCAAGATGAAAAGATTGATCCCTTATTATTATGAATTCTTTTCCATCATTCACTTTAATTTAATGTAAAATTTACATAATATCTATTTATCAAGGTTACTGTAAGTTTTCGAAATAAGACATGTGAAGTATACTTCTTAAGGTATAGAACCTGGATATAGATCTAGACTCAACTCCATGTTCTAAAAATCCTTCATACAGACTTTCTACATTGTATAGATCAGCTTGCTTTTTGTTTAACAATGTGCTGGGAATGTATAAGGAGATCTTACATCATGCTTGCCTTTGAATTAGGTTCTATTTGTAGTCTTGTGCTACAGAAAACTCAAACTCAAATAGATTAATTATTATTTGTAGTCACACAAATAAAATGTTGAGGACTAAATACTAAATAGCATGCCCTGGGGACAGCAAATCTTTAGACCTGAGCACTAGCTTGATTTGCAGACTTATTACTTCATGACAGTCATCAGATTAACAAATATGTTAACTAGGGGTCACATAGGCAAGGTCTCATTCTTCATTGCCACAAATCTAAAAATTAAGAGATACTTTTTAGAGTGAAATATATTTTTTTTAGTTGTTTGATTATTTTATATTTTTGGGATGAGCCCATTAATTTACACATAGCCAGTCACTCTTAGCAAAGGATCTGAAAAAATGAAAGTTATTTTAATTTTCAATTGTACACTAGGATTTTCAAAAAGGACACCTTGTTTTGTTGCATACATTACTGAAAACTCCATTTCTGCATTGTTATTTGTTATTTATACTTGTACTACAGTCTACTGGAGCATTACAAGAGTGTGACATCACAGCAGTGTCACTGATTGTGAGGCTAGAACAGTTGTAAACAGTTGCTTGGGGGTTGCTGGGAAACAACACTTGTGGCACATTCCGTCCGCGGTAAGGCACTTCCAGTGGATGTGTTCCTCGTAGAATACAGAACTCCACACCACCCTTGTATGGAGAAAACTGCCAATTGTTTACTCAGGTTTTTGCTTTGAGTATTGTTTTGGAATTTTGTTTTTGGATTTATTTATCCAAATGCTGTACCTGATAGAGATTTCTAAACAAATGTAACTTGCATTCTTGAAATTAATATTTTATATGAATATATATCTTATAGAAGAAAATAATCTGGATATCAAAAGATGAGAAAAATAATTTGAAAAACTACAGTACATTTTTTTAATCTCAAAATGTTATGCTGGAGCTTGGGAAGAATGCAGAAAATGGTCTGAGTTTGTTCTCATTTCGCTCGTGTTTAATATTGATCTTCACATATCACTCCTACCCCTGAACCTTACGATTGTCACCTTCAAAATGGGCATAAGAATTCTTCACTATATGCTTCACAAGATTCATTAGACTCAAAACACATGACATGCTTAGAAAGCATTTATAAGTCTTACAGATGGAAAATATTTTTATTTATATAGTAAAAGTCATATATTCATTCATAAAAGTAGATGATTGTTTTTCCTATAACACTGATTAACTGCTTTGAAAAAGGTTACTTTTTAATGAAATAAGATAAGATGATTGAACTCAGATGAGTCCATGTTAACCTATTCCTACAAATGGAGAAAAATTAAAGTGCTTACTTAACCACACAGATTTAGCAATGTAATTCTGTGGCACGAGGCACAACCATCTACTGAGTCTTTACATACTGCCTATCAGCTAGGAATTTTCTCCAAAAACAAAGTCAGTTATTTTTTCTATATGCCAAATACTATGCTACTATGCTAAGAATAAATAAGTGATAATCTAACCTTTTTTTTTGCACTAATTCAATTAATTCTGAAAACAAACCTATATGATTGTTAATTCCACAGAGAAGTAAAAAAAAAAAAAAAACAAAAAACTGCACATAAGAACCCAACTCTTATTGGCATAAAATAACCTTTGTTTTATTATATCTCAAGGTTTCGTAGGTCATGAACATCAGAAGGGAGCAGATGGTATATCTGATGTTCCATGTCGCACAAACTGGGTCACTCGGTAGCATTGACCTGGTAGCTGGTCTAGCCTGGAGGCTGAAGGTGGTGTTGCTTATAGGATGGAGCCTGGCAGACACCATTAACAGATAAAACTCAAATGAGATTCTCATCTCTCCACGTGGTTGTATATGTTTTCCTCATGGTCTTTCCAGCAGGGAGTTCAGACTCCATAAATGGTGGCTTAGAGCTCCAAGCGTGCAAGACAGAGACTGCCCAAGGCCTGGATCTGGGATAGCATCCTTTCTCCTGCCCTAGTGGTCCAGGGAGTCACCCTTCCAAAGGGCGAACTACTTTCCAACTTTTAAAGAGATGGGGGGGAAATCTTACACTTCAGTGGGAGAATGTGCAGCCAAATTTAATCCACCACAATGTTCAATTCATTTTGGTCAGTATATTATGTTTCCCAGATTGTTCTTTCATTTAGTGAATATCCTTCCATTACATTATCTGAGGGATTTGGTTGGTAGATCTATCAGAATTAAGAGCTTTTTTCAACATTTTGTGTCATTTCAAATATGTCCATGCATTGACCAAAGAAGATGCTCTGGTTTTATCACAAACAAATCTTCAATAAAAGCATGAAGTGATCATTGAATTTCATTGACCAAATTTAATTTACTTTAGAATTGATTGGTTGGTAAGAAAGAATATTTCTAGGTCAAATATTTTATGCATTTATTTGTAAGTATTCCTTTTAAGGTCACAAATTGATAGGATTATTTTCCATGATGTTTATAGTAATATATTAAATAGCCATTTTTTACTTTAAACATTTAACTTACTTAAAAAAAAATCATACCATTTTCAAAATGCTCTCAAGATTTTTTATTGTTTAACATTTTAGTTCCTTTTTGAAGATCTGAGATAAAAAGCAGAGAAGATTTCTCGATAAAATTCTATCAATTCAGATTAAAAATATAGTTACCATTATGTTCTTAACTAGTCTTTATCCCACAAATAGTTTCCTAAACAAAATCCAGAGCCTTACAGCCAATGATTATGTGCTTCTCTGAATATGAGGATACTAAAATGTATTCTCTATTTTATTACATCTTCAACCTTGATGCAATGTTGAATTTCCAGAGGATGAATCTTAGAGATTTTTCTCATTTTTCCATTGTTCTTTAATATCTTTCATCTCCACAAAAAATATATGCTGAATGCAAAGTCATATATGACATGTGTATGACCCCTTGCCCAGCTTGAGTTGGCAATTGAAGACAACTTTTAAGCATGAGTTAGCAAGTATGTAACATAATGGAACCTGAAGAAACTGTTCAGTGTGTCACTCCCTAGACACCCACTCGCTGTACAACACCTCCAGGCATAAGAGATGAACACTGTCTTCAGATTGCTTGGCATTCCTTTGGGACTCTGTTTCTGGAGACTGATATTTTCCCCAAAGTTATATATTCCTAAGTATTTGTATTAGCAAGGGAAGTATGCAAACCCAGATCCTAAGAGTATTTGGAGATTTTATTTCTTTCCTGAAGTAAACAAGATCATGTTTACGTTCTCAGTAGCTCTGTGATCTCAGCCATTTCTTCATTCCTATCAGGGATGATCAATGCACGTGACTGCTCAGTTGTGGTGAGTTACTCTGACTCACCAATTTACAAATTTATTTTTATTTTTTGTAAACTGGAGATGATGATAATAATATCCAACTCACAGAGCTGATATAAAATTCAACTTAGGCAGAATGTGCAAAATTCTGAACACAATACCTGCTCCGTTGTAAATGTTTACTATATGTTAAATAACATGATTCATGTCTTGAAGATCCTCCTCTTTTTAGCATGACTTATCCCTTATGTCAGCAAATTCTACCACTATATTATCTCTCACAGCTCTCTTTCCCTTCCTTTCTCATTTAGAGAGAATTTATACTAATTATTGCAGAAACCATCAATTTTTCTTAGCTCCAAACTTCCCTCTAATTAAGCCTTCATGGTTCATTCCACTCTGTTTTATAAAATGGGTCTCTGGCACATTTCTCTCTCAAATTACAAAGTTTTATTAATGTTCCCTTTCCTTCTAGGGTATATGTATCACATTCTTCTTGCTGCTGTAACAAATTTTCACAAACTTAGCAGCTTAAACCAACACATTTAATTTTTTAGAGCTCTGGAAGTCAGAAACCTAAAATCAGAGTGTTCCTTGCAGAGACTCCAAGGGCAAATCCATTTCCCTGTCTTTCAGACGCTAGAGGTTTCTCACGTTCCTTGGTTCTTCGTTCCTTCCTGCACCACCTTGACCTCTTGTTTCTGTGGCCACATTTCCTACCACTGACTGCTTCTGCTTGCCTCCTAGAAAGCACTGGTTGTTACAGTTATCATGATTGACAACACAGGCTACTCTATTAACACTACATGTCTCAGTTAATATAAGACGGCAATTTTCAACCTTTTATTTATTTTGTTATCTCATGGCACACATAAACTCATTCTGCAGCACATCAAATAATATATTTTTTGCTGCTCTGACAAAAAAAAAAGGAGGTCTAATTTTGACTCATTCACACTGGATGGCTATGATTGTGTAGGCTGGTCATTTTGTAATTTTTGTTTCATAATCTAAGGGAAAAGAGGTCAGTGCCCTGACTGAATAGTCAGGTACTACACGTTTTAAACATTCTTGGGGCACCTGCGTTGACAATCGCTGGTGTAATATAATCTCCCCATCTCTAGGCACGTGATCACATCTACAAAGTTCTTTTTACCATTGAAGGAGACATTTATACATTGGAAGGATTAGGATGCAGACGTCCTAGGGGAGCCATAATTCAGCCTACCACAGTGTATATTCAAATGCTTGGCATATTTTAAGGTCCTTTGTCATCTGGTCTCAAACTGCCTTTCACTTCTCTCTTGTCAGTCCTGATATTCTGTCTCCTATGACTTCTATATTATGTGGCTACACACGGAACTGTCAACACATCATTCACATTCGGTCTACATGGTTTCTCATACTCTTCTCTTCATAGAAAGCCTCTATTATGTACTTTGCATCTGGTCAAATACTACACATTTTTCCAAAATCCAGACAGAGTCTTTGGGGTCTTCTGTGCTTCCTGAATTCACTCACATCTGCATTACTGTAGGGCATATCATGCTATAGAGTAATTAAATACATTTGCCTACTTCTGTAGCCTGTTAACAACTTGAAAACTGGGTGTCTTTTAAATTTTTCATTGTTGCTTTAACATTAAACACAGAACCAGGCCAAAAAAAAAAAGTTGATATTAACAAACCCACCTGCCACAGCTGTGCTTGGAAGTCTAGATGGGTGGTGACAGCTGTGCGGGCCAGTTCATTAATTTGTTACTCTTCATATCAGTTGGGAGTCTTAGTAGCAAAAAAAGAAGAAATCCCCTGTAGCTGGTTTGTGGAGACAGTGAATATTATATAGGATGTTAGACAACTCACAGAATCTCCCAAAAGATAGAGAAATAGACTCGGGGGTCATGCAGGCAGGAATAATGGCCAAATCATATCATTTGATGTTTCCTGTGGGGCCCTGTGAGATGTTATCACTACATACAGACACCTAAAATCACACCGCAAATGTTACCATCAGGACCTTGGCCACTACTGCCTCTAACAAATAGGCTCTCCCTGTCCACTTAACTAGGAAGGGACTGGTTCTTCCAATGAGCATCTGACAGAGAGAACCAAGGACACATGCCTGTAAGCCAGCTATAAAGAGATTGGAACAGCTCTTTCTGGGTATATTTTTAAATGAGTGAATTCTTTAGGTGAGAAACATCTCCAATTTGGAAGTATTCAAAAGTGTTCAGTACTTAAAAGAGTTTGGTAATTTTAACTATGCCTTTTAGAGAAATGATGTAGCATAAGATAAGTTCCTTTTATAAATTTGCCTGAGAGAGAATTGAAAAACAAAACTACAGCTTATGAAATAATATTTTTTCATTTGGAGGGGCAGCAAATACCCCATAAATGTTTATAATTTTTGTAGTGCCAAAATGAAATATTCATTTTGACGCAATGATCCGGTCAACTGGGTAATGCTATAAGACACATACTTAGCAGAAGTATTGAACAGTGATTTATTTGCGTTAAAAGATGATAAAAGTTGTCAAGTGTAGTAATGGATAGTTCATTAGATTAGTAATAGAACTGTGGTCTCTTCTCCCTTAAGTTACCAATCAAAATCCATCACTATGCTTTAGACTTCAAAGAAATTTTCTTTTTACCGAGGTTAATTGTTTAGTCCTGTATGAACAGAAAGAACTTCCTTTTTAAAAAACGAAAATGCTATGGCAGCATAGGATAAAAAAAATACTGGACTTTGAGTCAGGAAACTAATCTTCTAATGCTGTGAGCTACTGACTAGCTAAAAAAAAAAAAATGAGAGAGAAATAAAAAAATATCTTGCCTCTATATATGTTGCCATATCTAGAAGTCAAGGATAGATTACATCTCTTATGTCCTGGTAGATTTAATATTCTGTGAGTAATTAGAAAGATAAATTTCCAAGCATGTAGGTATAGACTGAAAAATAAAACATCTAATGCACTGTGAGTAAAATATAAATTTTACATGAGGTATTTTATTCCCGGCATTTGGTAAAGCTGTTTCTTTTATGTAGTTGTAGGATGCAAAAATAGCGTTTAGTTCTTTGTTCCAATTCTTCAGCATTTATGTAAGAAACTTATTTCTCCACTGCTCGGTGTCCTCCTCTGTAAAGTGGACATAACTTGCATTCCTTATGTCCCTGGTTTCTGGTAAAAATCAAATAAGAAAGACAGAAGGAGGTTATAGAGACCCTAAACATCTCTGTTATTATAGGGATCCTTTCTGTGCATATTACTCTCATAGCTTAGCTAATGCAGAGCTTCAAAGTCAAGCACATGCTTGATAATTTAAGAACTTTCCCGACAAAAGCCCAAATATGAGAGTAGCCAGTTACAAAGAGTGCCCAAACACCTTTGGCTGACAGAGGTGTGGGGAAAATTGTTAGTAGAATTTGTGGCTTTTTCTACAATGTGACCTTTTATAATATATTAATTTAGTGATATAGCAAGACACAAAATATAAAAAAAAAAAAACAAGCTATGATTAACACACACACATGTATGTATGTATGTGCATATATATATATATATATATATATGAGTGCATGTGTGTATATACAGGGTAGGGCAAAAGTAGGTTTACAATTGTGAGTAAGCAAAACAGAGTTTATTTTTATATTGTTATTTTCTAATTATTGTATTATTTTTCAAATGAAAAACTATGAAACTACTTTTGCTCCACCCTGTACATTTATATAGACACAAATAATAGTAAAATAGAAAAAGAGAGATTCATACATATACTCACATATAAACTATATTTTTTGCTTTGCAAAATATTAGAAACAAAACAAATACTCAATATGGGAATAGTTGATCATGTACTGGCACATACATACATTTTGAATGTTATGTAGTAATTAAAAATAATTATTGGGGTGACATTGGTTAATAGACTTATATGGGTTTCAGGTGTACAATTCTATAACGGTGATGGAAGGAGACTTGACTTGGGGTGGTGAACACCCAATATCCAGATGATGTATTATATAATTGTACACCTGAAACCTATATAATTTTATTAACCAATGTCACCCCAATAAATTTAATAAAAATAAATTTAAAACAATTTAAAACTGCATCAATCAATTATATTTGTATGAAGGTAGGTCAAAGGGAATCATTCTAATAATTGTAGTTTTTTTTGGTTAGTGAGAAAGATGCAGAAAGAACTGTCAAAGAAACAATTATTTTTAAAAAAATGTGTATAAATTAAGAGCTTAAGTGAAGAAAAAAAAGAGAAAGACTCATGGACACAGACAATAGGATGGCGGATGCCAGAGGGAGGAGGGGTGGAGGAGGTAGAAGAGGGTCAAGAGGGGATAAATGGTGATGGAAGGAGACTGGACTTGGGTGGTGGCCACATAGTGCAATATGTAGATGGTGCACTGTAGAATTGTACACCTGAATCCTATATAATCTTATTAACCAATGTCACCCCAATAAATTCAATTAAAAACTGTGTAGATGTATAAGTGTAGGAGGAATCCTGGGAAATCCCAGAGAGATAAAACCAAGTGGTAAAGGCATCAGGGGCCCAGTTCTAATGATGCATGACTACAATTAGAAACAATAAAACAGCCCCATCAGTAAGGGAGGGTTTTGGCAGACAACAGTCTAACTATTCTTCCAAGGATTATGAGTCTCCAGTCCAAGCTGGAGGCAATGACTTATATGATTGGTAGATGAATGGAACAGATACTTTTTGTGATCGTTCTAGAAAAACATAAAAATATGGCTTACTGGAGGCAGGTTTCAGCTTGGAGGAGTCTCACTCTAGAAGTGTTGAGTGGGTTAGGGTCCGAATTCTCTGCATTGAAGTTTGGAGCAGACTTCCATGTGCTGGTATCAAATGCTGCCTTCCAACATTAGCTCAAGTTTTTGAGTCCCTTCCAACAAACATATTTTATACTTCCTTTACGACTCTTTCTAGATTTGTGGTTCAATGAATACAAGCAAATCTACCCTTTCCAGAATGTAGAGTTTAGTTTCAGATAGTGAATTAATTTATATTTAAAATAAGGCCAACCCTCAACTGATGAATAATTATTAAATGTGAGATAGATGGCTACTCTTCATTGGCAAGTAGTACCTGATACATAAAATAATATTTTATTTAAGAAAGTTATAATTTTTTCATTGTTGAAAGTATTACAGATGTCCCCCCCTTTTCCCCCATCAGCCCCCTCCTTCCTGCTCCCACCTCCCAAAAAATTTAAATGAAATTAACTTATAATCTCTATGAAAGTAAATGATATGACCAGTTTATTGAAGTGGTTTAAAGATCTTACTTTAGAAATATAAAAATACATGTTTAAATTCCAATTCTGTTTGCTACTTATGTGAATTTGGGTAATATTCTTAATTCTTCAAAACTCATTTTTCTCACTAAAAATGGTGACATTGATGGAATGCTGTATGCATTAAATGAGACAATGTGATTAAGCACTTAAAAGTGCTTGGGAAACTCTTAATAAATAGTAAACATTGTAATTATTGTGTTTTTCTAAGAGGCTCATTTCACATATGAAGGGTGCCTAAAATTAATTTTAGGCATAAAGGTAAGGTATATTCAACTTAAGGCATTGTAGCAAATAAGGATCTTCAACTACTGGTTTTTCTTTGTTTTAACCTATTATGTAATAACATTCAAAAAATTATTTTTAAACTAATATTGAATGAATACCGTTAATTTCTACTTGATCATTCATTTAATGATACTAAAGATGCTTACTTTCGATAATGAAGATGTCTTAAGAAGATATATAATTCCAATAGCCAAAATAGTTGGAGGAATCCATTTCCCAGCAGAGGAAATATCCATATTAAATTTTAATTTTAATTTAAACTCAAACATAAAAATTCAGGACAATATTGCATTCTTTTTGGTTTCCATAAATAATTTTTGTTCCCAGTCCTCAAACAGATGTTTAGGTATTACATAGAAATGATTGTTTCAGACAAAACAGAAGCATTAACAATATCATGGAATAGTGTTTTAAACTGTTTTAGATTTTTTTCTGCCTTAAAGGCTCAGCAGAAAAACTTAATAGTTTTAGGTGTCATTTCAATAAAAAATGTTATTCCTCCCTGAACTATTATTGTTTTTGATTAGATTATTTCCATATATATCTTAGGTACTATAAACTCTAGCCTTGTGTTTATTTAGTCACATGGCATATTTTCTGAGAAACTAGAAATTCCCTTATCTTAGGGATTCCAGTATAGGAAATCTTGTTTACTAAAGAACACTTAAAATAAATGATCACTGTGTTATGTCCTTTATCTGTAGTTTTCAGTCCCTAGAAAAACTATTTACATTAGCACAAAAGATATACTGATTCCATTATTTTGGAATCTAAGGGGGAAATGGTCATAGGAAATTATTTAATATTTCTAACATTCAGATTTTAATCTGTGACATAGAGATAAAAGTAGTATATACCATATAGTGTAGGGGGATTACATAAACTGAGAAATAAAACATGCTTAAAAAGGAGTTAGAGCAGATTGATCATCAATGTTATTTGTTAATATTATTCTTTCTACCAATATGCATTAGAAAATATAAAGAGAAATATTTCACTGAAGAAATGTATTTCTGATGAAGGGGACAACATAAAAAAAACATGTAATTCTAATCTCTCTGAGGGAAGATTTGTCAACAGACTATACAGAGGATGGTGTAAGAGGGGTTTTGTTACCTTTTACTAGGTTCCTAGACTTATAATGTGAAAAGAGCATGAGCAGATTAGACGTGTTGCCTTGGATTAAAAATCATAATTCCAAAATGGGCTTGATTATTTGTAAGATTTCTAATCATTCCCAGACTTCCTGTTCTCATCTGTAAAATAAAATAGTGTTATTAGCCAAATTAAATGACTAAATGTAAAAACTGTCTTTTAATAAATTGGTTCATTTTGCTCTTTTCTTATCCTTTTTCTCCTTATAAGCAGACATATTCATCCCCTCTCACCCATGTTTTCCTACCCCTGTCTCTAGGATCAGATGAGAATTTAATGAAAAATTATAGAGTTTTAATTAGTTATTTTCCTCTTTCCAGTGTAATGATCTAGAACCTAGCTTAGACTAGTTATAAAATAAGAAACCCTAGTCTATCATATTTATATTTTTCTGTACATTTATTTATGCTTTATTTTTAATTTTTTATTATTAAGATATATTTGACAAAATTGTGAGAAGTTTCGAAGTGTACAACATGATTTGATATATGTATATACCGTGAGAGGAATAACAGATTCATCGCTTCACATATTTTTTTTTGAGATGAGAACATTTAAGTTCTATCTCTTAGCAAATTTCAATTGTACAATAGTGTTATCAGCTCTATTCACCATATGATACATTAGATCTTCAGACTTTATTCATCTTACAACTGAAAGTCTATACCCTTTTTCGAACCTCTCTGTTTTCCCCACCCCTAGCCCTGGCAACCACTTCTCTACTCTTTGTTCTCTGAGTTTGACTTTTTTTTTTCTTTATTGATTTTAGAGAGAGAGATAGAGACATTGATGAGAGAGCACATCAATTGGCCGCCTCCTGCATGCCCTGCACTGGGGATTGGGCCACAACCTGGACATGTGCCCTGACCAGGAATCAAACCGGGGACTTCTTGGTGCATGTGTTGACGCTCAACAACTGAGCCACACCAGCTGGGTGACCTTTTTTTTAGATTCCACATATAAGTGATACCATATAGACTTTTTATTTCTCTGTCTGGCTTATTTCACTTAGGGTAATGCCCTTAAGGTCTATCTATGTTGTAAATGGCAGGATCTACTTCTTTCTTAATGCTGAATAATATTTCATTATATATGTATATATGTGTATGTGTATATATATATATAATCAGTTTTAACTCATTCATCCATTGACAGACACTTAGGTTGTTTCCACTCTTTAGCTGTTGTGGATACTGCTACAGTGAACATGGGTGTGAAGCTACCTCTTTAAGGTTTTATTTCCTTTGTATATATACCCCGAAGAGTGATTGCTGAATCATATGATAATTCAATTTTTAATTTCTTGAGGAACCTCCATTCTGTTTTCTATAGTGACTGTACCAATTTACACTCCCACCCACTGTATAAAATGGTCCCATTTTTTTTTTTCCATCTCCATGCCAGAATTTGTTATCTCTTGTCTTTTTTGGTAATAGACATCTTAAAATGTAGGAGGTGATATCTCTGTATATTTAAAGCTACTAGACATATGCTGGATCCCATCTAATACTAAAGCTTACACAATCAGGCAAAACTTGTTTTATATCCTCACTTCCACCTACACATAGTTGAAAAGTGGTGAATAGTAATGCAAAAAAAAATCAATTCCAAACCTGTTACAGTGTCTAAAATAAGGACAAGTGTATAGATTTTGGAATCAGATAGACTTCAGTTCGAACCCTACATTTACTGCTCCTGCCCATTACATGGTTCAGATTCCTCCTTGTCAAATGGGATGCTAATGCCAATTTTATCTATCAAAATAACAACATATACCTCATATATATTTATAATAGTAATTGATGATGTGTGGGCATTTTGATAACTTTTTGATAAATAAATGAATGAGTAAACAGATAAATGAATGAATGAATCACAGCTGCCTCGGTACCTGGCATCCAGTTTTCATTTTATATCCTTTTTCTCTTAAATAGAATAACTTTGCAATTTTTTTCATCTAAGATTAGGGCAGTATATTGTTATTGCCATGTGAGCCTAGAGAATTCTAGTCCTGCATATTAAATCTTGCCTTTTGCCTATGATCTTATTATAACTTAACAGGTTCCTTTTTATTGAACTTATTGGGCTGACACTGGTTAACAAAATTATGCAAGTTTCAGGTGTTCAATTCCAAAACACATCACCTGTACACTGTATTGCGTATTCACCATCCCAAGACATGTCTCCTTCTATCACCATTTATTCCCCATATACCCTTGTCCACCTCTCCCCACCTTAGCTTCCCACAGCAATCCCCACACTGTTGTCTGAGTCCATGAGTTTTTTCTCTCTTTTTTCTTTTGTTCTCAATCCTTCCACGCTCCCACTCAGCCTCCCAACACATCACCTGCCTGGCTGCTGTCAGCCTGCTCTTTGTCTAGGGGTCTGTCTCTATTTTTCTTGATAGTTCATTTTGTTCATTAGATTCCACATATAAATGAAATCATATGGTACTTGCCTTTCTCTGATTGGCTCATTTCATTTAGCATAATGCTCTCCAGATCCATCCATGCTGTCACAAAGAGTTAATATTTCCTTCTTTTTCATGACTGAGTAGTATTTTATTGTGTAAATATACCACAGCTTTTTATTCACTCATCTACTGAATACATTTTAAATCTGTTTTTTTCTCTGCCAGCTACTTTTTAGCAATAATTCTTTTTTTTTTTTTTTTTATCCTCACCCGAGGACACTTTTTCATTCTTTGTTCAGATAGAGCAGGAGGGAGAGAGAGAGAGAGAAACATCGATGTGAAAGGGACACATCGAGTGGCTGCCA
Organism: Molossus molossus; assembly: GCF_014108415.1. NCBI lineage: Eukaryota > Metazoa > Chordata > Mammalia > Chiroptera > Molossidae > Molossus > Molossus molossus. The sequence goes on from NW_023425344.1 coordinate 20,189,517, forward strand.
CCTGCACGACCAACCAGGGCCGGGGACAAACTGCAACCGAGGTACATGCCCTTAGCGGGAACCGAACCCTGGTCTCTCCGGACCGCAGGCCGATGCTCTAACCGCTGAGCCAAACTGGCCAGGGCAGCAATAACTCTTAAATAGTATTTCTTGACACCTTCTTAGACTTTTCCCAGCTGTCATAGTTGATTTGTCCTCCATTTCCTGCCTCCCTAAATTTTAATTCATGTCTACTTGTCCTATTAGAGATAACCAGGTATTAAAGGCTGAATTGTGTACCCCTCATCAGATTCATAGGTTGAAATCCTAATCCCCAGTGAATATTACTATATTTGAATAAATGGTCTTTAAGGAAGTAATTAAGATAAAATGATATCATTAGGGTGGGCCCTAACCCAATATAACTGGATTCCTTATAAGAAGAGGAGACTTGGATACACATAGAGGAAACACCATGTGGAATAGATGACCATCTACAGGTCAAACAAAGTGGCCAACCCTGCAAACAACTTCATCTAGAAAATATTGTCATCAAGAACTATTAAGAAGTAAATACAAATTTAATTTTTGAAAAATTCTAGAATGCATTGTCAAAAATGATAATTTATAATTGATACCACTGTAATTAGCTAGTTATCAATAATAGAAAAGAAGTAAAGGATGAAGCCAAACATTATAATTGTGTAATTTGGGCAGCTTTACCAGGAAACTGCAACTTTGCACTCCCAAGGGAACCACCAGACTATTCCCTGAAATACCTGAGGGAAGGGTTCCAACAAAGGGAAGATAGACACATGCCTAGTAAAGTTGGGGGAACTAGGAAAGGTGCTTGCTCTCAGTCAAACCTGGAGACCAAGATCATAGGCAGAGCCAATGCAAACCCATGAAAATTTGGGAATACATAATCTCTTAAATCCCATTGTGTAAGGCCTAAACAATTAAGTTCTCTGTCTTGTTGCACTTGACTATTGGCTTTTGCTGCTGCTTCCTTGCATTCACCCCTATGGCCCATGGCCAGTGGACCCCACACACAATAGACTAATGGACTACAGTGGGGAAACACAAACTAAGCTGGCCTAATGCTGGACTGGACCCAGCTGCAACATGGAAAGAAAACTCTGGACCCTGGCTCTGATTTTAGTTCTACTGAAGCCCCAGGTATATTTCTTCTATGACTGAACAAAGGAAATAATGACTTTGGACACCCACAGGTGTAATTCCATGGAAATAAAACATTCTACCTATCTCATCCTCCTGAGGGAACCTCCACAGATTCTTATTCCAGCAGTCCCCCAAGAACTGCACGTCCATAAGCAATTAGGGGAAATGAGACCCTGTCCCCTCTATCAGCATATTGAGTGTAGTTATCCATTACACAATCATGGTTTGTCTTAATCACTAAGAATATGATCAACTATTTTTTTTTTCTTTATTAATTTTTAGAGAGAGAGGAATGGAGAGGGAGAGAGAGGTAGAAACACTGATGAGAGAGAACACTGATAGGCTTCCTTCTGCATGCCCCCCACTGGGGATTTGGCCCACAACCTGGGCTTGTGCCCTGACTGGGAATAGAAACCATGAACTCTTGGTGCATGGGTCAACGGTCAACCAATGAGCCACAATGGCTGGGCTATTCAACTATTTTTACTGTATTTGCTTTTAGTGGGAAAATATCAAAGTCACATCTTAATTTAAATTTACCAAAACCTTTCGTGGTTCAGTGGGTGAAATATGGGATGTGCAATAAATGAATTGCTGGAGATTGGTACAAAACCATATATGCATTATTCTGTATTTTTCTCTTTACTCTGTCAGTAAATATAACTCCTAAACATAATCTCTTTACTTGTTTTCTATACAGGGATAATAGAGTTAGTGGTCTCTATGAGACTAATTTCTTGAATTCTATGACTTTCGTTACATGTGACATTTAACCAAGAGTAGAACTACAGTTCTACACCTGAAACTAATATAAAATCATATTGAATGTCAACTATAATTGAAAAAAAATTTAACATTTTTAAAAATGTTTTTATTGATTTTTTAGAGAGAGAGGAAGGGAAAGAGAGATAGAAACATCAATGTGAGAGACAAACATGGATCATCTGCCTCCTTCACGCCCCCTACTGGGGATCGAGCCTGCAACCTGGGCATGTGCCCTGACCAGGAATTGAACTGGGACTTCTCTGTCCATGGGACAGCGCTCAATTTACTGAGCCATACCACCTGGGCAAAAAAACTTTTTAAAAAGAATAATTAATTATGATTTTTCTATTCAGCTTTCTCTACATATTTGAAAGTCCCCATAATGACGGCTACATGTGGACAAACTGCAAGAAAGTCAGAGTTAACATATTCTAATATTGACCAAAGGACAATTAAAAGCCATTAAAATGACAAACATTGGACATGGCATTATTAACCTGAGCATAAACTGGAAAAAAATCCATATTCTAGCAATTTAAAAATAATTTAAATGTGAAAGAAACCTCAGGCATTTAAAACCATTCTGCTTCAAAGCCAATAAAATCCACTCATATGGTAAAAATAAATAAATAAATAGAATTGGCTGTTTTTTCTGCAGCTGAATAAATCCTCCTAGATTCCTGGGCAAATAATAAACTCCGACTTCTAATTTATTTAGAAGGAAATAAAAAACACAGACTTGTTCTGTAAATGTCTACTATGAGAGTGAAGGGGTTGAGGCTTAGGGAGATTAACATTGTTGATTAAGGACACATCTAATTAGGGAAAAATGAGATCTGTAGTTACATCTATGTGACCTCAGTGTCCACGTCCCTTGTCATCGTAGCATATACTACACAAGAAGCTACTCATGTTGTCAAGTTTGAATCCTGTTCCACATATTGACTGTCATGAACTAGGAGTTTTCAGTTTCTTTGTCTTTAATATGAGGATAATAAATGTTTTGTTTGAAGATATTTTGTGGAGTTAAATATTGTACTATCATTATTAAGGTTTGACTATAATTCAAAGCAAAGCATAACCAAAATAATTTAAAAACTGAACATGTTCACAATGGTGATTAGATCTAATATCTTCATGCTACATATAAAATTCTTCGGGGAGTAGCTTTGTTATAATTATTTAAATTCTCATATACAGTGAAACAAAATGTGTGTGCTTGAGAATCTTGAAATGAAGCAAGATGAACACCATGAATGGCATTTCAAGCCCACTAAGACAATACGTCATTTCAATAAAATTTTTAAATAATTGAAAGATCTTTCTCTAGAAGACATTTTGGATTATTGGCTATAACAATGAAAATTACAAAACATACACAATATACAATATAAGTAAAATCATTATCAATATACATAATATAAACTATATTAACACAATATAGAGATAAAATAAGTGAAAAATAAAGTACTTAATAAGCATGCATACATATTTATATTATACATAAAACAATAATATAAAACTATACTTAAACAAAAATAGTAACAACCTACTAAAAATCTGCCTTCAAAGTTTGACCAAACATGAAATATCCCACTGGAAACTTTTCCTTTCTTTGCCTCTTTATTCATTTCCATGTCCGAGAAGAGCATGTGTCACCATCTTTTCTGAATACTTCATTACTTTTATGCTCTTTCTTGAAGCTGATCTGCACCTTCTTTTATTAATCTCATAGCCTCTCACCAGCATGCCTCTGTCAAAGTATATCAATGCGTTGTTTTTCATTTTTTTAATCCTTATTCTTCGTATTGAGATTCTTTGTCACTCAAAACCATACTGTATGTGTTATGATTTCATAGAACTGTATTTCAGGCAGTGATGTTACCTGGAAATGAGAGAGTAGAAAATACAATGTTTGCATTCAGCCTAAAGAAGGAAGCAAAATTACAACTCAGCCTCCATGTTCACTGTCCTCTTGGTACCCAACAACTCGCATGCGATCGTTTAAAATGAGAATTCTGTTCAGGAGAAAACAGAGGAAGAACTTTTGATGTTTGCCACTGTTCTCTTCCATCCTACCTGTATTATGGCCCATTTTCAAATACAGTCATTTAAAACGACCCATCCAGACCTGTGTGTGGTGACACTGCTCTGTGTTTTATTGTTCTTCCTCCACATAAGGTAGTAAAAACTGTACATATTAACATATTTCAAATGTGGGAATTAACAAAGGCCACCTTTAATCAAGTAATTCTATAACAACACCCAAAAGAAAGTATAACATCAAATAGAAAACACTGGTCATAAAATTTACGGAATAATAAAAAAGAAAATATAGCTATCTAAGTGCAATGGACTGAATGATTGTGTCCCCCTGAAATTCATATTCTGAAATCGTATCCTCAGTGTGATAGTATTAGGAGGTGGGAACTTTGGGTCATGAGATGAAGCCCACAGGACAGGGATTAAATCTTTATAAAAGGGACTCCATAATCTACTCTTGTCCCTTCTTCCATGTAAGGACACAGTGAGAAGTCAGGATCTGGTAACCAAATACAACCAGGACCTGACACGCTGGCCCATGATCTCAGACTTCCAGGCTCAGAACTGTGATAGATTAATTTATGTTGTTTATAAGCCACCCAGTTTATGGTATTTTTCTTCAAGCAGCCTGAACTAAGATACGAAAGCAGCAAAAAGGGTGTGAGAAACTGAGTAAACTGTGTGGGTATGAAATAAATTCATATTCACGTAAGTCTATTTGAGTATCAACTTTTTAAACGTTCCCAATACTTTAGGTCTTTCATTCAACTAAGATTCAATTAATCGCTTCTATTTTCATTGTTAATAGCATTCTGTTCTATATGAAATAAGATTCAATAATGTTTGAAAATGTGATATTCCCTTTCACATCTTTTTAAAAATGTGCTTGTTTGTTTGTTTTTTTTAATGGCATTTCCCAAGACAATATTATCACCGAAGGACATATGAGTCACCGTGAACATTTAAAAAAACTCAGTCATCAATGGCTATAGTTCTATCATATCACTGTCTTCATAGTTTTGCCTTTTCCAAAATGTTACACAGTTGGAACCAAACACTATGTAGCTTTGTCGCATTGAGTTTTTCTCATTTACTAATATGACTTTAAGGTTTCCCCTGTCTTTTCGTGGCTTGATAATTTCATTTCTTCTCAGTGCTGAATAATATTCTTTTGTCGAGATGTACCTCAGTTTATTTATCCATTCACCTACTGACATACATCTTAGTTGCTTCCAAGTTTAAATTGTGAATCAGCTTCTATAGAATCTAATTACAGGATTTTTTGTGTGAACATAAGTTTTTGACTAATTTAGGCAAATACCAAGGAGCATGACTGCAGAATTATGTTGTAAGACTATGTGCAGTTTTGTTTAAAACTTGCCAAACTTATTACAAAGTGGCTGTACCATTTTGCATTCCCACCAGCCTTGAATGAAGGTTGCTATTGCTCTATACCTGCACATGCCTTTGCCATTGACCCTTTCAGATTTTGGACATTCTAAAGGGGTAAGTGATATCTCATTGTTTTAATTTGCACTTCCCTGATAATATATGATGCGGAGCATCTGCCCATATGCTTCTTTTGCCATCTGTAGATATTTTTGGTAAAGTTCCTATTCAGGCATTTTGCCCATTTTTAAATCAAGTTGTGTGTTTTCTTATTGTTAAGTTTTAAGTGTTCCCTGAATATTTTGGAATACAGCTCTTTATCAGATATGTCTTTTGCAACTATTTTTTGTACTAGTCCCATTGGTTGAAAAGATTCTTCTCCATTGTAGTGTCTTTGTTCCTTTGTCAAAGATCAATTGTCTATATTTATTTGGGTCTACTTTTAAGCTCTCTACTCCATTCTATTGTATTATTTGTCTATTGTTTTGCAAGTGCCACTCCTGCATGATCACTGTACCTGTATAGTAAGTTTGGATAAAGTAGTATCACTTCTAAAACTTTGTGTCTGTTCTTCCATATTCCGTTGAGCATACTAGTTTTGTTGTCTGTCCATAGAATCTCTAGAATTCATGTGTCAATATTTTCAAAATAATTTGCTGGAAGTTTTATTGGGATTGTGGTACATCTATAATTAAGTAGAAAAAAACTCACATCTTGATAATATTGTGTCTTCCTTTCCATGAAAATGGATTATCTCTCCATTTACTTAGTTCTTTAGTTCTTTTATTTTGTTCTTCAGAGTTTTATAGTTTTTCTTATATAGATTACATATATATATACATGTATATATATGTGTGTGTGTATATATATATATATATACACACACACACACATATATATTTTGTTTGATTAATACCTAAACAGTTTACTTTTGGGGTGCTAATAGTAATGATACTGTGGGTTTTTATGAAACTTTTTTTAATGAGTATTTTTAAATCCTCACCAGAGGATATGTTTATTGATTTTTTTTTATTATTCCTCAGCTGAAGATATTTTTCTACTTATTATCAGATAGAGTGGGAGGGAGAGAGAGGCAGACAGAGAAACAGCAATGTGATAGAGAGCCACATCAACTGGTTACCTCCCACATGACCCGACCTGGGTCCGGGATGAATCACAGCTGAGGTATGTTCCCTTGACCAGAATCGAACCCACAACTCTTTGGTCCACAGGCCGACACTCTAACCGTGGAGCCAAAACAGTCAGGGTGGTTTTTTTTAAGAGAGAGAGAGAAATACATTGGTGCAAGAGGGAAACATCAATTGGTTGCCTCTCACAAACACCCCACTTGGAGACTTAACCCTCAACCTAAGTATGTACCCTGAACTAGAATCGAACATGCAACCTTTCTGTGTATGGGACCATGTTCCAACCCACTGAGCCACACTGACCAGGATGATACAGTGTTTTTATGTTCAAATTTTACTTGTTTATTGCTGGTATATAGGAAAGCAATTGACTTCTGTGTATTAACCATTTATCTTGCCACCTTGCTTTAGTTGCTTACTAGTTCCAGGCTTTTTTCTTTTGTCTGTACTTTTAGATTTTCTACATAGGCATGCATGACATCCATGAACAAAGAAAGTTCTAGACATTTTTAAAATGTATCTTGTCATTTTCTTGTTAGGCACGTTCACTTAAAGAATTATTATGTTTTCTTTGAAAATTAACTTCTGATTTTTTATGCAGTGCCTTTCTGTATCCTTGATCATTTTTCTTGCTCTAAAGTCTGTTCTGTATAAAACTAACATGGCTACCCCATGTTGTAGTTTGTGTTGCATGATATATTTTTCACCATCTTTTTAAAAATATCCATATATGATTACATATTTCTTACATATAGCATAGAGTTTGGTTTTGTTTTTTAATCCACATGAATTTTTTTTTTATTGATGTTAGAGACAAAAAGAAAGGGAGAAACAGAAGAAACATTGATGAGAAAGAACATTGACTGGTCGCCTCCTGCATGCCTCCCACTGGGGATGGGGCCCGCACCTGAGCATGTGTCCACACCTGACCAGGAATTGAACCAGCAGCCTCTTGGTGCATGGGTCATGCTCAAACCACTGAGCCACACCAAATGTGACAATTCTGGTTTTATTTGTGTATTTAGACAAAGTGATATTTAGAGTAATATTGGCATAGTGGAATTGTCATTGAACATATGTATTACTGTGTTCTATTTGTTACCTAGTTCTTTACTCCTAATTTTGACTTCCAGCCTTCTTTGTACATTTTGTGGTTTTAATTGAATGTTTTATATGGTTTATTCTCTCTTCTTTCTTGGCCTATCAATTACTCTTTTTTCTTTTTATAGTGATTACCATATAATATACCTTTACAAGTAGTCCAAGTCCATTTTCAAATAACCTTGTATTTTTTCACAGGCAGTGTAAGTACATTATGAGGAATATTTTTAAAAACATTTTTTTTCTTTACTGATTTTAGAGAGAGAGGAAAGGAGAGGGAAAGAGATGGAAACATTGATGAGAGAAAACATCGACTTGCCACCTCCTGCATGTCCTCCACTGGGGATTGGGCCCACAACTTGGGCATGTGCCCTGACTAGGAATTGAACCAGCGACCTCTTGGTGTATGGGTCAACACTCAGCCACTGAGCCACACAGCCAGGCATGATGAATATTCTTAATTCCCACCTCCCTTCCTTTGTATCATTGCTTTCATTCACTTCACTTTTCAGCTATAGTTATCAAATACATTATTGCTATTATTTTGAACAAACTTTTATCTGTTAAATCATTTTAAAAGAAGAAAAATTTAAAGTATTTCTTTATTATTACTTATTCCTTCTTTAATGCTCTTGCTTTCTTTATATCAATCTGAATTCTGTGCCTTAATCTCATCATTTAATTATAAAAATTGTATTCTTACTATTAGTTTACTAGAATTACCATAACAAAACACCATAAATAGGGTGCTTAGAACAACAGAAATGTATTGTCTCACCTTCTGGACGCTGCAAATCAAACATGAAGGCTTTGGCAAGTAGTTTTCCCTCTGAAATCTGCAGGGAAAAATCTTTTTTTGCCTCTTCTGGTAGCCTCAGTTGTCCCTTGGTTTGTGACAGCATAATCTAATCTCTTTCCCCATCTCTATATGGTGTTTTCTCTTTGTCTCTTTGCAGCATCTCCTTTGATGTGTGTCTCTGCACCCACATTTCCTGTTTGTGTAAGAACTTCAGACATATTTTATTAGGCCACCCTAATGACCTCATTTTAACTTGATTACCTCTGTAATGACCCTATTTCCAAGTAAGGACATTTTCTGTGGTAATGAGGTACTGTGCATTAGGATGTCAGCATGTCTTTCATAGGGGGAAGGACAAAACTCAACCCATAATACCCCGTATTTCTCTTTTTGCTTTCTCAAGCTCTGTTAAATATAAATAAAAAGCATTTTATTCATTTTTTATTATTTCCCATAACTACATAAAACTATACATAATTAAATTATAAAGGATGGGAAGCTGGCTGAGAGCTATGGTTGTTGTTTATAGAAAAAAACATATTACAAAACATCAGCTTGGGAAGAAGTTTTCTTTCTCTATAATGCTGAGTTACATAAAATTTCAGTTGAACTAAAAATCTTGGCTATTCCTCTAGGCAGTGAAATCTCAATTCTTCCCTAAAGCAGGTGCATAATGCAAGAGAGTCAGTTCATACTTGATAATGAGCAACTGCAGGAAAAACGTAGCTCAAAAATATATCTTTTCTTTTCATTATCTGTGAAACTTCACTTATTTCACAGTTCAGTTCAAAATCCTGTAGCTTAGATTTCACATTCATGATCATCGATCTGTTTGCAGCCTGGGATGCCAACATCCCCTTTAGAATCATTAACTTCAGCATATCAATATTCTAGGGGGAAAAGCTTATTTCTCTTTTATCTTTATGCTTTATGTTTTAACAGACTGGAATGTAATAATGAGCGATTGCAAGTAATTACAAGTGTGGTAGTTCTGACTAAATAAAAAACCTATTATAATCATTATAATGATGTCGAACATATGTATAAGATATATACATATTACTATACATGAAATGTAAAATGGGGGGCATTTAGTTTAAATTTAAATATGGCACCATGTACCTTTCATCAATTCATTTTGTATTCTATTATAATACTATCATTAAACATAAAATTTATTTGTCATCAAGTGTCACTAAAATAAGTTTAATTATTGAGGTAAATTCTCAAAAATTTTTTAAAAAATATTTTGTTCAGCCCTGGCCGTTTTGGCTCAGTGGTTACAGCATCGGCCTGCAGTCCAGAGTCCCGGGTTCAGTTCCCGCTAAGGGCACGTACCTCGGTTGCAGTTTGTCCCCGGCCCTGGTGGGTAGTGTGGGTGGCAGCCACTCGATGTGTCCCTTTTACATCGATGTTTCTCTCTCTCTCTTTCTTCCTTGCTGTCCCTCCCACTCAATCTGAACAAAAAAAGGAAAAAACGTCCTCGGTTGAGGATAAAAAAAAAATTGTTTAGTGGTTACCATCTTACATACTGTACACTATTGACAACTACTACAACCATTTGTTATCCCAACTGCTAAAATATGTCTCTCTTTCTAAAAGTAATACTATTGATATATTATAAATGATTAGGCTAAAATGAGAAAAATATATAAAAGCTATTATTTTCTAATAAAATAAACAACATATGTCAGATGAACATAGCATCATATAAAATTGTTACTTATGGGTTAGTTCTTAAAAATATGTTTGGTCAACATAATATTCAACTTAATGCAGAAGTTGCATGGTAATGAGAGTCATGAAATAAAATGATATAAACACTTTGAATTTTTTTTTTTTTTTTTTGTCTTCTGTGAAATAAAATCCCAATAACAAATTTCACCTATATATTGAGACTCTGTACTAGGTAAAATACATATTTTTCTGTCATGGGACAATGCCAAAATCTTCTCTCGGTGTTCTAAATGACACAATATATGCCCCTCCCAAGAGTGACATATATTTTAGATATAACTTTTACATATATAATAAGTGTGATTTGCCTTAAACTAACAATGTGCAAAGAAAGTGAGTTTTTTTCAAAGTTTTATTTCAAATTAAATTATAATCTTTTATCTCTCTCCTCACCAAGGTGAGAAGACCACTGGCAAATTTTTTTAGTCATTTTTTAAAACCATTTTCTACTTTCTTTTTTATCTTAATATCAAAACATTAACAATGTAGGAAAGAGTTTGTCACCGCTCCTACTTCCCAACTCCTTTTTGAAAATTCTCTTTAATCCTCTTCATCAGGCTAAGACTTTAATAACAAAGACTACTGACTCTCTTCAAAACATCAATTATAAAAGAATAATAACAGACTGTTCCAGTCCCTGTCTTCGATTCCTTTAAAATCTTCCCCTCACCTTTAGGGTACATGCAAAGTCTCTATCTTAGCCTTCAACAGCTCATCTCATTAACGCCTTCCTACCTTTTCTCCTGCATCCCAGATCCTCTCCCCTAGCTCACTGCACTACAGCAGAACTTGTTTTTTTATTCTTGGAGCTGGTAAAAGGTATATCTTTACAATACCTAGCTGGAGTAGTCTTCTCACTTGTGTTACTCTAGTGACAGAGTACATATTCCTGATGTCTTACACAGATTCCCCTTCATTAGGTTGGTGCACCCACCAGCCACTGTGGAGTTTAGCTGTAAATTCTGGAAAGTTGCCCTGAGTGATGGAATTACCTTGCACAGATATGGCCAGGAGGTAATTATGCCTTCCAGGAGGGATGGTCTCATCCGGGGACTAATTGACATGAGGTATGAAGTCCAGCCCTCATGTCTCAAGATGATAACAATCCTGGAGAGTCCTTCATTGTCCAAAGTTTCCTGTGGGATCAGGCTTTACTTAGCTCCTCATCCTGATCAATTCTAATTTCTTTACTTAGCTACGCATCCTGACCAATTCATTTCAGAGACCTTTCTGGGGAGAGCGGTGCAGCCTCCCAGCAGATCCAAAATGTCCTCCCCAATGGCAAGGGGAAGACATTGGCTTTGGAGTTTTATTGTAGTTGGTTGTTGGGGGCCATTCATGTGGTTTGAATCCTAACAATACCAGCTGGTGGATCACCCAGGCTTTGGTTCAAGATTTTGTGCAGAAAGGAGGAGACAGAGAGGTTAGGCTTAATAACTGTCAGCAAACTTCAATAAAAATTGATTCATAGTCTCCATTACAGAAGACTAAGCTGAAAAAATGCACTTTATTTGGAAGATTGACCAAAACTCAGGAAGATTACATTTCTCAGTCCAGGCCAGCAATTGTCAATCTCTTTCGTCTCATGGCACACATAAGTAATTAAAATTCCGTGGCACACCAAAAAATATATTTTTTGCTTCTCTGACAAAAAGTAGGTATCATTTTGATTCTTTCACACTGGACAGCTATTGTTGTTTTGGCTGTTGCCATTTTTTCATTTGACAGGCTAAGGAAAATGAGGTCAGTGTCTCTGACTCTGGTACCACATGTTCTAAAAATTCTTGTAGCACACCTGTTGAAAATCGCTGGTTTGGGCAACTCGTCCCTGCCAAAGTCATGGTTCTAATAGGGAAGAGGTAGGGTGAGTTTGGGATGGAGATTTCTCCAAAACCCATGAGAATTTTTAAGCTAAGATTTCTCTGAACCTTCTGGGTTTGCAAGAGTGGCTTCATCCGCTTTGCTGAAAACTGTTTTAAAAGCAAGCCACCCGCACCCTCTCATCGAAGGGAAACTTCAAATAAGGTGGATGCCTTACAGTGGTTGTTTTCCTAAAGATCTCCCGCTTTCTCTCACAGCATAAAAGCAGTAACTAAGGTCAGATGCCAGCACTGTCTGACTGGGAAAGCGCTGGGTGGGCTGAAAGAGGACTGTTATATTCGGGAAGCTGTGGGATCAGCTAACACGTACTTGGAGGGTGTGGGTAAGTAAGAATGGACGAAAACCCTTAAGTGTTGGATCAAAAGTGAGCAGAATGGCCTTGGCCGGTTTGGCTCAGCGGGTAGAGCATCGGCCCAGGGATCAAAGACGCCCAGGTTCAGTTCCTGCTAAGGGCATGTACCTTAGTTGCAGTTTGTCCCCTGCCCGGTTGGGGTTGTGTGGGTGGCAGCCACTCGATATGTATCTCACATCGATGTTTCTCTCTCTCTCTCTTCCTCCCTTTTTCTCTCCCACTCCATCTGAAGATGAATGCAAAAATGTTCTTAGGTGAGGATTAAAAAGCAGAATGTAAAGCTGAATAAAGGATATTTTGTTGATATAAATACACAGCTTTACACCTTAGGATGCAACATTTTGGCAAGGGTCACTGGATCTTGTCTTAACACACTGATGAAATGTCTCTTGGAAGTTTGGGAAAAGTGATGGTCTACTTTAAATGCAGTATAGATGCCAGATCTGCCGTGGCAGGCTTGGAGGAAAACATCAAAAAGCTTAGAAAAGGGAATTTCTAAATGAAGCTACCAAAGAGCTCTGGAAAATTGAATGGCTGACTGTATTTATTCAAAAGTTATACACAAGGATTTCTCAACCTCAGTGCTGTTGACATTTTGGCATTGATCATTCTTCATTGTGAAGGTGAAGAACTATTCTGTGCATTGTACAGTATTTAGTAGCATCACTGGCCACCTTCATAAGCACTAAAGATTGGAGGAGAGATAGAGACGTTTACAGATGAACAAAAGCTGTGGGAGGTCATCGATATTAGATCCACCTTGAAAGAAATCATAGAGGGAGTTCTTTCTCTTAGGAGTATTAATTGCAAATAGCTCATAGCTTCACTCCTCTCCTGAGAAATCCTCTTGCCTAGAGACAACTTTCTCAGGGATGTTTGTAAGCTTTTATACCCACACCTCAATCCCCAGGTCTGGGTCAATGACCCACTGATAAAGGAGTTTAACAACCTGGACCCCTTTCCTCAAAGAAGACACAACTCTTTGGTGTCATTTATGCTTCTGAGATTCCTACTGCATGAAGATGTGTCTACACTTAATCTGAACCCATTTCTTTGCCTGTGTCCTGTCCTGATTTCTTCACTCCATTATAGGCTCTTCCAGAGACTATTTCTGATGCTTCTAAAAACCCCTTTTAAGAAAATGGATTCCTTTTGGTCACTGCATGAGAGCTAAAATTTATCCTCTTCAAAACTCTGAGCACGTCTTCTAAAATGGGTAAGAATAGACTCATCTGGCTACAGATTGCTCTCCTAATGGAGAAGTAGAAAACTAATTGAAAAAAATTAAGAGGTGTTGACAAGAGCAGAAAGTCACGGTTACAAGTAAAATTTGAGTTGACCTTTTTAAAAAATGTTGTTGCTATTCTAGTCATCTTTTCATATGTCAGAGCTCGGAAACTGCAGAAGGTCTATTTTCTGGCACACATTGGGACGAGCTCAACCATCACCAGCTCAGTACTTCTACACAGGTGCCATTCAAATAGTATGTATTAGATGGACTTGTAGCAACATAAAAAACTTTGTGAAATATTTAATAAACATTATACTAAGTTACAGTTGATAACTGAATTAACTGGATCAATGATATAACACAAATAACTATACTTAAGAGAGATAAATGATCACAGAATCTAAGTGTATATGTACCTGGGGAATGTTTGCAAAATGTCATGACAAATTAAGTGAAACATCCTAGAAGTGAGGCTTAGGATTCACTATTTTTCTTAATCTTTAGGGAATTCTAATGTGCTAATTTTCATAATGTAATCCATAAACTTTATTTTATAAATACAGAAACAAAGGCGTAATATTAGTAATGACTTATGTAAGAAAAGATAGCTATTTGGGTATAGTAACAGGACTGCAACTATACTGTAAAGAACAATCCAGTGACTATAAGGTTATGTGATAGAGTGGTCATGATCCATAATAAATCAATGTGATATATATGCATGTTTATATGTATGAGTGCACTATGCATATATTTTATACAATATCCTATCTGTCATAGCACATAAGCTCCCCAAAGAAATGACTTCATGCAAACAGACAATATAAAGGCTTTCATGATTTAAAGAAACATTTCCCAAAGTACTTCCTGCATAACACGTTTCACAAATTAATAGATATTAACAAAGATACCACCTCACCAAACTCTCTCTCCAAGAAATGGGGATATTAACACTGAATGATATAAAGAAAAATACATTTTATATCTTTGTCTTAGATAATCACAATGCCTATTAGCATATTAAAAGCTAGTAAATATTACATTAAGACACCTTTTAAACTTTGTTTTTTACTTTTATTCAGTGTTTCTAAATCTATAGTATAATAGAACCAATCCTCTTTTAGACTAAGCATCTGATAGCTTTTACTGAATTCATATTGTACTTGAGCTGGTTATTGGGAAAGTATTGATTTATGCCTTTGTTCTCTTCCCAAGGTGCATATAATTGAGTTAATTTCTTTCCTATGCACTAAGAGATATGCATAGGTCTCTCCCTATCTCTCTCTCTCTCTCTCTCTCTCACCAGTTTATTTTTAGTGTTAGAATTTTTGAAGCTGTTAGGAGAAGATCTGTAGATAGAGAGCACTCCACAGACATTATACATGTAGCAAAATATCTTAACTCCCACATTCCAAGAAGGGGACAATTGCATTCTGTCAAATCGAGACTCCTATTAGATTATTAAAAATAATCCTTCACACATTTGTTGAAGGCAATGAGATTGATTTATAATAATTGAATTAGCTCTCCCATTAACAAATTCTTAGAAATCCATACCTTAGTAATGATAACATTAAGTTTAGCAATTTTATCTAATATTGTAATCCATTCTAAATATGTCATGAAAAGAGAATTTGAAAGTATTTTTTAATATAAATGTCTATAGTAATGTTACTGTTTTATAAGATGTGGTTATTTTTTTAAAAGAGTTCTACAATCTTTAAACAATCTGGAGTTTTGTTTTGAAAAAATCACAGTGAACCATCCTGGCCAGTTTTGCTCAGTGGTTAGAGTGTCAGCCTGCGGACCAATGAGTCATAGGTTCAATTCTGGCCAAGGGCACGTACCTTCATTGCAGTGTCCCCAGTCCTGGTCAGGGTTGAGCAGGAGGCAACCAGCTGGTGTGTCTCTCACATTGATGTTTCTCTCTTCATCTCTCTCTCTGCCCCCCTCCCTCCCATTCTATCTGATGATAAATGAAAAAATATCCTCGAGTGAGGATTAAAAAAACAAAATCACAGTGAACTTCAAAGTAGGAACGTTTTAAAAAAACAAAAGGAAAAAACCACACTGATGTCTGTAAGGCCTTATAAAAATACTTATCTGGCCCCTCTAGTAAAGACTTGCAGACACTGGCCTAGTTTAGCTACTTTCTGATGGGCCTGTTTACATTTGTTAGGGAACAGCCACCACCTACGTTGCTAAATTGAGCCTCCAGATCCCAGCTGGCAGCTCCCCTTGTCTGTCTGTACTTGCAAGAGCAGAATTGGGCCTGCAGTGATCCTCATGGATGGGGGCCGGAAAACAATCTTCCAAAAATGAAAGTGGCCATGAAGCCAAGGCTCAGGAGAGGAACCCGTGAGGGGCTTAAGTGGGATGATAAAGAGACTGCACAGCCGCATTGTGGGATTTCTTGCTTACACTTGTTAAACAGCTAGAACACCTCAACCCCCTGGAGTTCCTAAATAGCATCCTTAACTATGAAATCCGATAGCTCAGCCATTCCCTGAGCAAAGTAGTATTGGCTTAAAAGCCCTCCTTCAATAGGAGATGCTGTTTCAGTACTGCCAATGTCTGACTCTGAGGGTTTCCTCCTTGCGAGAGAAAAATACCATCCTTGTCCACAGTTTTGAGTAAAATCTTATCCAGTGTAAAGTGCCATAAGAAGAAAGAGAAGTAAGGAGCCTTTTGATGCTGTCATTCTCTCCCTGTCTTTTATGTGCAGTTAGAAAGGGGCTCAGATGTGTCCGTACCTGGCCGGCGTCTCGCAGAGAGCGGCGCTTACAGGAACCTCCGGTGGCTGGGTGTAATTCTACATTTGTAGCATCACTTGGAAAAGTGGTTCTTTTCTATTTGAAGTGCCCTTTTAAAAGCAGAATAAATCATTCTGTTTGAATTTTTTAAAAATTTAAACCAGGCATTTTATGGAATTTTTACAAAGTCATTTCTTTGTTATGGGACATAGCCGGAAATATATTTTGTACCTTCTGGTTTAAAAGTGCTTCTTAAACATATATTCTCTTTATTACCCCAACAATTCTGTGACTATATCTTGCTAGACAAACTTACACATGAGGAAACTAACTCTTCAAGAGTTTAAGTGACTTTTTGAAGATCTGCAGCTATCCACAGCAACCTTCAGGTTTAAATGCTAGTAGTCTCTAGTACCAAATTCCACACGATTCCACTATCGGGTATTGCTATATAGAAAAGTGGGGTTAAATACAACCGTGGGAAGATTTGCTCACACTCTTTATATAAAAATCAAAACAATATACTCATTTGCAAAGATTTTGGGATCAGATCTAGAATTACATCACAGCTCTTCCCCTTCACAAGGAACCCATGAGAAGTTACTTAATTTTTATTTCATGTGATATTACATCAGCAGGTAAAGGTAGACCCTTGCCCAATAAAGCCCAATAATGTTGTCATATATTTTTTTAAGTTTCCAAAAACTCTGAATAATATTAGTCTTAAGATATTGTCCTTCTTTCAATCTCCCTCAAAATGAGCTTGTTGTTTTCTTTTATGTTCCAGCGGCCATCTCTTCACACAGAGTCAGAGCTGTTAATTTTTTTCTGTGTGACACAAGCAAAGTGTGTCTGTGTGTGTACATGTGTGTATATGTATGTTGAGAAAGTTGAGGGCAAACCAGATGCAGAAAGACGAATGCTGCATCATGTCACTTATATGTGGCCTGGAAACAGTCGAAGTCATGAAACCAAAGAGTAGAACAGTGGTTGTCAGGGTAAGGAGCGGGAACGAGAAATGACATGTTGGCCGAGGGTACAAAGTTTCAGTTCTGCAAGGTGAATGAGTTCTGGAGATCTAATGTGATGATGATGAGAATTAACAGTACTGTGTTATATACTTGAAATTTGCAAAGAGTGGATAGATAGCTGTCTCTTTCCTATATTTAGGCCCTACCAAGAGCTGACTGATCCCTCTTGATTTCTTTTCACCTTGTGTTTTCTATCACACAGATCTACATTTCCTTATCTTCATTCTCTGCCAAGATCAATGATTCTTTTTTTGTTGTTGTTAATTCTCACCCGAGGGTATTTTTCTATTGATTTTTAGATAGAGTGGAAAGGAGAAATGGAGAGAGAGAGAGAAAGAGAAACATTGATGTGGAAAAGACACAGTGATTGGTTGCCTCCCACATGATCCCAACCAGGGCCAGGGATTAAACCTGCAACCCAGGTACTTGCCTCTGACCAGGAATTGAACCCAAGACCCATCAGTCGAAAAGCCAGTGCTCCAGCCTCGGAGCCAAACCTGCCAGGATAATTTTTATTTCAATTTCTGTTGGAGAAGTACCTGACATAGAGGCAAATTTTTTAAAGGCAACTTGCACAGTATTATCCTTTACATGAATCTTAATTTTTTTGTCTCAGGTCAGACTGAAAGTAAATGATCTCAACTATCGAGAAAACAATGGCTGAGTGTTTTGTTATTGAAGTTTCCTCAATGAATCAAGAATTCAGTTATTGTTCCCCACTAAGCCACCCTCTGTATAGAGAGCTCAGGCTCTTTCCAATGATCCATAATACGAGGGTCCATATTAGCACATGAATTTGATCAAAAATCCCCTTTTCTGACTCTTTCACAGTGTTTGATGTCTACATGTGTCTCATTTGCGATTACAGGAACTTTATCAATGTTTTCTTGCAAAGATATTATGCAGTTATGGGCAATTGATACTGATCAGTGAGTCAGGGCAGAAAGAACCCAAGGGAAAGATTCGTTTTGATTCCTATTCCTGGGAAAATGAAAAAAAAATTTTTTTCAGTGGAAACGTGGTCTCCTTGAAAAGGAATGAAGGTGAAACATCTGCTAAAGAGTCTGCAAGGAAGCTGCAGTAACAATTCACTTATTTATTCAAAGAACATTTATTGGGTCCCTACTGTGTTAACGGCAATTCAGTTCTGATAGGTACAAAGATAACAAAAACAAATTGTTTCATTACTCTTTACAAACTCACAATTATTGAGTGTGAAAAATAAGAGATAAATTCACTTTTAAAAATGTAATTATGAGGAACAATTCAGTAGAAGTGGGAAACGACTAACTAAATAGGGAGATAGCGAGAGAGATATTAAATACATTTTATCCATCTATCCATCTAGTTATTTGGAAAATAAATGACTCAGACATGCCCCCTTAACTTGGCAGCATAAGAACAACTTAAATTAATTTTAAAATAACTGATTAAAGAAGGATTCAATATAATCATTTTTTTGAGTGACACATGTCTTCATGGAGAAATTGGAATCAGCCTTGAAATAAATGGATTAGGATTTAAAGAATAAGTTGAATTTCTTAAAGAGTAGAGGAAGTCTAAGTACCACTTTGACTTGGCACAGACTTGTCTGATGGATATATGCAAAGAATTACTAAATTAAATTTTTCTTCTTTTGTTTTTCTTTCTTGCTCTGTATCCATTTCTTAGTTGTAGATGTCATGCGTATGTCTTTCACCATAACTTTCATTTTCCCAATTAATTAATTAATATACACATATCGTATGTTTCCTGATCGTTGTGATTGGCTTGTTTAGTTTTGTTTTGTTTTCATCTTGGCTATACACATAGACAAGCAAACACACAAAGTGTCCAGATTTAGTCTGAAATTTCATAGTTCTATTATGTGCTGTTTGAGAAAACCTTAAAATACCAAAATTCTACTTTAGACCACATCCTTCTATTCCCACAAATAAGCAAAATGGTGGTGGGGGGGGGGGGAAACAGAGAAAATGCCAACACTGAACAAATAATGTGCTATCCCTTCCAGGTGTGTGCTCTGAGTTCCAGTGCACATTCTCCTGGTCAGCTGGACTGGACCCCACTGAGCACTGGGCCACATCACGCCTCAGATTAAGTAAACATAAGGTTGCTATCTATTGATCATTCCCAATCCCCTAAATCAATGGACTTTAACACGGACTTACCACGGGCACATGGTAAGACCAAAAAACACAAAGGACAGATGTTGTTGTACATAGATAGAGATATTTATTTCTATTCTGTCACATATTAACAAGTGGAAGATAAAACCTTTTTTTTTTTTTTATAAGAAATTTGTCATTTATAGAAGACTGCTTTTTAATTGGGGCTCTCAGAAAAAAACTTTCTGATGACAAAAAATTTGAGCTGACATCTGTGTGAAGGAGGAAGCAGTCATGGGCTATCTAGAAAAAGAAGGTGGGGAGAAATCAGTGCCAAGACCCCCAAACAGGAGCACTTTCAAAGTGTTCAGTAGGAAGGAGCAGTTGTTCCTGGGACGTGTCGATTCTCAGAGCTGCTGGGCCAGAGGCTTACTCCACACCCAGCACTGATGGAAGGACCCAGGCTGCACACTTCTGCTGGACGGGACCCCACAACTGCAGCTGGGGACCGATGACTCAGCAGCAGGCCTTTGTGTTTCTCCCACCCTTGCTAAGTACGAAGGTGAGTGTAGCTAGAGCCTGCTCCTTGCTGATGTCAACTGAGGAAAGGGATGATCTGAGAGGAATGGCTGGCGACACAGCTCTGCATAACCAGATCCACCCCAGGCTCTGGCTGCTATAAATGCAAATGCTGCAGGGAGCCTTTTTCAACACCCCATGCTAAGTGCTGAGCTCAGGAGCCTCTTCTTAACCCTGATCCCTCACCTCATGGTTGCAGCCAGGACTTACTCTGCAGCCCAGACTCTCCCAGTCACCCCTGTCTTGAGCTCAGAAGCCCTGCTCTACTTCACCAAGCTCTGTCCTCAGCACTGTCAGAGCTGTGACACCCAGCAGAGGTAAGCAGCCCACTTGGAGAATTGGGCTGCATCCAGCATATGATGACAGATGTCAACTACACGTATTATAGGGATTATCTCACAATATACTCAAATACTGAACCCTTTTCTTGTACACCTGTTACTTTGAGCATGTTACTTCTCTGACAGGCAGTTTCTGTTAGATTTCACTCATATGTAGAATCTAATGAACAAAATAAACTAACAAATAAAATAGAAACAGAGAACAGTCTGACAGTTTTCAGAGTGGAGGGACGTGCGAGGCTTGGTGAAAGGGTAAAGGGATTAAGCAAAAAACACAGTAAAACTCATAGACAACAGCATGGTGATTTCCAGAGGGAAAGGGGGTGCAGGCAGGTGGAAGAGGGTAAAGGGAGGATAAATAGTGATGGAAGGAGACTAGACTTAGGGTAGTGAATACACAATACAATATATAGATGATGCATTATAGAACTGTACACCTGAAACCTATATAATTTATTAACCAATGTCACTCAAATAAATTCAATTACAAAAGTAGATTTTCATGAGATGACAGTGATTATAAATGTGATGTAAAACACATGTACACCACTCAGAAAAATGCATATATATTTTTCATAGTCAATACATATGAATCAATTGCTGTTCTGTAAGCACATGATCATTTTAAGTTTTCAAAATTATTTTAACACTTGAAAGAAGATGATAGTGGTAGGAGATGCATGGTTTACTTTCTTGTCCTATTTTACTTTTTCCATTACCTACTTTTAGGAATAAAAATGTTTGTACAGATTAAGAAAATACTTTTGAGTGCTACATAAGCCTATGCCTGGAAGCATAGGTACCGCGAATGCGACAGAGAATGTGACCAAGACCAGACACCTGCTTTGGTGGTAATTACACTGAATTGAAGCACTGAGGTCTCGTATTTGGTCTTTGAGAATCTCAGGGACTGAAGAAAGATGTTATACTTCGGGGAGCAAGAAGAGTTAGAAAATTATGGAAATTTAACCATGGTATTCAGGGTCATCTTGCCAAGAAGCAAGATGCGGCCAAGTGGGAGGTAGGTGAGGGAACAGAGAAAGACTCAGTCTGCCTAATGATGTTTGGTAGGGGAGAGCTTTGCTACTTCGGGGAAGAAGGAGCTTTCAGGGAATCGATCATTCCCTCTTCTTTTACTTTCAACTTGAAATATTTAATTCTGCCAGGTATAGATAGATCCCTCTCTGGACCAACCCTGAGGACTTAGCACTTAGGAGTCTGGATAGATTGAGTCCTCTTTTGAACAAATATTCTTGCCAGAAATTATCTAAGAACAAGGGAAAAAACAGGATACTGGCTATTCTAAATAGCAATATAAAAAACAAAAAGGAGTGTTGGTTTATGTTAGTTTTTTTTTACAGATTATGTTACTGGTATCCTGAGGTTTCAGTGGAAGCAATTTGGGTACAAGACCGGCCTGCTGGACAACATACGGGATGCTACCTTAAACTCCTTTCTCTGTTTTATTCCTACCTCATTTATTTTTGTTTACATATACTTTTTAATGACAGTGATTGTTTCTCAGGGGGGAAAAAGGAAGACAGAAGGTAGCTAGATATAAAAAGAAGGTAGAAAGAAAAGAATGAAGACCTCTGTTCTCCATGTACATAGCACATGTTAAAAGCCAGATGTTTGCTAGAAACGCTTTGAATTTTAGGAAGAAAGACCTCATTCTAATGCATTGATTATATAACATAATCAATTATATGTATAATGAGTAGATGGTAGTGATGAGGAAAGTTTTATGAGGAAGGTGGAACTTGAGTTCAACTTTGAAATCAATTTAATATCCAAATACATAATAAGAAGGGAAAGCAATTTAAAGATTGGGAGAATGAACTCAAACAGCTGGAGATAAGACTAATCTTTGAATATATATCTATTCTTAAAATTTTTAAATGCTCCTCAGATGGTGACTAATATTTCTCTCTGTGGTTTGTCACCCCATAAACCCAAGGAGATTTTAGTAAAGTTCGCTATTTGCCAATCTCCCCCCCCCCCCCGATAAACATGTTAACCTTCTACACTACTGCTGAAACCCCCTTTGAAAAACTGAAAACAATCTGTTTTCATCAACATTGAATTTCAGATATAAAATATTGTATGGGAATCATAATTTGATAAATGGGAACATTCTGTGTCTCATATTGAGTGCAGATGGTTACAGTGTCTTTAATACATGTATACACTTGGCATTAGCACATTTGTGTATCACAGTCTCTTTCTCTTTGAAGTTTAATGATGGATGGGGTCCAAGTAATACAAGATGTTCCTCAACATGGTACACTTCTGGTGAACAAGTGAGCAGACAATGAGCTCTCTTTTTCCCAGCATACCTCACACTCTCGGCAAAGGATGCAAGGATGATCTGAACTTCAGAGTGATTCATTGATTTTTTTTCACTTACTGGCCAAAAAAAAAAAAGAATGAAATGAACAACTGCTTTCCTTCAAAAGAGGAAAATACCCTTTACATGAATTGTAAATGTACTTTATCTGAATTTGCAATGCATCTAAAATTCCAGATTATTTCTGCAGGCTGCAGCCAAATGTTGAATTTTGGGCACCTGTCAATGAGGTCTTGGTTTTGGGGGGTACTGGCTGTTTTCAGAGGTGTCTACAGATAAATTAGGGAAATAAACACATGTTGCCTTCAACATAGTTCAGACTTATTTATTACTTTATCTATTACATCTACTATAAAATTATCACTCACCTACCACGTCTTCCTATCTTTAATTTTCTCTCTTTCAAGCCAGCAACAGTGTTTCCAATTTGTTTTCCTTCAATGCTTTTTAGCATTTTCAACCTACTCTCAGATTTGATGGTTTCTCATTTCCCATAAAGGAAAAAAATCAGATTATATTTGGCCTGGCATGAAAGATTACCCACAATCTTCATCCATTCTAGCTCTGAAACACCGTCTTTATTTTTTTTTTTCCTTTTTGTTTCATCTTCCCTTTTTCATTGATTCACTTCGTATTCCATCCAAATTAAAATGTATTCCTCCAGCATACTTCTACAAACATGAAGATAAGTCCTACATGGATGGTTACATCCAGTTGACAACGGTTACCAGGAAATGCCAGAGTATGAAGATACCTCTTTCTATAAGGTCTATGGCAGCAATGTGAGAATATAAATAATGAAAAACTTAAAAAAATTTGTTTGGTGACTGTATTGGGGTGACATCAGTTAATAAAACCATATAGGTTTCGAGTGTACAGCTCACTAAAACATCATCTGCCCCCTGCACAGTGCTCTCAACACACGTCAAGTCTCTGTCCGTCCCCATTCGTCCCCCTTCACACACTCCCACCCCCCTTTTCCTCTCACTATCATAACAGCACATTTTTAATATCTGAGAGATTCTTTTGAAGACCCCCATACTAACTTCAATTTAATTGTGTCCAATTAGACACCTTGGAAATGCCTTGTGATTAGAGCGGCCGACACCAGTTTGAAGGAGAGCGTCTGCTCGTTAAATATGTTTCTGAATAAATTACTAAAATGTTTTTAGACTGATGGGGTCACTGATTTTTGCAAATGTGCCACCAGGCCCTTCTTCTTGAACTTATTTGTGTCCATACAAAAGTACTTATGAAAGCTGAACTCTGAGAACTAAACCTGGAATTCCTTCTGCTTTGAGCCCTTTATGTCCTAAGGCAGTGAACACGGCCAGGGCACCCGTGAGGGAGTGTAGTTTTGAGAACAATTAAATACTTCTCTCTGTGTGTTGAATAAAAAATGAGCATATCTCAAATCTCTCGATCAGCTTAAGATTTATGGGGTGCAACATGCACACACTGTTGTGTTTTCTCTTTTCCTACTGCCTCTTCCTTTTAGTATCCTTTCTTGCTTGAGCAAATGAAACCTGACTTGAAGTTTTCTTCCATCCCTATTTTCTTTGTCATTTTCCTGTGTTGATTATTTTTTGCTTTGGTCAATTCTTTTCAAGCTGGATTGCCTTTATTTATTTTTTATTTTATTTGCCTCTTTCTCCGTTTGTTTTTCTCTGTGCGGCTGCCTTGCCTTCGTGGTCAGCTGTGTGTGGCAGCCTTCTGGTTGCCCTGCCTTTCATCTCCCCGCTGCTTAGTCCCCGGTGCTCTTCCTTCGCGGCCAGAGCCGGGGGGAACGTGAGGCCGGCATCTCCCGTGGCTTTGCTCCGTTCTGCACAACGTTTTTCTTTTATGTTGTTGTTTGTTACAAATTATCGTGGTTTATAAACCCTTCCAGGCTTTTCAAAGGGTTTCGTATTCCTAAACATGAAAAATAAAAGTATGTAGCAGTTTCAAAGGGACACATTCCCTTTTAGAACTCACCGAGGATGCTTAAGTGAAGCAATAGAAGGGGGGCTGGAGGTCTTTTCCAACCACGCGCGCCACGGCGGTGGCTTCTAAATGTCACAGAAGTTAATGAGGCAGTTTCCTCTGGAAAGACGGGATGGCACAGAGCAAGCCTCGTGGTACGTTCTGGAAAGAAAACCAAGGCCTCCTGGCTCACTGGTGATTATAGTTTCAAAGTAATTCAGATAATAGTGTCTACTCATGAAAAATTGAGTCACTGGTCCAGCTTCGCTCTGGAAGTAAGGTAAGCTTATGGTTAACAGGATGTTGTTTTTTTTTGTTTTTTTTTTCTAAGTCCCTTGTTGACCCACATTTAAAAGAAAGATTCTAAATTGTCTTTATCCGTCTTAAGATCCTGCTAGAGTGTATCTCACAGTCTCCTTAGTTGGGAACCTAGGGATCACCTCTGGCTCATTAAGGAGAAGACTTTACTGGAACTGGAGCGGTTTACACAGCAAAGTTCCAGGAGCTTAGTGAAATAGGGTTAAAACAAACCAAAACAAAACAACACATCACAGTCCAAAGGAAGCAAGACTGCTAGAATGACAGACCAAACCATGCTGAAGAAAGACTCTCATGGAGACTACTGTCACTGAGAACAATTGTGTTTTGTAGCAGCATAAATTCTTCACTGCCCTGTCTTTATTTACACTGGAAATTTGACTCTCTGAGCCTGGACTACACTCTCATGACCCAGATGTCAGGGTGGTGGCGGAAGTATTCACCTAAGGATTGGAGTCATCGAGACTCTTGTGGTGAAAAAGTCCTTGAATGGAAGGAAGCCAAGACACAGGGCCGCTAAGGAAATGACATATGTTATAGACATGTATTATACATGCATTCCTCAGCACGATAACTGTGTGTGTTTTTGAATTTTATAAAATAGAACCAAAATATATTCTTTTGGAACAACATTCTTTTGTTCAACATTATGTTTGCAGGATGCATACTGATATTATGTAACCAAATAGTTTTATTTCCAGAGAGAAATACTCTGTTTTCTGAATATATTACAATGTATGTATTTATTTATTGTGTTTAGTATTTTTTGTTTTTATTACTACATAAGTTTTGAACATTTTCTATCCAGAGGTTTTACTTGTGATATGATCAATATATCCTTTGAAATATGGTTAGTACCATTTTTGTCTTGCATAAGAAGTCGTTTTCAAAGTGAGGTTATAAAAAATATTCCCTTATATTATATTATATCCAAAAACTTTATAGCTCTGCTTCAAAGATTTAGGTACTCGGTGTCTCTTGGTATGTATGGCAGGTCTTTCTACTTCAACTTATTTTAGTGTGTCTGGGGCTATTTTTGTCCCTTTGTAATTGATAGGAAATTTATATGAATATTCTAAGTACCACAAAATACTGATATGTTTATTTTATTTTAGAGTCCATTAAAATTGCATATGAATTTTAACAAAATTTTTCCAATAATAAATTTAATGAGTTTTTCAATTCATAAAACAATGAGTTTGATCTTTCTTTCTTTTACATAGTTTTAGAATTTTTCTATTCAATGTCTTAAATATTTAAATTAAGCTTGTCTTTTTTTAAATATGTTTTTATTAATTTTAGAGAGAGAGGAAGGGAGAGGGAGAGAGAAAAACATCAATGAGAGAGATAAACATTGATTTGCTGCCTCCCGCAGGCCTCCCACTGGGGACCAAGCCCACAGTCCAGGTACATGCCCTGACCTGACTGGGAACTGAACCAACAACCTCTTGGTTCATGGGACAATGCTCAACCAACTGAGCCATACCAGGCATGGTGAATTAAGCTTATTCTTGAGACTTGATGTTTTTGCAGCTATTTGTAATGCTGTCATTAAAAAATTTTTCTTCTTTATCCATTTTTATCTAATCATTTAATGCTGATGTATAGCATTCATTTGTGGGGTTCTACATGTATTTTTTTGTCCAACAAATACTGCTGAATTCATTCATTAATTCTACTAATATCAGTTAATGGCTTTGGAATTCTGTGTATAATGTGTCACCGGTTACTATGACAGTTTTATATTTTCATGTCATATTTCACAGCATCTATTGCCTTACTGGCTAGGTTTGAAAGTAAAATGTTGAGTGGAAGTGGTAATAGAAGATAGTTGGTTTTAAATTGAATATAAAAGGGAAAGATTTGCATATGTTAGCATTATATCATATGTTTACTCTAAGTTTTGGGGACAGTCTTTATCACTTTTCCAAAAGTCTGCTCAGATTCTTATGTTTCTAAAATGCATAAATAGTTGTTTAAGTCTAATATGTATTTATTGCATTTAATCAAAGGACCATTCATTTATTTTATTCCTTAGTTTTAATATGTTTAATCTTGAATTAACTTTCTAATGTTAAATTAACTTTGCATTCTTAGGATAATCTACAGTTAATTATGATGTATTATTCTTATATACATTGCTGGATTCCATTTATTATATACTAGGATTTTTGTATCATTACTTATGATTACAATAGGCCTGAAATTTCATTTCTTTTATGTCTTTTCAGATTTTGATATCAATTAGCCTAATATGACTTTTTAAATGTCCCTTTATGTTCTATTTTTAAATTGTTTATGTAACATTATAATTAAATATTTCTTAAACATTTGTAAAAACTTGGTTGAGAACATTTCTCAGCCAGAAGTTATTTCATGGGAACATTTCTATCTACTGATTTAATTTTGGATATATATATATATATATATATATATATATTAGGTTTTCTATTTTTTCCTGAGTAATTATTTATAATTTTTATATTTTATTTAAATATTTAAAATGTTTCACATGTTCTAAACATTTCTATGTTTTAAACATTTTAATATTTGAAATGCCTGAATTTATTTCTATTTTAATTCCTATACTAGATTCTGTGCCAACTATTTTCTTTATTATTTACTTTATACTCTTATCTTTATTTTTTCCTTCTAGAATCTTTTATTTTATCTTCACCTGAGGACATGTTTATTGATTTAAGAGACAGAGGAAGAGAGAGAGAGATCAATGTAAGGAACATTGATTAATTTCCTTCCATACATGTCTTGACTGGGAATAAAACCTGCAACCTTTTGGTATACAAGATGACACT
Source organism: Molossus molossus (assembly GCF_014108415.1). Taxonomy (NCBI): domain Eukaryota; kingdom Metazoa; phylum Chordata; class Mammalia; order Chiroptera; family Molossidae; genus Molossus; species Molossus molossus. The sequence continues at coordinate 20,217,373 of NW_023425344.1, forward strand.
CCAACCAGCTGAGCAACCAGGCCAGGGTTAGAATCTTTTTTATAATAATAATTTCCAACATCTGGAAGGAATATTTAGTTCATTACTTTACTTTCATAATTATCTAATATAAGCTTATGACTATTTCTCTTAAATTCTTCATTATTTCTAGGCTTTAAGTTTTGATGTGTGATATTTTTATCATCACTGAGTTCAAATATATGCTCAGTTTTATTGTGATAGTTTTCTCAAATTAATGTGTAATTCAGAAGTATTTATTAATTTTCCAAAACATAGCGTTTCAGTTATCTTTTTGTTATTGATTTCTGCTTTATTGCATCATCATTAGAGAACATTGTCTACATATTTGAAAAAAGTTTTTGTTTTTTTTTAAATCACTACGTTTCAGTACATGTAAGGTAACAATATTACTTATTTTTCAATCTGTTACACTTTTGAGTGTGGAAAATAGATGCTAACCAGATGACCCTAAGGAAACAGCTTGGGCAAATCAGGCTGTATGGTCATTCAGACTAGGAGATAACACCTGTATAACTTTTCCATGGTGCTTGAATATTTATGTTTTCTATAGTTGTTATTGATAGTATTCTATATGTGAGCTAATAAATTACAAAATAGAAGAGTATATGAATAAGCAAACATGTAATAAAATCATGTATCTATACCTTGTTTAGAATTTTCCATGTGCCATTTGCTAATTACAGAAGAAAAAGTAATTAAAAAAAGGAATTATACACTCTGGCTGGTTTGGCTCAGCAGTTGGAGCATCAGCCTATGGACCAGAGAGTCCTGGGTTCGGTTCTCACTAGGGACACATACCAAAAAAAGAGGAAATTATGGAAATATTCCCAACACCACATAAAGTAACTCGTAAACATATACCACATGCATTCACACACACACACACACACACACACACACACACACATTTTCCCTAGTTTCACACCTAAAGTTTTCACTGAAATTTTAGAAAATAAAATGACTTCTTTCTGACTGACGTTAATAAAGATTTTTTTATATGTCTATCAAAGTAACAATACCTCCTAAAGTAACAAAACTGATATGCTTGATATTCTGTTTGCCTCTCTAACTATTACTCTTAGATAATATTAAGTTACTCTACTCTTTTCTACCCTTCTCTGTGATGATGGACCGTATCAGTAAAACCCTCTTTACTTCTGGTTTTGAATGGCTTCTATTTTGGAGAGTAGAGGTGGGGAGAGAGTAAGGTCTAGCCATTTATTGCCCTGGTTTACTTTATTGGTTCTCAAAAAGTCAATGGCCAGAGGTCGCTGTGCCCAAGGCCACAACTCTCTTTTAAAGCAATAGGTCTCCATTCATCTTCCCTTCACTGGCCCATCTATCTAGGGGTAAGACAGGCTTGTCCTCTCCTGCTCAACTCTAGGTCCTTTATCATTCCTTATCTTTTAACTCTGTCCACACTTTTTATATTTCTTTCATTAAACACTATTTATCACAACCCTGACTAATTCAATATATTATTATATTTTTGCAAATGAATGCTCAGATTATAATTCATAATAATTCAAAGGTACTCACTTATGTAACACCTAAATAAATGTTTGATGTCACTAATTATATACTAGTCATACTGTAGAGAACACTGTCCTGTGCACTGTTTAAACTTACTCAGCCTTCCTAAGTATAACTAAGATTTGGCTTATAAAACGAATGTGGAGAGTTTGTCCACAACAGTATTTATCCATGAAAGTGGCTTTTATAATGCAAAGGACAGATATAATCTAATGAGAGCTTTTATTAGGACCAATAATATACTACTTCTATGTAATAATGTGTAGGGGAGCTGAGGTATATTAATAAATCTACAAAAATGCTCACCTAAGACCACATGTCAAATTTTACCCAGAAAATATTTGCTATATTAAATTCTAAACAACTAATATTACTTTATCATGTTTCTGTTTGCTTTGGAAAAAAGTTGTTTTCCATGCCTCTTGAATAATACTACTGATATCTTTTTAAAATGTATAAAGTTCATATTGCTTTCTAATATCATATAAATATATCTTGTTAAAGGTAGACAATTTTATGAGAAAAACTGGATTACAGATTATGTTCCCTCCACCCTTACCAAAGGTAAGATTTTAATTGTTCCAAGTGAGTATGAGTTAATCATAAAAACAAAACAAAACAAAACAAACAAACAACAAAAAAACGAGAAAGGATAAAGCAAGAAAATAAGTCTACATCCTGGAGATGTCATTTTTTTTTTTTAGCATCCTTGACTAAGAGAAAATTACATTTGATGAACCTTAGACTTTGAGCATTTGAATTTTTAGGAGTAGGATTTCAACTATCTTTATCAGTTCTGTATATGCCAGGAGCCTGGAGTTTGAAATGATTCTGAATTTAAGAAGAAGAAAAAAATTAGTGACAGAGTGATGGAGTGGAGAGTTAAATAATTTTCATCATATGCCTTGTGTTGGCTTTTTTGGATGGCCCTCTTATAAAAAGACTGGACTGCCAATATTTTAGCAAGTTGAAATAGTAAGAATATAATCATTGATGAATCACTTCTTAGTGAGGAGCCAATTTAGAACAGAAATGGACCGGCAAGCTGCTAACAGCAGGGCCTAGTCTGAAGTGCATAAGGATAGAAGAAGAGAAGAACAGCATGTTTTCATGTTAATTTGGTCCATAACCTTATCACTAAAGTGATAATTGAAATCTCATAAGATATGAATGAAGGTCACCAACCAAGCAAGTGAGGAGGTTACCTAATACCTCAGTTATCAAACCTCTTTTGAATACATACACACACATGCTCTATCTATCTATCGACCAATCGATCAATTGATCGATAGATAGATATATGAAGAGGGGGAGAGAGAGCGAAAAAGAGAGAGAGAATGTTTCATACCTAGTAACATTTAACTTACTGGCATTGTGGAGTAGTGGAGAGAGCATAAGTTTTGAAGTTAGATGTGTCAAAGTTGGCTGAGTACATTGGCTAAGCTGTTTAACCTTTCTTGCCTTTGGTGCTCTCATCTATCAAATGAGTCTATTCAATCACATTATCTGAAATGTCTTATTGAACTCCATACAATGTGTGACTTTACATGCGTTTAATGAATAAACTCCAGGTAAGGTAGATGTGGTATAATGTGAAGAGCAGTGGATTTATTTCCAGATGAAACAAACCTAGTTTTGAGGTTTAAATCTGCTTAGATCTTTTCCCTTCTGACCTTGTGATCTTGAACTTGAAATGTAAGTGTTATGAGACTGTAATTTCTCTTTTTCAAAGTGGGTGTAATAATTCTTGGTAAAGGTATCTTCATGAAAGAACAAATTGGAGAAAGCATATAGATGCACTTTCTAAACACTACGTAAAAGTAACAAATGGACAGTTATATATTGGATATAACTAGGTCTCAAAAAAAACTTGAGTTGCCTAAATTTAGATCTTTTTGGAAAAAATCCATATCCCTGGCTCCAGGCAGTTAAGAACAGGTATGATTATTGCTTTCTTCTCCTTGACTGGGCATGGTATTGTGTATTAAGATGTTGGTATAACAGATAGTGGATTCTCTGTCTTTCTGGGTCCCTGACTGAAGAGTAAAGCAAGCTTCCAGCAACCTGGCTTAGACAGGTTTGAGATATGAGAAGAAAATCTTTGTTATTATGCTACAAATATGTAAGAGTTAATTTGGCTTTATAACATAAATAAACATTTATGACTACTTGAAGCCTTAAGCCTAGAAACAACATTTATTGAATATTTAGGCCAAGGAGAAATCACTATGTTGAAGTCACCTGACCAAGCATGGATATTAAGCATGCTTGGACTTCAAGGCATACAAGGACTGGTAGTGAAATAACAGGGAAATGTATAGGAACTGGCTAAGCTGACACATTATAAAGTAGATTGGTCCTAGATGGGGCATATCTAGTATTGGAGATGACTTGAAATTGAACCAAGTCCATATCTAATATCAAGAAAGTTTAAAATAGGAAAGGTTTCCAGTAAATAGCAGTTGTGATTTGGGGGTATCACTCTGTGTCCTTCTCCATAAACTTACTATTCTTAAAAAAAATGGGGTCAGAAAATGCAGGAATAGAAAAAGTATTTTTGTTTTATTCGTGTAGACAGGGATTTAAGGCAGTCTTCTATCTGAAGTGAGACAGTAGAATTTAGATAGATAGATAGATAGATAGATAGATAGATAGATAGATAGATATCAATTACACACACATATATGTATATGTGGATACATATATAAATTGTGCGCCTGCTTATGTTAGTCTCTATTACTACAATATTCCATGAAGGCAGGGATTTTCTCTGTCTTGTGTGGCTCATAGTAGAAGTCAATGAATATTTGCTTTATTAAAGTGAGGGAATACTTGAATAGAAGCAGTAGGTATGTGAATGAATGAATCACAGGTATAAGGACTGGACACAGTATTTGGAGCAGGAAACTGTAGCTTTGTGGCATGTGAATGCTAATCACTTACATTAGAAACATCAGGAACTAGGTTTAGGGCAGCAAAATGAAGGCTAGGTTGTATTCTCACTGGTAGGTACTGGGTTTTTATTTATTTATTCATTTAAAATATTTTTTTCTTTATTGATTTTTGAGAGAGAGGGAAGGAGAGGGAGAGAGAGACGGAAACATCAATGAGAGAGAACATTGATTGGTTGCCTCCTGCATGCCCCACACTGGGGACTGGGCCCACAACCCTAGCATGTTCCCTGACTGGGAATCAAACCAGCGACCTCTTGGTGCATGGGTCGACACTTAACCACTGAGCCACACTGGCCAGACAATACTGGATTTTTAATATCTTTTCCACATTAGTACCAGGAGCTAGTAGGTAGGTGAATTGTTTCTACACTAGGATTTAGTGACCTGCTAATCTAGACCCTGGATTTCTGTTTCTCAGCTGTCCTCTCTTAGGCGGATTCTTCCACGTTCTACTGGGTTTTAGTTCCACAGCCCACCTTCCATATTCCTTTGTCTGGCTAATTCCTGTTCATCTTTTAGCTCTCAGGAAACTTTATTTTATTCTCCCAAAACAAAGCATTTGATATTTCCATGTGTTTAACAGTAATCATACTTTTCTATTATTAAAGATCAGCTTCACCCTGGCCAGTTTGGCTCAGTGGTTAGAGTGTCAGCCCATGGACCAAAAAGTTATGGGTTCAATTCCAACCCAGGGCATGTACCTCGGTTGTGGTTCTGACCCTGGCCCTGGTTAAGGTTGTGCAGGAGGCAACCAATTGATGTGTTCCTCTCATGTCAATGTTTTTTTCTCTCTCCCCCTGTCTCCCCCTCCCACTCTATCTGAATATACATAGAAAAAAATAAATAAATAAAGATTAGCTTTCTTTTAACCTCTATTGATAGGGAAGTTCCTTTGTCGAGAGCTTGTTGGGTACTTCATAATCATTTAATAAGGATATAATAAATGGATAAATGAATCAATAAAACTAAGATCCCCTCGTATCTGAAACCAGGAAATTCGGGGAGTATTAACTCTGTTTTATTAACAGAGTCATTTTTCATACATTACCTGATTGTATTTCTAGTGCAGAATATGGGGGATTCTATAATACCCCAGAAGTAAGGAAATCTATATCTACTTTTCCATAGAAGTGAATATATACATAAAATAGTTATGCCTTTTATATAATTCCTTTTGAACCTCTATAAATGTAAGATTCTTATGATCACAGAGCTCTGGTAAAATTATGTAGATTAAAACTACTTTTTTAGGTATTCATGCTACTCTGCACTTTCTGAGCCGACCCAGTAGGAATCCACAAGGAAGGGTGAGGTGGAGAGATGAAAGGGAATGTCAAATCAGTTTCACAATCGGTGGGGTAGGAACAATGGCCGCGTGTCTGTGTGTGACCCACCACACAGAGCTCAGACTTTCCCGGACAATGAGATGGACGATGACATACTCACATCCTGATTTTAGAGAACACGTATGCAATGGTTCTTAATAAATATGCATATATTCACAATATAAAATAGTCACAAGAGTGTGTTGAATGCATCAACATTACTCAATTGATAGGTAAAAATACAGAAAAAGAAAAAATGTAAGGAAAATTAGGAGTAGAAATTATCTAAATAGAATTTCTTAATAACTGTCTTTCTGTCTCTCTGTAAAACTCCCTAAAGAATGACTTAAAAATTCTACCAAAATCATTGAAGACAACAGGCAAGGGCAGACTAGATGGACAATCAATATCTGTCACCTATGGACAGACACAGTCAATCTTAAATCACTGTTCTGTAAGGAGATCCACTTTTCCTATCTGCCAAAGAATAAGCCAAAGAATCTTAAATATAATTGAAGATGTAGTAGATACAAAATAATAATTAAGTATACTATACGAGTTTGAATCCTGGCTTAGACAAACTAAGTAACTACTTTGTGTCTCAATTTTCTCATTTGTAAAAAGGGAGGAAGAAATAGTAGTTATCTCTTAAATTTCTTATAGAGATTAAATAACTTAGTACCCCTGCATCTTACTGATTTGTGTGTGTTTGTCAATTATCAGCTATTATTGCAATTTTAAGTGCAGAGCTATCATTATGGAGACCTATGTTTAATAATACTTGAGAGGTGGTGTTTCCATTCATTGCTAGTACACAAACCCACTTAGGATACTGACCATTTAGAACCAGCTGCTCTCTTCTTTGTTATATTCTGAAAGATGTTATCTTGAAGATAAAAGTAACTAACATTTGGCCAGGCAGGTATGGCCCAGTGGGTTGAGTGTCATCCCATGCATCAAGAGGTTGTCAGTTTGATTCCCATTCAGGGCACATGCCCAGGTTGGGGTCCAATTCCCCAGTGGGGGACATGCAGGAGGTGGCCAATCAATGTTCTCTGTCATAGATATTTCTATCTCTCTCTCCCTCTCCCTACTTCTCTCTCTAAAATCAATTTTAAAAAATTAAGAAAAACATATATTTTTTAAAAAGTTATCATTTGTTGTGTAGTGAGCATATGTCAAATATTTTTGTATTATTTTAATTATAAAAAAAATTAAATACATACCTAAAACAGGGTGGGGTATTAAAATCATCCCCATTTTAAATTTAAGGAAACTGAAACATAGAAAAGTCAGTGACTTGCTCACAATAATTAATAAGATTAGAGGCAGGATTTGAACTCATACACCCTAAATCTATGGTTTAATGGTCACATCTCTTTTCCTGCCTCCTAGTGAGCATCTTTCCTCTCTCTGAGCTTTCTTTCTCTTAAAAAGTGTTTAAATTAACTAAAGCTTTTATCAGGAAAAAGGATTTCTCAAATGATAAAAACTAAAAAAACTATTCTGCATCATATATATAATTTGTAGTTTGTTTGGCACAATGGTATACCTTCTGTTGTGGAAATTTACAGCCAAAATTTTGAAACTGTTCTGCAAAGCAGTCTGTATATTAAGCTTTTGTTTGAGTGGCCTGTCTATCATGATTCTTAGTATCCACATACTTCTAAAACCTCATTCTGGTTACATACTTTCTATCGGTTTATCCTTATCTTTATCATTTCTCTGTTTTTAAGTAGTTTTCTGTATTTTTTTCTGATTTTATGGTACCATCTTCTAATGTTCCATGTGGCTATTAGAAGGGACTTTCACAGATACAGACCTAAACATGCCACTTTTTTAAAAAAATATTTTTTAATTCATTAGTTTAGAGAGAGAGAGAGAGAAGAGAAGAGAAGAGAAGAGAAGAGAAGAGAAGAGAAGAGAAGAGAAGAGAGAGAGAGAGAGAGAGAGAGAGAGAAGCACCAGTGACAGAGAAACATTGATCAGCTGCCTCCTGCACACCCTCTACTGGGGATTGAGCCCACTCCCTGGGCATGTATCATGACCGGGAATCAAACCAGTGACCTCTTGGTGCATGGGTCCATGCCCAACTACTGAGCCTCGCTGGCTGGGAAGCTTGCCACTTAGCTTGAAGAACATTTCTTACTCTCTACAAGCCTCTCAAACTCCACTACTTAATATTTGACCCAAACTTCCTTTCCTCCAGCAATGTGTAATTACATAGTTTCTCAAAATTGTATGCTTTTGTGAACTTCTGACTTTTCACATTTGCTATTTCTGGATTTGGAAATTCCCTTTAGGTCCTGGTATCTGGGTTCAAGGTTCTTCATCTATGCCCTCATAAAATTATTTGCCTCTGAACTTGACCTTATCTTAGCTCTATTTCACACATAAAGAGATTTATTTGTATCTCTAGCAGAAATAAAATCTCTGTGTGATTAATGCCTATTCCTGATTTCTCAACACCGAACTGAAGGCGTAGCCTAGAATCGGTGCTTAAGAAGTATTTGCTGAGTATATGAGTCAATAAATGATTAATGCCAAGATAAATAATCCTGGAAGGAAGCGAGAGAGGAAGGGGTATAATTCAGTAATTTTCTAATCTGTGAACAATTGTTCTTCAAAACCCATGACAAAATTATAAAATCATTTGCTACTCTTAACTGAATTCAGGTTTTCATTCCATACAGTTTTGAGAGTTAATTTTGTGCCCTGGATTGAAAAATGTCCTAATATAAGCAACTGCTTTTAGTTATAACCTTACAAATATAGAGAGAAGGCAACAATATAATGGTGTGATTTTCAAAATGCTAAAACTTTCTCTGAAAAAAAAAAATTTCTTCAGACAAATGTAATTATTCCTGAAATTATAGAGTGAGTTTCTTATTCATAATTTTAAGATTTAAAACTTTAGCACACATTAGAAGTGTGGTCTTCCTTACCTCCAGTGTCCTTCCGTTTGTGGTGATGAATGCAATGTGGTTAGTGGAGCAAAATAGCATTGCAATTCCATTCCTGATCCACTTGGTTATTATCTTGTGGTACTGAACTGGCAACTCAATTTTTGGAAACAGTTATTTCGTCTGTCAGGATAAAAGTAATGCTATGATATTAGAACCAACATAGTACAGTCAATAAATAAATTGCTTCTAGAACAAAATTGCCTATATACAAATATTGAGTAAAAAGACACTTAGCTGTTCTAAGTTTCAGATTTCCCATCTGTCTGAAAGTATAATGTAATGACAATACTGTTAACAATAATGATGATGATGATGATGATGATGATGATAATAATAATAATAGAAAGTGTGCATCGTATAGGTCTGTTCTGAGGATTCAGAGGTAACCCAGGAAGAATATATGTCTTAACACTCAGTAAGACTTTGCCAATATTTTATTATCGAAATCTTGTTGTAAAACCTGGGATACAATTGTTTCCTTTTATGTGTTAAAAAACTTAGCACAGTTCTCTTCACAGAGTAAAATCCCAATACATTATTGTATTTAGACATTTTTACAGGGGCATTTGTTAAATTTCTTTTACATGTGAAGCGTTTCACCTGAGCTTTGCAAAATGATGAAGCCCACTTTCTGCTCTTTCCTAAGGGAGAGTAAATGCTAGTTAAAGAGGAAAAACACTTTCTTGGGATTGTTTATAAATTCAATGATCCAGATCATTAATCAAAGCCACACCATTTAAAGTGTGTTTCATTTTTTTGCCATAAAATAATTAAGCTGAGCCTCACATAAAAGAAATGGAAAATAACCCTCCTTCCCTCTCCTCCACCCAAAAGGAAATGAAAAACCCATGAAACTTGGAATACACGGGATTATCGCAGCCTATGATCCTTTTCTCCAATTACACATTTGATTGTGAGCATGAGGTGAAAGATAGAAACCTGTGGAGAGAGACTCTTAACGGGGGTCATTCGGAAAGCTGTTGGAAGTACCTCTCAGGTTGGCAATAGCTCTTACCTTGGCTTTAGACTGAAGTTTGCCCCGAAACAAGTGATACCAAACTCATGCACACACTCACAATTTTGAGCTTTAGTTATTCGATTTCAGAAAACATTTGCAAAGTAATCTCCAAAAATCAATTGTACAGCAGAATAATACTGATATTGAAATATTAATAAAGGTCCAAATATAGTAAATTTCTCCTCATGTATTATACATGGTTTAAATTTGTGTACCATAAATAATACATAACTACGTCATTTATTTATAAGAAATACACTTTTTGTTCACTGTTTCTACTTCCACAGCACATGGTTATTCATATTTCTCATGTAAGCTAATCACTTGTGTCAGCTGAGTAGTGGTCAACGTGCCTAACATTTAAAACCACTGAGATGACAAATCACTTCTGAAACATGCTAAGAGGCATCACATGTTTAATTTAAAAGGAAAAGTAAATATGCATAGATTGATTTTATCATTCAGTCCAATATATTGTCTTGTGTAAATGCACTTTATTGTTTTGAATTTAGTATAATGGTAATACAAATAAAAGTCTAATATTAAAAAAAAGTGTATACCAAAATGGAAGTTCTAAGATCTTCATAGAGTAAATAATGTTCTTCATTTAATTTGGAAAAGCAAGGTCTTATAAATAGGATATAATGTCTTGAGGACACATCTCTTCCAAGAATAACTCTTATGAGCCTCAAGGGATTATTTCCGTAAGGATTCCAGACTTCATCAAATTAGCCAGTGTTAACAATAGTGTATTTAAGATTTCTTAGTGGATGAACTAGTCAGGAAGTCTAGGAGATTTTCATTCTGGTCAAATTCTTCTACTCTCACACTCTGAAATTTAAAAATAAAAGCAAATTGTGTTCTATTCAGACTGAATGCGATTGTTACCAGTGAGACAAGATGACCTCGGTTCTTGCCTTCTTAAAGGAAAGATTTCAATCAAGAGACAAAGTGTTGAAAAGCCAGCAAGAATTTATTAACCGCAGCAAAAACACACTCAGCACAGTGAAACAAGGAAGGGCACAGAAGAAGCAACAGGGGAGCCGGGCTGGGCTGCTCTGGCTCCCCGAGAAGTCAGAGAGAAGGGGCCTTGGCGATAGTCAGGGGGTTAGCCCGGGATGAGCTGTCACTGCCATTGTCCCCTGGTTGCAAATCTCAAGGGGTCTGTTGGAGTTTAGGAGCTATGTGCCTGGGGAGAAGGAGAAGGGGAAGAGTGTTATAACCCAGTAATTCTCCACCTGCTAGAAGAAGGAACCTCTCCTGGGTTCCTTGAGCCTGAGTTGTTTTTGCAAAAATTCTTGAAGAGGAAGGTATGCATCAGCCATGACCACAAGGGTATTAACCATGAGCTTAACTAGTCAGGAGATGCCAGACGGGGCAATGAGACATTCAAGGCTAGGGTCTAGTAAATGTTAAGAAATATAAAATAAACAACGTGTGCAGTTACTAACTGCTGATATCCGCTTCTGTACACGTAGCTTGCTTTCTCTGCTAAACTCTTGAGTAACCCTTGTCCTATATAAGCAACCCTCCCCCTGAGCTTGGGGCTGCAGTTCTCCTCTGTGTAGGTTGGCTGCAGTCCCTGCGCAGGTAATAAAGCTCCTAATATTCAAAATTACTTGATGTCTGAGTGAGGATGACTCTCCTGGGTTACAACAAGAGAATGGCACAGACTGCTCCCTGGAGAGAGAGTGCCCTGGGACCTCTGCCTGGAGGGGTTTTAAAGGCTGGGCATTTAGGGGAGCTCTTAGGGGGGAATAGATAGACTGTTCATCAGCTTTATGCTGATGTACAAAATGAGATTTATTCTTTTCATTTGTCTGTGCTTGGGTGTGCTTGGCAAATGGCACTAAATGGGTTTCTGTTATCTGTCTTCCCCAGTAGAGTGATTTAAGCTATTTACCCTCTGGTTGGGGAGAAGCGCAAACCATTGACTCTTCAGTGTCCTTAGTTTAGGGAAGATAGGATTTACTGCTGGTTTAACTATTCCACTTGTTCTGGAATGTTCCTGGCTTCTTACCATTCTGTAACCATGACACCATCATTATAATGAAAACGAACACCACAAGTAGAGGGAGGCGGGGAAAAAAGTCGATGACACTTCCAGAAGAGACCATGTTGGAAACAAAGTATTCTTCCAACCAGGAAGTGGAGACAGAATTTGATGTCACAAAATTAAAAAACTGGAAACAGGTGAAACGGAAGAACTGGACGCTGCGGAACTCAGGCTGCAGCTGGCCCGCGGCCGCCGGCTGTGCCTCTTTCCTTTTCTCTACCTGAGTCACACTTACCCTGTTCTCACGCCAACTCACTCTTCACTTTTTTTCTTGGGTGAGCCCAGAACCTGAAGTTGCCTGGCAAACAAACAGTGCCAGCTCATGCTGGGACAGTACAGGGGTGGCCTGGTGGCAGTTTCATGAGCTTTGGTGACCTCCCCAGGGAGCAGCGGCTGGAGGAGGAGCACTTGCCGCAGGGCTGATGGGTTGCACGGTGCAGGCTACGGTGGGCTCCCAGTGCCAGAGGAGGGTGTGTGTGTGTGTGTGTGTGTGTGTGTGTGTGTGTGTGGTGTGTGATAATATAAACTCAGCTTGAAGGAACGGGTTAATATTTGGTATTGGTCACACTGAGATCCCAACTGTAGCAGTTCAGTAAACATGTTCCTGTCTGCTTGTTTGCTTGTTCTCTCCCCACTGTTCCACCCGGCTTAGGAGCGGAATGAAATTAAACCAGCGAGAGGTCTCTGGCTACATTTCCTTACCTGAAGTTCAGAACAACCCGAGGCACCGTGTAGTCTGCGGTGGAGGGTGAGAGGTTCCTGGCACAAAGGGAAGAGAGACTCAAGGAATCCCAGGATAGAAAATGAGGGGGAGGGTGGGGGGAGGGGCAGGAGGAGGGGGAGAAGGGGGAGGAAAAAAGAGAGTTGAATTAAGAAATAGAAAAGGGACGAGCTAACTTTGCTTTCTTCCTAACGGTAGGTTTCTCAGACTGAGGTTGGCTCCAAGGTTTAGCATAAGGATGAGATTGTGAAGTGTTTGTATTTCACTGGACTGAAATGTGTACCTGGCGGAGAGATGATTTTCTCATTTTCTGAGGGTAATGAGGAAAGTTATTGGACAGGCCAGGGATTGGAGGAGTAGGAGCAGACCGAGTAGCTGAGGAGGAAGCGGAGAGATGATCAGCAAGGGAAATAAGGCAGCCGGAGGAAAGGGCAGAGTCCCTTCCTATGTGATGCCTATGGCGGGAAGCACAGCTTATTCAATTGTAGGTATAATCGCAGTAACTGTGCCGTTCACTGGGCTAATTCCTTATATTCATTACCTTCTTTAAATCCATTTAAGTTTAAATCTAAATGGCAAATATTGCCGTATGTGATAATAAAAATATTGTGGAAGAAAATCGATGATGATGTGTTCAACATACAGTCTTTATTGGCAAATGTTGGGCATACAAATGCCTCAGAGGAGAGTTCAGAGTTGGGGTGCGGGTGGATGTGAGGCTCCCGCAGGAGATGTCTATGGATGCTCAGCGAGTTTTGAAAATGGGCGTAGAAGAATTGGTCTTGAGAACTAGCAATGGTTGGTCAGGCAGTATTTATCAACAGCGTGAAGAGACACCACTAGGTGGCCCGTCCCGTGCAGGAGGGGTTGGGAGCAAAGCGGCAGGATGCGATTTCTGGTGAAGACCAAGACTTCAGAGGAAAAGGGCGAGTTGCTCAGTGTCTCTTATACTGGGTTTTCATAGCCCACAAAACTGTAGCATCTATTTCACCATCATGGAATAAAAATTGCTTTGAAGGGCTGATTTTATATTTTAGATATATGGGCAGTGGAGAAAAGGAGGATTTTGTTTAAGGACAAATATCTTTCCTGGTGTATTTTTCAAACCAAGTTGGTTTTATTTGAAAAACCTAAACTCCGAAGATTCAAAAAGTTCTTCCCGTCTCAGGGAACAAAAAGGTCTCAAAGGTTAAGGATGCTGATTTTATGTTGTTTACCCCGGAAGCAAACTCAGAAATTATTTTATCTGTGAGTTATAATTTGGAAAACATGTTAGAACTATTAAACATATATCCCTGTCATTATGATCTCGAGTTTCTCAACCACATTTCCTAAGCCATCTAAAAAGAAAAAAAAGAAAAACACTTCAGTACACTTTTAAAAATTAGCCCAAAATGAAACATATCCACTTAAGCACAGACAAGAAGAAAAATGAATACAAAGAAACAACAAGTGTACAACATTCCCCTTTACCTTTTGCAAACATGTAAAACATGAACTTTGACCAGAGTGTAGATAAGAACAAACAGACCTTTCTGGCTGTGTAAAGAATAATTGTATATATTTAGTAAGGTCAAGGAATTTAAAAATTTTAAATCTATTTCTATGCCTCACAGAATAAAATAAATAAATAAATAAATAAAAATGTATGCTTCAAAAATGTGGTAGTTATTTATTGTTCTATAGTCCCTCACGTAATCTGATCATATCTTACTTTTCACCTGGAAGAGGGACAGTTGTTTCAAGGTGAAGACTCAAAGAAATAGCTTTCATCAAAGAGAAGAAAAGATTGATTTTGTAAGTCACCTTTATTTTAGGTAACGTTGAGGAAAAAGAACAGAAAAGAAAAAGTGGCAATTAAAACATGAAACGATGTTTTCTTATCATTTAGAATTATATTTTCTGTTTGTTGAATGAATTTCATTAGGCTTATTTTGAAATACGTGTTTATCAAACTTGAGAGAAATGAAAATATAAGTGAAATAAAATGGTTGCAGCATTCCAAAAACATCTGCCCATTCAGTCTGGTATTTCTGAATCACAGGAAATGTCAGAGGGGTCAAGGCCAGTTTGTCCACATAGTCTCATTTTCTGTCATCAAAGCATCTTCAAGGTAGCATTTCTTTTTTCTTAATTAAATGCATTAGGGTGGCACTGGTTAATAGGATTATATAGATTTCAAAGGTTCAATTCTATAAAAGTAGCATTTCATTTTTTGTTGTTGTTAATCCTCATCCAAGGAAGATATTTTTCTGTTAATTTTTAGATTAAGTGGAAGGGGGGATTGGGAGAGAGAGGGAGAAAAACATTGCTGTAAAAGAGACACATCAATTGGTTGCTTCCCTCATGACCCCAACCAGGGCCAGGGATTGAACCTGCAACCCAGGTGCACCCAGGTATGTGCCCTTGACCAGAATCAAACCCGAGACCCTTTGGTCCTCAGGCTGATAATTTAACCCCTGAGTCAAACCAGCCAGAGCAAAAGTAGCATTTCTTAAATGAGTGTTTCACCGTTTTCTTCAGGATGTTTTTGTGAACTGAAACAACCTATTCTGCACCTTTGAACTTGCAAGTACTTGCCTATCCACTGACAAACACCTCAGTAACTGCTGCCTGGGTGGTAGGGCTTGGACAATGTCCTGGGATTCATAAATGTTAAATGTGAAAATGGACACCTTGGAATCACAAAATATTGTAGGAAAGCTTTGTCTTTCAAAAGCACTCTTGGAAAAAAAGGAACACCTTAAATTTCCTCAGGACTTGTTTAGGAGGCGAAATGATGGGAACAAAGTAATATTTGCATTTGAAAGATTTTCATTTAAGGCCTTACTTTAGAGAGCAGGGAAAGGTATCAAAACCTCATTCCTTCTGTGCTTTATTACACAGTGGTTCTTTATTTTTACATTATTATTCTTCTCTTTTCTTCTTGGTTTAGTTCCTTTTTGTTTCCTTTATCCTTCTTTTTCTTACCTTGGGCTCTCCCAAGAATCTGAATGCCTTTAAGACCCTAATTGTCTGTGAGAGCATAAAAAATGTTTCTAATATGAACTAATTAAAATTATTATTAAACATGAAAAACCACCTCATCATTAATTTTTAAGTTAACCCAGTCTTTTTTCTTCCTCTGTTTCAAAACCAGATTCAAAATTGTTTTGTTCTGTCTCCGCCCCTGCCAATCTCTCAGGAAGTTCAGCCTTTCTTGTTCGTTCCTTTGGGCTTATAACTGATGAAATCTGAATAAAAGGTTATTAGGAGAGGACATAGAAGAATAGTAATCACATAAACTAGGCAGGTTTTGAAAAGACAGGACTGAAAAAGTGACGGCACATGTGATGACCTCACGTGCTGTGTATTTGACATGTACCACTGTGCTCTGTGTTTCCACTCTTTTTATTTGAGACAGATCTGCAAGACACTGGAGCCATTGTGGAGGTGATTTTGGTTACTTTTTTATGTTGTTTGGCTGATACACCATGATGAGAAATAGAGCACATGGGTCACAAAATTATCAGTGGTACTAATGGTATTGTCGTAATGAGCTAGTTAATGTTAACAAAGGAAGAGAGCTAAGGTGGAGTCAGACATTGTAAGCATGGTCACCTGGGAACCTTCACCAGGAAGCTACAGCTTCACACAGCACTGTTCCTCTAAGGGGATCAGTCCCCCTCTCTCCCCCATCCCTTACTGGATTGTTTTGGGGAGAAAGGGGAGATAGCACGCGTGCAGTAGGCGTCCAGGGGGTGCAGGGGCATGCTTGTTTGTCAGTCTAGCCTGAGGAACAATGGATTGTAGGAGGTGGAGCCCATCATCAGCATGTGAAATCTCAAAAACTTAATTGGCTAATTTGAGGAAGCGCGTGATTAAAATTCTCAGACAAAGATTTTCCTCTCTCTTGCTCTCTCTTGCTCCATGACCCACATTTGCCCATGCATTCATGTGTTCTCTCTCCATACCCAGGTGACCTTACGTAGTAGCATGGCCCATGGCTGTGCAGACCCCTGGCAATGCACTGCAGCTCGGAACACAATCTAAGCTCGTCAGATGCTGGACTGGACTGGACTTTAATATGGAACAGAAACTATGGGCAGTGGCCTTTATTCTGGCCCTGTGAGGACAAGATTGGACTGCTTCCATGGCAAGATGGACAGAGATGGGAAGTGGAGGGGAACCCTCTTAATTTTACATCATCAATACAGCTTTCCATGAAGCTCCATCCTTTCATGGGGACCTCAGTAAATTCTTTCTCTTGCAACACCGTAAGAACTCCACTTTAATCCATAACACCAAGAGTCCCAAATTCAAATGCATTCAGAGAACAACACAAAGAAAACAGACAAAGTGTTTTCCTTTCAAGAAACAACGTGTGTGCAGCAACCTGGAAAGGACACTTCCCAACTAAAAGTTTAATTTCAAACATTTTATTAACTCTTTGGACAAACACAAGTGCAACCTCAATTCAGTTGAAAGAGACAGTGTGACACTTTAACGTACACACATGATTTTAAAAAGGCAACTTTTGATTACGTTATCGGTGGAAGTAGTGTGTCCACTGGGGGAAGTGGGGTATCCCCTTCCCCACTGGGTGCTCAGGGTCAGGTCTTTGTGATATCTCAACAAAAAGAATTTCCTGAGCCCTGGCCAGTTTTGCTCAGTGGTTAGAGCATCGACCTGTGGTCCAGGGAGACCCAGGTTCAGTTCCCGCTAAGGGCACGTACCTTGGTTGCAGTTTGTCCAGCCCTGCTTGGGTTGTGTGGGTAGCAGCCACTCAATGTGTCCCTTTTACGTTGATGTTTCTCTCTCTCTCTCTCCTCCTCCTCTCTCTCCCTCCTACTCCATTTGAACAAAAAATGAAAAAATGTCCTTGGGTGTGGATTTAAAAAAAAGAATTTCCTGAGACTCAAATGGGAAGATGAGTGATTTTTATTTGCATGGAATTATGTCTCTGGGTTTGCAAAGTCCCATTTCCCTTAAACCAGTCCTGGAAGAGGTGCAGCTGGGGATTTAGCAGAGCTAGAAGCAAAGCCAGCATCCAGTTCCCTCCGATGGTGGAGCTGGGTCTGGTACAGCATTACGCTACTTAAAATCCATGAGTCCACTGTGTGTGAAGTCCTCATGGCTGTGGGTCATGTGAGCAATTGCAAGGATGTGAGTGTACCCCTGCAACAAGAGCCCCCACAGAGCAGAAGAGTGAATTCCTTTGTTTAGGAGATTAAATATCTCATCTTCCTGTGCTCGCACTTGCAATGGCCACGCCTACTCTAGCCAATGACCTGTTCCCAGGTGTGACTGACAGGCAAGTATCTTCCTATTTCACTCAGACTTCACTGAGCCTGTGTCTAAACTGCTCAATTGACTATAATATCTGGCCTTCCCTTTGCTCCTTTCCTGTTAATTAAGAACCAGGTTAAATTACAGTGGTATCAGTTGTGCTCGTCATGGGATCCAAATTAATAACAACCAAAAAAAAAGAGTGAGGATTTGAAGCTGGGGTTTAAGGCCTAACATCAAGGCCTGATTGCATGTGCTGCTTTGACATCAGGTAAAACCAGAGGAACAGCCACGACTGTTCGTCTACACTCTGCTCCCGAGAATAAGGTCCCTTTGTCAAACAACCCTCTTATCCAGGAGACCAGGTGCTGTTCCAGCTCATCCCTGAGTAGCAAGCGTCAGTTCCCTGCCAGCCTGTGATTTATTCAAAAAGCTAATCACATCCTGTGAGGGAACCCCATCCTCTTGGTACTTCAGTCAGCCTCCTACAGCCCCCAGGTGTTCACTGCTTCTGAGACCCCTCCTCCCCATGCTGTCCTTTGTGGCATCCATGTCTGCATGCCCTGGGCTGTGACAAATGAACTGTTCTTGATGTTATCAGTGTTGGGCGGCCTGGGTTGCCCATTTCCATAATCCTGTGAAGCGGGGTCCCTTCCTCATCCGTGGGGGAGTCCATGAAAGCAGGGACAGGGGCCTTGTGCAGACTAAGTGTTCAAACTCTATTGAAAGAATTAATATTTCCAATTAAGAACAAGTGTGAAAGTGCACACAGAGAATTTCACAATGGGTCATTTTCTACTGTTAGCAAAGGCTCCTGATGCTTCCAAATACTGCATGTTGGGTGAGCACACCTCACAAAAACAGCCACTCTCTAGTCCATGACGGAGACCGTGTTCTGTGACATTTAGTGTTGAAGAAGTACTGCATTCTTTCCGAGGGAATGTGTTGGCAAACACTCTTTCCTTGGGGCCTCAGGTGAGTTTGGCTTTTAGCCACAATAGTCTGCAACTGCCTCGGGACAGAAATGCCTTTTTGTGTTTTCTACTTTCACTGTCCTGCCTCTGGGCTGTGTTGAGAGGAAGAGCCACTGTTTGCTCTACCTCACGGAAAGCTGACTGGGGGAGTCCAGAGACCTTGGGGATCTGCGTATGGCCTGCTTCCTACTTCTCCTTCTGACACTCTCTCTAAAAAGTCAGATGACTGCCCCGTGAATGTGAGAGGAGGGTGAGCACCCAGGACACCGAGCTGGTTCCTTCTTCTTTGCTCTCGCGAGGCTTGTCTGTTACAGGAAAGGAGTTGCTCAAATATTTGCCGTCTGAGTATAGGCGCTAGACTAGCCTAAGAAAATACTGAGAGGTATAGAAAACATGTGCTAGTTAAGCAAATTATGACATTCTTCTTATACAATTTTACTTATTTAATGTTTACTCTTTGGATAATCTCTTACCATGTTTGTCATGATAAGGAATGCATTTTAATAGTTGCCATTTCAATTGGGTTATTTTTTCTTCCTCCTTAGCTGACTGTTATTAGATTATACATCCTCTTAAATGACGAAGGCAGTACATTCTACTGTTTTCTCCTCATAGTTTATAGTTCATCACCACAGATAGTGAAACCAAGTAGTGATGTTCAGGCCTGTTGTCTTGCAAAATCAAAGAGTGAGTTCACGGACAAAGGGTAAGAAAAAGGAAAGTTTATTTGAAAGACAGACAGACTCCCAGCAATGGGAGGGGATCCAAGTGGGTTGCTGGTGGGGCTCCATTTTCTAGGGGTAGATAAATACTTTGCTAGTCTCTGATTGGTCCTTTCAAGGAATTCTGCCTTAGCAACATCCATACATTTTAACAGTCTCATTCCTTACTGACTGAGTTAGCCGGGTGCTAACATCCATACATTTTAAAATTTCTGTTTCCCACCTGACTGGGCTCAGCCCTAGGTCATCTATAGGGGCCTTAGTGGCTTCCCTTTCTTGATCATTTTACCTTCTTCCAGACCATAGTGAGGAAGAGGAGAAACGCCCTTGGAGCAACCCTCTGCTTGCTGTTGGTTTCTCCCCAAATCCAATCATTCAGCAATCCTGTTGCCTTGCCCCCAGAAACCAGTAGGTATAGTAATAGGTCAGAATCGCCAGCACCATATATATATATATATATATATATATATATATATATATATAAATTAAATTATTTTTTTACAGGTGTTTCTCTTTTTTGCCCCCATTGACACCCTTCTCCCACTCCTGCCCCGCCCCCACCATTATTGTCTATGTCCTTGTTCACACCCACATGTGTAATAGTGGTTTATCTCTTTCATCCCACCACATCCACCTCTTCTGAGGTTTGTCAATCAGCACTATATTCTTTAACAGTACATAAAATTCCTTTGCAAACCCAGAAAAAGGAACTATATAATCAATTGCTGTTCCCCTCTAGCCTGACACTGACCTTTCTCGTTTTTTTGTTATGTAACTGACCTGTGCACCTTCCAGGAGCTCCTAATTTGCATTTCTATAATGGGGCTGGGAGTCTCTGACCTTGGGGGCACAATCTCCCAGTGATTTTAGTTTTATTTGGAGATACATAGAGTCTGAATAAACTTCCAGGTATGCTGTGTACTGGGTTGTCTGCCTGCCTGTGTGCTGAGCCCCAAGTCATCTCAAACTTCCCCTGTGTCTCAGCCTCCCCTTTCCATGGTCCCTCCCTCCCTGCCTAACCTGCCTCTGACTCCTCTATAGTAAAAGGGAAAGTACTCTAATGGTCTTTTCACAAGTAATGCTGTCACTTTGTGCTTTTGTCACCGAAGCTTTTTTTTTCCCTAGGTCTTTGTCTTGGAATAAAGAGCATAGAAAAATAAAATCTGTAATGTACAACAAACAGCTAGTGCATGCAAATTTTTATGGCACTAGATTATATAGTAAAAAGTATGCTAATTTAATTCAAATGTAATAACCAATAATTTATTGAATATTTACTATGTTTTAGGCACTGTGTTTAATGGGACACATAGCTGTTTTATTTTCTTAATAGTTCTACAAGTAGGTTATATCAATTTCATTATATAGGAAATGAAACTGAAGCTAAGTAGAATAATGTTTTCTTATAAGGTAGATAACTACTTAGTGGCTATAACAATTACTTTGATGTGTCAAGTTGGCTAGGCAGCAGCACATTTTTGGCAAAACACTATTCTTGATGTTTGGTGAAGCTGTATTTTGGATTCAATTAATATATAAATCATTAGACTATGAGTAAAGCTGATTATTTTCCATAACGTGGAATATACCTCATCTAATAAGCTGAAGGCCTGTAGGAGAGGACTGACCTTCCTGGGCGGGGGTGGGGGGGCACCACTCTGCCAGCCAGCTGCCCCCAGACTCAATCTTCCCCTTTTCCCTGGTTTTCCATCCTGTCAGCCTACTCTGCAGGTTTCGAATTTGCCAGGCTCCCCAGCTGCATGAACCCATTTATAGATAGATAGATGATAAAGAAAGAAAGAAAGAAAGAAAGAAAGAAAGAAAGAAAGAAAGAAAGGAAGGAAGGAAGGAAGGAAGGAAGGAAGGAAGGAAGGAAGGAAGGAAGGAAAGAAAGAAAGAAAGAAAGAAAGAAAGAAAGAAAGAAAGAAAGAAAGAAAGAAAGAAAGAAAGAAAGAAAGAAAGAAAGATGAGAGGGAGAGAGAGACTATATAGGTATACATCCTATTAAGAAAAAAATTCAGCAGGTTAAATTTGAAGACCTGTTGTAATGTGTCAGAGAGATAACCAGAGCCGTGGAATACGGGAGGATAGTCTCCTCAAATCACAGCCCCGAGCTTCCTTTGTTCTTTGCTTATATAGGCACAAACTACAGAAAAAACTACACTCAAGAAACCTACATTCTTCTTGGCTCCACTTCATTGGTGCTGGGGGTGATAGAGACTGCTGGGGGCGGGGGTCTGTTGTAGGAGTCAGGGCAATCATTAATCTCTTTCTTTAACGGTCCCTCCAAGTTTTCCAAGGCCATCATTAACTCCTTATCTCTATGGTTCCTCTGGGTGTCAGTCCCCGGTTTTTTTTAGAAAACTGCTTCGGTGTTTACCTGCGGGAATAACTGATCAGAATGGAGTTTAATTTTAAGTCGCCCAGCCCAGACCTAATTAGTTTTATTCAACAATTCACGAATCCAGCAGCATCCGACCCAAAGGCTCTCCTCAGAGCTGTGGGAAAGGGCAGGCTTTTCTAGCCGAGAGTGGGCAGTTTCAGGTTGAGGTCGCCTTCCTGTGGGTGTTTATCGGGCAACTGCCCCATAGCGCTGACCAGGTCATTCCTGGTTGGCTGGCTGAGATTACATTCCTGAGGAAGGTTTAAACTGCAATTAGGTGGTTAGGTATTAATTGTCCCAACGAATCTCTCTAAAAACTAAGTTTGATAAAGTTTTACATTACTAAGTAAAAATAATTCCGGCTTTTCTTTGCTCGTAGGATAATGTGTAAACTCTGTATAATTTACTTTCTTATACCATCCAGTTCCATCCTCTTGGAATGCATAATTTGATCATTTAAACTTTCAATATTTCTTGAATTCAAAAGGCCTTTTCTATGAATGCAACTTTGCGTATACTCTTCTTCTGCACTAGATGCCTTCATCTCTCTTTTTGTAAAACTCCTAATCATCTAGCCAGACCTTGACAGCTGAAAGTTGAGTTTTGTCATTAAGCTTTCTTTAGCTCCTGCAGGAACAGAGAAAATAATCTTTACTGTCATTTCATCTTATATTTTTAATATTATATTTATCTCCCTGGGCCATAATAGTACCTGCTTATTTCTGTTTGTCCAACAAGACATGGGTCCATTGTAGTTCTATGTGCATTTTACTTTTATATTCCTGGTATCAAGGATGTGACTCAGACATAGCTAATGCTTATCGAGTGTTTGTTAAATGGTTGAATGAATAAACGAATGATGACTTGCATATTTTTTCTAACTTCCCAATCTATGCTTTTCTAACTGTATACTTTATTTTGAAGATGTATTAGAGAAGTCAAAGAAAGAGACAAAATCTATGTATAGAGGATTTAGACAATATTATCCCATTTGACTGCAAAGAAAATACAGTTAGAGAGATTGTTAGAGACTTTAAAATGAAACTTTTATTTTCCTGATACACAGTTAAGTGCTCTTTTGAGGGCCTTTTGAAGATTTCTATCTTGTCTCTCAAGATAAAAAAGATAAAGTGAATTTTATGACAGCTTGACCGTTTGAGAATTTTTTTTTCTATTAAAGAACTTGATGGATGCACAAACCTATTGACGCTAATGTAGCCCTCAATGCACTCTATCTGCAGTTACACTAAAATTATCCTAATAAAGTATATAAATGTTTAGTCATTGGATTTAAATAAGTTATAGCACAAAAAGGGATTAACAATAATAGTGAAATGAAATAAATTTGGCTGTATTAAAATTAATAACTTCTATTCATTAAAACACACTGCTGAGGGAATTAAAAGGCAATCCACAGAGCAAGAGAAGATATTTTTCATGCATATATACAACAAAATACATTTATCCAGAATTTTAAGTGAATATCTGCCCCTCAAATATATGTATTTAAAGGAAAAAAAAATAGGAAAATGGGCAAAAGACCTGAACAGACACTTCAGAGAGAAGATAACTAAATGGCCAAAAAGGATATCAAAAAACAAGCAACTTTAATAACCATAAGAAAATGTAAGTTATAAGCCATAATATGACATCTATTTATGTACCAAAGGGCAAACTGGAAAAGAGAAATACCAGTTGTTAATGAGAAAGGGGAGCAGAGAGCATTCTCGTTCCTCATTGGTGAGAATGTAAATTGGTACAACTACTTTGTAAAGCTAAAAGCATCTTCTAAAGCTGAATAAATGCAGAGCCTCTGAGACAGAGGTTTCACTCCTAGTTATATATTCCATAGTAATGTACACGCGTTCACCCCTAAACATGAAAAACCAAGTTTATCGATCCACTATTTGTAATATCACAAATTTGCAAAATCCAAAGGCCCATCAGCAGTTAAATGACTAAACAATTTGTAATACATTCACATAATAAAATATTATAGCAATTGGAATGGAGAATCTACAGATTCCCACAAGAAGGCCAACTCTCACAAATATAATGTTGAGAGAAAAACAACCAGATCAAAACAACACAGAAAAACCTGCAAATTGTGTGATGCCATTTACCAAACATTAAAAAAAATAAAACAAGCAAAGTTAATCTATGCCTATGTTAGAAATTGTTATTAATTTTTTTTCTTGCAAGTAGTACCTGGAGGAAAAATAAGTAGTGGCTTTTAGGATGTGGTGATGCTCTGTTCCTTGATCTGGGTTTGTTTGGTTGGTAAAAAGTTATTGAGATATTCAGTTATGATATATGTACTTTTTTGTATCTATGTTACACTTTAATCTAAAGTTAAAATTATAATTCCTTGTTAACATTTTTATTATAGTATTTTATTTTATTTATTTTTACCCTCACCCGAGGACATTTTTCCATTTTTTTGTTTAGACAGAGTGGGAGGGAGAGAGAGAAACATCGACGTGAAAGGGACACATTGAGTCACCTGCACAACCAACAAGGGCCGGGGACAAACTGCAACCGAGGTACACGCCCTTAGCAGGAACAGAACCTGGGTCTCTCTGGACCGCATGCCGACGCTCTAACCCCTGAGCAAAACCAGCCAGGGCTTTATTATAGTATTTTAAAATAAAATATTTCATAGTCCTGTTTTGTAGGTTAGCGTGTAGATCTCAGTTATTCAATATTCATTAGCATTTATAACATCTTTCCCCCATTATCCCTCTTACTAAAGATATTTCTATCACAATTTGGGATTTTGTCATAATTTATTGAAGTATGTACAAATTATGGATTCTTAAACTTTAGAAATACGAGCCTGTGAGAATAAGGTGGATTATTCTGAGAGGGATAGTAATGATATAGACCTAATTATAATCTGACTCTTAAAAGTTATCCAGCGGCCATGGCCGATGTGGCTTGCATGGTTGCGCATCTTCCCATGCACTGAAAAATTGCTGGTTCAATTCTTGGTCATGGCACATGCCCAGGTTGTGGGCTGAATCCCTGGTAGGGGCATGCAGGAGGCAGAGGATGGATGTTCTCTTCTCACATTGATGTTTTTCTCTCCCTTTCCCTTCCTCTATCTCTAAAATAAATAATTAATAAAACTATATTTTTTAAAAAGTTATCCAAGAGTTTATTGCATACTTTCCAAATTAGTTATGGCAAGCTTGTCCTAATTATTTCTGTGCAGAGGTAGATACCAAAGAAGATTCAGTATCCTGGATAGTGTTGCTGGGGAAACCTAAGTGGTAGGTGTCACAATGTCACACAGGCATCATTGATAGTGTTCCAGCTGGTCAATTATTCCAGAATAAGAGTTTGATAAACAAGGTCACATTTGATAGGAAGAAGATGCTCGTGAAAACCCAACAGGTGAAGAAGGGCCTTAAAAAATTAAATATTTTTAGAAAATGACTCCATTCTATGTATGAAAGTACTTTGTTTTATAGACAATAAATGTCAAAGATCATTCACATAATTTCAACATGGCATGATGGAAAAATAATATTCAGTCAACAAGTCAGCGTCAAAGGTTACTTCAAATTATTCCTCACATGGCTAACTATATCGGATGGATTTTTTTTTCCCCTTGGTGACAATAATAAACAGAAAAAATACAAGGGAGACAATTGCAAAAACACTTTAAATCCTGAACAATGCGTAAGGATAATAAAATTGAAATAATAAGGTCCAAAGGTTCTGAGTCTTGGGATCCCCTTCCCTGCAGTAATGACTATCAGACAGAGCAAGTGAAGTAATGCTGTGGCAAGACCCTTGTATTGGTGGGGTAATGCTAGCTGTGCAACAATTGATCTACATGTGTTACAGCTCAATTACAACAGGATTATATGTAATTATATGTTTCCTTCACACACATACACACACATATATATACGTGTGTGTGTATATGTATATATGGGAGATGGATTCTGATTCAAAATGTCAGGTGGGGACATAGACTTATGGAATTATCATCTTTAATGCACAGCTTTTAAATTCAAAGTTGCATTCATATTAGCCTAGAATGAAAGGGTTCAGAAAATATCATATGGAAATTTTCCTTTTGGCCAGTCCTGGAGTGGTACTGCACAATATTTTTCTCACCTCAGATTTATTAGAACTCAGTCCCATGGCCACATCTAATTGAGAGATAGGCTAGGACTATATACAATAATTTTTCAGGAAAAAGAAGAAATTAGTGAAAGCCAACATTAAATATTATATCCATCTAGTTATTTGTACTGCTACCACTGTGATAAACATAAAACACATTATATATACAAAAATTCCTGAACGGTTCTCAGTACACTTCTTCAGTTTGCACATGAGCTCATGCCCTTATGATTCCAACCACTGTCTACTTCTCAAAGGTCCCAAACTCTCCATTCTTTTCCATAGTGATGGCTAAATCATATGATTCAATTCTGAAAACTCATTGTCTCATCTGTATGAAACTTTTTTCA
Source organism: Molossus molossus (assembly GCF_014108415.1). NCBI lineage: Eukaryota > Metazoa > Chordata > Mammalia > Chiroptera > Molossidae > Molossus > Molossus molossus. The sequence continues at coordinate 20,243,801 of NW_023425344.1, forward strand.
ATGTTGTATCATGAACATATGTGATCCATCACCAAGTAAATCAGGATTGGTTCATCCATAGACCAGTCTTTGAATTACCTGGCCAAGAAATACATAGCTACCTCATGATGTTTTCCAATGTACAAAGATATGAATTCAGTTTCACTGATCTATCACATGAAAGGCTTTGCTTAAAGAAGTAGATCAGTTGTCTCATGGCTTTAATAATGCAAACATTCTGTGGTCCTCTCTTCATTATCTTATGAGATTTTCCTCAAAGTCTTCCGATCTCTAACTAGTTGAACTGAGTTTAATACATCATTTGTATAATAATTAAAACTATGTTTATGTTTAATGCTTCTCATCACTTTTATAAAACATGTATACATAATACTTAAATTAAAACTAAATAACCACTGATAATAAATAAACATTCTTTTCTAAGCATTCTGAAAGATCTAAAGAAGAAATAAAATCATTACCAATATTTTAGATATAAGGACATGAAGGAGGCAAGTCCATCTACTTGTCCAGACCACATAACTAGCAAATTCAGGGTAGGGTTGGCTGATTTTAACACGTAGAGACGTAGCCAGCAAGCTTGTACTACTTATGATAGCCAATCATTTTAGGCTACATTGACTATTGCTGCGCAGCCTCAAATATACACAGGGGAAATTGTGCTGGGCCACATGGCAGATTGTAAATAGATGTGGCTGTATCTAAGGAGACCTTCCTCTTGTTTTCTAGATTGTCTTCTCTATATTTGTAAGGTGGTTTGCCAATATTTTCGCTCTACATCATGTAGTCTGGGGGAAAAAAAAAAACTAATGTGGAAACTGCAGGGTTTATTTATATTAGGAAATAACTGCATAGACATGATAATACAAATCAAGCAGCAAACTCATTTATTTAAGCAAAATACCTTTTTGTCTGATTTGTCTTAATTTTCTCCCTCGTACCTGTTCTACTAAGAGCATGAGCTCTGAATGGTACTTAGGTGGGAAGAAAATGATTCCATGTAAGTGGTACATTATAAATTAATTATCCGCTAATGTCTGAATAACCTTCTTCATTTTTTAAATTATATGAAAAATTATCAAGTGTCTTTATTATTTTTCTTCTCTCTGGAATTTTCTTTCAAGTTGTATGGTTACATTTTCTTTGAAGTAAAGTACGGTACATTAAAGTTAAATGTCTCGAAACACAATTTAACTCACCTTCCATATGTCATTGGAAAGTATGTAACCAACAAGGGGAGAGGAAAAATGATCAGTTTCACTGGCCTATCACAGAAATACACTGAAAGTTTTACTTGAACATTTAGAAAACTTTGCTAAAAAAGGAATTATAGAACAACAAAAGTCCCTTTCATCTATAGATTCTTTTCATGAGAACTCTCAAGAGAAAGCTCATGACTGTTGTCTCTATATTCAACGGAAGGGAAGGAAGAGGACAAACAATTGAAGGTGAATTTAGCAAGGTTTCAAGCAGTGACACTGGAGTTAGATGTCGAATACAGAAAGGCTCTCATGTCAGGCACTTGTAAAGAAATGTGAATCTAACCATGCCTCCATTAAACTTTCAGCTTAAGTTCTCTAAAGGTTGAGTAAAATATTTTAATGTCGTATCTGTCAGATAACATAAATTAAAGTACAGAAAATTCTGTCTGCCGTCTGTTTTAATAGATATTTCCAAAATTCTGTTGATCATACACATTTTAAATGTGCCACCTCTTGTGACTAACAATAATAAAAATATCATATTAGGAAGCTCCACTTTGTTACTGGTCACCAGGTTCTATAAATTAGAAATCAAACCAAAGGGATGGCTATACGAAAATATTTGGAAGATTATGCAAGAAGTTTTTGTTTTGTTTTGTTTTGTTTTTTAGTAATTTAGGGATTACTGAAGACCTTGAGAAACCAAGCCCAAACTTTTCTTGTATCTTCTCCTATATTCCCTGTTTTAGAAAGTTGTACCTTGGGGTACAACATTGTTCACCTAATTACCAGAAGGCTGAAAGTTGTCTTAGGCTCCTTTACCCTTCAATATCTATAATCTAGTTACTCACCTCTGGAAGGTTTAAATTAACTCCCTTAACTCCCAAAGCCATCTTTATTTATTTATTTATTTAGAGCTCTATTAAAATATAATTCTCATACATTGTATGAGAATTCTCATACATTGTATGAGAATTACAATTCTCATCTATCCCTTTGAAGTATACAAATAAGTGGTTTTAATATATTTACAAAGTTGCACCACCAATTCCACAATCAGTAATGGATGGATGAATAAAATATGACATTTCTAACAATGGAATACTAATTCAGATATAAATAGGAAAGAATTACTGATACATTCTAAAATTTTAGGTCATTATTGTCATTTCCATCCACCAGCCCTTAGCAATCATTAGTATATTTACTGTCTCTACAGATTTTTATATTCTGGACATTTTATATGAATGAAATCAAATCATGCGATATGGGTCTTTTGTGAATGGCTTCTTTCATTTGGAATAATGTTTCCAGGTTCTTTCACATTTTAGAATGTATCAGAATGTTATTCTTATTTATGTCTGAATTAATATTCCATTGTGGGATATGTCATATTTTATTCATCCACTTATTAGCTATAAACATTTTTGTAGTCCTACTTTACAGCTATTCTGAATAATGCTGCTATGTACATTCATGTATAAGTATTTTTATGAACATATATTTTGAACATGTAACTAATAGTTTATAAGTGATAGTTGAGGGACAACTAGATTATTTTCCAAACTGGTTTCACCATTTTACTTTACCACCAGAAATATAGAAGTATTCAAATATCTCCCATGTCTTTCCTGACCCTTTTTATTGTGGCTGACTGTAGCCATCCCACCTGTGAAGTGTTATGTAATGCTTTTGATTTGCATTTTCCTAGTGACCAATGATGTTGAGCATCTTTTTACATGCTTATTGACCATTGGTATATTTTCTCTGGTGATAGGTCTATGCAGGTTCTGTGCCCCTTTTTCTTTGAGCTATTTGTCTTTTTATTCTTCAATTGTATGAGTTCTTTAAATATTTTAGATACACGCCCCTAATCAGATACATGATTTACAAATATGCCCTTCTATACTGTGGGTTGTCTTCTTTTCTGATGGTATTCTTTGAAGCATAACACTTGTAATTTTAAAGTTTTTAATTTTAATGAAGCAAATTTTCTACTGCTAAGTTATCTCAAGTTATTGCCTTAGTCCTATTCCTATTTACCTTCCCAATATTACTGCAATAACTTCAAAACTAATAATGGCCTTACTTTTAGTATCAGATTTTTCTGATATATTCTTCATCCTGTGACCAGGTTGAGTCTTCCAAAATTCAGGTTGACCACTACCCTTATTTCTAAAGCAGTGTTCCTTAAGAAAAAAGTACATGTTTTCTGATGAGGAGAACAAAATCCCTGCATGACATGACATTTGATGGCCTCCCTAGCACTTCTTTTTGCTGTTGTTCCAACTTGCAAGTGACATTCCAGATATTCCATCTTTCTAAGCTTCGTAGAGGTAACCGGTCTCACTATAATTTCTGCTCCCCTACCAACACTCTTATAAACTCATACCTGTACCTTCTATCTCAGCGGACACAAGCTGGTTCTATGTGGACTGTCTCCACATCACAGATGCGTTCTTCAGTAGCACTGGAGACACATGATTTAATTTTAATCA